>NC_141685.1:1410422501-1411053501 GCF_964263255.1 Lissotriton vulgaris | reverse complement strand
CCCATGGACCTATAGTATCATCTATAGGTTCCCTTACTGAACCACTAAGTAAGTATGTGGAAGTGTTCTTGCAACCCTTAGTGCAACAACAAAAAGCTTACATAAAAGATACGACTTTATGATTAAAAGAGTAGAGGGATTAGCCTTTGACCCGGAAACACAAGTGTTAGTGACTTTGGATATCGAAGCGCTTTACACAAATATCCCACATGACAGCACCATTGAGATCATGGAAGAGATCCTGAGTAACAACCAACAGGACCTATCTGATCATCAGATGTTCATTCTAGACTGCATTACGATAATCCTAAAAAATAATATTTTTCTGTTTAAAGACGACTTTTTTAGACAGATTTAGGGGACCAGCATGGGGGCCACATGTGCCCCCAGTCTGGCCTGCTTATATGTATCAAGGTTTGAAGATAAACACATCTATAATCCAGTTGCCCCATTCTATGAAAACATCTCAGAGTGGGGCCGATATATAGATATTTTCTTTATTTGGACAGGAGATATGGAAACCTTGGAAGACTTTTTACTTTGGTTAAACCTGGGAGATGTGAACTTGAAATTCACATCACATGTAAGCAGACAATGTGTCGAATTTCTGGACATCATCATTAAACAAGCAGATGGCCGCCTATCTGTTGAGTTATACACAAAACCCACAGACAGGAATACTATGCTGCATTTTGATAGCAACCACCCAGCTTCTCAGAAGAATAACATCCCATTCAGGCAATTTCTGAGGTTAAAAAGAAACTGCACCTCCATGCAGGACTATGAAAAACATGCAGCAACCCTGAAAACCAAATTCCAAGAGAGGGGTTACCCTAAAAGGATGATTAGGCATGCCTACAAACGGGCCAAATATTTTAACAGAGACAACCTGTTCCTACCAAAAGAAAATGCCCAAACAAACCAACAACCCATTATGTTTGTAACTAATTACTCACAGGTTAGCCATAAAGTCAAAAACATCATAAATAGAAATTGGCATTTAGTAAGAGACAAAACCCAGACCCCAATTCCAAAGCCTATCTTCTCATACAGAAGAAATAAGACAATCAGGAACTCTTGTACACACATATAGAGAAAGTGCCAAGAACTCCAACCAACCATAAACGATACACCCTTACCAACGGGAACGCACCCCTGTCTGGGATGTTGCAACTGCGGGAACATCATTAAAGGCAACAAAGTAACTGTCAACAACAGATCGGCTAATATCAAAAGCTTCATGAACTGTCGGACAAAAAATGCCATTTACTTAATCCAATGTCCTTGCCAAAAATCATATATAGGAGAGACATCTAGAGAAATTAGACTGAGGCTCAATGAGCATCGATCAGCCATAAGAAACAATAAAATAGGAGCACCCCTCACTGAGCATTGGCGTGTAGCTGGGCACCACATCGATGACTTAAAATGGTGTGGGTTAGAAAAAATCACAGGAAGCAGGAGAGGAGGCAATTTAGATAACAAGAGGAAAAGAAGGGAACAATTTTATATGTCAACTTTTAACAGTGTAAGATGCGGGATGAACTCCAGAGAGGATTGGGAAAAAGTGATTAAGGTTTAAGGACATCCCGACATACACAGATGAGAATATAGGTAAAGTAAACAGATAACGAAATATATAATTTAACACGACAAAATGTTAAATAGGGAATGGATATAGGTCAAACAGACAATGAGATATGGACACGGTATAAAAGTAATCCAAAATTCTCTTTAGTACGAGATGATGTTAGATGGACACCCATAGAACATAGGGTCTTAGAACAGACATCAACAAGAGGAGACGCCAAGAGGGTAAAGTAACCATCCATAGTAAATGGACTTTGAGAGATGAATCTGTGACACATTTGCCCATTAATCTGATAATTAATTAACAGAGAAAGATAGGAGCTATGTAGACCGAAGATGATAATTATAAAAAGACTCGGCACGATTATTCACAAGGGGTCACTCATAAAAAGTGTCAAGACAAGCTCCCATAATTAAAAGAAAAAGACTATAATAATGCGTTATACCAAATAACCAAATGGTTAAGTACGGGCCATTATTTCATCAAATAGAGGCAAACCTCGAGCAACGTGGTTTTTTTAATAACCAATGGTAAACAAAGAGCTTTAATTCAGCCCAATAAGAATAGATCGTGAGAGACAACATTAACATCGCTATAGAAACGCGTTCGTTTATCAACCACTGTGACTGCGAGCGACAATTCTGCCAATACAGAGGCGGACCCCTAACAACGCGATTTACTCGACTCATTTTTTAATCACTTTTCTGTTAAATAGAATTATACGGCGAGAGATAACAGTAATATCGCCACAGCAATGCGCTAATCAATAGGACAACTACAAAGAAAAGTAAAATCGCCATTGCAACGCGTCACTTTAACAACCAATAGGGTAGCGGTAAAGAAAAGACCTGCCCAATAGAAACAAATCCCGAGAGGTAATAGGAACACTAAGGAGAGCAACATCGCTATAGCAACGCGTCGCTTTAACAACCAATAAGGTAGCGACAAGGAAAAGGCCTGCCCAATAGAAATAAATCGCCAAAGTTCAGACCAATCATGAAGCGCGATAAATGGCGGCCTATCCCGAAACAGGTAGCTTATAAGCAGGCAACGCGGAAGCAGGTTATTCTATTTTGAATGCCGGTTGACTGAGACGAGGAAAGGCTGCCAGAGGATAAGAGCAGGGAGGCCGTAATAAGTGACGAAGGTAAGGAAAAGAGGGTAATCGGGGATTGAATTGAATTGATTACCACTTAGTTGAAAGTTAATCAATCAGCCTAGTACCAGGAAGCACTAGAAGTGAAAGGGCGAATGATGAGGAATAATAATAGAATTCGGATGCAAAATGGAAGGGCACATACCGAGTAACGCGAGAAATATTTCGCTCCTTTGTCTCAGCGAACAATTAGCTTAACAGAAAAAACACGCAATATGGCAGTATGGACAGTTTATAAAAAGGGAGATAAGTATAGTAATATAGAATAACTTACATAAAATACATGCACAGAAATATGTATATTCTAATTCTTATAATATCCTTTAGCAGAGCAACTTACAATAAATTGATTTAAAATGCGAAAGATTGTAAATACATATAGAAATAGGACGTATACGATGATGAAATATAAGACAAACTCATGTAACCAACACTTCCACAGTGCACGACAACCCTGTGAGGCGAACCCCAAGTGTGTTGATCGCCCCACTGCGAGACGCAGATCAAATTGAAAGAGATCACCGACTTTACAGACCGATCCCGAGGGTCTTAGGGTGGTGATATTCTGCTGCGATTGAAACATGACAAAAATGTTTTCCTAAAACTGTTTCTGAAAATTAGAATAAAGCAAGCAATTGTAACCCCACAGGGAGAAATTGACCAATATCCTTCATACAAACGGTGGCTCCTTCTGGCAGCTTGAACCCGGCAGTACTATATACAGGTACAAAGCATATTATATTCAGAAAAACTACAATATAGAAACATGGGGAACGGTAATTTAAAACACCCCTTTCCCTTACTATTTCCTATTACAGATTAATATATACACAAACAGAAAATTAGATCAAAAGGAAATTAAGGGTACTCCTTTGATAATAGGTATGTATTAAGAACACCGCCCACCGAGTATAAACCGATGGGTTAAGACAATAAGTAAAAATCATTTGTATATATTTTATGTCTTCATTTAGAGACAGCACATTTTACAGATTGATGGTAGTAGTCTGTGCTCAGTTGATCGTCCCATTCTACACAGGACCTTCGCTAAAACAACATTCTCCACATGGGCTATAACTCCATCTGGATTAATAAGGTATGCATGTACGATAAGATCCGTCATGCCCCTCTTTTTAGTAGTGGTACTATGGGTTGTCAAGCATTGGACTCAGTTCCAAAGGACAGGCAAACTAGATGTTAAACAAGTGGTGTACAAAATGTAATAATGAAAATAATCTGCAAAAAAAAAGGAAAAAAGTGATAGTATTTAAATTGTGTTACTGCTTTTCATATTTAAGTCAAAGAACTACAGTGTGACAGATTGGGAAAATAAAATGAAATGCGTCCATGTGTGGAATATAAACATTTAGCTAAAACTGTTTGGTAACTTTATGTTCTTTAATATTTTTAATTGTTTAGAATCAGTCCTGAGGAAGGTGTACAAAAGAAAGCCGAAACGCCGCGTCGACCTTGTGATTCTTTTCTTGTTTTTATTTATGCAAAAAAAAATGTTATTGATATGCACATTACAAATGTTTTAATGATGATTTTATATGAATTGTGAATTGTATATTGTTTATGTGGAATAAAATTTAAATAACAACGTTACCAAACATACACTGTTATAAGTCTTATTTTAATTTATATTCTTGCTGTTAGCACTGTACCGAATCTGTCACAACCCATGTTTGTCCGTGATAATAGAATGTGGAACTGATATAGATTGATAATCAAACACATTCTATTGTACCTTTGCTTTTCCCGTTGATTTGTCGACATGTCAAATTAGGAGATAACTCGTAGTACCATCACTAAAATAGGACAGGTTTCACTTCGTCCTCTGGTTTGGGACTTTGTCATTTTTTAACACTGCTCTTTCCCCCCGGTCCCTTATAATACTGCGTGGGGTCCTCCTTTTTTTTCTTCAATCTATTCTTTCCATACATGCCAACATATTTCCATACAAGCGGAACACTTGCCTAAACCACGCATGAACGGATGGGCGGAGAGAGGAACAGGAAAAGAAAGAGAGAGCATGCTCCGGAAGTGGCCAGGTAAGTGGGGCAAAATTGTAGGGGGACATTTTAGGGGTGGAGTCACCTTTAGTGCTCAGGCTGGAAGGGGGCTGGGGTTGGGGTAGTTTTTGACAGGGAGCAGGGTTTTAGGCCTCAGGGCAGAAGCAGGGGAAGGGGTCGTTTTAAAGGCAGGGCTGGGTCAGTTTTAAGGCTCATGGTGGGGCGTTGAGTAGTTTTTTGGCATGGGGAAGGGTCAGAGTAGTATTTGGGGGTAGGGGCAGGTTTTGGGGTTCGGGGGGAGGGGAAGGGGCAGGTTTGAGTGGTGGGGCTAGTTTTAGGGCCCAGGGCAGTTAGGGCGTTCATGTTGTGGCAGGGAGATGGGTTTGGGGCTCAGTGTGGTGAGGTTGTGGTGGTATTTTTGCAGAGGGCAGTGTTAAAGGGCTTTGGGCGGGTGGATAGGGGTAGTTTTGGGGCAGGGGCCAAGTGTTAGGGAAAAGGGTAAGGTGTCAGGGTAGTTTTAAGGACTGGGGCAGGGTGGATTGCAGGGCTGGGGTATTGGGTGTTAGAACACAGGGCAGGGGATTGGGTCTGCAATTTACCATGCATATTCCTTTAGCAATCATGCTGTTAAAACAACATTTGTGGTAAAGGCATGCGTGGTAAAGATGAGGTTGTTGTTCAGACCGAGATCTTTAGGCATGTGTGGTTGTATCATACAACCATGTATTTTCCCCATTGACTTTGACTGAAGCACAGGCAATTTGTCTGAATTGGTTTATTGCAATGTATGGTGACAATCAGCATTTAATTTTGGGCAGTTTAATAAGATAGCGAAAACATAAATGGAGTTATAAATTCTTTTTTTATGCGCTATGTAAAACTGAAAGAAATTAAATATCAAGGCCTGTCTCGCCCTGTAATCACCCACTTCAAGAATTAAGGGCAAAGTGGTCTGACTCAGGATATATATTTCCAAGCTCAAGCTGCCTCGTTTCCAGCAAAAAATGATTTGGCAATCTGAATTGAGTTTCTACATGCAGGAATAAAGGAGGCGTTAGACTAGCCATGAAATCGGTAGTCTCCTGCCTGCATCGGGAGGTTTGGCATGGATGTCATTCAGTTTTCAGCCTTTTATTACCTTGCCATTGAGCATTTCTCTATCCGCTGAGATGAGCCCTCTCTGAATTTGACATGCATACGATGCAATAGATTGTGACATTGTTCCAGTTCTTCTGATGAGTGATACAGAAGTGTGTTTTTGAAGGAAGGTTTATTCCATTGCCAGATGCAGACCATGCAAGCAATCCTTCATAAAATCAACTTATCTAGTGTATTGATCTTGGAATAGGGTATGCCCTACCATGGTCATTAAAGCAAAGCACTAACTCCTAGCTAAAAATCAAACCAGCCACAAGTATATTTTATCGAGTTTTTCTAGCATCTTTTTTTTTCCAATCATTTGCTGAGCACTGTGTGGTCACAATCTGTTTGGCATCATACTGCACATGTGCGCAGACAGAAAGGGGAGTGAATGCGAGGCAGTGGGTGCGGACAAAAATGTGTAGTTAATAAGATTTTAATGCTACTCTTTGGGTGTAAACATAATAAGAACTAAGGGGTCTATTTGGATGGCAGGAGAATCGCCACCGCCCGTCTGGTGGTGGCGATCCGCCCGTCATTTTCCCCCACCCGCCTACCATTTCCCCCTGCCAAGTTAAGATGGCGGTGGGGACCCCAGTTTTCTGCCGATCGGACAGGTAACCGGGCAGAAAAGGGCTTCAATATGGTGGCGTTGTCTGCAAGACACCGCCATCCATATAAGGATGGGCAGCGGTGCAGGGTGAAAGCCAGGCGGAGTTCACTTTCGGGGGCCCATTGCGGGTCCCCAAGCTTGGGGGGGGAATCGGGGTACCCATGGTAACCCCCTCCATTTGCATGCACAATGTGGTCGGCACCGCGCGGTGCCTGCCACGTTGTGCATGCAAATGCACAACATGCATATATTGCATTGTGGCGGGTGCTGCTTACAGCACCGCCTGCCACAATGCAATATATGCGGCGTGGCGTAATAGGTCCCTTAGCTTTGTTGGCCAAGTTGTTGCTTTTCTATTAAATACAAACGCAACCATAGGGGTGCTCATAATCATCATTCTATTAAGTCTCAATTTACATTTTATTGCTGTGATAAAGAATGATTTGGTTCTATCGCCCTGTATCTTTGTGTTTTAATTTTATAAAGCTATATAGAAGTTTTGACTTTTGCCATTCCTTACTTTAAAGTTCTGTAAGTTGCATGTTTTTATAGAAGAATTTCCAACTTACACATTTTTCAGCAGCTATAGTGGCAATAGCAAATAATTTGAAGTTCGGCAACTTTTGCATTTCAGTGATTATGCTGTTCAATAACATACTTAAGTTATTAAATGACTGTTTTGGAGAGAAAAAAGTATATTAATTAAAGTGCAATACCTTATCCTGTAGTTTAGTACTACAGCTATTTGCACTTGACAAATAGCAATAACTTGTTGATGACGTGGGAACAATGGCAGCAGTGATTTGCCACTAGAGGAGGCAAGGTTCAGCAGTTTAATGAAGAACAGCCTAGATCGGCATTTACAGAGGTGGAGGAAGAACTTTATTTTTTTAAGAGGAGCAGATCTGTTTAACATTTACCAACTTGACAAGCAGATCACATTAGACATTCAGATGAAGGCTAAATTAGAGACATGCACAGGTATCCATATTGCTGGATCCCTTTGGTGGAGCTCTTGGCTATTCTGCATTTTTGTGCAAGTAGAGTTGACTGCTGTCAAAATTGGTTTCTAAAAACTTCCTTCATTTCCTCATGTGGTGGGTGCTATTGGTAACACACACATGGATAAACACATCAACAGCAATGCGACACATCCTTCACAACAGAAAAATAACATACTTATTAATGTGCAAATTATTTGTGATGCAGATTTATTAATCAAGTTTTGATGCACATATTATTCATATTTTGCAGAAAAGAGGCATTCCACCAATCATTATGGGCAGGCAGCAGAAAAATATGAACATCAGTGACATTGAATACTTAAGTGAAGCTGTGTCCTTAGCTGAAATATGCAATGACCTCTGCATTAATTTACTGTATCATGTTATGGATCCTTGGTGTCCTTCATGTGGCTTCAAAATGCTGAAGTCCCCGTTAGGAAATACCTGGCTATGCACTATGGTGATGATTCCTACCCCTACACTATATCCACACAACAATGAAGAGGAAAACAAAAGCTGAGCAGTATAAAAATACGAACAACATTCAAGGATGATTCGGCGGCTCGAAAGTCAATTTCAATGTTTGCATGTGCGGACCTCATGTCCTCCCCATAAAGAATTTGCTGCATCATCGTGTTGTGCTGCCCAATATGCAATGTGACAACCAAAGCAGCTTGCCTTATTAATGGAGGAACCACTGGTCACAGAAAATGAAACTAGCAATGACAAAGTGAAAGTATAAATAAAAAGGAGGTACAGAAGTATCTACAGACTCCAATGTTTATCAGCAACGTTTAGTTTGCAAACATATGTATGTGGTTTCGACTTACCAAACATTCCTGTGTAAGTTTGATTTTTCTTGTATTGTCCCTATCATTGAATGAACAACTGTTTGTGATTAGAATGTTATTAGCAATGTATGTAGTTAGGAAGTTGTGTTTTTAATAAATAATTGCTTGTTTTTTTATAGCTTTGTCTTATCAAGGGTTTTTAAAAAGGTAAAGAACAGTACAATTCAAACATCAAAATGTGCTCCCTTCCCCCGACCTGAAGCCCCAAAACCTGCCCCACCCCAATTATGATGCAACTGCCACTGTGGCAGCTCTTTGTTCAAAGTACATTTAGAAGCAGAATTATAAGGGGTGCTTTCTTAACAATCTCAGGGTAATAATCTTCTTCAGTTGTCTATACCACAGCATCACTGTATCGTGCTAAGGTCTCACCAAAGGTCTCTTTAACTCTTTCTGCGAATCTCAAGAAACAGTTTTGTGGCAAAACCAGTCTTCACAATGAGAACAAATTACTTTCTTTTAACTTATTAGAGACACCATTGTACTTCTATGCATTAAATTTGATCAATATGATCCAACTTTGTCAAAGGGCTCCAGCCATGAGTGTGTGGTCCCAGGACCCCACTGGCCTACACAACAGAAGTATGAAGGTTCTGGCTGCACCTAAGATGCCTGATATGTATGTCTCCATAGGACCCTTTGTTTTATCAAAAGCCATTAGTAAAGTGAAATGTATCAGTTATTACTCCTCCTAATTTTTGAACTTTTCTTGTAATCTCAAGATAGGCCATAGAGTTTCCAATGTTAGCCAGTACCTAAAAAAAACATGTATTCAATAATGCATTTTATGTCTGCAGGATCAATTATGAGCTTTTGACCCGCAACACCCGCCAATGCATCTCTAAGTGTGAAAAGAGACCAATGATCATGAAGTGCCATGGTTACAGCGAAGAAGGGATTGTGTGAAAGGTTAGATTTAAAAAACGCAAATTTTCTCAGAATTGGATTTGCTAACACATGAATTGATCATTTGGATACGACATTGAAGATCACATTGACACTTTTAATTCATATATTTATTTATTTATTGTATTTGAAACACCAAATCCACATACAGTTTGGACTAAACATGTTACATGAATATGACACAAATATTTTGGGTCAAGAAAGTGACATGGGGATTTGAAGTTTTATTTGTATGAAGTTGCTGAATATTCTAGCTGTGTTGTAGTTTATCATATGTTTTGTAACTCAATATTGAAACCTCTCCCTTATCATCGTCTAGTGATGAAGTCAACATCCTCCAAATCAGAACACTTTTCCCCTAAACACCACACAACTTTCCGCAGTCACTTAGCTTATAAGGTTCGAATATTGTATCAATAACAGCCCTGGCACCCAATCTGATTAAGATACAGCTAGTATCAATATGTTCTGTGACATCAGAGGCTGAATAATTCTATAGGCCTGTGGAACTTCCCCTTTGAAAACATATTTAACTGGGACCCCGAGAATTCCTTTGAATACGATTTCTTTAGCTATTGGAAAGGGGCGACCATTCGGTCCCCCCGAACGTATGGTGGAGTACCACGATCCCCCCGGGAAGCCATCTTGGGCGGGAGGCGAGTCTCGGCTGGTATGCCCGAAGCGGCGTAGCCGGGGCGCGCCTTTTCCCGCCCTGGAGTGGGTTGTCCTAGACACTGACGCGACCGGCCACGCCCTCGGAGGCAGGCGGGGGCGGGTTTTCGCCCGCCCTGAAGACGGATAAAAGGAGCAACAAGCCAAGAAAGCATCCTCTTGTTCCTGTGCTCTAAAGCTGCACCTCCCCGCTGCACGTGAGCTCGAGACGGAACGAAGAGCCAATTTTGAGCGTTATAATCTTTCTTTTTGTCTTACAGATATCCCGTCTGAGAATGCCCAAGAAAGTCGGAAAGCGGGTCGGTACCGATCAGATGCTCCGCATGCTCATG
Organism: Lissotriton vulgaris; assembly: GCF_964263255.1. NCBI lineage: Eukaryota > Metazoa > Chordata > Amphibia > Caudata > Salamandridae > Lissotriton > Lissotriton vulgaris. Next base: position 1,411,043,221 of record NC_141685.1, on the reverse strand, counting down.
AAGGAGGTAGCCGATTTGAAGAAGCAGATGGCGGCTAAGAACGGGGAGGGAGGTCCGAAACGGCCTTTGCCGGGAATAGTCCCCGGTGGGAGAGGCAAGAGGTCCAGAAGGGGGGCGCTTGGGGGGAAACCCCGGTTCCCGATACCCCACTTGAGGAGCCAACCCCGGTGCCGAAGAGGGGAATCCGATCCCCGTGGTGGTCACCCCCGTGACCGGGGAAGATATGCCTCCCGAGTTAGCGGCGCAATTGGCAGCGTGGTTGGGTAAAGATAGCGAGGGCACCACGGCTGACGACGCCCGGGCAGTAATGAGACAACTGCGGGAATCTAGGGAGGCTGTGAAGGCACCATCTTCTGTTACCCCGCCGGTTCCGGCGGCGGAAAATGCAACAGGCCCAGGTTCGGCGGCAAATACAGCTTCTGGTGCAGGTAAGCGGCCATTGCCGATCGCGGGGGAGGGGTCTGTACCTTCACGAAGGGAGAAGGTGGCTCAGCATGTTCCACTGGAAATTAAGGAAAAGATTTGGGTGAATAAGTATGTTAATATTTTTTCTTTGCTTACCGACCATTACGAGATAGAGCATGTTAAGAGCCAAAAGGAGCTCATGCATCCGAGTGTTTGGCGCGCAAAAATGGCCGCCTTTAAGGTTGACGAAAGCATTGGTACTTGGGGCAGAGCGTGGGGCATTTTTACCTCCATCATGGGCGAGCGCAGGCCCGAGTTGCTGACCGAGTTGCCTATTTATCAATCACGTATCATGGAGTATTCCGTAGCGTATGGGGGCAATCAGTGGTTCTGCTATGATAATATTTTTAGAAAAGCTAAGGAACACAACCCAGTTCTGACTTGGGATTGTTACGACTCCGTGTCATGGCAAAAAATGGAGAGTACAGGAATGTTAAAAGTGCCATTGTCAGGGAGTAACGGGGGGTGAATCTTCCCGCCAATACTCTGGGACACCCTTTCGGACGGGTGCAGGTAACGAGTACCACTCGAAGCCGAGTGGCAACGCAGGTAAAAGGGGGATTTGTTGGAATTTTAACAGAGGTAAATGTACGAGGCCCCAGGGGTCATGCAAGTTCAGACATGAATGTGGGGGGTGTGGGCAGCCATCCCATCCTGAGTCCATGTGCAGAGCCAAAACGGGTGATAACGGTGGTAAGGGAAGCGCCAAACAGGTCTGAAATAGTCCGAGGGGCGCCTTTACCTACTCCGATTGATACCATGGCAATGATTCCTTGGCTCAGCGAATACCCGGATCATGCTTCCGCTGGGGTGTTGCGAAACGGGTTTTCATATGGTTTCCGCATCCCAGTGGGGGATTTTCAGGGTGTAGCAAACTGTAAGAATCAACTATCGGTCTTGCAGCATACGGCTGTGGTACAGGTAAAGATTGGGAAGGAGGTGACTCGAGGTCGTGTCGCCGGCCCATTTGATTTGCCACCGGTGGCTAACTTTGTTTGTTCCCCTCTAGGGGTGGTCCCCAAGAAGGACCCGGGTGAGTTTCGGCTGATACATAACTTGTCAGCCCCACATGGTCTTTCCGTGAATGATGCGATAGACCCGGAAGTGTGTTCGGTGCGGTACGCATCTTTCGATGAGGCCGTCGCCATGTTGAATCGCCTGGGGCCCGGGGCGCTGATGGCAAAATCAGACATCGAGTCAGCGTTCCGGTTGCTCCCGGTACACCCAGACGATCAGCGTCTCCTTGGTTTCAGGTTTCAGGGTCGCTATTACATGGACAGATGTATGCCAATGGGATGTTCTATATCTTGTGCCTATTTTGAAAAGTTCAGTTGTTTTCTGCAATGGGTCTTCACAAAGAAGACGGGTTTTCAACATGTTATGCATTATCTCGATGACTTTCTGTTCCTGGGGGCAGCCGGGGATCCAGAATGTGGACAGGCTTTAAATGAATTTTGTGTCTTAATGAACCAATTTGGTGTGCCATTGGCGCCAGGTAAGACCGTGGGTCCCTCGACTTCCCTCGAGTTTCTGGGGATCGAGCTCGACTCGGTAGAGGGTTGTTTTCGATTACCAAGAGAAAAGGTGTTAAAATTCAGGGCATCCCTTGAAACATGTATTAGTGAGACTAAGGTAAAACTGCATCAATTGCAACAAGTGGTGGGCCAGTTGAATTTTGCCCTGAGAGTAATGCCGATGGCCCGCCCCTTTTCCCGCTCGATTGCACGAGCCATGGTCGGCCTGAAGGAGGGTCATCACCGCACGAGGCTCTCGGCAGAGGTTCGCCAGGACATGCGCATTTGGTTGGCATTTCTGGCGGATTTCAATGGTCGAATTGTCTGGAATAAACCGGCGGTGTCCTCTGAGGAGCTGGGGCTTTGGACAGATTCGGCGGGGAGTATAGGTTTTGGTGCCATATTCGGCACACAATGGTCGGCTCAAAAATGGCCGTCATGGTGGCACGAGTGCGGATTGACGAGTAACATTGCTTTTCTCGAACTTTTCCCTATTTTGGTGGCCCTGAGAACTTGGCCTGAGGGGTTCCGGGATCACTCTGTGGTGTTTTGGTCTGACAACATGACCGTGGTTGAGAGTATCAATAGTCAGGCAGCAAGTTGCAAATGGATGCTGAGACTGCTTAAAGAAATTGTGTTATTATGCATGCAGTTGAATGTGCTCTTTAGGGCAAGACATGTCCCGGGGGTACTGAACCAAGCGGCTGATGCGCTTTCTCGTTTCCGTATGCAGGCCTTTTGGGGTTTTCTGCCCACAGCGGACCCGGTGGCGGCACCCTTTCCCGAAGCTCTCTGGTCTCTCGGTGCCCCGAACTACAAAACCTCGTGGGAGAGAGTTTAGCACCCAGGACAAGGAAGGCATACGAAGGGGCGTTCCGTTCCTATTGGTCCTTTTTGGGTGCTGCTAGGGGGGAGCTTTGGGGCCAGGAGGAGCTTGTCGTAAAATCTTTGCTGTCTTTACATCAGGCAGGCAAATCAGTAGCTACGGCCCAGAGGCATCGGGCCGCCATTTCCTTTATGGCAAGGGCTCATGGGATCCAGGACCCGACTGCGTCTTTCGTGGTGCAGAAAGCGCTACGTGGGTGGCAACGCCTTGAGGGTCGCAGAGCAGATGAGAGGCACCCGATAGGTCTGGATAGGTTGGCCCTGTTATTATCCGTACTCCCTGCAACGTGTTCATCACAGTATGAGACAGTGTTATTCCGAGCCGCTTTTGCGCTAGCATTCCATGGGGCTATGCGGGTAAGCGAACTAGTGGCGAAGAACAAGCAGGATACGATGGGGGGACTGTGCCGGGAGCACATTCAGGTCAAGGGGGAGACGATGACTGTCTCGTTTGTCAGGTCCAAAACCGATCAGAGTGCATTGGGGACTGCATAATCATACAAAGGATTCCCGGGTCTTCCATGTGCCCTGTGGTTTGCGTAGAGGAATATTTAGCGCAAAGGGTGGCATCATGGGGGGGGACCTTGTTGAGACACGCTGACGCCACCCCACTGACGAGGTTTCAGTTCCAGCGGGTGCTTGCGATGTCGATTTCGGCCGTGGGCTTGAACCCCGGCGAGTTTGGGACCCATTCCTTTCGGATAGGGGCTGCTACAGAGGCTACAGCCAGGGGTCTGAGTGTAGAAGAAGTAAAACGTGTGGGGCGTTGGTCCTCGAACTGTTATAAGAGGTATGTGCGGTTGCACATGTTGTGAAGCTGTAATGATGTACTCACGCTTCTTGTTTTTGTTTGGTTTTCAGTTGCGCAAGCCTACGAGGCGGGGCGGACTGTGCAGTTGACCCGACACCTGGGGACCAGCGGCCAGACAGCACCGGCTGTGAAAAAGGAGGTGTGGGTCGTGGGCCACTCATACGTGAGGCGTGCCGCGGACGTATTCAAAGCAGGTGACATGATTCACGTGGCTGGGGAATACGGGTACAGTGTGTCCTTCTACGGAAAGGGCGGGCTCTGTATTGACCAGTTTCAATCCTTTTTCGAGGGTTTGTTAGGGCGGACAAGGTCACCGCCGTCTATAATCATAGTCCATCTTGGGGGCAACGATTTGGTGGCCACTGGTAGACGACTTCTTCTTGAGGCAATGCTTTCCACAGTAAGTTGGTTGGCAAGAAGAGTTCCAGGGTGCACAATTGCATGGTCCCATATGATCCCACGAAAAGTGTGGCGGGGGGCTATTTCGGTTTCTGCTCTGAATCATTCAGTAAGGAAAATAAATAACAAAGTGAGTAGATTGTTTCGTTCAAGTACACTGCATTCTGTTTCGCATGGTTGTATCAAAGGGGACAGTATGTATTTGGGGGATGGTGTTCATTTGTCCCGGGTGGGGAATGAGTTACTCATAGGAGACCTCATAGCTTGGTTAAAGAGTTTATAACATGACCTTTAGGCAGGAGTGGTTGTGGGGGGTCCGGATAGCCGGTCAACTATCCGGCCTGTGGCGGTAAGGTCATGATCGGTGAGCAGTAATTGGAAGATCCCTATGGGGGGGCGTCACCCATTACGGATGGGAGCGCTCGGGGGAGGTGGCCATTGGCCCCTCAACGGGGAGGCGGTCCCGTCTAAGGATAGGCCGCCGGAAGGAAAGGAAAGGTGGTCAAGGCCCCTTCGTGGATAGGAGGGGCTACGGGCCCTCCTGGGGAATTTCCCGGGGCCAGGACATCTGCGACGGCAGATGGGTAAGTTGTGTGGGGTTCGGGAGGGGGTTTACGCTACCTCTTAGACACCTCACACGAGTCCTCGGACGACCGTTAAATGGCGTCGAGTTCATTGGGGCCCCCGTCAAGTCCAAGGGAAATTGGTAGATGCACTTGAGGTACGCCTCTGTGCGGTTGGTCCCCTCACAAGTGAGGGTGGTATTTCTGGTTTAGGGATCTGACACCGGTTACGACCTTGCCGTTGGCCCTTAACGTTAGGATGTACAATTTCAAGTCAAATGTTTTTGTAGGATGTTAGTTCGGCTAGGAGAACCTTTGTATTAGAGATCTGTTAAGGTTAGCCAAACATCGTAATGTGGAAATGAAATTGTACATAATATGAAACTGTTATTTTAATGTTTTGATTTTGTTTCATATTTTAATAAATACGGCCGGGAGGGTCACTCCCTCCCGCCTTCCAAAAGTTCAGAACCGTTTCCAGTTTCCCATCCTTGGGGATTGTGTTGAGAGGGGGTGGCGGGTATCTCAGCCATATGGAAAGGGGCGACCATTCGGTCCCCCCGAACGTATGGTGGAGTACCACGATCCCCCCGCGAAGCCATCTTGGGCGGGAGGCGAGTCTCGGCTGGTATGCCCGAAGCGGCGTAGCCGGGGCGCGCCTTTTCCCGCCCTGGAGTGGGTTGTCCTAGACACTGACGCGACCGGCCACGCCCTCGGAGGCAGGCAGGGGCGGGTTTTCGCCCGCCCTGAAGACGGATAAAAGGAGCAACAAGCCAAGAAAGCATCCTCTTGTTCCTGTGCTCTGAAGCTGCACCTCCCCGCTGCACGTGAGTTCGAGACGGAACGAAGAGCCAATTTTGACCCACCCACCAGCCCCTGAGGACAGCTAGTTGTTTTGAATAAAGTTTTGATGTGGTAACTCTATTTTCTTACAGGTTGTGATGATTGTCGTGATATTTTTGAATATGCAATAAAGATGGTCACTTTCAGTATGTTTTGCAAATAAAGTGTTTTGCACTAGTGTTGATCAGTAATCATGCTTGTAATAAGTTATAATTGTTTTGGTAATTTAGTTTTAGGTAGATTTGTCGTATTTATTGTCGGGCGGTAAGGTCATGATCGGTGAGCAGTAATTGGAAGATCCCTATGGGGGGGCGTCACCCATTACGGATGGGAGCGCTCGGGGGAGGTGGCCATTGGCCCCTCAACGGGGAGGCGGTCCCGTCTAAGGATAGGCCGCCGGAAGGAAAGGAAAGGTGGTCAAGGCACCTTCCTGGATAGGAGGGGCTACGGGCCCTCCTGGGGAATTTCCCGGGGCCAGGACATCTGCGACGGCAGATGGGTAAGTTGTGTGGGGTTCGGGAGGGGGTTTACGCTACCTCTTAGACACCTCACACGAGTCCTCGGACGACCGTTAAATGGCGTCGAGTTCATTGGGGCCCCCGTCAAGTCCAAGGGAAATTGGTAGATGCACTTGAGGTACGCCTCTGTGCGGTTGGTCCCCTCACAAGTGAGGGTGGTATTTCTGGTTTAGGGATCTGACACCGGTTACGACCTTGCCGTTGGCCCTTAACGTTAGGATGTACAATTTCAAGTCAAATGTTTTTGTAGGATGTTAGTTCGGCTAGGAGAACCTTTGTATTAGAAATCTGTTAAGGTTAGCCAAACATCGTAATGTGGAAATGAAATTGTACATAATATGAAACTGTTATTTTAATGTTTTGATTTTGTTTCATATTTTAATAAATACGGCCGGGAGGGTCACTCCCTCCCGCCTTCCAAAAGTTTAGAACCGTTTCCAGTTTCCCATCCTTGGGGATTGTGTTGAGAGGGGGTGGCGGGTATCTCAGCCACCCCCTCTGTGTGAAAGGTTAGATTTAAAAAACGCAAATTTTGTCAGAATTGGATTTGCTAACACATGAATTGATCATTTGGATACGACATTGAAGATCACATTGACACTTTTAATTCATATATTTATTTGTTTATCGTATTTGAAACACCAAATCCACATACAGTTTGGACTAAACATGTTACATGAATATGACACAAATATTTTGGGTCAAGAAAGTGACATGGGGATTTGAAGTTTTATTTGTATGAAGTTGCTGAATATTCTAGCTGTGTTGTAGTTTATCATATGTTTTGTAACTCAATATTGAAACCTCTCCCTTATCATCGTCTAGTGATGAAGTCAACATCCTCCAAATCAGAACACTTTTCCCCTAAACACCACACAACTTTCCGCAGTCACTTAGCTTATAAGGTTCGAATATTGTATCAATAACAGCCCTGGCACCCAATCTGATTAAGATACAGCTAGTATCAATATGTTCTGTGACATCAGAGGCTGAATAATTCGATAGGCCTGTGGAACTTCCCCTTTGAAAACATATTTAACTGGGACCCCGAGAATTCCTTTGAATACGATTTCTTTAGCTATTTGAAGGTGGACATCTTTTTGTGCCCTCACACAAGGACTAGGCACATTGGCTACTGGCTGATGTTTCCATTCTGAATCATTCTATTTGACAATAGGCATTTTATGCACATTGGTTGGTTTGTTCACTTAAATCCCCCTTCCCAACATAGATTGCTTAGAATTGTCCCAGCTTTCATCTGCTATACACAGAGCTGACACTATGAGTCCATGTGGCACATGTGTTCACATGTTTAGGTGAAACAGCGAGGTAAAATGAGCTGGGGTGTGAGTTTGGAGAGTAAGCAAATCATATACAGAAGAGTGAGTTTTCTGATAAAACATTGCAAAAGCAGACTCTGGGGGAGTGATCAGAATGGGTATTAAAAATATGCCACAGGCAGATCTAGAACACGTGCCGCAAGTACACACCAACATTATTCTGATCCACCAACACACACGTCAAGTCTCCCCTGCACCAGAACCTGATGAAGAGAAGGACATAATGGAGAAGGGCTGGGGCAGGTTAGCCTGTGTGATAGAGAAGTTCTAATGTTAAAAGAATATAATTAGTACAGAGAAAATAAGAAAAAGGGCATATGAAGAGAGCAATGATGAACAAAGCAAGACAGAGAGGTTAAAGGTTGAGAAAAAGAGTGAGGGATAAAATGGGGTAACAAAGAGAGAAGATTAAGTAAATTATAGGAGAGAGACATAAAGAGAAGTTAGAAATAAACAAAAGGATAACACGCTTTGGCAAAGGCAATTTTCCTTGCATAGGCTGGTAGCTTTTTTAGTTAGTCAACGCTTCCTTTGTTGTGTCTTTTTTTTGCATAACTTTGTTGTTGGGAAAGCGAACAGCCATCATCAATCAAAAAACACATTAGGTCGTAAAAACCTTCTTTCTGTGCTCAAAATCCATACATCACCATATAGTACTTAGCACTAAAGGGAACTAGTTTGTGTGTTGGTGTGCTATTTGTGAAAGGGCAGAATGCTGTCACTCATAGTGAAGTTAGCCAATGGCAGAAGTGGTCTGACCCACTGCAACATGCTGTATGCTGTAGTGAGAAAAGAAAAATGTAAATGACAACAGCAAGCCAATGGCTGAAGAGGGCTGGCAGAAAAAAACCCTTAACCATTTATATCTTACTTTTAATGTTAGCAAAATCAAATGGTCTTTGCTAATGTCAGACATAAGAAGAACATGAGACACAAACAGCAACAGGTATTTGTGAAGATAGAAAGGTGTTGAGAAAAAGGAAGAGTGGAGAGAAAGCAAAGCTGTGACCATTACCACAGTGAGCCCCAGGGTCTTCATATTGCTGCTTTCCTATAAGTGATGACTGCTGAAGCATAGATAGATGAAAACATTATACTACAGTTGGAGACCCATAGTAGCAAGGTATTACATGTCCCCTTTCGGCCTGCTAAGCAGTCATCAACACCATGCTAATTCCTCTTGAAAATTAGAGTAGCAAAGAAACAGTGGCGACCAGGAGGAGAGAGTCCTGCCCTGATCGCCTTCATGGGCCCTGGTGACTGCTGGAGGCAGAGCGCGGGGGACCGGTTGCCGTCTCGGGCAGCGAGAGACTGGTGTATTGGGTTCCCCCCCCCCCCTACTTCTATCCAGGACCAGGAAACAGTAGAAACGACCATCGCGCAATGTTGAAACGACCGTCAACGTGCATGAGCGGCGAAGCACGATAGAGAGCAATTATCTGCATCTGCCGGAGAGTGCAGCAGTGGGGCACAGAGTCAGAAAGACCTGCGTCAGCAACATAACAGTGCTAAAGAAAACGATTTAATTACAATATAAACCCAACAATATATGCACAGTTGAAATAAATCCAAAAGAGGAAGAGAGGAACTTATCTGACTGCAAGAGAAAGGGCAGTTTGCAGTCAGAGCTAACGTTATATCTGGGACTAGTCACTCATTGGTTATTGTTGTTGGCTATTTGTTCCCATTGGTCAGCTGTTCGCTTGGTCTTCTGGGAACTGTAGTTTTTATTGCTGATCTTGGCTGCCATTTGAATAAATAAAAGATAAGACAGCGTAATATGAGCCTCCGGTCTTGCCATACAATTCATTCTTCATGTTAACAATCCCTTCAGCAATCACATCACCTTCGGGAGAAGGTACATTGATATTGTCTTGCTCATCTGGCAAGGACCTGGCGAGGTCCTTTATGAATTTCTAGAATGGATAAATAGATGTGACAAAACCTGAAATTCACTCACTGTGCTGAAAAAATGATTTCCTTAGTCATAACAATCCCCAAAGAAAATGGCATGTTGGTGACAAAACCCTACCATAAACCAACTGCTAATAATAACCTTCTTAAATTCAACAGCTTCCAAGCCAGAGCACTAAAAGAAAATCTTCCCTATGGGCAATTACTCCATCTTAGAACAAATTGTAGCAGACTGGGAGATTATCAAGTACAAGCAGTGGATTTGTGTAAAAAAATTAAGATCCGAGGGTACCATGACAGAATTCTGAATAATTGTTAAAAATGAGCTAGGAATCAGCCACGTGAAGCACTCCAAGAAGAAAGTCCTAAAACCACAACAGAAATCCCACTAACATGTGCGAAAACATTTAGTACCATGTCGAACTCAGTAACAAAATCCATAAATAAGCACTGGAAATTTTTACAAACTGGCAACAGAAAATGGGGAAAAAACTTTATTCTCATTTAAAAGGGCAAGAAGCCTAAAGGACTCTTTAGTGTCCACCCATCCTAGAAAAGGCTGTCAGTGCTCACCTCCTGAGGCCTTCCGAAAGTGATTGGACATTTCCCCAGTAGGAACTGCAGTGTCTGTCATCTCACGACAACTGCAAAACAGCTGGACTTGGAGCCCAATAAGGTCTGGACACTAACAGCACATACTAATTGCAATTCTACAAATGTGGTTTACTTTATAACTTGTCCTTGCGGCCTCAGGTATATAGAGATGAAGTGCAGAAAAATTAAACAACGCATCTGTGAGCACCGCAGTAACATCAGGTACAAGAAACACACAATGAAGATGTCAGAACATTTCTTGCAGAAAGGTCACACAACTAATGATCTAAGATGGACTGTTATAGAGCAGATTGTAACCCCAGGTAACATGCAAAAGTCCCTCTCTGAGAGAGAACGAAGGTGGATCTATAGACTTTCAACCCACAAACAGGGTTTGAACAATAACATGCCCTGGAATTCTCTAAATTAATAGTACAGCATAAATATAAAAAGTGTGGCCAGACCCAGAAATGAGGGGAGGTGGGGATTATCACAAACATGATACATCCAGCCTAAATACTGTCTGACACAAAGGTTTCTACTCAAGAGGGCCTGCATTGGGGCCAGTTGAGTTAAATAACTATCTGCTTATGATAGCTGTTCTACACACAAAGCTTGGAGGCAGGGAAGGAGTAATTTTGGAGCTAAAAAACAGCCACCATGTCACTTAATTCAAAAACAGTATGTATAATCTACCCTTTTCATACTGCAATGATGGGGTGATGTTGGGTTTTGTTAACATTATTACTCTGTCTAATAAAGTTTTCAAGCTGACACTTTTTTCTATTTACAATGTTTTTTCTCTTTACGAGGTTTGGAGGCAAGACAATAAGGAGTCAACTCCTCGGTCCAAACTTCCATGACGCTTCGCGCAAGGACACGCATGTTACCTAGCAACAAGGCTAACGTCCTCGCACACGAAAGCAGTCACACAGGGAGGATCCAACCACTGCAACAACCGGTAAGCTTCTTAAATACGCCCAGCCCGGGAAAACTAGTATCATGGGGAAACCCAGACTAGGACTGCAACAGGTGCTTCAATCAGGCGCTGATCCTTGACAAAGTAAGTAAGGACCGTGGTATCGGCAATACTCTAGTTTTTACCGATGACTCCCATTCCAGCTCTCCCGCAGGGTTTGACTATAGGCAAAGCTCCCCAGTAAGATCCATGAGGTGCCACATAGTTGTGATTTGAATAAGCCTGACAGTTCAATTTTCTCTGTCATGATTTTACCTTGACACACATCTTGCACAATGTCTTTTTAATCTGATCACTGTCTCAGATTAGAAGAAAACATATGGGCCCATAATACCTGGACCTTCCCTTGCACAAAGAATGAAATACATTTTTTTAAGTTCAAATTGACTCGTTTGTCAAAACATACCACACCTGAAATAAGCACATGTGGAATGTGGAGAAGCTGAATATACTAGAATTTCTCACTAAAGCATAAACCATGCAATGGTATCACATTTATGTGGGTGGAAGTATGCGCATGTCGTATGCCTGACACACAGATTGAGCGTTATGGGTGAGGGAAGTGTAGATCAAAATCACTCACTTTGTCATGCTGTTGTGTGAGATTACTGTATAAACATACTTGACAGTCCTGAAATATACCGAATCTCATGCAGAGTATTTCTTCTAACAGAAACTCAATGAGTACAAGCAAAACCGTAAGTTGATGGTCAGGCTCGTATGAAGGTGGGTGCAACTTAGCGAGTGCACATCTACTCACTTACACCGGTCCTGAAGAAAGCTTTGCGATCTTTTGCATGTAGGTTGAAACATATAGACCCTGTCACTTAAATATTACGGATGTCAAAGGTCAATCTAACCTTATAGATCATCCACCTTCGTTTTTAGTCTCGTCATATGACTCCACAATTAAATTCCTTGGATGCTTAGAGATAATTTTCAAATCACCACTCACTATTCACGTTGTGCAAACAAACCCGCTCTGCTGTAATCAGGCGTTGTAGCACACCCGAGAGGCACTCGGCCCTTCGGGTGGGGCCCCTACGATGAAGCATGTTACCAACTAGGTTGGTGAGGGAGGGTTCTTTTAAAAAGGAATTTCCATTCCTTTTTTTCAATAATGTCACAGCAGTAATCTCTTCTGGAATTGTTGCTTTTATGTTGTTGATATGGTCTTATAGATTATCATTCCCCAGCATTTTAGTTATGCACATGCTACACACACCCTGCTCAGCCCCACATCGCTTAATGCCAAGCAGAGACTGATATTTAAAGCTTGTCCTTGTAGCACTGTGTGGCATTATGTGCCCACTAACAGGGTCGGACTTTGACTGAAAAATAGACCTGGGTACCCTTAATAAAAGTTGCCCCCATTAGCGAACCAGATAGCTAAAAAAAAAGTGGCTTACAGTTAGTAATCAGGCAAATTTTTAACTTGTAAAGACGCACTGTATGGGTATTTTGCAAAGAGTGGGAGACTGCATGCATTTGTGTTTGCTGCAGGCAATGTGTGTGGTGATATCAGATAAGTCAACAGGAAGAACCAGCCCATCTTGTTATGTAACAGGCCAACAAACTGCTAAAAGAACTGGCCCACACGCTTATCTGTCAGCCCAGCGCATTGGGCACTGCCTGATGTGTAGAGGACGAACTTCAAGTGGAGCTATACACCAAGCCCACAGATAATAAATACCCTCTAACAACACAGTAGTAATCACCCTCGAGCCCAGAAGAACAACATACCTTTTGGGGAGTTTTTAAGACTAAGACGTAATTGTACTACCCTGTTTGATTTTTATAAACATGCAGAAGTGTTGAAGAAAAAATTAAGTGCCAGACGGTACCCAGGCAAGCTTATTAAACAGTCCTTTAAAAGAGCCCGCTTTAAAATAGGGATTGCTTGTTGGAGGTGAACAAGGAGACTAATAAAGAGAAAAAGAATAAGGAAGTAGACAGGGTGGTCTTTGTGAGCAAATTCTCGAGTGTAAGCAATAGAATCAAAAATATAGTTAATAAAAATTGGAAAATTTTACATCATGGAGCAACGACACAACTACAGAAGCCACTCTTCTCATTTAGAAGAAATAAGACGATTAGGAACTCCTTAGTAAAAACATATCCAACAAAATCTGAAACCCAACACACAATGAATGGACAAAAAGCAGTTGGTAATTATAAATGTGGATCATGTTCTATATGTCCACAATGTATCGAGACCAAGAGGTTAGAATGTGCAAGGAAAACAATGATAGTGACGACCTTAAATAACTGTCGCAAGAAAAACGTGATATACCTGGTGATATCCCCCTGTGGTCTGGGATACATAGGTGAGACCAGCCGCGAACTACGTATACGTCTCAGCAGTAAATGCCAGTACAATACATTTACAGATAAACAATTCCAATGTAGAATCTTCCAACCCATGCATGTGCAGATCAAAAGAACAGTAGATTAAAAGGGAAACACAATGTAGATTATCTTAAAAGGTAAATAGAATAGATAAATATAAACTGAAAATGCTACACATTTCCCCCCTTAAGAAAAATCAATGGCATAAATAAATGCATTTAGAACCACGTCTGGCATTCCAGACCTTACCATCTTGTGTAACAACACTGTTACGATTTACCTTCACAATTTTTATTGGTTTACCAAACTTGACATCACCTTTTGAGACAAAACCTGGTTTACGAATTCTCACCCAATCACCACACTTAAACGTTGGTATTTTAACCTTCATCCGAACATCATAATTACTTTTGATCTTATCTTGTTTAACTTTAACCTTACGAGCAACTTCTGTAACATCAACTTTAACTTCATGAGGGATAGTGTTCTTTTTAAACCACCACGGACGAAATTTAGATGTGGGATCCCTACCTCTTAACAGGCGAAAAGGTGATATCTCAGTAGTCGCATGAGGTGTTATCCGATATAACCAAAGTCTCTCTCTTAATCTTTCTTTCCACAAACTACCAAAAGTGCGAGCCCAAAGAATATCTTGCTTGAGTACTCTGTTGTATCTCTCAACTTGTCTGTTGCCCTGTGGTTCATACAACGCTGTAGTGACATGATTGATACCACAATCTTTAAAAGAAATCCAACATTTATGAAGATTTAAATTGTACACCATTGTCAGAAATCATCATTTCAGGATAACCCTCTCGAGCAAATAGTTCTTTCAAAAACAAGATTACACTTCCTGAATTAGGATGAGAAATAAGTTTAACTTCTGGCCATTTTGAATGGTAGTCTACAATCACAATGGCAAATCTACACTCCTCTGGTAAAAAATTGAAAGGTCCAGAAATGTATATACCTAACTTTTGCCATGGATATTCTGATCACTTTACAAGTATCAAAGGAGCTGGATTACATCTATAAGCCTTATCACTCTCTATACAATCCGGGCATTCTCTCACAAACTTATCAACAAACCTATCTACCCCTGGCCACCAGAAATTTGACGTAATCAATCTCTTCATAGATGACATACCCATATGGCATTCATGACTCAGTTTCAAAATAGAATCCCGAATGGCAATAGGTGGAACACATTTTCCAGTTCTAAAAATTAAATCACCTTCTGTACCTAGCTCTTCATTAACATTCAAATATGGAATATCCGCAGACACCTCATTCTTAGAAGGCCAACTCTTCTTGATATAATCTCTTACTTTGCAAAGTAAAGTGTCCTCACTCATACCTTTTTTCCACATTTCTTCAGATATCAACTTAAAATTTTCAGAAACAGACTCTGTAATACTAACTATGACTTCATCATCTTCATGTTCATCAACACAATGACATGGCAGCCTGGATAAACAGCCTGCAGTAATATTCAACTTTCCTGGAACATACTCTATGTCGAAATTGTACTCTTTGAAGGCATGACATAAGTCTCCCTCCCTCCAGGAGATAAAATGTTTACTAAAGGCTTATGGTCGGTTCTTAACATGAACCTGGCACCCCAAATGTAATTGTGAAAATGTTTCACTGCCCATACACACCCCAAAAGTCCCTTCTCAATAACCGCATATCCTCTCTCCGTGACAGTGAGTGTGCGAGAAGCGAAAGCAACATTCCACTCTTCCTTTCCAGAACGTTGTGATAAAACACAACCTAAACCGTACAGACTAGCATCTACTGTCAATAAACACATCTTATTTAAGCAGAAAGGTCTGAAGGTTGGAGCAGCAACCATATCAGCTTTTATGCTTTCGAACGCACTTTGTCTGCTACCCCATACAAATTCCAAATTTTTCCTAGCTAGCTCTCTAATTGGTTCCATTTTTGTAGCAAAATCTTTTATAAATTTGCTGTAGTACTCACAGAGACCTGAAAACGACAGCAACTTATCTTTACAATCAGGTGCAAGTGCCTTTAAAATAGCGTCAACCAAAGATTTCTTTAGAGACACCCCATCTTTCGAAACCGTGTGACCTAAATACTCTACCGTTTTTTTAAACAATTTACACTTCTTACTCTTAATAGTCAATCCAGACTCACTCAAAACTTTACACACATTTCTTAAATGTTCACTATGGACTTCGTCATTCTTCGAGAAAATGAGAATGTCGTCCTGAAAACATTTAACATAATCCCCCATATCCTTGAAAATATGACACAGTGAACTTTGAAAGACGGCCGCCGCCGAAGCTAAACCGAACGGCATCCGCTTGAATTGGTACAACCCTTGAGGGGTGATAAACGCCGTCAGGTGTCTAGATTCTTCCGTTACCTCTATTTGATGATATGCCGATCTAAGATCGAGAATTGAGAATACCGTGGCACCACCAAGCATGCTCACCACCTCATTTATGTTGGGGAGGGGATGGCAATATATAATAATATTTGCATTTAAAGCTCTCAAGTCTATGCAAAGTCTCAAAGATTTATCTGGTTTTCGGGCAAGAACCACTGGAGAAACCCACTCCGAAGATTCAAACTCCTCTATCACTCCATTGTCTAACATCTCTTTTAAATCATTACCCAGTTCCTCCCTGACATTAAGTGGCACTCCTCTAAGTTTTTGCACTACAGGAACAGCTCCCTGTTTGAGCTTGATAGCATGTGCAAAACCCTTCAGCCTACCTAAATTTTCAGAAAACACCTTAGGAAATTGTTGAAATCATGAAGAGATAAAAGTCTTTAAGCAGGTTTCTTTATAGCAGCACGTAACATAGATCCAGCTCCAAGTAAAGACCAACTTACAATGTTATAACTGTACAGGTTTGGACTCTAGGCAGTGGCATCAGAATTAAGAATGCATTCAAAGAATAACTTGGCTCATGCAGAAGCTCATGCCAGAGCATGTGCATGGAATATTGAATTAAAGAAACAAGGCTATCTAATATAAGACAATGTAACACATCTCCCCATTAACAAAACATATGTACAAAGGAAACCAGAAATAAGAAAAAGGTTGTGTAAACAAAAATAAACGAGATTAAAATAAAGTAGATTAACCAGAATGTAAAAACCTTTTTGGAACATTAACAGTGCGTTTGGTTTCTTTAACTCTGGAAGCAACAGAATCATTTTTACAAAGTTGAACATTCTTATGCCAGACATCGTTATGCAAATCATCTGGTGCACGACATTTGGCTAATCTTCTAAAATTCCATATCCTACCATCTTGAGTCATGGCACTGTTGGTGAAAACTTTTTTGATCAAAACAGGTTCACTATACTTGTTTGAACCTTTACTAATTAAACCAGGTTTACGAATTCTTACCCATTCTCCCACTTGAAAGCATTGTGTTTTAACACCCCACTTATTATCATACCATTTCTTAACTTTCAATTGTTTACATTCAACACGTTTAGCAACATCATCCATACATACTCTATCTCCAATAAAATAATGAGATTTTTCTCTTAACCACCAAGGTAGGACCTTAGAGGCAGGATTCCTTCCTTTAAACAAATTGAAAGGACTTACTTGTGTGGTTGAATGCGGTGTAATCCTATAATTCCACAAACGTTCTCTTAAAGCACTTACCCAATTCACACCAAACTTGATAGAATCAACAACAAAATTCTTCAAGACCCGATTAAATCTTTCGACTTGACCATTTTCATGTGGTTCATAAACAGATGTCAACCTGTGGGAAATATTGCATTCTTTAAGAAACTCACTCATTTCTACTGAAGTCAATTGGACTCCATTATCGGTAACCAAAACTAAAGGACAACCTTCCCTAGTTAAGATATCCTTAAAGAAGTTGATAACAGCTTCAGTAGTTGCTTTTGGGACAAACTTTACCTCTGGCCACTTAGAATGATAATCTATTAAAACAAAAGCATACCGTGATGCTTCAGGCAACATGTGAAAAGGACCAGATATATCAAAAGCAACTCTCTCCCAAGGTTGAGAAGGCCATTTAACAATTTTCATTGGAGGTGTATGTACCTTGAGCATCTTTTCACTGGAATAACACTCTTTACACTCTCTGACAACCCTATCTACAAACCTATCAATTCCTGGCCACCAAAAATAATCCCTAACCAATCTCTTCATAGAGGAAATACCAGGATGTGTTTTGTGTGCGATTCGTAAGATTACCTCATACATACCTTCTGGAGGAATGCATTTACCTGACTTGAATACAAAATCACCATCTAACTCTAAATCTTCAAGAACCTTGTAAAAAGAAATCAATTCTGGTTGCACTAAATCCTTTCTTGGCCAACCATTCTTGACACACTCCCTTAACTCTCTCCATTTATTATCTTTCTGCACACACTCTTCCCATAATGTCTCTGAAATATCCTGAAATTTATTACAAACAATATCTTGAACCGAAATAACAAAATCAGCATCACTTATAGAATTAACTTCTTCTTGCACACAAGGTAAGCGTGACAAACAATCCGCGGTAACGTTCTTCTTCCCAGGCACATAAATCGTAGTAAAACTATATTCTTGTAGTCTAGATGTCAATCTAGCTATCCTAGCTGTTGCATTCCAACCTCCACCAACGGACAAGATATTCACTAATGGCTTGTGATCAGTCCTGAGCGTGAACTTTGAGCCCCAGACATATAATCTAAAATGCTCAATAGCCCAGACACAAGCAAGTAATTCCCTTTCAATCACAGCATATCTGCGTTCACATTCATTAAGAGTTCTTGATGCAAAAGCAACATTCCACTCATTGTTACCCTCTTTTTGAGATAAAACACTACCCACGCCATATAAACTTGCATCAACCATAATTATACATTCCCTGTTCATGCAAAAGGGCTTAAGAGTAGGAGCATGTATAATGTCGTGTTTAATATCCTCAAAAGCACGTTGTTGTATCTCAGACCATTCATATTTCTCCCCTTGTCTAAGTAACCTTCTTAAAGGTTCCATTTTTGTGGCAAAATTTGTGACAAACTTGCTATAATATTCGCATAGGCCAGCAAAAGAAAGTAACTGATCTTTATTTTCTGGAGCAGGAGCCTTAATAATTGCATCAACATTAGATTGTTTTGGAACGACACCTTCACCTGAAAGGGTATGCCCTGAGTATTCAACTGATTTCTTGAACAAATTACACTTGTGTGCTTTGAGTGTCAAACCACTTTGTTCCAATCTTGAACATACAATCTGCAAATGTTTCTCATGCTCCATAATATCCTTTGAAAAAACTAAAATGTCATCTTGAAAACATTTTACAAAGTTGTCTATATCTCTAAAGATTTGAAACATAACCCTCTGAAAGACAGAGGCAGCTGAAGCAAGCCCGAATGGCATTCTTTTATATTGGAACAGGCCTTGTGGAGTTATGAAAGCAGTTAATTTTCTCGAATCTTCTGTTAGCATTATTTGATGATAAGCGGAACGGAGATCTAAGGTAGAAAAGATTTTTGCCCCGTCAAACAGAGAAACCAATTCATTTATGTTTGGCAAGGGATGACAGTCAACTACAATATTGGAGTTTACCGCTCTCAAATCCACACACACCCTCAAACTTTTATCGGGTTTGCGTACCAAAACTATTGGCGAAACCCACTCAGATGACTCTATTGGCTCTATAATATCTTCTTTAAGTAAGTCATCCAACATATTCTTAAGTTCTTCTCTGATGTTTAACGGAACACTTCTAAGTTTTTGCACAACAGGTGTATGATTCTCCTTCAACACAATCTTATGTGAGAAATTTTTAAGTTTACCCAACTTATCACAAAACACATTTTTGAAATACGACGTGAAGTTGTTGATCTTATCAGGGTCAATGGAGACATCAGAGTCTTCAATAGACGAAATGGTGTTCATTAGACTTTCATCACATAATGAGATCTGTTCTTTAGCACGTGGATTAAGCAATATACCAAGTTTCCACTGATCAAACCACCCCAAAACATTAATGCCCTTGTTAGTAATATAGAGTTTTATATCAGCTTTCCTGTGTCTAAAAGTCAAATTAACATTAAAGAACCCAATGCAATCAATTTTCGTACCTGAGAAACCACTGGCATTGATATCAGACTCTCTGATATTGTTAATTGGTAATGTATCTGACAAAGAGAAATTGTAATAATCCAGATTTATAATGGTCCATGGTGAACCTGAATCAACCATTAAAATTAAATCAATGCCTAGCACTTGAAAGGTACATTTAGGTGAACTAAAAATAGATTTAGCATGAGAGTCTAACACAGAAACAACAAAACCGTTATCAGGAACATTATGTAGCACAGGCAATGTTTTGTTTTCTTCGTCTGAAATAAAAGATACAGAACCCTTATTTAAAAAGCGTTTATCTCTGCACATGTTACTGAAGTGTTCAATTCTATTGCAGATTTTGCACTCCCTCTGAAGAGCTGGACATCCTGGGAAATTTGCAAAATGTGACCTATTTCCACACCTAAAGCAAACACCTTGCGAACTGGATATTTGATGTGGAGTAAACTTTGACTTGTTAAAGTTAGACTTTTGAGAAAATTCTTTCTTGGAATCAAATCTTTTCCCAATAGCACAAATCTCTTCTTCTTGAGATTTCTTGATGGGATCTTTCCTGATGGTATCCATCCATAAATCCGATTGTTCTTGGGCTTTAGCAGTAGCAATAGTCTCACTTAAACTAGGATTACCCATGACCCATAGCTTGTCCTGGATCCATTTGCATTTAACATGGACAATGATTTGATCTCTTATCATTTCGTCCGTCATAGTACCAAAACTGCAATGAACGCTAAGAGATCTAAGTGATGTTAGAAAGTCATCAAAAGACTCATCCTCCTTTTGTTTCCTTGTATAAAATTTAAAGCGATTTAAGGCAATACTGACGTTAGGTTTAAACCTCTTCTCAAATCTAGCAAGTGCCTCAGTATATACATTTAAAGCATCACCAGAGCCATCACTTGGAGTAACAATTTGGGGAAGTGATCGAAAAACTACTTGTCCTTCAGAACCCAAACAATGAAGTAGGATACTCTTTTTCCTTTTTGAACCCATCCTTTCTCCATCAATAGCTTTCATATATGTGACAAATTCCTCTTTCCACCTTAACCATGGCATGGGAGGATCACCTTTTAACTGAAGAAACTTAGCAGGTGGATCAAACTGCATGGCTAAAAGTTACTATGAGTTGATATAACTTTTGCAAAATAAATAATATCACTTAGAATATTAAATAAAACTCTATTTTAAATATAACTTTGTAGAAAAGACACCATGTCAGAAATGAAGTGTTAATTGAATAAAAATGTCTTTGTAACAAATCCGCTTTTGAATAAAGAGTTGTAAATTCAGCGTTTTATAATTAATTCAACGTTTTAAAATGACTTACAGTTTGTTATCTTACGAATAAATTCCCTCGGAGTAAAGCGCGTTATCAAGCGCGTTGTCAAGACAACCTAAAATGGATGACAACGCTCGACGCGAGAAACGTGTGACGTAACACGTTGTAACGTGAGCGTGTGATGTAAGACGTCGTTCAGAGCTGGAATGAGAGCAGAATGATGGACGATTACCAGCTCGCGAACGTAGAGATGGTTGCTAAGCAGTAAAATGTCGAGCGCTTCCAATTCCGCCTGAAACATAAACGGGTTGGTGATATTTATTTCTAAACGTTGAAGTAAATTGTTGAAGGCTTTGTCTTCAATAAAGTAACGGTAAAATTGAGAGTTCCAAACAAAGGTGAATATTGAGGTGGTAACAAAACGTCTGAAATAAAATCAATTAAAAATACGTGGAATTTGAGAAAAAATACAGCCGCTGGTACGATCAAAGTACGTTTAAAACAGAGAATTACAGCCGCTGTTTCAATCAAAAGAACAATAAATATAGTTGTACATACCAAGATTTTCTTCAAATTGTGAAAAATTATGTAAAATAGGTTCTCCACCACTCCTTAAACGTGCTGCAGAGTGGTGTCCCTCGTCGCCAAATTTTGTTGAAATCATGAAGAGATAAAAGTCTTTAAGCAGGTTTCTTTATTGCAGCACGTAACATAGATCCAGCTCCAAGTAAAGACCAACTTACAATGTTATAACTGTACAGGTTTGGACTCTAGGCAGTGGCATCAGAATTAAGAATGCATTCAAAGAATAACTTGGCTCATGCAGAAGCTCATGCCAGAGCATGTGCATGGAACATTGAATTAAAGAAACAAGGCTATCTAATATAAGACAATGTAACAGAAATTCTTTAGCTAAATTCTTCCATCTGCTGTCTTCCTCTATAATGATAATAGACCTCTCTTCTGAAAGCATATCATTTAACACCGTGACAGGCTCTTTAATACGTGGATTTAACATGATCCCTAACTTCCATTGATCCCTCCATCCAAGTACGTCAACACCTTTCCTTGCCACATACAATTTGATAACCGCAGATCTCCCTTTAAAATGAATAGTGGATTGTAAATAACCAATAAAATCGATGTTTGACCCAGTAAAACATAGGGCGTTAATATCTGGTGAGGATAGATCTTTCTCAGATAGTCTTGAACCATATTTTTCAGTGAAGTAGTCTTTAGTTATAATGGTCCAGGGAGAACCAGAGTCAGCCATCAATTCGAGATCTACTTCCATGAAACTGACAATACATCTAGGAGAATTCAGAACTTCACCTTCAACCACCCCAATGTTTATCAATGAAACCACCATGCCACTTTCCCTTATCATTTCTCCAGCATTTGAATGTTCACATTTGGTACAAAGAGTTTCACATGAAGAATTAGACCTTACACAAGAAACTTCATTCTTCTTAAAATGACAAACATTGCGATCACTACTCCTCCTCTTTTCATCTATGCATGCCTTAGAAAAATGACCACATTTACTACACTCTTTACCAATTGTGGGGCAGAATTTAAAGGAAGCTACATGATTCCTACTACCACATCTGAAACACACTATTTGATTTTTCCAACATTCTTATTGGGTTGAAAATAATTTTTCACATTGCTCATAGCACACACCTCATCACTAGACTTGTCATTCTTTCCACCTTTAGCATTCTCCTCTATTGTTTTCATCCATGTATTAGATTGTTCCAATGCCTTAGCAGTAGAAATGCTTTCTTTTAACGTAGGATTCCCTAAAATCCAGAACAGTTCTTGAGTTTTCTTACATCTGACATTTACTATCATCTGGTCCCTTATCATTTCATCAGTAATCTCCCCAAAATTACATGAAACAACTAACGATCTCAAAGCAATTAAAAAATCATCAAAAGTTTCAGCCTCTTTTTGTGCCCTGGTGTAGAATTTGTAACGATTGAGGGCAATACTGGTAGTAGGCTTAAATCATGTTTCAACACGCAACATGGCCTCATCAAAATTACCCAAATCACGGGGTACAGAAGGGAGTGTTCTAAAAATAGCTTGTCCTTCTGAACCTAAACAATGGAGAAAAATATTTTTCTTTCTCTCATTGCCCATCCTTTCTCCATCTATAGCTTTTAAATAAGTTAAAAACTCCTCCTTCCACCTATTCCAAGGTATTGGTGGATCTCCCTTACTTTGGAGAAATTTCGACAGTGGATCAAACTGCATCGTAATAAATACGCACAACCAGGCTTATAAAACACAATTAATACACTAAAATAAAATTGTGCACATTAATGTAGCGCGTTTTGAGAAATATGAAGAATACGTAGATTTTGTCATAAAATTAATGCTCACTAGTTTGTCAGATAACAAAACTATGTAAAACACTTTTCAACATTACAGTTATCAGTAACGATGTACCAAAGTTATTTTCCAAAGGTTAAAAAACAGTTTCAGCGTTAGAATTCGTTCTTCAATATTGCTCCGGTGAAAACTTGTTGCCGCGTTGTTATGGCAACACAAAATGGCCGCCGATGATGTAATATGTCGTTGCGTCGTGATGCAGCGCCGTTACGTGGTGATGTAGAGTTGTTGTGCACTCGTACTCCAACAAGATTCCAGAAGCAACAACGCAGCAGTGCAGTCACGACTGGACCCGAGACTCCCGATTTCGCCACGCGGGAGCCTACGCAACCACAGGTTTTCGAAAAATGCTTAAAAGTTTTAAAAATTCATACCATCTTTTGAGATGCACATAAAAAATTGGTGTTTCGAATCCAACATCTTTTCGGCGGTAAAGGATGTAATTCTCCTCAGGGCGATACAGGATGTCGATCTCCTCACGTTCGCCGAAATCAAAGTTTCAAAGTACTTGAAATTCCCTATCCATAACAAATCTCTTCACATGTGAAATCTGCAATCACATGTGATTTAAATAGTACCTGCAGTTGTCTTGGTAGATGAATGTAATCCAAAGGTAAGTTCAAAAATTCACCAACTCCATGAATCCTCCAAATTTGTACCACTCATGTGCTGATTGTAGAGTAGATAGGTTCAGGACACCCTCGTCGCCAAATTTGTAATAAATGAAGTCAAATAATCCATAAAATTGTAGGTACTGGTTTAATGGGAACAGCACAGTGCTCTCTTCTTCAAGTCCCAGCAGTAAATGCCAGTACAAAACATTTACAGATAAACAATTCCAATGTAGAATCTTCCAACCCATGCATGTGCACAGATGAAAAGAACAGTAGATTAAAAGGGAAACACAATGTAGATTATCTTAAAAGGGAAATAGAATAGATAAATATATAAACTGAAAATGCTATTGTCTCCTTGAACACAAATCGGCTATTAGAACAAAATAGGAGAATGCACCATTGACTGATAACTTCATAAGATTAGGACATAATTGTGATCAGTTTCAGTGGTTTATACTAGAAAAGATAAGTATAAATAGAAGAGGTGGCGACTTAGATGCTAGAAGGAGACAGAGAGAACATCGGCATATATGCCAATTGAATACTGTGGAAACAGGCTTAAACTCAAGGGAAGATTGGATGAGGATTATAATGAACCAGTGAAAAGTGTAATGCAGTGAATCCTAATACAGTAGGAGTTCCATGGTTTTCTAAACAGTAAGGATCTCTTCTAAAATCTGGGGAGCTAGAAATGGATGGTCAAAACTTTAGGTTCGGTGGGTTTTTGTACAAATAGAAGCTTAAGCAAACCCCCAGGATCCAGTTTTAAACATTACTCAATGAGCATCCTCTAGAACTAATAATAAACACTGCCGCTACTATTCAATAAAAGAGAAGTCAGTTTAATATACTGGTTGGATATGTAACAATTGATATATGGAACAATAGCAAAATAGCAAATAGCAAAGGAACTATTAGCGCTAATATTATTGGGTGATAGAATTAACAACTAATATTGCGCTTTGATTTAATAATATAGACAACAATGTTATATGCCAGTTTGAAATAAAACAATGGGTATATTGAACTGAATTGGGCATAAATAGTAATAGGGAACGATTAGGCCAATACTGTAGGGGCTCCCACGGATAGCCCTCAGATGGGCTAAATTTGAAATAAAACGTAAGCGAATGAGGTCACCAGCACCGCAATAGTAAGATGGTGCGGTTGTACACATTAAACCCATTTTTGCTTCCAGGTGAAAGATGGCAGCAGTGCAGCACCAGGTTTCCAATTGACTCTAGGTGGGATATAACAACAATGACAGCACTTCTACTACCGGGTTAAGAAAGGCAGCGTCAGCACAGGCTTGCAATATGATTGACATCAATTAGGGCCAACCAATGGCATTAGTCTTTGAACTTTTTTAAATCTGAATGCTGTTTGAGTATGTTTGTCTATAGATCCAGGAGGAGGGGACATACACTCCAGGACTGAGGCTGCACTCTAAAAGGTGAGAACAGTCATATCCACCGAATAGAAAATATGGCCCTATGTATGTAGGGTTATAGACCACGGGGTTGATAAGGGGAAAGGTCTGCCACTTGCGACCGTAGTTGAATAGAAAGCGGGAAAGATCTGGAAGTATGGCTAAAGCTGGTAGAACCGTAATAAAAAGGATAGTCAATACATATAATTTGCAGATAAACTAATACAGCGAGTGTCGTATTAACTTATAATGCCCCTAGCAGACACTTTAAGTTGCAAACTAGATGGCACATAGAGTTTCATTTAATAAGAAGGGTGATACTAATGCAAGACGTTATACAGCAGCGAGTGATTAACTGGGTTTCAGCATACACTCAATATTTAATTTAAGCAGCACAACGCGGAGGAGGAACACGCATTTGCCCCTCAAGGTTGTGAAGAGTGGCGCCATAAAAAATTGCTGAATGAATTTATCAGCATAAGGTACGATATTTCTTCCCTCTTTGTAAATATAAAGAATATGGACCACAAACCTAGGAAGGTTTTCTATAGGCTCAATGTGTATGGTTTTTTCCTCAGAGGAGAAAGTTTACACTCTAACCAGTGGAGCAACTGATTGAACAATAGAATACACTTCAGATTGCCACCCATGAAACAGCGAGGTATGAGCATAGCAATTTGCACTAAAAATCAGTTTCAATATATCGATGTCACTACTGAATACGTCTTTTTCCTCCTATTCTGTAATAGGCAGCAGTTTCGTGTTTTACATTTTCTCCACACTGACTGAATAAAGGGGATTTCACGATCCAAAAATAGAAGCATAGCCCTGATATTTCAAAGGTAATACTGTCAGATTTAAAAAAAGATGTATATAAATCCAAAGAGTATAGGTAGAATGAGTTATTGCAAGAAAGACGAGACACTTAAAAATGTTTTTTCATGGAATATGATAAGTTTATAATAGAGCAATACATTAAGATGAGTCCTATGGTAGACTTAAGATAGTAGATCACAGAATGGGAGGATATCTTGTATTCCAAGTATCACATATGGAAATGAGCAGGAAATAGTATGAATAACATGAACAAAACATAAGGAATCTGTTTTGATTGTACCAACAGTACGATATATTTATTCATGTATACCAAGTGGATATTTGTTACTTGATAATGAGAGAACCACTATTGGCCTCTAGATTGTAAGAGTTTAAAGATAGTAGAATTACTATACAATAGAGATTAATATCACAACCCTCTTTATATATTTGTTTTTGTACAGGATTTTAAAAGAATTAGGGAATAATTTAGAGAAAACTGAATCAAAGTCTTGATAAAGATGGAATAGAAATGAAATAACCATTATAACGCGTTGACGCTATTCTGGTGACATTATCCCTGTTGGAATGCAGTCTTAGGATTTTACAATTACAAAGTTTAACCAGACCGCACTTTTTCATATATATAGAGGATATGTACAAACAATGAAACTTGAGTGTCTAAAATTGTGTTTTCTCTTTAATGTGTGTATGTATCTTCATGTCCTACATCATTTTGTGATCTATGTCGAATTGATCCTATGGATTGTATGAAATGTACTGTTGGTTTTTAAGATAATATGAATTATTTGTTTTTATATTTTGTGATTTTAATAAAGTCATTATTTGTAATAGTCCAATTTTACGTGTTAGAAGACATTCTTATTTGCTTAGTTGAATAGAGATATTGTATCTTAAGTGTGTGGATATTATAACTTCTGATTAGATGTCGTGATCTAACCATGGTGTAAATTTTATCTATGTTCTTGCCTGAAGGGAACCTATTTAACCAACACACTGCCTGATAAAACCATTGCCCAGTCCGGCCATGCTGCCCGTTAGCTCATTTGTGTTTACAAAGAACTAGCCCCTCCTCCTCCAACCGCTTTGTCCCCAGACTTTGGGAATGTTGCAAAGAAATTGATGCAATTTCCAAAAACACAGCTCCCCGCCAACAACCACAGCCACTCTGTCATAGCTTTACACAGTAAAGTTACCGGTCCAGGGGTGACAAGATTGTATGGCCATGTGGGACATTGCATTTACACCTGCAGAGACCTCAAACTATGAAAGACCCTAGGGTGGTGCAACCGCCCCGGGAACTGACTTTGGGCGTCATGTTTAGAAAGAACAATGCTACAGAGTGCCTTGTATCTCCACCAGGTTTCAGGAAGCATTACAAATGTCAAGATAACCCTGGTGAATAATGTTCCTTCTGGACAGAGATCTTTTTTCAAGTGGCTGTTTCTACTCATGATAAATTAGCGGAGAGGATTAATATGCCTGCTGCACAGAAATTGTAGTACACAAATCACCAAACTGCATTTTATGTGGATAGCTCAGTGTGTTACTGCTTTTGTCACAGATCATTTTGTTACTTGCAGTTCCTAAGTTACAACCCTAGCATAGCGAGCCTTGAACTGTCAAAGAGCTGCATGGTATAGTTTCGAATATTATGTTTTTTCCCTAGTATTTCATTATTCCAATGTCGCCATAAAGTGCTTATTTGGGTAGAAATACATTCTTAATAAAGCCAAATTCAACAACTGTGTTACATTTTAAATGCGGAGTTGCGATTCTCCAGACCAAGCACTCTTAAATATTTTGCCTACAAGCATCAGTGACATGTGACTCCATATTCTGCCTACAAGCATCAGTGACATGTGACTCCTACACCTTGTAATCCTCATTGTCTCATTTCCCATAGACTGATTACATCTATATAATGTGCGTGATGTTAAGTGCGGACACCCTACAGTGGTATGAGTAGCACTTTAAAACAAAATGAGATGCATGTGAGAGAAGGGCCAGCACAGTGTGTTGCTTTAGGCACCACCTGCCTCACACACCACCCACGTACACTTACAATTCAACATACATATACTATCCAGGAGATCAAATGAAACCACTCTTATGAATAATTATTATTAAACATATTTTAACTTGCAACACTTTTGTTGAATGCACACATACATTCAGAGGTGGTGCTGATAAGAGAAGCAGCAATAAGCTACAAAAACACATGACACACATTAACACCCATTTTGGCTTAAAACTCTCACAGCACCTCTCTGCGGCCCATGTCATTTAATTAGAATGGTTTCGCTTAATCATGTTTTATCATTTTCAAAGCATTTAATGACACTTAAGCATTCTGCTTTTCAAAGTCCGTGCAAAACACGCCGCCTTTTCCTTTCTCCCCCCCTCAGCGTGTACCAGGAGATACACTCAGCTAAATTTCACAGTAACGTTCGACTAAACCGATGAGCTCGGTTTAACTTCAATTTATACGCATTCACGTAACCATTTCTCAGCAGCACACCACCTAATTGGTAACCGTTCAAATTGATTAACCAATCGTTTTTCTTGTTATATGCATCTCAAACCAATCCCTACTCGGCTTGGTAATTTTCAAATCTAATTAGATTCCTTGGAAAACAATTCGAAAACGGGGAACTTCAAAACATGACGTTAGATATTTTATAAACCTAACGTTAACGATTTTGGACGATTCCAGTTCGTTATAAACATTTGAAGTCGTAATAGTTTCAGAGAAATAAACATACTACCAAATCATTATTCAGACCATAAGGTTGGCAACATTAATAGGCAAAGATATATTGATATATTTAGTTTCCATTTTCCCCAGAATCATATCTCTGTCACGTCAATGTCAAATGGATCGTCTTCAACAGCTACAAATATCACACACGAGACATTTCGTTGTGAAAACCTGTACATCTTTAGCTATAGCACATTTAAAAACACTTTTTTTTCTTTTCCCTATTACTCAAAAATGCACGGCTGTTCGAATCTTTAACCGCCAGTATACCCACCCGGGTCGTAGTGTGCTCTGGAAATTTGCTTAACATACCTGTCTAAACAAATCATTTGGATCCAGAAAAACGATATATAACATATATCAATACTGTTGCTAAACAATTTATTATTAAAGAAACCATCCAAACACTTCCCTTCAGCTGCCCATTGTCATTAAAACACTTGAGTGCCTTATGTTCATATTTACAGTGGCCACAAATATAAGACCCATTAAGCTGGCGCGCGGGGTCATCCTTGAAATGTTAATATCTGCTAACTTGAAGAGTAATGAGGTCGAAGTAACCGATCACCCAAGTACCATAGTTTGTTAAAATGTAATCAGTGGTGACTTCGGGGGCACTTAAATCTTTATCTTGTTGTAGGAGATGCCAATGCCTCATTAAAATCCTTCTTATTTCCCAGGAATCAGTGTTCTGATATTGTGTTTCTCTAATTTTTGTTTTTCTTTTACGAATGATCAAACAGAAGGGACTCTTTCTTGGAAGCAGTCCCTTTCTTTGCTTAAGGCAACTGGCTCTGTCTGTAACCTATAAATCCATTGGTTATAATGTTCACCTCAGTTTCCAACTTCTTGTCTGCACTGCAGTTGCTCAAAGCACGTAAATATTACCCATAGGGTTTTTATTAGCGGTCCAGGATGACCTCAAGTTGCATCTAGTGATGCATTTTCTGCTGTGGTTTTCCTCTGTGTGGTGATCCATGCACTATTCTCCCCAACTGAAATTTCCACATCCAGACACCACTTTTTCAGAGTAATGTTTCTGTGTGAGGGAGAAATGTCGCCCCTTTTAATAATGTTCTTGTTAAAATATAAAAAATCCCACTGTTATCAATCCGAGCAGCCAATCAGCAAAATGATCAAGTTAAAATGAATGGGGCAGGGTGGGGTGGCAAAATGGAGCTTCTCTAGAACTGGTGTGATATTGTCTTGACACATTTTTGTAGCCCTTTAATGAGTCTGGCAGCTGCATGTAGTAACCACTTAATTGTTATTATAAGATAATGTGCATATTTTTTGTCAGCACAGGATTACCAAAAATGTGTCCTAACGCCTGTTTCTGCATTTTCATAGGTTGGTTTATCTGTAATGATCATTTACCTGATAAATTCTGGGCATGGTCTTGTAGAGGGCTTTGTGGCACATACCATGGTTCAGATTTACGCAGAGTTTCCATTAGGCTTGCGTTACTTTTTTAACGCAACCAACACAATGTCTTCTGCTGGGATTTACAAACCAATCTAGATCACGATTTGCGTTGGTTTGTAACCCAAGGGATTGCAAGTCACACGGCGCAATGCGCTGCCTTGTGTCAAATGGACTTTACATGGGTTGAGCATGGGTAATCCCATACAACCACCCAGGAGTTTCAACGCGATTTGCGCCAAAATCCTACGCCTCCCTAAGCAGGCGCAACAAGGAGAAATGCTTTCATTTCTTATTGATGTTTTTCTTTTTACATGTGTGCTGCTGCTTCCAGTACACATACACAAGGAAAATGCCTTAAAGCAGAGTTTTTGTGCAAGGGACGATTTCCTGCACCAAAATGATGCTGATTACAACGCATACAGTCTTCCACTATGGTGCAAAAGGGCCTGGTTGGCACATGATGGCCACAAGTGCACCAGCACAAGGAGAGAGTAGAACTACCTCACTTCTAAGTAGATATGGCACACTTCTGTTCTCTTCCATTCTCAAAATATAGCACAGCAAATTTACTTTCTGCGCTGCGTTCCGTGAACACTTTGAAAATGTATCCCTATGTACCGTGAACTTAATCCTTTCTCAATTGGCAGTCAATGTAAACAATCAAGATGGTAAGAGACTGATATTCTTGGCTGTAAATTCAGCATGACTCTTATGACCTTATTCTGAATAATCAGACATTTCTGTAAGGCGTACTTTGGGATAGCAAGATATAAAGAATTACAATAATCAAGGCAGAACACCATTTTTTTTAAATCCCTGTCTATTTATGGCCAAGAGGCAAAAAAATTATTCTTGTCCTCAGCTGTTTAGATGAAACATACAAGGTTGCTATTTTAGGAATTTGTGCTGAATAGTCCATGCTGGTGTCAAACATAAAAGCTATATTCCAAACAGATGTAACAGGAGCAGGGCACTCTCCTAAAGAAGGTGCTTCTACAAGTGTTCCTCCGAGGAGGGTGAACCTCCTATGATCAGTGCTTTCGTCTTTTTTAAAGTTGTTTTGTTCAAGGCATTTACCTCTCAGTCATCACACCGCTGAGGTCATAAACTCATTAGAAGTGGCTTGGGTTCGTAAGGCATTTCCATCCAGTCTGACAACAATTTATGTCTGTTTCAGTTTAATTATGTCTTTATTTCGATTAACAAAAATCATAAAAGACAACGTGCTTCAATAAAACATAGACTAGCACTATAACACAATATCCGCTGTACCCAAGAACAATGAGACCGTTAAAATTGCCAGAAAAATAAAAATAAATAAAAGGTACAAATAGTGCAACTTTATCTCAAATTGTCTGTAAAAACAAGTCGTATGTCATATAAATAGTTAAAATCACAACATTTACAATTGACATAAGAAACAATGAACAAATGTAAACATGATACATATAGATTACTGTCCACTATGGTAGATTATTAAAAGTAGCTGCAGCTAAAAGGACCGAATCTATATATTGTGTTTGTGGTTGTATAAACAAACTCTCATCTTTTTCGCTCGAATGACCCACAACCAACTCAGAAATTTGGCCACTGCTTTGACAATAGCCTCATCAGTGTTTGTTTTCAAAATCCTTAAAGCCTCCATAGATACTCTGATGGCCATATTCTTGCAAATTGGTTTCAACCATTTGTGCCTAGGTGACCTATAGGCGGGACATAGAAAGAAAATGTGAGCTAGTGACTCAGTCTCGGCTGGACAAAAAGGACATTTGTTATCCATAGGGGAATACCAACTGTTGGTAAGCACTTTGATGGGAAGAGAGCCCATCCTAAACTGGTGATACAGGTTCCTGTTGGTAGGTCTTGTAATGATATCCCAGTAGGATTCTAATTTTGGCTCGTGTTTGTGGTTGTTAAAGACCTGAGTAAAAGAGCAGCTTTGTTGTTGTGTAAATTGCTGCAGTCTTACCATACTCCAGTAGGCTACTTTCAAATCCTTTTTCGCAGGGAAGACAGCGACTTCTGGATCCTTCCACAGTTTGCTCATCCCCATGCTGATTAGTGTATGCTTTAGATTACTTATCCAAGGGATTTTAGTTGTAGAACCCAATGACCTAACTTCCGTAAAAACTTGAGCCTCCGGGGTAAGCTCCGGAGTGGTCCAGAGTCTTCTCCAGAATGCTGCCGGTCTAAACCGTGCCTGGTCCACGATTTTGTTACGGCCCAAATCCAAATATAAAGGCTGCAGTGGAGCAGACTGAGGAAGGCCAATCAAAACTCTTAGAAATTTGTTTTGGGCAGCCGCCAAAGATGTTATCTCATTAAAACCCCATAGTTCCGCCCCATACAACATTGATGAACCTATTTTAAGGTTATATATCTTTAGCACAGTGGCTATGGGCTTTGTCTTGGAAAGCCTATGCTCTTTTAACAATGGTCCTGCAAGTTGGGAATGTTTGAGTGTCAGCAGGTCAATCTGGATTTCCAGCACAGTTTCTTTCCCAATGTGAGCCCCAAGTAAGTGAAGGTGTCAGTCTGTTCCAAGGGGACATTATTCATATGTACCCTCACCCTCACTGCCTTTGACCTATGGAACACCATGAACTTCGTTTTGTCCACGTTTACCACAAGCTCATGCTCGCGACAGAAATCCCGGAAACGCTACAGGGCAACCTGCAGGCCTTTTGGAGTCCTGGAAAGTAAAAGGGTGTCCTCCGCGAACATGAGCAGCTGTATTTTTATTCCTGCCAGCACTGGGCATCAGTGAGCTGGGATGTAAAATAATGGACCACCCTAATAATAAAAAGTGAACAAAAGGGTTGGGGCCAGAACATACACTTGACGAACACCCTTGGTTACCGCAAACCTTTTGGTAACATTCCCCTGCTTCCCCATAGGACCTGCGCATAATTTGATCCATGCAATTTGACCAAGATACTCAATAGTTCATAGGGCATCCCCAGAGCCTGAAGGGCACTCCACAATTTTGTACGAGGGACTAGGCTGAACGCGGTCTTTAGGTCTACAAAGGCCGCGTAAATCGTACCACCTCCAATTGCAACTACCTTCCAATACACAAGAACAAACCTAAACATCTGGTCAATGGTGCTTATATGGGGACGGAACCCTGCCTGTAATGGGGTCAGAATCCATCTTGTCTATCCAGGCCTGGATTTTAACTAAGGCAAGCCTTGCGACTATTTTTTGGATGGAATCGATGAGGCTTATTGGCCTGTAGTTGCCTGGTAGCGAATGTTCACCCTTCTTGTGTATAGGTAGAATTTCAGCACCAGACCACATTTCGGGAGTAGGTGCGCCACTAGCTACTTCATTTGCAAGGTATTTTATGTAGGAGACCAAGTTCTCTTGCTACGATACGAACAGGTCAGCCGGGATACAATCTGGACCTGGTGCCTGGCCTCGTGGGTTTGATTTTAGCACATTTTCCACGTCGAGGCGGGTAAAAGACGCACTGGGATTGGAAACGGGTAGATAAATGACAGGGACATTACAACTAGTGGCTGAAAACTGTGCTTCGAAATGGTACACCCACACCTCCGGAGTGACATGGTTTATGGGTACTTGGGATATCACTCCGCTGCCCCATTTAACAAGATGTCAGAAGTGGGTCATGTTTTGCTCTTTGCTTGCTACAAGCAGGTCATGCCATCGAGACTCCTCCAAGTCCTTCGCCTGCAGTTGGGATGCCTTGTACCTAGTTCTGGCTTTTTTTTATATCCCCCGTAACCTGTGATCTAATGACCTTGGCCAATAACTTCTATGCCTCCCTACAGGTTTTGTTGTACCAGGAGGCTTCCTTTGTGGATAGGGCCCTCGGTTTTTGTGGGGTTTGATAAAGAACTTTATTTTTTTTAAATTATGTTTATTGATTTGTTAACAATGAGATCACAGTACAGAAATTTAAGAAGTCTCAGATGCACACTATCAATCTTCAATATACAGTCAGACATAGTTGTTACAGGCAATTTATCATTAGAGTTCACTCTCCCTTCATAGCCCATTCCCATCTCAATACCGATAAAGAACTTTTTAAGCTTCCCAAACAGCTCATTATGGACCTCGGGGATAATGCGATTTACCGCCTCCTGGGAGTCGCAATCATGCAAAATGGAGAGTGAGTGACCGACCAGGGATTTCATCTCAGCCACATCGCCCTTGTTATCCACCATCCTTGCCCATCTAACTCTCCTCATATGGTTGGTGAGTTTGGCCTCTACTAGCTTATCCTCAGTGACCCTACTAGATAGGCCAGGAACCTTAAGGGTTAGGATTAGCGGATTGTGATCACTTTTGTTCCGCTCCTGGACCTTCATGTCTAACATAAAGGACCAGATTTCTACACTGAGAAATATATAGTCAATGCGACTACTTCTAGTTCCATTGTTGAAAGTGTGAGTGCCCTTACTACCTGAATGCGTCCTCCTGTTGACTGCTCTAAGACTCCTTTCCAAACACAACCCTTTGAGCTGTAATGCAGCCTCAGTCCACTTTTGATTGGGCTTAGATTTATTTGCGGGATGTTCCATTGAGCTTCCTCTTCCAAACTGAGGTTTCCGTCTTCATGGTCGAGGGGCTCAAAGGTGCAATTGAAATCGCCTGCTATTAACAAGTTGCAGCTGCCCCAGACTACCTAAAAACTTATCAAGGTAGGCAACTACTGTTGATGCTCTTCCCCCAGGCATCCCTCTGGCATAAACATTGATTACCAAAACGTCTAAAAGCCTTCCGTAACCGTAATGCCAATATGTCGGGACTGTCAATAAAAACTTCCTGCATCACCCATCCATCTGACTACCTGCCTAACATGTGAGTCCGCCGGACAGCCTACCTTTCTAGCCCCCCAGTCTGGTTTGGAAAAATTGAGATAACCTGGGGAAAAAATAGGAGTCAGTGTCCAGGTTTCTTAAAAGGACCAGATATCATATTTATCTATAAACACTGCCCAGTCAGTTAGGGCAGTTTTGGTTGACAATCCCGCTACATTCCAGGAAGAAAAAGACATCAAGGGCTGTACTTTCTGTATTATTGAGGTGTTAAGTAGGTCATCTGTACCCCTACTGTTACCCACAACCACTAACTTGTTGGGAGAAATATTGTGCTGTTTGGAAGCGCAATGGGCGCTGGGATATGTGGCCAAGGAAATTCTAATAGTATCCCCTGATGCCACATCAGGTGTTTTAACCATCCCAATACCACAAGTAGTCCCTAGGTCTACAGGGCTGCGATCAGAAGAACCTGAGTCAGAGACATCCCAAGGACAAGAGGGCCCTGTATAGCCTAGGTCGAGAGGGCCCACAACTGACCAGAGTGATCCCCTGGCTCCTGCTGAAGTCGGGCCACCTGGGGCCTTAACTCAGTCTATCTCTTCCATGGAGGTTAGGGCATCAAATCGATTACTAGTGGGAATCTGGAAAGCGGGAATCTTGAGGGTATATTGGCCACACATGTTTGGTTCGCCCCTCCTCTCACTACGTCCAATGATCCCTTCTGTTTTGTAGAAAACCCCCACAGGGACACAATTAATGACATCCTCCTTGATGAAATAATTGCCCGTCTTCTCCAATATGTGCTGAACCAATCTTGGGGATCTAAAACTAAGAACCACACAATCGCATGGGAGAGACTTGTAGGATTTTCCCACCCAAGGGACTCGGCGAACCATCTTAAACTCATGAATTAGAGGTTCATTAATACCTGTCCTAACACTCAGCAAATATAGTGCCTTATTTCTTAACGTAGACCAGTGCTCCCGCGCACCAGGGGCGAGCATGTCCCGATGCTGCATTGAGGTGAGCAGGTGTGCAGCTGTTTATGATTTCTTAGTAATGCAAGGTTGAAAAAGAGACTGCTATCAATGCTGAAGCCAAGAGAAGTGGGCTCTAAATCAGTCTAATTTGTGTAGCCATGAGCCAGTCTTGGGCCTGAGCTTCTTGCCATCATGGGTGATCCTTGATTCTATTTTCAAGAGATCCAAATTCAATTAGACCTTTGTGATCCTGCAGCCTTTTTATATAGCCCTTGCAGTAGTGAGCCCTTCAAAGGCAATGGAAGTGTTCCTTCATCACAGGCAGCCTTATTACTTGGCCAATGAGGGGCTCCTTATCCTAGTTGGATGTGGATGAGCAGTCAAGTCACATTCAAGGGAGGTTGTGTTGATCAAATCTTTGTACAGTACAACACAATAATCAGAATGACAACAGATGTTAGACGGGGACCCGGAGGGTCGGCCGAGTACAGGGGGAGAGGCCTCCGGTGAGGGCCTTCTCCTGTGATTGTACAGACAAGTAACTTCCCCCCCCCACAGATGGACACCACACAAAGATGAGTTCTGTACTCTTTATATAGAAATCTTGAGGCAAGGTGATAAACGATACAGCGGGACCGGGATACGAGGATCCTGCCAATTCTAGTCTCTTTGGGGAAAAGGGGTAGCGGGACAGTCTTGGTACCGGTCCGGTACGGGAGCAGTAGGAGATGGAGCTCACAATCCTCGAGCTGGAGGGTTCGCAAGGATGGGCCGCGGCAGCGCCAGCAGGCTTCGACGATGGTTCACAATGAGGAGCCGCGGCAGCGCCAGCAGGCTTCGACGATGGTACACGATGAGGAGCCATGGCAGTGCCAGCAGGCTTTGACGATGGTTCACGATGAGGAGCCGCGGCAGCGCCAGCAGGCTTCGAAGATGGTTTCACGATGAAGGGGGCCGCGGCAGCGCCAGCAGGCTTCGAAGATGGTTTCACGATGAAGAGGGCCGCGGCAGCGCCAGCAGGCTTCGAAGATGGTTTCACGATGAAGAGGGCCGCGGCAGCGCCAGCAGGCTTCGAAGATGGTTCACAAGAAGGAGCCGCGGCAGCGCCAGCAGGCCTCCAAGGATGAGTTTGTCTCGGTGTCTCTCGACTCCAGGATACAACTGCCTTCCTGCTCTGGAGCTGCCCCAGTTATAGGACTGGCGCCCTTTGATGTCCGGACCCTCGCACTTGGAGGTCGGGAGGTCCGGGATGAGGGAGTCCAGACACCCAGCAGGGGGGTGGAGCCAGCGCCCGGGGAGGCTGGGGGCGATCGACACCTGGCGGAGGAGAGCCATCGGCACTCCTTCTCCCATTGACCTGCCAAGTGGTCTCTTCACCCCCTGGGTGGATGGTGGTGCCTCGATGTCGGGGCCTGGTCAGGCCCAGGGTTGGGGTCGATCCGAGGCCACGCGGCCTTGTGGTGTAGGGTCCAAAATGGCGGCTGGGCCGGGGGCAGTGGTCCTGGAAGGGGCCCGGGCCAGCCAATACCGGGGGATTCAGGAGCTGGAGTCCCATCGGGGACGGGCCGTGGGTGGTTCTGGTGGGTTGCCGGGATGGTTCTTGTTGAGGACAGAGGAGGAGCAGGGGTCCGGGCCCCGCCATGCGGGGAGGGACCGGGCCTTCCACGACGCCTGTCCAACAACAGATATGTGAATATCCAGCTAGACTTATCAGTACACAATACTTTAAAACATAAAAAATGAGTATCAATATATTTACACGTAACCGTGATTTCAAATAGTAGAAAAAACACAAAACAAAATACGCAAAACAGCAATGGTGCTGAATACAGCAGTACATCCTTGACTCTTGCTAGGCGTGCTGTAGACTGTTTAAAATCAGTTGATGATCACAAAAATCTGCAAAATCAGCTCAATATTGAAAATTGAATATTATATTATTCGTTCAAGCAGTATGGCTCAGAGAACTGACTGCTCAAAATTACTACTTCTTGTGGTCTACAAGACACAAGGTTGAATCTTACAATTTAATTATCTTCAGATTGATAAATCAAGTGTCATTAAGAGGAGTCATAGTAACAGCTGCTTTACAGCACCATGAAAAACACTTTGAAGAATTTAGGATCTCAATCCTGCTTTCAAAACGGAGTTAATTTGTTGTTCAAAATCCTGGTATTCGTGAACAGATCACACAATGAGTTCTGGTGGGAAAACTCATATATTCCCTCCAGACAGACCTGGACAGTAGGAAGCAACAGGGATGAAGAGGTAGGG
The DNA here is from genome assembly GCF_964263255.1 of Lissotriton vulgaris. Lineage (NCBI taxonomy): Eukaryota > Metazoa > Chordata > Amphibia > Caudata > Salamandridae > Lissotriton > Lissotriton vulgaris. The sequence continues at coordinate 1,411,005,152 of NC_141685.1, read as the reverse complement.
GAGGAGATGTAGTCTGTGGGCAGCATACAACTTGTAATCATCATTTTTACACAAAAAGGTTAACATCTTTGAGTAACTCCTACCAGATGTGCACCAAAAGGGTTTATGTAGTATTACCTATGTTCAAACATTATGACAATCACACACAACACTGAAAACGTCATGCTCATGATGTTAAAAAAATATGGCAAACACTAAAAGACATGACAATTACAGTATCTGCACCAGGCCTCTAATCTTAATTTAGACAAGGTAGCCAGTACCTAGGTCTCCTGGGTACAGTTACTGCAAAACTAAATGAAGAGGGCAGCAATGGTGTTTGTCAATTTGAGACTGCATGATGAGTTAATCAGTGGAGGATTTTTTGATCTCAAGGAACACCAAAGGGTGTTCCTGTGGAGCAGCAGATCTTCAGCGTGAGGAGTGTATGAGGCTGAGAGACCTCACAGAATCTCTATCACAGAAAAACTGGAGTGGAATCTAAGTATGGGAGCAAAAGCAAACAGTGTCATGGATGGCACAGCTGTGGAGCCTAACCGTGACAATCTTTCTATCAACACCAGGGCATAGATCAGGGAAAGGTTTTATTTGAGCTGGTTAATACCACTGTTGGTTGTGAGCATCAAAGAAAGCAAAATGTCGCCAGCCTACTAATGAAATTGAAAGGATTGGTTGTCCAGCAGCAAGCTCAGTGGTTCATTAATAGATGAAGAAGTTTGATGATAGTATGGTATCTTGAGGTGCGCCCAAAGTCATTCGTATGGGGTCTGTTTTGTGGGTGATTATCTTGGTGTATTGTAATTAACCCTGGGCAGTAAACTCCATTCCGCTCGCGGAGTTTGTGGTGTTTTCCGCACTCTGCGTTACACGGAGCTCACGGAGTTCTGAAAAACTCAGCGGAGCGGAATTTTTTTCCACACTCTCGTTCACCAACGTCAATTTAACAAGCGCAAGTGAGGAAAATCCACTTCCCGGCGAGATTTTTCCTCGTTCACGATCGTCAACATCAAGTTGGCTAGTGCGAGCATGGAAAATAAACCTACCGGTGAGATTTCTCAACGCGGGGGGGGGCAGGTTTCTCATTGCGAGTGGTCACATATGCTCGCGACTGCTTGCATTGAGAAATTGCCCATTCGTGTTGAGAAATCTGCTGCTCGAGTAAAAATCTACTTGAGCGGCAGAAAAGGAAAGCTTGCACTGTGCATGATGCCGTTCACAATGATTGCACAATACGGACAAGCATCCGGCCCTGTGTAATCACCGCGAACAGCATTTTTCTATCCCACTCCTCCACTTGTGGAGCTCCGCGTAGCGCGGTAGAGGTTTTTTCCCACTTCGCTGAGTTTCGCGTAGCGCAACTCTGCGAACTCCGCCCAGGGTTCATTGTAATGGCTGGTTTGGTAGATGGTGATCCATTACACAAAGAGTGTTACAAAATATAGAGTGGCCATGTAAAACACTATGAAAGTGGAGGTATAGAAATTAAGTAAGAGTTCCTGAAGAGGAATAATGAATTTCATTACAATCTTTATGCAGCATGAATGCCATGAAAGTTATCAAAACAGTAGCGTTTAAAATACCTTAACAATACATTAAAAAAGCTTAAAAGTGCACAGTCTAAGTTGGCATGCATTTGTCACTAGGCATTACACGAGGGATAAGATCATTTACAATCATAAAAGCAACAATCAAGAAATCACATTATTAAAAGAAGTGGTCAGCCGCAGGACTGTTCTACAGTGTGCCTTGATCTAAAGTGCACTGTGCATTTTCTTGGGGTTGGATAAAGCAAGCTCAAAACCATAGGGACTTGTGCAAAACAGCAAATGTAAAGTGCAGAATCAACCTATTCGTCTCAAACCAAGAGCAAGACGGCTAGGCGTCAAAGGACGGGACAACAAGGCAAAGCACTTGTCTGCCGACGCATTATTCTATTAGCTGGAATGGGCTCAGGGTAGGCAGACCTTAGAAAGTAGTGTAAGGGATCAATTTTAATGTGCGTGTGGGCATAATAGTCTAAAGCCATAAACCAAACTGGGAGGGTGGATAAGAAACTGACCTAGTTCGGGTTGCACACTCATTCTACTAAAAATTCGAGGGTCCGCTATGCATACTAAGAGTGATATACCATCTGATGTAAGTTGATGCACAATAGACGATAACAGTTCCTTCTTTGGGGGCTGTTGGCAATTACTTAAACTCTAGGTGTTGGGAGTGTGTTCCCATAACTTTGCATTTTAGGGACCATGCCCTTCCCTGGAATTTGGCTACTGCACAAGCAAACAGTGAAAATAGTTAATACATTTTTCAAGTGAGATATGGATTTACTCACTGTCCCAGAGACCTAACTATCTATACATAGTCACTGAAAAAAAACAAAGGTTACAGGGAGATTATAATTAGCCCGAAAATATAAACGCACAAAACCATAGAAATTCAAAGTTCTAGTTACCTGAGCTAACTATAACGTATGCCGCCGCAATATGACCTAACATATTACGATTGTACAAAGAAGTGAATCTCTACCAAAGAATGGTACTTCCTGGTAACTATATAAAGTAAGTGCTTCTATGTTTGGTAGAGATGTCCGTATGTTCATATTTTGTAGCCGCTGCCCCCGCCCCTTATTACTGTGTATGGTAGGTCTCTAGCTTTAGTCATGTGTTCCTAGGCCCATTGTATGTATGGAAAAAATAACTGTAAACTGTTTGTAGGACTTGGCAGGGCTGCATCGGCGAAATTACTTTTTTTTCCTTTTCTTTTTAATTCTCAATGCAACTGTTCCTCAACAGCTTAAAAGACTGCATCCTGTTTTATGTGTAGTTATCATCTACAAACAATAAACACACAGGTTGTTTTCAGAGCCACTCTTTTCCCAAACACTGGTTCATTTTCTATTTAAACCTTTTTTTATTTCTTATTTAAATTCATGAATCCACAAAACAAAAGCACATGTCCAATGCATTACAGCACATTTACAATTCACAACTATGTGACTAACTGTGTGCGTGTCAATGGCTCTGTGGGTTTGTGTGTGTTTGAGTGCATCTGTCAATAAATGTCTAAGTGGCTATGAGTGGGTGTTTGAGTAGGTCTCTGACTGAGTGTGAGAGTGTCTGAGTGGGTCTATGATTGGATGCATGAGTATCTGTGTAGGTCTGTGCATGAGTTCATGAGTGTCTAAGTGGGTCTGTGAGTGGGTGTCCGAGTGGTTGTGTAAGTGTCTCAGTAGGACTGTGACCGGGTATGTGATTGGGTTTATGAGTATCTGAGTGGGTCTGTAAGTGGGGGTGAGTTTGTGAGAGTCTCTGAGTTGGTTCATGAGTGTTTGCATGGGTCTCTAAGTGGGTGTGAGCATCTTAGTGGGTCTGCCAGTGACTGTGTGAGTGAGTGGGTCTGTCAGTGGATCAGAGAGTCTCTGAGTGGGTCTGTGGATGTGACATTGTCTGAGTAGATATTTCAGGGGGTGTAGAATTGTCCGAGTGGATTTGAGAGAAGGTGCATACATGTTTGAGTGGGTTGGAGAGTTAGTGTGTCTGAGTAGGTGTGTGTGTATGTCTGAGTGGGTGTGTGAGTGTCTGAGTGGTTGCATATGATTCTCAGTAGGACTATGACTGGGTGAGTGAGTTCGTGAGTTTGAGTTGGTCGGTAAGTGGGTATGAGAGTGTTTGTGTGAGTGTCTGAGTGGGTGCATAAGTGTCTCAATGGGTGTCTCAGTGGCTCTCAGTGTCTGAGTGGGTCTGCCAGTGACTGTGTGAGGGTCTGAGTGGGTCTGTGAGTGGATCTCTGAGTGAATGGGTGCATGAGTGTCTGAGTGAATGGGTGCAGGAGTGTCTAAGTGAATGAGTGAGTGTCTGCCTGAGTGAGTGTCAGTGGGTGGGTGGGTGTGTGAGTGTCTGCCTGAGTGAGTGTCAGTGGGTGGGTGCGAGAGTGTCAGTGGGTGGGTGGGTGCATGTCAGTGGGTGGGTGAGTGTCAGTGGGTGGGTGGGTTGGTGAGTGGGTGGGTGCATGAGTGGGTGTCAGTGGGTGTGTGCATGAGTGGGTGCACACATGGGTGTGTGCACAGGTGGGTGGGTGGGTGCATGAGTGGGTGCATGCGTGAGTGGATGCGTGCATGAGTGTCAGTGGGTGGGTGCATGTCAGTGGGTGGGTGCATGAGTGTCAGTGGGTGTTTGAGTGGGTGGGTGTGTGAGTGTCTGTGAGTGGGTGCGTGAGTAGGTGTGTGCATGAGTGGGTGCGTGCGTGAGTGAGTGTGTGTCAGTGGGTGCATGCGTGAGTGGGTTTCAGTGGGTGGGTGCATGAGTGGGTGAGTGGGTGCGTGGGTGCGTGCATGAGTGTCAGTGGGTGGGTTGGTGTCAGTGGATACATGGGTGGGTGGGTGCGTGGGTGGGTGTCAGTGAGTGTCTGCCTGAGTGAGTGTCTGCCTGAGTGTCAGTGGGTGGGTGCATGAGTGTCAGTGGGTAGGTGCGTGAGTGTCAGTGGGTGGGTGCATGAGTGTCAGTGGGTGGGTGCGTGAGTGGATGGGTGTGTGTGTGCGTGTCGGTGGGTGGGTGGGTGCGTGTTGGTGGGTGCATGTGTGTCGTGGATGGGTGCATGCGTGCTTGAGTGGGTGTCAGTGTGTGGGTGTGTGGGTGTGTGCACGCGTGTGTGGGTGTGTGGATGCGTGGGTGTGTGCACGCGTGGGTGGGTGTGTGGGTGGGTGTCAGTGGGTGGGTGTGTGGATGTCAGTGGGTGGGTGTGTGGATGCGTGGGTGGGTGTCAGTGGGTGGGTGCGTGGATACATGAGTGGGTGCGTGGGTGTTAGTGGGTGCGTGGGTGCATGCATGAGTGGGTGTCAGTGGGTGTCTGCCTGAGTGAGTGTCTGCCTGAGTGAGTGTCTGCCTGAGTGATGGTGCGTGGGTGGGTGTGTGAGTGTCGGTGCGTGGGTGGGTGCATGAGTGTCAGTGCATGGGTGGGTGCGTGAGTGTCGGTGCATGGGTGGATGGGTGAGTGAGTGTCGGTGCATGGGTGGGCGGGTGAGTGAGTGGGTTGGTGCGTGGGTGAGTGAGTGGGTTGGTGCGTGGGTATGTGCGTGAGTGGGTGTGTGCATGCATTAGTGAGTGGGTGCGTGCGTGGGAGTGTGCACACATGGGTACACGTGGGTGTGCATGCGTGGGTGGGTACGTGGATTTGTGAGTGAGTTGGTGCATGAGTGGGTGGGTGTCGGTGGGTGGGTGCGTGTCAGTGGGTGGGTGCATGTCAGTGGGTGGGTGTGTGGGTGAGTGGGTGGGTGGGTGAGAATAGGTGAGTAAGTGGGTGCGTGGGTAAGTGTGAGTGGGTGCGTGGGTGGGTGCGTGAGTGGGTGGGTGCGTGAGTGGGTGCGTGGGTGGATGTCAGTGGGTGGGTGCGTGAGTAGGTGCGTGCATGAGTGTCAGTGGGTGGGTGCATGAGAAAGTGTTAGTGGGTGAGTGTGTGAGTGGATGTGTGGATGGGTGCGTGTCAGTTTTTGCATGGGTGGGTGCATGTCAGCAGGTGGGTGCATGAGTGGGTGTCAGTGGGTGCGTGAGTGGGTGTTGGTGGGTGGGTGCGTGCATGCGTGGGTCGTGCATGCGTGCGTGAGTGGGTGCGTGCATGTCAGTGGGTGAGTGCGTGCATGAGTGTCAGTGGGTGGGTGGGTGTGTGTGTCAGTGGGTGGGTGCGTGAGTGGGTGCATGCATGAGTGAGTGAGTGGGTGCGTGGGTGAGTGGGTGCGTGCGTGAGTGGGTGTGTGTCAGTGGGTGGGTGCATGCATGAGTGGGTGCATGAGTGGGTGTATGTCAGTGGATAGGTGCGTGAGTGGGTGTCAGTGGGTGGGTAGGTGCGTTAGTGGGTGCGTGCATGAGTGTCAGTAGGTGGGTGGGTGTCAGTGGGTGGGTGCATGAGTGGGTATCAGTGGGTGCATGAGTGGGTGGGTGCGTGAGTGGGTGGGTGCATGGGTGGGTGCGTGGGTGGGTGTGTGCATGAGTGGGTGCTTGCATGGGTGCGTGCATGAGTGAGTGGGTGTGTGTGTGTCAGTGGGTGAGTGCGTGTGTGAGTGTCAGTGGGTGGGTGCATGGGTGGGTGCGTGAGTGGGTGCGTGCATGCATGAGTGGGTGGATGCGTGTGTGCGTGAGTGGGTGTGTGCGTGAGTGGGTGGGTGCATGAGTGCATGGGTGGGTGAGTGGGTGCATGAGGGGGTGCGTGTCAGTGGGTGCGTGCGTCAGTGGGTGTGTGGGTGGGTGTCAGTGGGTGGGTGCGTGCATGAGTGTCAGTGGGTGGGTGCGTGAGAAAGTGTTAGTGGGTGAGTGCATGAGTGGCTTCGTGGGTGGGTGCCTGTCAGTGGGTGCATGGGTGGGTGCGTGTCAGTGGGTGGGTGCGTGAGTGGGTGCATGAGTGGGTGTCGGTGGGTGGGTGCATGCGTAAGTGGTTGCGTTGGTGTGTGAGTGGGTGCATGCGTGAGTGAGTCGGTGTGTGCGTGTCAGTGGGTGAGTGCATGCGTGAGTGTCAGTGGGTGGGTGGGTGTGTGTGTCAGTGGGTGGATGCGTGAGTGGGTGCATGCGTGAGTGAGTGGGTGTGTGGGTGAGTGCGTGCGTGAGTGGGTGTGGGAATGGGTGTGTGAATGGGTGTGTGTCAGTGGGTGGGTGCGTGCATGCGTGGGTGCGTGTCAGTGGATGGGTGCGTGAGTGGGTGTCAGTGGGTGGGTGGGTGTGTGCATGAGTGCCAATGGGTGGGTGTGTGACAGTGGGTGGGTGCGTGAGTGGATATCAGTGGGTGCATGTGTGAGTGGGTGTGTGAGTGGGTGGGTGCATGAGTGGGTGGGTGGGAGCGTGCGTGAGTGGGTGCGTGCGTGGATGCGTGCGTGCGTGAGTGAGTGGGTGTGTGCGTGTCAGTGGGTGAGTGCGTGTGTGAGTGTCAGTGGGTGGGTGCGTGTGTGTCAGTGGGTGCGTGCATGCGTGAGTGGGTGGATGCATGCATGCGTGAGTGGGTGGATGCTTGCATGCATGAGTGGGTGGATGCGTGCATGTATGACTGGCTGTGTGTGTGAGTGGGTTTGTGCATGCATGAGTGGGTGTCAGTGGGTGCGTGCGTGAGTGAGTTGGTGGGTGTGTGCATGAGTGGGTGTGTGCATGAGTGGGTGTGTGCGTGAGTGGGTGTGTGCGTGAGTGGGTGCATGCGTGAGTGGGTGCATGCATGAGTGGGTGCGTGAGAGGGTGCATGGGTGCATACATAAGTGGGTGAGTGGGTGGGTGGGTGGGTGCGTGCATAAGTGGGTGCATGCATAAGTGGGTGCGTGAGTCAGTGGGTGGGTGCGTGAGTGTCAGTGGGTGGGTGAATGAGTGTCAGTGGGTGGGTGCGTGAGTGTCAGTGGGTGGGTGGGTGCGTGAGTGTCTGAGTGGGTCTGGGAGTGAATGTGAGAGACCTGAGTGGATGCATTAGTGTCTGAGTGACTGTATTTTTTCATCACAGGCTACTCTGACCATCACTAGGGATTCATGAATTCTCACATGTGGAATAGTGCATTTCTGGGCATTTTCTTTCCCCCCCCATAGGTTCCTCACAGACCCCCTATGTTGTACTCAGGGTTGTACTACACTTCATGTCAATTTTCCCAACTGTTAACTTTCCCATATTTCAACTCTGGTTGCGACCACCAAATCACTGCATTGCTATTGTCGTGTGGATTTGCGAAGTGCCATGATGGACTTCTGAAGGGTTCGCACCTCTAGATATATAAATTTGTTTTTCCTTTATTATTTCAAAAACTACTGAACAGAATTCACCAAACACAAAAAGCATGCTTTCTCGACCAAGATCTAGCTTTCTGCCAAATTTAGATGAATTTCATTAGGCAGTTCTGACTGTAGTAGTCTAAAATCCCTATGGGAAATTGCATTGAGAAAACGTGTTTTGTGACACCCCGCCCCCTTTTTCTTGGACCCCACTTGATAAATCACCCCGAAGCTTTCCAGACAGCATTTGAGCTCAAGTGCAATTTCATGAGATTCTTCAAACGGCAACAAAATTATTGGCAAAACAAAAAACACTTTTCCTATAGAAACTAGATCCTTTGATATAGCCCACTGAGGGTAATATACTAATCAAGTATGCAAAAGAGTGAAAATAAAAGAGAGCTTCTTCTGTTATGTTTTTCAAAACAAGCCTATGAGTAAGATGTCAATCATCAAAACGTGTCAGGTGACAGTTTACTGCGATGCCAAAGAGAGCCAGTACTGCCTGCTGAGTGCCCTGCCAAGCTTTTGCGCATTTGTTTAGAGTCCTTTGATATATAGATATATATAAAATCTCCATCCCCTCAGGTGAGAATTACACATGCGCTTTTCTAGCTTTAATGCCTTGCTATTGGGTAGTTTCATCATTGTTACTTATTGCATGTTAGTACTTGCTTTCTAAAATCCGCAAATTAGAAGAGCCTCTAATGGGTGCCAAAGTTCTAACCAAAAAATAAACTTCCTATGGAAACATGGTCCTAATTATACCAAGCCAGTGGTGACCATCAATGGGTTTTTGTTATGTCTATATATCTAGATCTAGAGAGAGAACCCAGTGATAGTCACCACTGGCTACTTATAATTAGGACCATGTTTCCATAGAAAATATATATATTTTTTTGTGTACTTACATGCAATAAATAACAACAATACAAACTACCCAATAGAAAGTCATTATAGAACAGCATATGTGTAATTCTCACCTGAGGTTTCCTCAGGGGCGGGATGCAAGTTTCGAAGTGAGATCCCTACTTCACTCTCCCACCAAGAATGCCCAACTATGTCAAAGCCGAAAGGGTGTGATGGGTGAAGAGGGGAAAACCAGGGAAGAGAAAAGGCACACATACACTGCACACTCAAGGATGAATGGTAAGTTTAAGCATATTTCTGTGGGATTCCTGTATGAGGGTAAGTGTTGGTGTATGTATATGTTTTTGATATAATACCACACACTCCTGTTATAGACGTATTCACAGTTGGTGAGTAACTACCTGTTAAATTCCCCTCTTCCACTTAGGATTTAGTGGTGGTAGATGCAGGATCAGATTACCATCTATGAAACTAAGAAATACAAATTTGGTGTTTTTGTAACTAAACAATCCATCTTCGCTTGTTAAGAATGGCTGCTCACCCGTGAGGGTCTCAATGTGCCAGGGGGACGGGGGTTTGCAGGTTTGACTGGGATCTGTGGTTCATTTGAAGAGCCAGGTTTTGAGATCCCTCCTGAATTGTCAGAGACGGGGAGAACCTGAGGTGGAAAGGCATGCCAATCCAGGATTTGGTGGCAAAGTAGGAGGATCTTCCTCTGATCCTGGTCTTGCAGATCTGAGGGACGATGGGGATAGCCAGTTGGGTGGAACGGAAATGTCTGGTGGGTACATGGAATGAGAGGCGGTGATTCGGGTATGCTGGTCAGGTGTCGTGGAGGCTTTGTAGGTGTGTGTAAGGAGCTTCAATGTGACTCTTTTGTTGACTGGGAACCAGTTAGGTTCTCGCAGGCTTTTGGGGATGTGGCTGTGGTGGGGGCTGTTGATGTGGCTACGGTGTTCCGAACATTCAGAAGTTTCTTGAGGAGTTTGCGGGTAGCACCTGCATAGAGTGCGTTGCCGTAGTAGAGTTTGCTGCTGAGTGTGTGGGTGACCGACTTCCTGTCCTCAGTGGGGATCCATCTGAAGGTCTTCCGAAGTAGGCGAAGAGTGTGGAAGCATTATGTGATGGTGTTGATCTGGTGGCTCATGGTAAGCAAAGAGTCCAATATGATGCCAAGTTTGTGGGCATGGTAAGTGGGTGTGGGGGGTTCCTAGCTCAGCAGGCCACCAGGCATGTTCTCAGGCAGAGGTGTTGTGCCCCTGGATGAGTTGAGGCAGCTATATCTCATCCAGGGGGCAACAGCCTTCAGCCCGTTGTGAAAGTTGTTTCCGGCAGTGTTGAGCATGTTGGTGAAGGAGGGAATCAGCTGGGTGTCATCAGCAAAGGAAACAATGTCAAGTCCGTGGCTCCTGGCAATTGCTGTGAGTGGGCTATGTAGATGTTGATAAGCTTGGGGCCCTGAGGTGCTCCGCAGATGATTTCGGTGGGTTCTGTGAGGAACCGGGTAAGTCTGACTCACTGTGTTCTACTGGTGGAGAAGCAACAGATCCAGTCCAGGGCTTTGTCGTGGATGCCAATGTCATGGAGTCTCGTTATTAGGGTGTGGTCGGAGACTGTGTCGAAGTCAGTGAAGAGGTCGAAGAGGATGAGGGTAGTTGTTTCGCCCCAGTCAAGGAGGGAGGGGATGTCATCCGTAGCAGAGAGGAGTGCGGTCTCAGTGCTGTAGTTGCTTCAGAAGACGGATTGACAGGAGTCCAGGACGTGGTTGACTTTGAGGAACTCTGAGAGTTTGGTGTTGTGGCCTTCTCAATGAACTTGGCTGGAAAAGGGAGCCGGGAGATGGGTCTGAAATTCTTGATGTCTGTTGGGTCTGAAATTTTTGATGTCTGTTGGGTCGGCTGATGGTTTTTTCAGCAAGGGGGTTGATCTTGGCATGTTTCCAGTAGGGGAAGGTGGCAGTCTTGATGGTGCGGCTTAGTTCGGGGGCGATGGTGGTGGCGGCTCTGTGGAGGATGTGGTGTGTGAGGGGTTCCGAGGGGGCTCTGGAGTGGATGCTCTTCATGGGCTTGAGAGTGCGTGGGGTACGGTTGAGCAAGATCTGTTGAGAAACGTCATCTCATGAAGTGGTGATGGGAGTGATGGGTGGGTCTTGGGTGTCGAAGCAGTCGTAGTTTTGTTTGTTCTTGTGGTGGGAGTAAATACTGAGTTTGTTGCAGAGGTCTTGGGAGGGTCGGACTTCTGTGTTCTCACTGTGGGGTTTGGCAAACTCCTTGATTATGGTAAAGAGTTATTTACTGTTGTGTGTGTGTTGCCATTGATTCTGATTTGAAGGGCCATTTTCTTTTTGGTTTTGAGGAGGGTGTGGTGTTGGGAGACGGCTACTTTGAAGACTGCGTGGGGGAACATCCTTTTCAACGCAACTTTTACGACGCATGCCTTTACATCGCAAGTTGTACAACGCATGTCATTACAACGCCTTGCGCTAGGGGGCGCTCTAGGATAGGGAATAGATTTAATTTACTATCCAACACCTTCCCTACTATCCACGGGGACTGGAGTTGGAATAGTAAATTAAACTATTCACTATCCAGCACCCCTCAATACTATGCGATGTAACAGCATGCGTTGCAAAACGTGCGATGTAAAGGCATGCGTAGTAAAAGCATGCGTTGTAATGTCATACAACCGACTGCGTGGGTTTATGGGGTTTTGTTGTTCCTCCATCTCTTCTCGAGCCATCTACAGGTCTGTTTTGACTCGTGGAGGGTGGGAATGAATCAGCTGGCTTTCTCGGAGTGTTACTTGTCGGGTGCTATTTTGAGGGGCGCCAGCGCATTGGAGCAGTTAAAGATCCATTGGAGGAGCTTGTGTGTTGAGGTATTGGCGTCTTTGGATGGCGTTATGTTTGAGCTGAGGGAGGTGGTGAGATATTATTCGGTGACCTTGTTCCAGTTGCTGCGGGGGGCAGAGCAGAGTATGTGTATAGGCTATGTTAACTATTATATGATCTAACTTGTAATGGAGCATAGAATCAGTAAAAGCCCAAAACAGATATCCATACAAAAAGGAAAACCCAACAATGAATACATTCCCAAAATGGAAATGTTCCCAAAAATTAAAGCAGGAATATATACAAAAATGTGCAGGGCTAAAAAATATGTTTTAGTTCCCTAACTTCAAGAATAACAAGTTGTTTGTTTGTATTTTATATAGCTTCTTCAGAAATGCATAATAGGAAATGGAATCTCCAAGCACGGTTGATAATTACATCAGATAAGTAAAGCACAATGTATAGCTTTGCCAGAGTTCATTACCGCCTTGTTAGAAAGCTTTGATTCTTTAGAAGTTCTTGTTATATTTAATCATTTTCACAGGTTTCCAGAGGCGTAGCCATTCATCATCACAGGATACTGCAAACCGAAACTGGACTGAAGAGTGAAGAGGAGCTGCCTCACTGCAACCCGGCAAGGAACGCCAACCCCAACGTGAGGTGAGCTGGAAGCAACAGGTAAGTGAAGGGCAGGACGCAAGACACGCACGCGTCAATTAGAACGTGAAGCGCTCTTCCATCCTTGTTGTCCCTCTTTATGCTGGGTTTTCTCCGCCTTGTCTGCACACACGATCGGGCGCGGAGCAGGCCTGACAGCACAATGGGTATGCTTTATCACTGGAGAATTGATCAGATGGAGAAACTCTTTAGAGGAGGAGACAGAATACATCTCCTGAGACAACTTGTATTGAAGTACCTCATTAAATATAAAACAAAAACACCACATAGTCACAACCACAATGAAGAACTATATGTGGGTTTTTAAAAGGGATGGAATGACATGGAAGGCATTAACATGCTTTCGACTGCTCAGGAAGTTGGACTGTACATTTCACGTTATCTCACTATATTTTTTGTAATGAATTGTTATTGTCCACTATTTAATGATTGTTGAACATAGTTTACATTCCTTGCCCACCATCGAAAGCAGAAATAAACTATATGTATAAAAAATATCCATTTAGTGCAACGTATATGCATCAGCTCACTAGAATGCGATTGTAGAATTTAGAATGAGTAATGAATTAAGGGTGGAAATGTATGTATTCCTATGTTTGGTTCTACGAGTACATTCTATAGAACATTGGTATGAAGTTTAATATTTCATCCGGTTCTCTAATGAAGTATCAACATTTGAGCAAAAATTTTCTTCTGTCACTGAGAAATATCTCTCTTTTTGGTGAACTATATCTACCACCAGAGTGAAAAAGGGAATTATGTTTGTGATCAAGACTGAGGTCGAAATGCAATAAAAAAAAGCTTTGGAGCCTGGTTCCCAAAGTGGCACCTATTGTATTTATCACATAAAAAGGGAGTTGTTACCCTGGCAGTTATCCTACATATTAGATCACTCATAACCTCTTCTATGACATCATTGATAATCTCACTGCAACATTCGCATTGAAATTATTGATGAGAAAACTATGCATAGTAGGGGGTATGAGTTATAGTTGCCACCTGTGGGACTCCATTCCAATGAAGAATTGGCTGTACATCTGGGGTAAAATATTGGTGTTGGCACATTCTGTTTAACTGACCACCCACCTTGATTTGAGACATCTATACATTCATTGCATATGTGAAAAATTCAGTCCAACAATGAGCAATGTTGATCACAAATGCTTTTTATCATATATGAAGTGGCAGCACGTCAGTTTTAATTGTTATAAGGATTGGAGCGATGACAGTTTTAGGTGTTTGTGGCGCTTTACACTGTATAGTCAGATTTTAACAGAAGTACTGTGCTAATTTGTGTCGTTGGGTGCCTAGGTATGTGTTGTCATCCTTACCCAATAATAATCCGCAGATTTCAAGTATATATACACAATCCTATCACACCAACCAGAATTATTAATCAAACAGGTTTCTTAAGTATTTCAATACATAGAATTAGTACACATTGAGTTGACAATATGATTCATTTAATTTTTTGGGGTTTCTCCAAGTCCAGCCAACACGTGTTTCGTCGAATGGGCGGGAACCCACGACTTCGTCAGGGCGGATAGCGTTAGTTTGTTAGTTAAATTGGAGATATCTGGAATCGGTCTTCCTTGAAGACCGCGCTACATATGGAGAAAAAATACTGCCCCTGAACTTCGGATTGGAAGCGGGGTGAGAACTTTTCCTTCGATAAATATCATTGGAGGAATACCGATTCCAGATATCTCCAATTTGGGAACTGGAAATACTTTATAATAACGGCGGAGAACATACATTTGGCCTATTACTAGAGCGCGAAGGACACAAAGATCGAGGTCAAATAACAGACCACCACCCATGCCATGTGAGGCTGGGCCGGAAGTATAACCAGCTAGAAGGCATAAAAGCTCACAAACTAACGCTATCAGCCCTGACGAAGTCGTGGGTTCCCGCCCATTCGACGAAACACGTGTTGGCTGGACTTGGAGAAACCCCAAAAAATTAAATGAATCATATTGTCAACTCAATGTGTACTAATTCTATGTATTGAAATACTTAAGAAACCTGTTTGATTAATAATTCTGGTTGGTGTGATAGGATTGTGTATATATACAGTTTTAATTGTTTTTAATGTGTTCACTCCAGATGGTTCATACGAGAGAATTGCATCATAGGAACATGGAAACCAGGGACTAGGTATTGCAGTAATGCTGCTCAAGAGTGTGATTATGCAGCATGAAAGCCCGCTTGGGCTTTATTCTTTTTTTCCTTTTCATTATTCATTTAATTTTGTTTAACCAATTTGAGGATATTGATATATATTTTAACTTTTTGTAACATTCTTGTTAAGCGAACTGTTATTTCTTGTGGTTTTCTTTAATAACGCTTGGTTTTAACAGCATTTTAGCAGACTGCCGCTTTACATCGGTGTAAATGTGCTGTTGTGGAGTGGCTTTATTCTTGCCCACAGGTATTGAAGCCACTTGGCTGAATTATGGCATTCAGGAGATGCACACACTGTTTCTGTGACCCTCTTGTCCCATGTTTTGTAACAGTATTATCCACTGCCTGGTGATGTATAGACGGACACTTGGGTCTATTATCATTAATTGGTTACCATGGCACAGCTAAGGCCATCACAAACGTACTGCTTAAGTTATGTTATGTTATCAGGTATTTATAAAGCGCACAGCTACTCCCAAGAGTGTCCCGGCGCTAAGAGAGAGGACCACATAACGGTACACAGAACATCCCTCCACTACAGAAATCGATCAAATCCTACTGTCGGAAAAGTCTGGTCTTAACCCCTTCAATGCTCATGATGGAATGGTTCCATCATGAGCATCGGTGCCCCTGTGCTCATGACCGAACCATTCCGCCATGAGGACAGGGCAGGAAATCCCTCTGCTGCAGACAGCAGAGGTATTTCCTTCTCTCCCCTGTGACCTCGAGCTGGGGAAGAGCTTCCCCAGCTCCCGAGGCTCCCTCCCTGTTTCTGTGCCATGACGATCCCACTAGACCTCAGGGATATTTAGTTATCGCCGCATAATTTATTAGAGTGGAGGCTGCCCATGAAGGGCATGTCCATGCCCCAAACCCGTTAAATTTACAGCCTTTCTGCCCCAACTAGAGGCATTAGCCCCCAATCTGTCCCGCTGGGGGGGCGGGGCAAAAATCCCACTATACACCAGGGATTTATTTGGGGCAAATTTGAATTGGGGTGGGGGCTCCCAAAACTGGCATGCCCATGCCCCCACCACCTCCTCCGCAAAAATAAAAGCCTTCCTGCCCCCCTGGGGGCAGATGGGGCAGGAGCCCCCAATCTGCCCCCCCTGGTGGGCAAAAAGCCCACTAGAGCCCAGAGATATTTAGTTATCGCCGCATAATTTATTAGAGTGGGAGCTGCCCATGAAGGGCATGTCCATGCCCTCACCCCACAAAATTTACAGCCTTTCTGCCCCCCCCCCCCGGTGGGCAGTTGGGAGCAGGAGCCCCCAATGTGCCCATGCCCCCACCCCACCCCTCAAAAACAACAGCCTTCCTGCCCCCCCTGGAGGGTAGATAGGGCAGTAGCTCCTAGTCTGCCCCCCCGGGGAGTCAAAAAGGCCTCTAGATGCCAGGGATTTGTTTGGGTACATTTTAATTAGAGTGGGGGCATTGACTTGCCCGTTTTGGGCAGTCCCCACCCATTAAAATGTGCAGATTCCAAAGCTTTTCACCAGAGAAATGTGGGGAAAATTTGTTTTTTTTTTGTCAATTTTTTAGGTTTGCAAGGGATTCTGGGTAACAGAACATGGTGGGAGGCAGCAAAGTCACCCCATCCTGGATTCCCCTGGGTGTCTGGTTTTCAAAAATGTATAGGTTTGCTAGGTTTCCATAGGTACCGGCAGAGCTCGGTTTAAAAAACTACAGCTAGGCACTTAGCAAAAAAAGGGTCAATTTTCACTGTGAAATTGAGGTGTGACAAATTTGCGTTTTGCGCCGTTTCCTGTCGCGGGTACTAGGCTGACCCACACAAGTGAGGTACCGTTTTTTTTGTAAGACTTTGGGGAACGCAGAGTGGGTAGAAATTTGTGGATCCACGCGGATTCCAGACCTTTCCACCACAGAAATGTGGGGGAAATGGCTTTTTTTGACAGTTTTTTAGGTTTGCAAGGAATTCTGGGTAACAAAACCTGGTGAGAGGCAGTCAAGTCACCCCATCCTGGCTTACCCTGTTTGTCTAGTTTTCAAACATGTATAGGTTTGCTAGGTTTCCCTAGGTGCCGGCAGCGCTAGGGTTAAAAAATGACAGCTACACACTTCGCAAAAAAAGGCTAAATTTTCATTGTGAAAATGTGGTGTGCTCACGTAGGATTTTGAGCCCTTTCCGGTCGTGGACACTATGCCTACCCACACAAGTGAGGTACAATTTTTATCGGGAGACTTAGGGTAATTCAGATTTGTAAATCAACTGTTATTACCTATTGATTTTTGATGCATTTCTGCCTTCCAAATTAAAGACATTTGAAAAATGACCAATGATTCTCATGCTAGTATGAGTATTCCCAATTTTGAAAATGTGCAAATATGTACTGTTTCTTAACTCTACAATTTGTTCCCATTTCAGAAATACATAGGTGTCTTTCTTACCGATTTTTCCATGTATACATTTTCACACAATAATTGCTATATACCCGGTACATAATAAAAAGCCATTGCAAATTGCTAATCAGTTTTTGACTCTTGGTTCGACTGCTTCTTAGTGAAACTCCTATATATCCCCACAACCAGGAAGGTACAGCGGATGTGACGGTATATTGCTTTTAAATAGCTGTCAAAATTACAAGAAGTTACAGGTGAAAACGTTGACACAAAGGCTGTTTTTTTAACTATTTTTCAATTTTTCCAATATTTAACTGTTACTTTCCATAAAGAAACCTTGATGGATCTACACAAATGACCCCTTGCTGAATTCAGATGTTTGTCTACTTTTCTAAACTGTATAGCTTTCCAAGATCCATTATTGCTTGCATACTAATTTCTACCATTAACTTGAAGAAGGTTGAAAGCACAAAAAATATCAAAAATATGCTATGACCCAGAAAAATGTTGTTTTCTGACAGAAGTCTGTCATTCCCTAAAAGCTAGGAAAATTGTGATTTAATCCCCACAAAGCCTTTTTTGATAACATTTGCAGGGAAAAACCCAGACGCTTTGATTTGTAGCCCGTTTTACCAATTTTTCCCAAAAAAACAAATTTGCTGTATTTTGGCTAATTTCTGGGACCCCTCCAAGGGAATCCACAAACCCTGGGTACCTTTAGAATCCCCATGATTTCGGAAGAAAAGTACGCAAAATTGGCGTGGATACCTTATGTGGTCAAAAAGTTACAGTGGCCTAAGCGCGCACTACCCCAAATAGCCAAAAAAAGGCTTAGCACAGGGGGGGGGGGAAAGGCCTAGCAGAAAAACGGTTAAGCTTCCTCCTGAAAGTGAGGAGGTCTGGTGCCTGTCTCAAAGAGAGAGGTAGGCTGTTCCAAAGCCGCGAGGCCACCACTTGAAAAGATCTTCCTCCTATACGGGAGAGCAGGACCTTCGGCGTAAAGGTCAAAAGCTGAGCAGAGTACCTCAAGGTAAGTTGAGGTATATAGGGTTGAAATCTTTCCCTAAGGTAGGGGGCTCCAATCTTGTGAAAATCTTTGAAGATCAGGACCAGTGCCTTTAAAATTAATTATTTTCTGCACCGGAAGCCTATGGAGGGAAGAAAGAAGGAAGGTCGTATCTTTCCAACTCAATCATTTACATAGCAATACTTGGCATGCTACAGTGAATTTGTTTATATTAACAAGTTTTAACATTATTTGCATGCCGTTTCCTTGTAAAGCGCAAGGTATGAAGTGAAAATGCATGTTTGTGTTAGATATGGCAGGAAACACAGTATTATACACTTGATATTTGCCCAAAATAGATACAAATGGACCGTGCCATGTGACTGTGAATAGTGGCTGTTACATTGTTTAAAAATCTTGGTTTCATTATATTTACTTTAATGGAAAACACAGTCCAGCATGATGCAACTCCATCTGTAATTCTGAAGTGTATTGCTTTGTTTTGTCCGTTTAACATTTTTCACTTCTTCCCTCAACCTCCCCCCCTCTCCCCCCCCCCCGCTGTACATTTTCAAACGTGCAAGCATCCCACAGGCCCTCCCAACGTCCCTTTCTTCCCTTCAGTCATGGACGCCAAGACCCTTTAGTGGTTTTAGAATGGCCGCCGTTTATTTAATCAAAGGTTGGTACATACTTATCATGATGGCATTGGTCATTAACTTACTCAGTTCTTGCTTATCCTGTACTACAATGTAACACACTTTGTTCATAACAGGTTATGCAGTGTACATCTTATCCTTACAGTATATTAACCCTTTTTAACTATTCTGCAATGCATCATTTTTACAGTCATAACATCTCTTTAAGGGTGGTCATTAATCACTTTTTAACTGCCATGATAGCTCCACTTCTGTCACTTACTTGGTACATCTGGTTGCGGCTACGAGGCTTCACTTGCCATGGAATGTCTGGCGTTCATGGCCCCATGGCCATGCCGGGGCTAGAAGTGCTGTGCCCAACCAGGACTGATAATTTCTTTACCTCTTTGTCTACCCTTAAGTGTCCCTGCTGTGAGGCATCATTCTAAAGGACCTTGTTCGGGCAATTTCCCTTTTCACCTCCTTGTGTGAAGATATGTATTATAAAATCTTGTGACTCCCCTCCCCTACCCCGCCCTGCGGCTGTGACACCCGTGTTATCTTGTGTGGATAGGTGGGATAAATTCCTTACAGCAACAATGTTGGGCTGTTTGCCCGGTCACTTTATGGCTGTGCTTGTGGTCACACCCTTCTCTCCAGATTGGGTCTTTTAAACCCAAACTTGCTTTGATCATTCACTGACCCTTTGTCTTGGCGCGGGATTGTGCCCAGCTGCTGCTGTGCCCTTTGTTTGCCACCCACAGAGGGGAGTTAGCCGCCTTCCCTCTAGGTCGGCTGCCTCTGTCAGCGGTGCAACCCACCCACCCCAAGCTTTGTGAGCATCTCCCGGGCCCTGCCCCCTTTCCTTTCTTCCCATCAAGAATTATGGACACCAAGACCCTTATGTGGTGTTAGAACTGGCGCAGTTTATTCCATCAGAAGTTGGTACATACTTATAATGATGGCATTGGTCATTAACATACTCAGTTTTTTGCTTACCATGTACTACACTGTAAAGCATTTTGCTCATATCCGATTATGCACTGTACATCTTATTCTTATTGTATATTAAAAACTCTACTTGCCTATTCTGCAATGCATCATCCTTACACTCATAACATCTCTTTCTTGTTTTTCATAAATCACTTTTTAACTGGTGTGACAGCTCCACTTCTGTCAATTACTTGGTACAGCAGGTTGAGGCTTCGAGGCTTCACTTGCTACCGAATGTCTGGTATTCGTGGCCATGCCTGGGCTGCAGGTGCCATGTCAGCCCAGCACTGACCATTTATTACCCCTTTGTCTGCCCTAAAGTGTCCCTGCCTGTAGCATCTCAAGGACCTTACCAGGCAATTATCTCGTGTCCCTGCCGTGAGGTATCCCAAAAACCTTGTTTGGGAAATTGCCCTTTTTTACATCCTTTATGTGAAGAAATTTATTGTTAAATCTTGTGGCTTTCCGCCAACTGGAGGTGGTGTACCGACCTCCCCTCTCACAGCTCCGCCATCACTAGTAGAAAACCAGCAGCTCCAGTGTCCTTACTGCGGTCAGGAGGATCAAAGCACTGGACAGATGAACCCTGTAGTCTTTGTAATCCCTGGGAAACAACCAGAGGGAGTTCCTTGAATTTGGTGATCTCCTGTATTGCCGTACCCAACCGAGGTAGTGAGGTTTGTGTCTTGCCTTTCGAAAATACCCGTTTCAGAACCCTGATTTCACATGGGTTGTCTTGTGGACACAGTTGATTCCGTGCTATGGCTGTGCGACTGGAATTATGCTGCAACAAATTACAATTATGCCACGTAATATTCTTGTAGAGGAATGAATTTCCTGAGAACTCCTCAGGAACCTAATGCACTGCGCTGTTCACTCCAGGGAGTGTAAGTAGTCGTACTTTATCCAATTTTTATAGGTTACTCATTAGGAATCATAATTCATCATACATAAACAGAAATTGACAATTCAAATAAATCTTCATTGAATGTTATAAGTAAACTGTTGTCCAGAGTTGTTTAATTCTTATGCCGGTAAAATTGTTGTGTCATCACAAAATTACACATTTCCATTTTCATAATTTTCAAGGTGTCTCCCAATGCATTTCGGGCTTGAAATCAGCCCTTCGTCAGGGGTATCTACAACAAGATAGTATTTACATCAGTGTACATTGCAGTTAATACATAGGTGGCATATCATTTCAGTCAGAATTTGTGCTTAAAACTCAACACTGCATGC
Source organism: Lissotriton vulgaris (assembly GCF_964263255.1). Lineage (NCBI taxonomy): Eukaryota > Metazoa > Chordata > Amphibia > Caudata > Salamandridae > Lissotriton > Lissotriton vulgaris. The sequence continues at coordinate 1,410,984,626 of NC_141685.1, read as the reverse complement.
TAAATGGAAAACGTCCTGTGTTCATGGCTAGAAACAGGAAAGAAACCAATAGGAGGTGTGAAGTAGAAAATGAACCACCAGCTAAGTGTCTTCAAACCGCCACACGTGTTGGGTGAAAGAGAAAAAAAGACTGTACAAGTATCAATGGGGTAGTAAACTAAAAATCCAGTTTCAAACGTGCACCCATAGAGGATTAGTAGGTGTGCTTCCAAGGTAAAAAACGTGCCGGGCGTTTAGTCAAACAAAAGGGGTATATGAGTTAAAAAACGGGGTGTATAAGTTAAAAAACTCTCTTACTAATCCGATCAGGATGTGGCTCAACCACTTTAAGCGGCGCCGAGATTCGCGCTCAAGTTGATTATGTGCTAATGGTGAAGCTTTCCTAGATGAACAAGAACCAAAAGGAAATAAAATGTAACGATCGAAGGGTCGGGAGGAGTCAGGACGAGATGACTGTACTCTTAACTGCCGAGAATCTTACCGAGTGGAAAAAGCCGGTGCTCCTGAGTAACCCAATGCTTCTAGCGTGTGGTTAGAGGTGGACCGCGGAAGTGCGCGATAAGAAGGAAATAGAAATGAAAAGAGGACAGCGTATGTTCGCCATGTTTGAGTGGTGTTCCTAAGTGATCATATGCGCTAAGTACAGGAACACATAAAACCAGGACTAGCAGTGTTAGTATATTTAAAAAAACGTTGCAAGATGCTAATCTGACCAGGTCCTATAATATTCTATCATGATGGCATTTATAATGAGAACAGAAAAAACACAAATATGTTTACAAAGCACCAAGATCTAAGCTCAGATTTACGAAACAATGTCCCAAATTAAAATATCAGCTCTGTCACTCATGGTGTGCACAATCTGACAAAGTAAGGAAGTGCTACAATCTGTGGGATACTACAGGATGCTCACTTATGCAAATGAATTACATAAAGCATGCTAATTCAAACTTATCATTTAATCCTGTCGGGGTTAGAGTCTGTAAATACCAAATCCAATATGTCTCGCGCTGTGAAAGAATTTGCGCACGATCTTGTTCAGGATTAAATGCAACAACTTGCAAAATGCCGAATTTAAGTTGGGCAATGTTATGCCTGTGTGTATGCCAGTGTTGAGCAAGTGGAGAATTGGCATTATGTGTGCGTATCCTGCTCTTATGTTCTGTAATTCTAGTCCGCACACTACGTTCTGTTTTTCCCACATAAAGTAGGTCACAAGGACATTTTATGTAGTAAACCACAAAGTTTGTGTTGCAAGTTGCTGTGTATCTGAGAGAGATAGATTTACCAGATCTAGGGTGGTTCATGGTCAATCCTGTAATTGCGTAATATTCTTGTGTCATGGCTGTATTACTAGTATTACTAGTTAATTTGTCCACTTGTCTTTGGTAACCCTGCCTAGCCACAGGCTTCATTCCAGTCTTATCTGTGTCGTTTTTCGATACTGCCATTGTCTACTGAAGGGTGCCCTACTGAACACTGAGCCCAGACTAAAATAAATGACTTTAGAGTCAGTTTCCTGCCCGAAATCGGTAAAAATAGAAGCTTCTGAATAGGAGGAAAATCTCTAAAAATGGCTATTTTCATCACTGTCGGGTTTTAAAAAGTGGTTATTCAACATGAGGCATGATCCAATAGACATTTTGAATCATTTTTGTGCAGTCCAAAAACTCAATTTTCTGAAGAAAAATGTTGCCTACGGACCTTACGAACTTTGTCCAAATGGTCAGTAATGGTGATTTTTGAATGTTTAAATTTTTGACTGAAAATGACTGCTGTGTGTGAATCGGGTCCGGACTGGGAACCAAAACAGACCCTGGCAATTTGCTCGGCCGGCCTCCAGGAGGGGAGACTGGTGGTGCGGCCGAGCTGTTTGTTTGGGTCAGTTTCAGCCGATTTTGTTATAGGGGCCGGAATTGCCAGCCCTGGTAACAAAAGCGGCTCCCCAGTGGCCCAAAAACAGCCCCCGCCCAAGCGGCCCACAGGGAAACACCTGGTGCCCGCTACTGCCAGTCTAGCCCTGGTGTGAATTATCAATTTTGGAACTAAAATGTGTGTTCAGTCATTTACCTGCCCGAAATTGGTCAAAATAGAAGCTATTGAATAGGAGGAAATGTCTCTAAAAATGACAATGTGGGTCACTGTGAGGCTTTAAAAAGTGGTTATTGAACATGAGGCACGATCCAATTAGCATTCTGAATCATTTTTTGGACCGTCCAAAAAACTAAATTTTCTGATGAAAAACGATTACCCCAGACCTTACGAACTTTCTGCAGATGGTCAGTAAAGGTGATTTTTGAATGTTTAATCTTTTGACTGTAAATGACTGTTGGATATGAATTATCACTTTTGGAACTAAAATAAGTGTTTAGAATCATTTTCTTGCCGGAAATCGGTCAAAATAGAAGCTTCTGAATAGAAGGAAAAGTCTGTAAAGATGGCACTTTTGGTCATTGTGATGCTTTAAACTGTGGTTATTCAACATGAGACACTATCCAATTGACATTTTGAATCTTTTTTTGTACAGTCCAAAAAATCAAGTTTGATGAAAAACGAATTAACTCCAGATGGTCAGTAATGGTGTTTTTTTTATGTTGAATCTTTTGACTGTAAATGACTGTGGATGTGAATTATCACTTTTCAAACTAAAATAAGGGTGATTAGAGTCATTTTCCTGCCTGAAATCAGTAAAAATAGAAGCTACTGTCTAGGAGGAAAAGACTCTAAAAATGCAAATTTGGTCAATGTAGGGCTTTAAAAAGTGGTTATTCAACATGAGGCACGATCCAATTGACATTTTGAATAATTTTTTGTACAGTCCAAAAATTCAATTTTCTGATGAAAAACCATGACCCCGGACCTTACGAACTTTCTGCTGATGGTAAGTAATTGTGATTTTTTTTAATGTTTAATCTCTTGACTGTAAGTTACTGTTGGATGGGAATGTTCCCTTCTGGAACTGAAATACGCGTGTTTAGAGTAATTTTCTTCCCTGAAATCGAGCATAATACAAGCTTCTCAATTGGAGGAATAATCTATAAAAAAGGCTATTCAAAATGCGACATGACATTTTGAATCTTTTTTTGAACAGTTCAAATAATTGATTTTCTGATGAAAAACCATGACCCCAAACCTTACAAACTTTCTTTAGATGGTTAGTAATGGTGATTTTTGCATGTTTCATTTTTTGGCTGTAAATGACTGTTGGGTGTGAACTTTCACTTTTGGAACGGAAATAAGTATGGTTAGAGTAATTTTCCTGCTTGATATCAGTCAAAATAGAAGCTTCTGAATAGGAGAAAAAGTCTCTAGAAATGCAATTTTGATCACTGTGAGGCTTTAAAAAGTGGTTATTCAACATGAGGCATGATCCAATTGACCTTTTGACTCTTTTTCTAAAGTCCCAAAAAAAATCGATCTGATGAAAAACAACGACCCTGGACATTACAAACTTTCTGCAGATACTTAGTATTGGTGATTTTTGAATGTTTAATCTTTTGACTGTAAATGACTGTTGGATATGAACCATCAATTTTGGAACAGAAATAAGGGTGTTTAGAGTCAATTTTCTGCACGAAAGCGGTCAAAATAGAAGCTTCTGTATAGGAGGAAAAGTCTCTAAAATGGCAATATAGGTCACTGTGAGGCTTTAACAAGTGGTTATTCAACATGAGCCACGATCCAATTGACATTTTGAACCATTTTTTGTACAGTTCAAAGAATCAATTTTCTGATGAAAAAAATGATGACCTTACAAACTTTCTGCAGATGGGCAGTATTGGTTCTTTTTGAATGTTTAATCTTTTGACTGTAAATTACTGTTGGGTGAGAAGTATCACTTTTGGATTGTGTTTAGAGTCATTTTCATCCCTGAAATCAAGCAAAATAGAAGTTTCTCAAATGGAGATAAAGTCTTTAAAAATGGCAATTTTGCTTACTTGGGGCCTTAAAAAGTGCTTATTCAACATGAGGCATGATCCAATTGACATTCTAAATAATATTTTTTTACAATCAAAAAATCTATTTTCTGATGAAAAATGATTACCCCGGAACTTACAAACTTTCTACAGAAGGTCAGTATTGGTGCTTTTTTAATGTTTAATATTTTGACTGTAAATGACTGTTGGATGTGAATTGTCACTTTTGGAACTGAAATAAGTGTGTTTAGAGTCATTTTCCTGGCCGAAATTGATCAAAATAGAAGTCTATGAGTAGGAGGAAAGTCTGTAAAAATGTCAATTTTGGTCACTGTGAGGCTTTAAAAAGTGGTTATTCAACATGAGGCACGATCCAATTGAATTTCTTTTTTTAAATGTGTACAGTCCCATAAAAAATCAATTTCCTAATGAAAAACAATGACCCCGGACCTTGCAAACTTTCTCCAGATGGTCAATCATGGTGATTTTTTTAATGTTTAATCTTTTGACTGTAAATGACTGTTGGATGTGAATTGTCACTTTTGAAACTGAAATAAGTGTGTTTAGAGTCGTTTTCTTGGCTGAAATTGGCCAAAACAGAAGTCTCTGAGTAGGAGGAAAGTCTGTAAAAATGGCAATTTAGGTCACTGTGAGGTTCTTAGGACAGGCTGGGTCTAATGAAGCTTTTTTTAAGAGAGGTGAAATTATCGCTTTTTTCCAGCATGCTGGCACCATTCTGCTCTCTAGAGATTGTTTACAGATCAGCCTGGGCACCGGAAAGAGCTCTATTCCTAAAGTTTTCCATATTTTGTGAGGTAGCAGATCCAACAGGGAGCCTGAGGATACACTGAGGGCTAATTTAATAAAGTCCTCCTCTGATGGTATTTCAAAGTGGTCAAGGCTACCAGAGATCTCAGTCATTTACTGCTCTTGATTCTGGAGTATTAAGTATCTCTTTGAATTCCCATTTTGATCCTCCATTGTGGGTATACTGCCCGCTTGTTTACATTTCTTTTTCAGAAGTCTCCGGTTATTATTGTACCATGGAGCAGAAGATCACCCCCTTTTTTTAATATCTTTTAGGGTTGCTAACTGGTCAAGCCTCGTAATTATTTGATTGCAGAAATTCGAGTAGTTTTCGTCCACCAGTTTGCCTGCATTAAAGATTCTATTCATAAAGAATTCTGGCAATAACGTTGTTTTTCCTACAAGTCCTCTCCAGTCCCTACCTCTAAGATTCTTATTTTTCGTAGGGGTAGCTATTCTTGATCTCGGCCTAACGATCCCGAATTGTACTAGATGATCGTCGAACCAGTCTACTGGCAAGATTGTCCCCGTCTCAATTAGTTCTTTATTTGCAAAAATTAGGTCCATTACATGTCCCCCTCTATGTGTGGGCTCTGTGACCCACTGCATCAGATTCATGTTTTCACATGTCTGAAGGAGGTTATTATATCCCAAGTCTAGGCTCCTGTTAATCCATAAATTGAAATCTCCTAAAATGAGTAGTCTTGAGTGAGTTGGCGCCATATTACTAAGGACGTCTGCCAGCGCACCCTGCTGTTAAAGACTGGCTACTCCAGGTGGTCAATAACAGACTATGCCAGTCATTACATGTCCCTTAGGGTCCTGTAATGCAAATCCCAGCAGTTTGGAGCCACTCACCTCATCAATATCTACTGAGATAAAGTCCCATTTGCTTTAAAAATAATTCCGGACCCCTCCTTCTTTCCCAGTCTGCCTAGGTTTGTGTATTGCCTTTTAGCCCAATGGGCAACTTATCCCCAACTCCAGGTCTGACCCGGGGTGTGTCCATGTCTCAGTCATAAAAAGGACATCCAAATTTGGGGTATCTAAAAGTAGTTGGACCTCCACCCCATGTTTATGCAGGGTTCTAACATCAAGCAGGCCACACATGAGCATACCCTCTTCTTTAAGCTTTACTTGCCTACTGGAATAAGTAACCTCCTTTATCCCCATTCCTGACTCACCAATGTCTCACAGCTCCCTACTCGTGTAATGATAGCCCCTTTGCCCTTCGTGTAAAATGTCAAAATGGACAGAATGGCTGGCTCTGTGCACGGACGGTGCCCGGACGGGCGCAGACAAGCGTGCCTTTGCGCGCCATCGGCACAGTGGTGCCAGCGTGCGTTTAAATGCCCCGGGAGGAAAGAAAGACTAGAGCGCTGACCCAAGGCACCGCGGGATCGCTCTAACAGGCGAACACCGCAGGGTCTAAGCACTAACAGAGTGTGTTGCAGTATTAAGAACCAGGACAATGTGCAAACTAAATAAACAGTTTTAAAAAGCAGTTTAAAAATAAAGGCTTCCAAAGTGCAACAAGCAAATAGCAGCTATAATCACCTACCGCCCGCCACACTCGCAGTTGAAAAAAAACACGCATCACACGAACCTCTTGAACTTTCTCCAGATGGTCAGTAATGGTGATTTTTTATGTTTAATCTTTTGAGTGTAAATGACTGTTGGATTGTGAGGCGGAAGGAGCTTTTGTGTAGACTGACGAGGCTACCTCTAGGCTGGTTTGGGCGGTGTTTCCTCTGGATCTTATACCCGTTGAGGATGGTGGTTGCGATGTCTGGTGCGGAGCTGGCGTTGGTCCAGGTCTCTGTGAGGAAGGCGACATTGGGCGCAAGGGTGCTTAGGAAGTCCCAGATTTCTACTGGGTGTCTGTGCAGGGAGCGTACATTGATGAGAATGCAGCTCAGACGTTTCGGCGCGCTGGCGTCCAGTGTCTTGACGGTAGCTGTCGGTTGCGGAGGTGGGTGAAGGTACGGTGGCAGTGTCGGCAGAACTTGCTTTGGGTGATGTTCGGCATCGACAGCTGGCCGTTGTTGTTTTGTCTGGGGTTGAGTGAGTGGAGGGTTGCTGAGTCGTAGCAGTGGGGGGTCGGAGGACCAGGGTCACCGGCGCTGGTCGCGGTCGAGTCACAGACGGGCTTGCCTTTGGCGCGCCAGCAGCGCACCCGCTGCGCAGCAGTGGCCATTAAGTAGGGGTTAGGAGAAGGGAGAGTAGCCGGGAGGCAGGAGTAGGAACACGCAGGGGGGGGGAGAGGCCGCCTGGACTGCAGCGAAACGAAAGGGAGCAAAATGGGCAACAGTGAAAACAGGCAAAAATGGCAGTAAGACAACAAGGCACAAACTTCACAAACAGTCAACAAGGCACAGACAGACAAAGGCAGGGAAAACAAACAGAAAGGCTAGAAAAGCGGGCCAGCAGAAGTGCGAGGCTCTCACACCTGACCACCAAGGATGAGGCGCAGGGAGGAGCTTGCGGGTAGAGGAGGGCCTCGAACACATTACCTGGAGACCAAAAGACACTAGGAGCAGATGCACAATGACAGAGCTCCGTGAGGGGAGAGCAGTTTTCCTGGCCAGGAGGTCCGTATATGTTTATGAAGTTTCGACAATTAAATTTTACTTATGGAGCCCTGTTTATATTTGTAACCACATCCAACAGAGAAGGATTCGAATTTACGGTGTTTTAATTTCTCTCCCTAACTGTCCATATTTCCTCTGCATCTCAGGTGGAGATATTCTTATTTATTTTTGTTAAATTGTATCCTTGTTTGACCCTTTTCTCAAAAGGAACCGTACACATTTGAGTCTGGTAGTCTAGTAGTTTCAAATTTCTCCTAGGTGTTTTTGTATAGAAAGCACAAACAAAAACAATGTTTAGCGCTTACTATTGCGAATACTCTTGGGTGCAGTGAAGCTTAAGACACAGAGACCTAACGCTGCAGGTCTGGGAATTGTCTCGATTGACAATGTTGTGTGTACGTGTGCAGGTAAGCACAAAGAAAACATCACAGAATCGAACATGAATGTGTTCAACCTGTGAAAAATTGGCACGATGACAGAGTGTTTTGCAGCCAACCAAAACATTACAGACTGTCAGTAAAACGTGCTGGTAGAGGGAGAAAGTGAAGTTGAAAGTCGACCCGGTTGGCTTTGCCAATGCTTGTAATAGCATTTATGTTTTTTTAAACTCCATTACAAGATGGCTTCCTTACATGCGCACTCATGCACAGAGGCATCTGAAAGCAAGAAAAAATGTATTGTCAAAGCCAATAGGTCGGCACCAGGTAGCCAAGGTGAGACCTATTAGCTTTTCTATTACTTACTTATGTTAGGTAGGCAATGACAAACTTGTGACAGTTACCACCCAAGTGATTTTGTATAGTTACAGATACATAGATAAGGCTGAGAAAGATTTCTGAATGCCATGGAACTTCTAACTTGGAAGCACTAGAAAAGGGAAAAGTGAAGGGTGTCTGTTCATATTGCACAAAATAAACTAATTTGATGTGGCATTATGGGCAAAGAAACAATGGACTAGGATATGGCCCAGAGTATTTAACAGTGGCTGCGAGTAATTCAAGCATCTCACTCAGAATTGTTTGTTTACTTCTGTACCACGCCCTATGTGCAACGGGTACGCTGAAAAGCGATCCCTGCGTTCATTTTGCCACTGGAATCAAGCTGCAGCCGACTTAAGAGCTCCAACTAGGGTGAAACCAGTCTTGGGTTTCCTTGTGTTCCAGTTCAGAGAGGGTCTGGCTTGGCAGTTCGGACCAGACTGTTCATACTGGATCAGGATCAAGGCTGATTCCCATATGGCTGGGTCTAAAATTTGAGGTGATTTTGTTGGTAAAAAAAAATGGACTAGGATGTCACATCAAGCAATTTTCAGTGGCTGATATTGCTTGTAGCATCTGACTCGTCACTTTTTTGTTTACTTCAGTGGGACACCCTATGTACAGGGGTAATGCCCAAATGTGGTCCAGTTTTCTCTGTGCTACTGGATCCTAGCTGCGCCTGACTGAAATGCCCAAACTAGAGCGAAACCGATCTTGGATTGCTTGTTTTCCATTTCAGAGAGGAACTGGCTTGGCAGTTTGTGTTGGACTATGTTATGTTCTAGCATTTTGTAATGCACACAACTACTTAAAAGGTGTCCTGACGCGGGCCCAGTGTGGGGAAAGAGAAAAAAGAGAAGACAGCTAATTAAAAAGAAAGGCTCTAAGTCTCTTTCTAAAATTATCAAGATCTTGAAGACTGCTTAAGTCAAACGGGAGTTGGTTCCAGGCCACCACCGCCGTATGAGCTGCCACATACCCTTTTTAAGGCAGAATCTGGGGGTGCAGGCCATCAGCATTGTGGAGGAGCGGAGCTGCCTAGTTGGAGCATAGAACTGAAAATGTTTCCTTAAGTACACCGGGCCATGCACATAAAGGACAGCATGTGCGGTTTGTCAGGGACTTAAATTTCACCCATACTTTTATCGATAACCAGTGCAGGCTACGAAGGTGCTGCCTGGTGCTGGTCCTCTTCGGGAGGGTGAGAAGGGTTCTGGCCGCGGCATTCTGAACTGCCTGAAGTTTAAGTAGATAGCCAGGCAGACCAATATACAATGCATTGACATAGTCGATGTGAGAGGTAATGAGTGCACGAGTGACTGTTTACCTTGCGGAAAGAGGGAGTAAAGGCAGAAACTTTTTTAGTGTCTTCAAAATACCAAAGCACATTCCAGTCAGCTTATTGATCTGCGGGCCGAAGCTCAGCTTTTCTTCAAACTACATCCCTATGTTCTTAATAGGTTGACTCAGAGGAATAGGCCGTGGACATTCATCTGGCCAGAAGGAGTGCCAGTGCTTAGGAGGAAAATTACAGAAGAAGAGAATCTAGGTTTTATCCTCATTACATTTAAGCTGGGCAGCTGTGAGCCAAACAGACACTGCTGTAAGACAGGTTTTGACATGGGAAGAGGATGTCTAATTTTTCTTCAAGTGAAAAGAAGCTGAGTTTCATCAGCACACACGGTGACTTTGGTACCCAAATCTTCTGCCATCCAAACGAGGAGAGACATATAGATGTTGAACAGAAGAGGACTACTGCTTGAGCAGTATCAAGACTGATTTCCATGCGGCTGGTTCTACTCTGAGGGGACATTGTGGGCAAAAGAAACAATGGAATGAGGTGTGCCCCAAAGAAATAACCAGTGGCTAAGATTAGTTCAAGCATTTCCCCTTTCACTTTTTGTTTACTTCAGTGTGATGGTCTGAGGGTGACAGGTATAGCCAGACATGGGTCCCCTGCTCACCTTGCCACTGGAACCAAGCTGCACCAACTGAAGTGCCTCAACTGGGGTGAAACTGGTCTTGGCTTTGTTGTGTTTTTGTTCAGAGAGGACCTGGCGTGGCAGTTTGTCTGGACAGTTCCAACTGGAGCAGGATCAAGGCTGATTTGCATATGGCTGGTTCTACTCTGAAGTTACATTGTGGGGGGAAAAACAATATACTGAGATGTGGCCCTGAGTACTTACCAGTGGCTGAGATCAATCCTACCCATTACTCTTTTGTTCACTTCAGTGTGACACCCTATGTGGGACGAGTATGCCAAGACTCACTCCAGTGGTCAATCGGAAACTGGAAACCGCTTCACCTGACTGAAGAGTCCCAACCAGGTCAAAACCAATTTTGGGTTGCTTGTGTTTTAGTTCAGAGAGGACCTGCAGCCATATTGTATATAATGTGCGCTTTCACCATTCCGGCCACAACACTCCTTTAAATAGGTGTGCAGTATGCATAAAAGCAAAGTATACCATATTACAGTGAATGTGCTGCCCCCAGGGCAGCGGCACAGTTTTGCTCCCCTGGGGGCAGCGTATTCAAGTGAAATGTGGAGTGACTGCTTCAAAGTCGCTCCATGTTTCACTGTACAGGCAGCATGCTGCTACACTTTAAAGAGGGGAGAGAGATGCCCTTGCAGGTTGGGGCAGTGAGTGGCTGCACCTTCCTTCAAAGGGAAGTGTACGGGGTACATGGGACCACCTTCATCCTCTCTAGAGGGCTGCCTTTAGGAAGCACACTCAAAGTGTGCCACCTTTTTGTGGCACACTTTCAGTGCACCCCGTAAAGGCATGTTTGCCTCTGCGTCCGTGTTGATAATACTGTGCGAACGCAGAGGCAAAGTGATTCCCTCATTCGCATGGGGCCACACCCCTATCCAAATGAGGGAATGCCCTCTCAAGATTGCACTTTCACTACATGTGCACCAGCACTAGCTGTATTTCAGACAGATCCGTACAGGCGTTTGCGGCCCCTTCTGTAATACCAAAGTGCCCCAGGGTCATACAAAGCGAGCGCACATGCCCATTGCTTCTTGGGGCACTCTCTGTAATATGGACCCTGGTTTGACAATTTGGGTTGGACGGTTTCGTTTGGGGCAGGATCAAGGCTTATTTACATATAGCTGACTGTAATCTGAGGTGGCACTGTAGGCAAAAAATACAATTGATTGGGATGAAACCCCAAGTAATCACCAGTGGCTGAGAGTAATTGAAGCATTCCACCCATTACTTTTTATTTATTTATGTTTATATTGTACAAACTGAAAGCAGCTGAGGATATAGGAGGACATCACTTTTTTATGTAGTATGGTGTGCATTTTGCAATAAGTTCACGGTATTTGATTTGCTGCACTGAGCCAGAGTAGATTACTCTTGTAAAATAATCAAAATGGCACCAGATTTAAAGGAGTATATATTTCAAAATCATGACATTTAGGTGTAGATGGTTTCATATCAAACAGTTAATCAGTAGGAATTCATCCATTTTCAAACAGAAATGTAATATTACATTTTAGCCACTGGATGGCAGTATTGCTACATTCAACCGTGGTGTCGAGCCTTTTTTCCCCGCGAACTCAACGACTGGAGTGAGAAAATTATCGCGGCTCTGGCCGCATCAGTAAGCAGTTACTGAGCCTGCCTGGCCCTTCAAAGATTGTTTGGGACGGAGGGAGGTGTGGGAGTGTGGATGCGGACGGAGCGGGGTTTAAGACATCTCCTCCGAGGAAGTAGCAAAAAAAAAGTTGTCAAACCGCTCAAATATACTGGATGAGGAACAATCTGATTTAAAGACAATTGTCAGTGGTAACTCGCGACATATTCCGATTTTTCGTGGAATGCCACAAAAACGACAATTATATTATTACTAAACAGCAACAACACGCCTCTGTGTATCCTAATATTGTGTGTCTGACATAAACGTTGGAACAATACAACAGACGAGAGAAGCAGTGCCTATCGGACACATTGAACCTCACCAGAAGATTGTTCACAATATATAACTTCCGTTTTAAAAAACATGGCAGTTGTTTTCTGCTTGTTAGTGCTTAATTTGAGCCAGTGGTTTACGGTGCGCTGCGCCTGCACTTAATTGTGAACACCACGCTTATGACAATCTGCCACATGGAGTCGCTGTCTGATTAATTTAAAAATTAGCAGAATAGCAGCTGTGTATTAATTCAATATACATTAGAAACGAATCATTCCTGCCGCCCAAGCCATCTTTATGGCTTTGGGGCCCGGAATGGTTTGAATCATCACACATGTAGGAGTATTATGGTTAATAGTTGTGCAGATATTGTCGCTGGCAGGACCAATGGGTGGTTAAAGCTGCAGTAGCCACATGACGAGAGCCCTGGCACATATTGTATTACAAATTAAGCACTGGTAGCAGATAGCCTTGGCAAGGCCATTTGGTCTCCCATTGCCAACACCTGCTACCAGTTCTTTGGCCAATGATTGTGCAGCTGAGGCCCAAGCATGGGCAAACCAAATAGCAGCAAAACAGCAGAGTAAGACAGAGCATGAACTCTGCTGGTCAGTGCAGCCAGGGCTCCAGAGAGCACAAAGCCATGGAAAGGAAAGCAGCAGGGTCACAACAACATCAACCTAGCAGAGCCATCACATCGGCAGCTATAGTGCTGCGGGGGAGCGAAAGCAGCAGCACTACTGGTTACAGCTAGAGGTTCAGGTCACCAGGGAGGATACAGAGAGGAAGTGAGCTGGGCTGTCGCGCCAGAGCAGGAACCAGGGTCAGTAATGGGGCATATTCAGGACAGCAGAGAGTGGCTGGGTAAGGAGCCAGGGCTCTGTGGCTGGAGGGGTGGGGGCGGGCCCAGGGCTTAAAGTGGTTCTGTTCCTGCCGGTGCTCAGCACCAGCAGTTCAAAAAAGCATGTGCGCAGAAGGGTCCCTATCAAGCTCTCAATTTTTACCCCCCTCCTCAGGGTGAAAACAAACTTAACTCTGCAGCAGTGCCCCCCTTCACTGCCATAGACTGTGGGCGAAAAATAAGAGGGCAGGAATACCTTGAGGACTGGACCAGTGGGCGGAGTCAGAGGTGTGGCCAGAAAGAGCAAAACCTTTTAGTCCCAGTTACAGTTTATTAAGTTATTTATTTGAACCAATGGATACATATGTTGATATAAGGTTTAATATGAGTTATTGACATTAAAATACAATCATAAAGTATCCAATCACAGAATATTCCTAATATGCTTAAAAGTGGAATCACAAGCCATTTGTCTCCAAGCCATGCAGTTTGTCATCAGCACTTCGCCTCCCTTTTTCCACAACAGCTGTTGAAACAAAGATCCTAGTTCGCAAGTGTTTTCCACATAATTGGGGCTCTGCCATATTTTCCACATAATACATAATTTGCTGCCTAATTTGATGATTTTAACAAATCAATTGTTTGCAGGTCAAATAGATCAAAAGTTTTTTTTAAATATGATGTGTTGCTGTGAAAAGGAGAGTCCATTACAAAGGTTGACAAGTCACCTTTCTCACTGCTGCATTTGTATGCTACGCTGGCACGAATGAGGCAAACTCTTTGCAGAGACTGTTAAATGTGTAGAAATGTCGAAATAATAAAGTATCAGAAAATGTACCACATTACACTACAGTCTTTTCATGCTGCATATTTTAGTCAACACTCTGACATCATTTTGTCCTCCATTGCTGCATAATTCCAGTGGCCCCAAAGCAGGCAGCACATGCTAAAAGTGTTTGCACATGAAGCAGAGAGACCGTTAAGTTAGTGACCTTAGTTTGGTGTGCGTGCAAATCCTGCATTGCCGATCTCTGGTGAGTTGCACTACTACTGTTGAAACAGGGCCAATGGCGGCACTAATGGGTGAGGTGAATTGGCCTCAAGGGTCCAGTGACCTCAGTAAGTCACTGTCACTCTAGGGTGTGCTGCTTCATAGGCCTGCCCGCAAGACTGGAGGTGAACTTCAGTATGGATTGTAATGGACAGACCTTCAAGGCTAACCCACACTTGCCGCCGCTCGGCTCCACCTGCTGGTGCTAAGACACCAGGGCTTCTAAAGTGTAACAGGGCCTTCTAAGGTCTAGCATGGGAATGTGCTCCCTCAGCAGAGTGGTTTGGTGGACTGGTCATAAAGGCTGAACCTGGTTTCCCAGTTTCAAATTCGACAGCTCTGTCTATAGTGCCACGTCCTCTCCCCCACTGGACACCATACTGCCCCACTGAGAAGAACTCTTGCTGCCTTCAGATACAACCTGATTGTGCCCACTGAAAACACCTGTATGCAACTCAATTCAAATTATGCACTAGACAAGAGTAATATGCTGCTTGAAAATAAAGTAACAACATCCTGGAAAAAGCAAACACTCATAGGGAGTGCAAGATTAAGTAAAGCATGTAAAATGTAAGCAGGAGCAACATGGTTACCTTAGCACTTTTACACTCATTATTCAGAAATCAATTAATGTTATTGCTGAAGAGTTAAGGACAGGACTACAGGGCCCAGAAGGGACCTGTTTCAATGTTCATTGCTTATATTCTTACAAAACATAAGCAGTATGGTTTAAAAAAGACCACATCCCTGAACACAGAGCACGGTACACATTTTATAAACTAAATTAAGGAAAACAGCTGATAAGGATAACATTAAACGTTTTCCACTGCACGCGTCAACCAAGTATTGCAGTACCCTGGGAATAGTGTACTTTCCCCACCGAGGAAAATGATGCTGTTCAAAGAAAGACAAGAAAACTAAAGTAGAGCTTCACTAGCAAACTTTCAGTAAAGTGGCGCTAATGTGCTTGGGTGTGAATAAAACCAATCTAGGCACTTTGTAACCACTTTCTTGTTTTATTTATTTATTTATTTATTTATTTATTTATTTATTTATTTATTTATTCGTATATGTAACTTTTTTTCTCTCTGTCCTGAGGCTACACTTTGGAATAGAAAAATGGCAGAAACAGATATTTTCAGCAAAAGTGAGAGGAAAGAGAGGGTAAAAGCCCTTTCGTGAAGTCACAGTTTTCATTCAGCAAGTGAGGTGGGGCGAGACAGAAAGAGAGGGAATACGAGGAAGATATAGAGGGGGGGGGCAGCTGACAGCAGCAGAGCAGAAGAAGTGGACACTGTCCTTGTCTTCTCCTGACAAGAAGGAAATGACAGAATCCTTTTCCTTCTCTACCCTCCCTGCTCATCCATGAATGGCCATCTTTCTAGGCCTTGGTTATTTTTGCATCCTGGGGCACATTTTTTTAAAATAAAAAAATTAGAGGAACGATTCTATTCAATAAGAAAAGTAGGGGCACGCCTTGTCCTGCTGATCCTGTCCACTCCGGCCACTGTCTGGATGTCATGCAATGACAGAAGCAGTAAAATACCCGTCAGGTGGCACACTATGCTAATCGCAGATTTTTAGCTTACGCATTCTTAAATCACGCCCTTAATTATGTCAGCCCAGTTTTTTCATTCCACTTAAAGCCCTGGGTGCTGCATGGATAGGAATGTAGTGGGTGTAGGTTTTAAGCTCACTGTGTGTTAAACCTTCATTCACCTGAAATCCAAGTTGTTCAATTTGAGAGATAAGACGTTATTTCTCTTCTGCCCCTAAAAACCTATACCCGTCCATCTGAATTCACAACGTAGTCTGACAAGAATAGATCTCCAGGGGAAGGGGGAAAATGGTACAAAATTATAAACAAAAAGAAACACTCCACCGGTTTCAACTTTACTTGACGCCATTCTTTTCTTTTGTTCCGAGTTTCAGGTACTCTTGCGTCTGTGAGCTGACATCTATTTAAAAACACAAATGAAACATATTAACTTGTATTCATGGACTATTCTTATTCTGTCAATCTATTAACCCCTTCGATGCTCATGACGAGCTCAGCCCGTCATGAGGTACACCTCTCGTGTGCTCATGACGAGCTGAGCTCGTCATGTAAAAGGGCATTCTGAAAATGTCAGCACAGGAGGAAAATCTGCTTAGCAGCCAAGTTGTTAAACACTATCATTAGAAAAATACCTTTCAGCGCTTGTGGTTATTTTCACCAAAACCGTGTTTGTTAAAGAATGCAGCCTAAACTATATTTCTGACTAGCTCCGCAGAGAAATAAAAGAATAATATTCACTATTTGCACCAAATCTTTGCTCATCGTATAATGTGCTTCTTGTCTCTAACTTACTAATAACAATCTTCAATATCAATATATAGCGTCTCTTAAAACATATGAATGAGTCTAGAAATGTTTTTAATTATTGTCCTCTTATCTTGGTCTTATTTCTTTATAGGCACAGCTGCTGCCCTTCATTGCACCAAAGTTTTAGGAAAAGTTCCAGAATTCCTAAGTGAGTATTCGTAAAAGTATATTTATTCTCAAAGATTATTTTTTGTTTATGAGCGCTAAAATGATGACAGCGTCTTGCCTTTAAAACCCTTGAATCGCTTTTAGTTGACCAAGTGCATTGAATCCAAACTAAAGTAATTATAAAATCAAGTTCTTAAATACCGTAATCCCTTTGAAAGCGCTTCCAATCATGTATGCGATAACCTTACTTGAACTTCTCTTTTGTTTTGTGTTTCAGGTCAGAGCAGAAAGGAATCGGGACCGGAAAGAAGAATCACCGCATTGGCGTAGCCATGGAGACCCAAACTGGAATGGAAGCATGGAAGAAGAGATCCTCTCGCTGCAGGAAGGACGCAGAGATGAGACTGGAATCCAGTTGAGAAAGAGGGCTAACGAGTGCAAGCACAAGTGATTGGGTTTCAAGGGCATAGAGTTCTTGAAGGGTGGGGTTCTTTAGTTGGAGAGGGAAGAGAAATGTGGCTCACATGTTTTAACTGCTTAACCAGACCGGTGCAGTTTATGAATTAGTTCTTGGCTTGACAGTGTGACCTTTAAACAAATGCATTCTGAATTCTCATATTGGAAACAAGCACAGGCAAGTACAATGTTTGTAACCAGACTTTAGTGGAGATGACTGGGGTAACATAAAACAAGCATAAGTAAATACAATGATACACTTAGCTTTTAGTACAAACAATGGAGCCTTACTGATATTCAGCATATTAATAATGAAACAAAGGCAATTGTAACAACTATTCCACAAAGTACACAACCATAGCATGACTGTAAGATGTTCTTATGACACCGTGTGAGGCTGAGCTATGTTCCTTGTACAAACCCTAACACCGTATTGCTGGACTCTTAGACCCAGCTAACCCCACATTTGCCATCTTCCGTGTGCTCAGTATTAGTAATAAAAGCAAGCATAAATCCTTCCTCCATCCCTGCACTCATTTTTCACAGGCCTAGCGGTCTGATGGAACCAGAGCTTAATTTGAGAGGGTGGTTTCCGGAGCTCCGCTCTGGCACTTTATTGTCAACACCGGCACTTCATGGTCACCACCAGCGCTTGACATGCTGTCACAAGGTGGCGCTGTCTGGCTAATTTAGAGCTGACCACAGCAACAGTTAATTACTAATTCAATCTACATTAAAAATTACTATTACCTGCTGCCGAATCCATTCTTATAGCTTTGGGGGTCTGAAATAGTCTGAATTGTCACACTTGTTGGAGAGTGATGGCTCATAGTTGTGTTACTATAATTGGCAGCATAGCAGGGGCAATGTTTATTGCAAACTTCAGTGGTCTCCTGACGATAGCCCTGACACTTATTTTTTTTACAAATTAAGCACTGGATGGAACGCCATTGCTCTTACTCTTTCCTTTGGCTTATGGCGTTCATGCTGCCAGAGAAACAGCATATACAGGTTACCATATTGGTTCATTAAGCAGAAAGCAGTGGCAGCATTGCTTGATGTTAGCTGGGTAGTAGGGGGAATGTGGATTACTGGGGAAGGTGGAGTTGAGAGAGGAGACTAGTGGGGGAAAAGAGAGGTAAAAGAAGGAGCCAGTAGTGCAACAAAACCGGAGTGGTCCCCCCTGCAAGGTACACGTCGGGGCTCCCTCCAGACTCAATCAGGACCTCTTCAGACGGATTACTGTGCTGAGGAGGCCCCCTGGAGCTTGGGGGGCCCCCTGCACCAAGGGGGCTCCGGGACCTGTGCTACACCACTGAGGGAGAATGACATGCAATCCCTTGAAGTCACAGAAAATGCAAAAATACAAATAGTTCCTTGACGTCAGCAGTGGAAGGGTACAGTGAAAAGGTGGGGGGTGCTACCTATTGCTCAAAGGGCAGGACAAATTCAGAAATAGGAGAAAAGCCATAAGATTGGGAACCTGCGGGATCAAGGATGGTGAATAACAGATCCCAACAAGCACTTGTTAGGTCGAGCAGTAGGTTTCATCCATGAAATTCAGCAAGGTCGAACTTTGTGGCTCCAGGCAATCCGCTACTAATGCATTGAATCTGGTCACACCCTGGAAATGGTATATGGCCCTCTACAACGAATGCTTTCACAACCCATTCAATTATGCTATCTATTACATTGCAAGTCGTTTCAACGACTTGCTGTAGGGGGAGCGCTGGACTCAGGAATAGTATAGTTGTAACGACCAAGATGAAATGGAAGCACGTTGTGTTAACAATGTTGTATACACTGTTTTCCCTGGAAATGTTCTGTTGAGCTGGATACACAGACATTATTCTTTCTTAATTACCAGTCAGTAGGTGAAAAGTCCTCCGGTGAATCGCAAACTCTGGGCTCATTTACCGAAATCAGAAAGCAAAAAGAGGTAAAAATTTCTAAAACTTACACTGTTGAATATAAAATGATAAAAGGGCAACATAATAAAAGTGCATATTATTCTTGCCTGCCTGTACCAACATGTAGTTTTTCCAGCAAGAGTCAGTTTTGCGAATACCCGGTGGTTCAGGAGTGAGTGCTTCCCTCTGAGTACCTCAATGTTGCATTGTCTCCTTTCAAGCATCCTGTCCTCCGCCACCAGAGCAGTTCCCTGTGTGCCCCTTACCACAGCCACATAGTATACCCTTTAGCCCATCACCCCAACTCCCCGCCTAGCACCACCTCTGCTGCCTCCCATGCACTACCCCAGCAGCCCACACACACTCCCCAAACCTCCAGACCATTCGCCGTGCTGTAGAGAGTGTTGACTTTTGTCTGTCCACAGGATTTCCTGCACTGAATGTCCCGCCCACTGGAAATCCTATGCTAGAAAATCCTGCCTTTATATTGCATCAACAAAATCAGGAAAAGTTGTGACTATTCACTCGAATTTGCCCAACTTCACAAGAGAAGGTCAATGTGCCAACATTTGGGGGGTTTCTATGTCTTCTAAGACTATCATTACGAGTGGCCCGGTATTTGGTATCATATTTAGCGCACATGATAAAATTTGGCTCTGCTGAGTTGTAATTTATTGGTTGCAATATATTCAATTTTTCCTCTGATAAATATCACCAGGGTTGATCTCCCTATATCATATAACTCATAATTGCAATATGCACAGTAACAGCAATTCCCACACTCATCGAAATTATTCGTGCTGTTCTTAATGAGTGCCTTAAAGCTAAGTGAGCCATGTGACAGTCAACCATAGACTAAAGTGGGCTGTTTTCGGTGTATATTATATGTTCAGTCTACTGCGTATTGTTGGATTTTGCAGTGTCCCGTAGTATCAATGCAGGGACCTTGTTCAGCTGAGGAAGCTATTGTTAACCCCTTCGCTGCAGAGTGTTTTCCCCCTGCTGTGCGGAGGGGCGGGGGACGCGCGCGGCGCCGCTGTGCTGGTGACAAGCTCGGCTCGTCATGAGGCACAGTGCAGCTGCACTAATGACGAGCAGAGCTCGTCACAACCACACCCGTTTTTAGAACGTTCAGCACAGCGGGGCGTGACAAGCTCAGCTCATCATGAGTGCAGCTGCACTGTGCCTCATGACGAGCTGATGAGCATAAATGAGGTTAAGTTATGATGAGCATTCAAAACTAAACACTGTACCAGCCGTCTGCATGCCCTTTGCTGTGGTTTGCTCACAAGTAAGAGCAGTATGTGTGTGCATCTAAGATGTCTTGCATTTGTTGCCTTGCAGAGGGATTTGTTACTATTTGTAGGTCTGGGGTTTCTTTCCTTCTTGGTCCACTGTTAGGACCAACAATGTGCACTCACTGTAAGCCTAGTTCATCAGAAGGCAGCATGGATAGAACAGAGGGAAGCCTTTCAAGGCACGTGGTATTTCTTACTGCCAAATGAGTGAAATGACTATTGAAAACGCAATCAAAGAAGTGACCACAGCCGAGCCTACGCAGACTTTAAAGGCAAGGGTACTACCTACTGCTGACCATTTACACAAAGTGCAGAGGAAACCAATGGAAACACCAACCTTGGTGGCATAAACATCACCTACATAAGCTTGAATAGGTGTGGACTAAACCTACTCTCACTGGACTGAAGAAGACTATTTTGAGCAGATGATCTGCAGGTGGCCAAGCTGAAACAAAGGGTGGGCGCATTTTTTACTACGCCTATGTAGTCATTACAATTTGGAGCATTTCAGCCTACAGTTTGCAGGCGGAGGTTTTCTAATTTTGCCTGCCAACAAAAAGAATTATAAAGCATTATTGTCCTTCCTCCCCATGCATGTATCTGGTCCCGAATGTCCCTGGGTGGGTCATCTTGGAGCCGGAGATGGTGGATGGGAAAGCTGCAACCTCCCATGATCGCCTGTAGGTGTCACATAAGGAAGCAGCTAGGAATAGTGTCAGGGTAGAGCCATGGAGTGTGTGGGTGATGAGACTGATAGGTTGGGGTCTACACGCTGCAGCTTGATGGGCAGAGGTGGATGGGCACCCAAGGAATGTTTGTGAGAAGGTGTTGGGAATTCAGGGGACAAGATGGACAGCATTTGAGGGGGTTTAGTCCCCTAATTGTTGCACTGAGCAGCTCCTTGTAGGAGAGTGAACAGCTTTCTGCTGCCACAAAGGGCCTCTGATGCTACCTTTTAAAAAACAGGAAGTTATGCATTTTACTCTCCTTTGGGTTGTTTAAAAGAAAATACACAGAAAGGTAAGTCTCCAGACTATTCAACTTCGCATAGCCCTAGTCAGATCATGGCAAAAGTCCATGCCAGACTCAATCGGTGTACATGCGAGGGTGAATCTTGAAATGGTATGTTTCTGCTCTGACAGGACTAGACTGCTCAGGCTGCCGGTCCTAGGCCTTCTGAGGCCCTGGGCGAAAGGGAAGATGTGAGGCCCCTCTAATTGCATATTGCATCGCAAGAAGTGACATCACAGAAAGTGACTTCGCAGGACTTTTGATCTTAGTTATTTGGCATTACTGAAGCAAACTAATGTGGTAATCAGTAACATGGACAAAAAGTAGAGGGGATGGAAAACAGGTGAGCAAGAGGCACATCCTACCTATAGATGGCACACAGCACTTTCAAACCATGTCTGCCGAGTCTGCACATTCACAGTGGGACTTTGGAGAGGTTTCGTAGCAGAACTTGCAAAGTTTTATTTAGGTTGAAATTGAGCCTGATCGCTATGTAGCGCAATTCCACCCACTTTCTACCTTCTCACCTTACGTTAAATACCTCATGATTCTTCTCTCACTCTAGTCAGTGAAATACTCAAGTGTTCTGTTCTCAGCCCTTGTATTAACATGTTATTTTACTTTTGTTCTGTACATTTTTTGTGCTCATCAATAGTGCCTTTCTTCCATCATTGAAAAGCAGATATGCAACATTAAGTGCACTGCTAACTCATATACTGTAACAATGTACAATGCGCGGCATGAGGGCTTACGCATTCTAAAGGCCTCAGTCATTATGAGTGCTGTGATGAAGTCAGGTAAAAAAAAAAAAGGAAATATTGCTTGCTGACGGTATCAGGTAGTTTGATGTGCCTAGTTCCATATTTTATCCTGATATAGCAATAATGTGAGAAAATGGTATTTGTGGCTCTATCAGGTCAATTCCAACTGTTGGGCTCTGAAATGAGGAATAACATGCAAAAACTCTCTATATGACCGTTTTGAGGGCCGCTTATGTATTTTGCCCATGCAGTTTCCGTCAGGCTTTGCATCTGCAGAAACACAAGACTGAGCACAATTTGAAGGAAATCTGTGATAATGAAAACCAGCGCCATCTCTGTTTTGGCCCAATTTCAACATGTTCCAGCCCTGTAATGAGGTTCTAAGTCTTTAAGAAAAAGCAAAGATGCTTACTTTCAGCTTATGCTATTTTCAGAATCATTGGCTTCTTCGGATAGGAGGCATTCTTTCTTCTATTTAGGTAAAATAAAACTTCTTAAAATAATAACTTTAAAAAAAAGCTACAGTTTGGATCGAACAGTTAAGACCTCTTTTTCATCCGAACTTGCATTTGTTGCTGCAGGGTCTGGGCAAACTTATTGGCAAACTACGAACTATCCGGATTTCTTTGCCACAGGTAAGGTCAGGTTATGGAAATGGTGGCTGATGGAACACAACAACTTTTTATTAAGTAGCAAGTAATGTATTTAACATTTAACAATCTATTCCAATATTAAAATATTGAACTTGACAACATATTTTTCTGTTCATAAGACGTGAATGAGCGTGCAATGTAGAAGCATGCAGTATTAACATAAAATAGACCCACTACAACATTCTCGATCACCGAATGGCAGTTCTCTCTATAGTATGCAATGCATTACAGCAGGTCTTTCTTACCTTAAGACGTTATTCCAACAACACGGCCTGAACAGAGTCCCACGCGGCCCGAACAGACTCCCACGCGGCCCGAATTGACTCCCAACTCCAACCTGCTCCTGGCCAGTGAGCACGCGTACGGCGTGCATGCCGCGTCACTGCAGAGCGGGGGCTGGCCAAAATGATGTCCAGGGCCGTCATTGGTAGTGCTTTTGCGCGCTACCAGATTGACGTCCCTGGGACCCACATCATTAAACGCCTGCCGCCCGCGCACTGCGCATGGCACCACCACCACTAAGGCACCACCACCACTAAGCTAGGTGATGGAGTGCGTGCGTGCACGGTGACGGACTAGTTCACTAACTGCCTTACTGCCTGCGTGAGTGTGGCAGCGCTTTTCCCGCAATTTCATGTCGGGCCGGGCGGCAGGCCCCTGCTCTGCGGTCTACTGCGGGGCCGGCGACGGGGCTCCCTGACTGCGAGGCCCTGGGCAGCTGCCCATACCGTCCATGCCTAGGACCGGCACTGCGGCCTTGTGTGCAAGTGAAGTGAAATGTTTTGTACAGATTATTTACATTTTTTGTCATGGAGTGCCAATTCTTGCCATGAAAGCATAAGCTCTTAAAGGACAAGCACTGTTGTGGTAAAGGAGACGTCCTCCTGTTTGGCAGGACAGTAAGGTTAGTGCAATAGGGCGGGCGCACTGTCCCACTCTGCACCGCTGTGCACCCTTACCTTGGTGTGCTGGGTGCTGGCTGGGACAGTGACCCTCGTTGCAACAAATGCTTTGTTTATAGCGCAGGCTTGAAGTCGCGCCTGCACAGCGAACAGGCATTAGTGAATGGCGTTTGAGCAGTTAGTGTTTCACAACAAGTGAACATCCGGCCTCACTTTCCAAACGTGACAGCGAGCTTTGCTCAGAAGTCGGTGCCTTGTGCAATTAAATGTCCACTCACCGAAACCGAGGCTGCCTGGTCTCGAATCCACCTCAGGCCTCTTTAAAATCCTACAAGACACTTCTTCCTCTTGTATCTCACTCTTGCAGGTTCAAGCTTTCTCCCGTTGTGATGTTTTCCCCGTCTTTCTCTTTCTCCCTTTTTCCCCATTGTGTGTTTTCCTTCTCTGGCTCTCGATCAATATCTGATGTGAAAAAATAATTGCTGGTCCCCCAAAATGAAAGTTGGTGCCCCCCACAGCAAGCGCCGCTCAAATAAAGCACGGGGAAGGCCCACTGTGCATTGCCCAGACACAAGATAGATACCTTAGGACCAGGATTGCCGTTGTCTCAGTGTGGAGGCCTCCATTGGCGGCTGGCACGGATCGGGGCTGGGGTGGTAGTAAAATAAAAAGATATACCTTATCGCTGCATCTCTCGCGCTGTGATTGGCTATCGGGCGCCTCCGTGCTTACCAATCGCAACACTCCAATGCAGCGTTGTGATTGGTCTGAGTGCTGTTTTACAGTGCTCAGCTAGGGATTGGGGCCCTTGGCATGTTCTCCAGCCAGGCTGTAATGCAGCCTGGGTGGCGAACACGCACAGTGCACATGACTATTTGGCCGGCCCCAGGTGGCCAGCCAAACAGTCATGCACACTGATAACAGTACATACCACTCCCTGTGGGTGCCTGTTAGCCCCCCTGGCTCCACCCCCAATCCACAAAATAAACCATATTTTATTATCTTTAAATTTTCATTTTATTTTCCACTGCTGGAAGGGGAGGGCCGACGTTCCTCCGCCATAGCGGAGGAGCCGCCGCTGGCTCTATGCAAAGCCATTCACTGCGGGTTAGGTGCCTGATGCAAAATGAAAAGCACTGGGGGCGTTTCATGTTTAGAGAATTACTAACAGCGACCTATCCAACCCGGAAGCAATTTATTAAATACAGATTCTGTTAACTGTTGCTTTTGAATTGCGATTGTCAAATACATCTACTAACACCTAAAGGGTATTTATAGCAGCTTCTGTGGCGTGCACCTACTGTGACTGGATGATTTTCTCAGGATCGGTAATAAGAAAGACAAAGGGTTATTTATTACGACTCTGGACTAAAACAAATCTCAGCCATTGGCTTTCTGAGGCTATCCTGCCCCTGCTAGGTAACATGATGACATAATGGTCTGCTGCTACAAAGGTTGAGTGCTCCAACTCCAGGAAGAGGGTTTTAAAAATGAAAGCACATGATATCCACCCTGGACTCACACAGATAACAGTGTTTGCCATCAGTTACTGTTGGCCAGGAATGATTTGTGCGGTAGAGCCACGCGTACAGAATTGTTTGACATATCAGGAACACCCTGCCCAAAGGCTGGTGTAACCTCTCCAGTTATTTGGATACACTCCAAATGTATTGTGGCCCATATACAACTCCTAATTTGTTATTTTAAAATTGAATATTCCTTGAGAATGCCTGTGTATGATGCACCCTTTGCCTCGAAGTAAACACTAATAGCTTATCAGCCTTAAATGCTTCATCTGGGTCACCATTACCATTAAACAACATGGCATTGCATACATTGCCAGGGACTGTTGCATAGAGATCTGGGAAAAAATCATAACAGCGAAATAAAGTTGGCCTTTATCACAAGGAATAAACGGCCAGATTCATGAAAGACCCGTTTTGCGAGTCATAAGTAATCGCTATTACAGACTCGCAAAACGGTATTCATGTAGGAATCGCAAAATTAAATGCGATTAGCAAATTGCTAATCGCAAATAAGGAATAACTCCCCATTCATTCCTATGGACCAAAAGGCCCATAGGAATGAATGGGGAGTATTCCTTATTTGCGATTAGCAATTTGCTAATCGCAAATAAGATAGCGATTTGAAGGGTGTCAGGGGTGTCCAAAGGACACCCTGTAGCACCCCTTAAATGCACATTTCAACAGGTGTTGCGCCCACACATGTCCTAAGGACATGTGTGTGTGTAACATGCAACTTAGTAAAATGCTTTTAAAAGCATTTTTCTAAGTTTTCGCTATTTACCACGAGGTTTGACCTCGCGGTAAATAGCGGCCGAAATTTGCGTTTTCGCAATTTTAAAATGTTTCAAGAATAGCATTTAAGGAATCTCTAATAGAGATTCCTTAAATGCTATTCCTCGCAAATTTGCGAGTTTCTAAATAGCGATTTTTGCATTTGGGATGATGAATCCCAAATGCAAAAATTACACTCGCAAAGGGCCAGATTCTCAGAATCTGGCCCTTTGCGAGCGCAAATATGATTGATGAATCAGGCTGAAACTGATTGTGCCAGAACACCTCTCCATGCATGCTCTGTGACAGTGGACTATGAATTCTGGCCTGCAATACAAATGCCAGCATTTGCACTGGACTGCTTTTATATCCTTTATTAATAACAGTCAGGGAACCAAAACCGGCCCTGGCAAAGTGCTCGGCCGGCCCCCCCTCACCTCCACCCGAGGGGAGGGGGGCCGGCCGCGCTCTTTGCCAGGGCCGGTTTTCGGCCGATTTTGATACAGGGCCGTTTTTGCAGCTAACAAAAACGGCCCCCAGGGGCCCCAAACCGGCCCCCACCCGTGCGGCCCACCGGGGGATTGCCCGGTGCCGGCAAAGGCGAGTCCGGGCCTGATAACAGTTACAACTGTCACTTGGGTAAAACTGCTCTGAAGATATACTAAGATATACTAAGCTTTTATGCATTCACAAACTGGCAGATTTGCAGAATCTCTCCTTTTGCAACCACAAAAAGCATTTTGGTATGTTTGAAAACCAAACAGGGATTCGGTAACACATTACTGAGTTGCAATCTGGTTTGCGAGCAATCTGTATTTCGAAGGAGCGTCCCTTCCAAGTTCAGAATCAGAATTTTGACTGAATTTCGGTCGCAAAACATACATATTTACCAACTACAAGCATGTAGTGGTAGCCCATTCACAAATGAGAAGGGGTCCCTTTTAATGTCTTCTTAAACAAAGAATCAAAGTAAAATAATGTTTCTTTTTAAACCCAATCCCGTTTCCTTTGAGGGAAATGGGCTGCATTAAAAAAAAATTGCTGTTTTAAAAAGCCCTCACACATGGTGGTCTGCTCACCCAAGCAGGGCACCATCCCTCTGATTACGATTCCGAGTGGGTCGCAAATTGAAATCTACATCATTACTGTTCATTAGTTAGGTCGATTTCTGACCCACTTGGAATTGCTTATTTTAAAAGAAAACTTTCATAATTTAAGAGTGGCAATTACCAAATAGCGATTTGGAAAAAAAAACGCTACTTGGATATCACTATTCTAAAGGTACCTACATCTGGCCCTATAGGGGTCATTAGGATCGCGGACGGACTTGCGTCCGTCCGCGACCCCAGAGCAGGAGGGAACCTCCGCATGGCATGCGGAGTTCCCTCCTGTGCAATTAGGATGTGACCGCAAGGGTTGCGGTCACATCCTCTATTTTTAACATTGCTGCGGGTGGAGCTTCAAGCTGCACCCGCAGCAATGTTAAAAACGCACGCATTGCATTTGTATGTAGAAAGTGGCAGGCACCGCGCGGTGCCTGCCGCTTACTGCATACAAATGCAGGGGGGTACCATAGGTACCCCCCATGTGCACCCCCCACTGCCCCCTTCACCTAGGGAGCCCGCAACGGGCCCCCGCAGTGAAGTTACACATGCTTTTCCACGGCGGAAAAGCCGCCGCAAAAAAGCATGTTTCCATGCACATCCTAATCTGGCTGACGGTGTCTGAGAGACACCGTCACCATATTAGTGCTTTTCCGCCGCGGTTGTAAGCCAACCGCGGAGGAAAAGCTGCGGACGGAAACCAGGACCCACCAGCCATCCTAATGTGGCGGTGGGTCTTGGTGGGTGCGCAGAGGATTTTCCGCATCCTCCAGGCCGGCGGTGGCTTCCGCCGGCCCGGAGGATGCGGAAAATCCTCCATCCTAATGAGGCCCTAAGTCTTTTTGGGGTTGGATTCTGAATAAAAGGTGGAAATGTAGCAAAAGGGAAATCAATGCTGATCATGGCCCTAGAGGTATTATATGATGCTCACCAGGTCAACAGTTGGTTCAATTATTTTAGAGAGGCAATGAAAAAATAAAACTATCTACTAAGACTCTAACTATAGCAGCAATGAATGCCGTTCCACCGAGCATAGCAGGGTTGTGATGGTACACACATGTTCCCACCCTGGGAAGTATTTTCGAACTGAAAGGAAAAATACATGTGGTACCTTCTGATGGTGGATATTGGGGAGAAGAGGACCTTCTCTGTGGGTGACAGGTCCAGAAAGTTAGGCAGCTGGAGGCTTTGTAATTGGTGTGCAGTGGGTCCCTGAGGAGATATTTCGTTAGGGGCCGCAAGCTTAAGATGTGGCCCGGGAGTGAGTTTGCACCATTGGTGTGCAAAAGGGGCCAGAAGTACAATCACTAAGCAGACCGAGTGTGGATTCTGAAAGTGGCATGACTATATGCGTCTCTCGTCTCTAACTCAAAAATATACAATAATGTATTGGAAATAAACCATGGTGAAGTAAAGTAAGCATCAACTAGTTAGTACTGCACCCACTAGGGAAGTGATTGAACTACTTACTTGTAATTGGCATTACTCCTGGGTCTATCTTCCTCACCCCTTTCCGTACTCTCCCTGGGGCCATTTTCCCCATCTCTTTCCCTACTCTCCGAGGAAAGCGTATTTTCATGACAGTCATTTGTTAGCCTAAATAAGTTGTACTGAATTGAACTTCTCGAACCCATGATGCATATAATGGGTATGACGCCCCAACGACCTGGTCAAACTGTATTTCATTGGTGGCGGGAGGGAAAGATCTTAAGAAATGGATTGAGGAAGATAGCCCTGTTGGTAATACAGATTACCAGTGAGTAATGCAATCATTATGTGGCATTGCTGCTTCTGTGTCCCCTCCCTTACTCCGTGCCAAAGTACCCAAACCGAACCCAGATATACAGTTGACCATGATAAGCTTCAATAAAACCACATACACAAGTCAAACTTGCAGACAAAAGTGAATCTTCCATTTATACATGTCAGATCAACAAACCTAAAGACCTGACATTGAAGCCAAACTTTTTGATCCAGAAACCAATTAATTATCTGGGCTTATGTGCTACCTTTAGCACAAAGTTAAAGTTGAAGGAAGGGTCCAACATACTCCCTAACAGTCTGCCCATAAAGTTGGCATTCATCTCATGGATCTGTCCTGTACTTCCAAAGGAGGAAACATAACTGAATGAGCATGTCATTGAGAAACCAGATCTAATCCTGTTACATATGGAAGAAACCATGGGATTCAACCCCTTTTTTAACTATCACTCGTGCCCCCTCAACGCACTGCTTATGACCTCACATATTACATCACTCATGACATGGCCAGTGACATCACTGATGACATCTTAAATTACATCACATTACATAATCCAGTGACAGTGAGTGTTTTAACAAAGTTTGAGTGTTATATATAAATACCAAGGTGCTCTGGTGAATCAGTGGATGTTTGAGTGCCTGTATGGATGATTCAGTGAGTGTGTGACTGATTGGATAAGTCAGTGATTAGGTGTCTCCGTAAATTGTATGGGTGAGTGACTGATTGTGTGAATGTCTGTATCATTCTGAAAGTTGGTGTCGAAGTGACTGTATGGGTGTGTGAGTGGGTATGTAAGTGGCTGTATGGTGAGAGATTGGTTCTCGGAGTACCTGTATGGGTGGGTGAGGGTGTGTGTGACTGCCTGTAAGGATGAGTGAGTGGGTGAGTCAGCGGCTATTTGGGTTATTGAGTAGATGTTTCAGTGGTATATGGGTGAGTAACTGGGTATGTGAAAGGCAATATAGGTGAGTGATGGGGTATATGAGTGACTATGCGTGAGTGAGTGATTGTGAAAGCGGCTGTTTGGGTGAGTGTGTGCTTGTGTCAGTGACTGTATGAGTGAAGGAGTACGTGTTATGAGTTGGTGTGTGTATCTGTATGGGTGTGTAAGTGGCTGTGTGATTGACGATGGGTGAGTGAGTAGGTGTGGGAATAGCTCTGTTGGTGACTGACTCAGTGTGTGAGTGGCTGTATGAGTGAATATGTCAGTGGCTGTATTAGTGAGTGAGTGGGTGTATGGGTGAGTGGATGTGTGTGTACATCTATGAATCAGTGAGTGGGTGTGTAAGTACTGGTATGGGTCTGTGAATGGGTTTGTGAATGGTTGTGTGGGAGCGGGTGTATGAAAGTTTCAATGGGGTTGTGGGTGAGTATTTCAGTGCTTCTGTGGATGATGTCCTCAGTGATGTCACTAATCATGTCATGAGTGAAGTAAAATGTAATGTCATAAGCAGTGCATTGAGGGGCGTAAAGTTATAGTTAGAATAGGCAACAATAACTGCTGTATTTCTGTGGTTTTGTATGAGTGAAATCTGAGCATTTGTTGTAACATTCCTGTAACCTTTGTTTTTTTCAGTGAATATATATTCACTGAATATATATATTTATTACCTACTGGTGGTAGCCAGTAGGTAGTTACAGTATAGGACCTAGTTTTCATAGGAAACACGTTTTTTCACTTGCCTATATCTTTGGTGCCTGTTGACAAATCTTCCCAACATTTTTCAAAACAAAGTGCCTTAGTAAACATTGTTGTGCATGGCAAGTTTTGGGGTGATCCTTCAAGCGGGGGCTGAGAAGAATGAGGCTAAAAAGGGTGTGAGTGGGTGTGTGAGTGCATTTCATTTGAGTGACTGTAGGGGTGAGTGAGTGGATTTCTATCTAGGTCTGTAGGTGAGTGAATGGGTGTGTAATTGGTTGTATGGGTGTGTGAGTGATTATCTGAGTGGTTCTATGGGTGTGTGTGTGTGAGTAGCCGTATGGGTGTAAATGTAGATGTGAGAGTAGCTGTAAGGGTGAGTGAGTGGGTGTGTCAGTGGCTATATGGGTGAGTGAGTGACCAACAACCAACACATAGGGCAGGACACATATTAGATTTTATGTTCTCCAATATTAATTCCACCCTCATTAAAGGGATAAAACCTATGACTTGGACGGATCACTCTATGATTGAGTTTGATATTAATCTACCTGTCAATAACACCAGACCACTATGCCCGGCAGCAGCAAAAACCAGGAGTTGGAAAAACTTCACAGTAGAAGCTTTTCAGCAACATTTTAAATATTCTAACACTATAAAAACTAGTATCAACGATGAAATAGATCAACTCCAGAACCATATCAGGAACGCACTGGAACATTGTTCAGTGCTACATTCCAATAACAAACCTAGACGAACTATGTCAGAAAAGTGGTATGGGCCAGAACTAAAGTTACTCAAAAGGAAATGCACATCACTTGAACATAAATGGAGACTTACAAAAACCCAAGATGCTAGATTGTCATACAAGAAAGAACTTATACTTTATAATAAAGCCATTAGGAAAGCAAAAAAGAAATATTTCTCTCGCAGAATAACAGAAAATAAAAACTCGTCCAAAGAACTATTTAAAATAGTCAAAGAACTATGCAGTCCTACAAGCCTCTCGTCAAATTTGAGTCCCTCACAAGCAGGCTGCGATAAAATCAATGACTTTTTCTGTGAAAAAATAGACAAATTTTACTCCTCATTCTCTCATGCTAATCCGGAATGCTTAGAGACACCCGAGTCATCCACCCCCCAGATTAGCTGCTCCCGCTTCGGCCCGTTCTCAGAAGAAGAAATCGGGAAAGTCATTCTTTGAAATAAAATCAGTCTCCCCGTTCGACCCATGTCCACATCATATTTTTTCACAAATCGCTCCCATTATATGCCCAGCAGTAACACAAACATTGAATCACTCAGTAGAATCCGCTGAATTTCCAACTAACTGGAAGATAGTTACTCCTTTACTAAAAAAAGTAGGCTCAGACATCGATAATCCTGCCAACAACCGACCCATATCCCAATTGCCCTATCTATCGAAAGTGCTAGAAAAACTGGTTAACAGGCGGTTATCCACCTTCCTGGAAACAAACAACTTATTAGACATCTCCCAAACGGGTTTTAGGGTCAACAACAGCACGGAGACAACACTATTGCCCGTGCTGGATAATATCAGAATGCAGGTAGACCGGGGGAAAACAGTCACCTTGATTTTATTGGAGCTCTCGGCGGCATTTGATACCGTACCACACAATTTGCTATTAAGAACTCTTGCAGCAAACGGTATCAGGGATAGAGCACTAGGTTGGTTGCAATCATTTCTATCGGAAAGAACGCAATCAGTGCGCATGGGCAATTTTTCATCCCCTCATCGGAACATCAAATATGGGGTCCCGCAGGGGGCCTCATTGAGCCCAACGTTGTTTAACGTATTTGTGTCTTCCCTCGCAGCAATAGGAAGAAAGTGGGGTGTCGAAATCTGTTCTTATGCAGATGACACCCAACTAACTGTAATCCTGGATGAGGAGGATGACCCCAAGGGCAGGCTTCTAAACTGCCTCACCGAATTGTCTGACTGGATGTATAGCCACTGTCTAAAATTGAACGCAGACAAATCAGAAATATTACTTTTTGGAGGACATACTCAGCTGTGGAATAACAGCTGGTGGCAAGTATCCCTGGGAAGCGCCCCTAACCCGACATTGACAGCATGGAACTTGGGAGTAACTATCGATAATACCCTATCTATGAAGTCTCATGTGTCTGCAATCTGCGGCAAAGGCTTCGCCTTGTTAAAAATGCTCAGAAGAGTCTTCCCCTGGATTCCCCATGAGTGCAGAAGGATCCTGGTCCAGTTATGTTATGTTATGTTATGTTATGCGTTTTTATTTGGCGCACAGATGCTCCAGCTAAGGAGCGTCCTGGCGCCCGACAAGGCAGCTGCACAACACAACTAAACAAAAGACAAACATATGTAAACAAACTAAGGGAATAAAAAGGTTTTCACCGCGTGGCGAAAAGAAAGCAAATCTCTCATAGCGCGAATCGCCGGGGGCAGGGAGTTCGAAACGAGCGTCCTCCAGCTCTACTCCGCTTGAAGCGCAGCACAACAGCCAGTTCTAGGTCCGCAGATCTTAAAAGTCGCGCTGGGGTGTAGTTGGCAAGGAGGGCCATAAGGATCGTTGCTGGGGACCCCTTCAGAATTTTATAGGCGACGCAGAGGACCTTAAACTGGATCCGCTGGGCCACCGGGAGCCAATGCAGTGACCGCAGGGTACTGGAGGTAGGACAGAATCTTGGGAGGCCTACCACCGCTCTAGCTGCGGCGTTCTGTATCCTTTGTAGGCGCCCGATCTCTGCCTGATTCAGACCAACCAGCAAGGAACTCGCATAATCCAGCCTGGAGATGACAGTGGCTTGGATCATGAGTTGCCTGGTGGGGGCATCGAAGAACTTAAGCACTGGACGGAGCCCGCGCAGGATGCCAAAGCAGCATGCTGCCGTGCGTTTGGTATGGCACACAAACGTAAGGGAAGGGTCCAGCCAGACCCCGAGGTTCTTAAGCTCGGCGACTGGGATGGGAGCAGGACCCAAATCCCCAGGCCACCATCTCTCTCCCCAAAGATCCGGCTGTCTGCCAAAGACCATGACCTCGGTCTTACTAGCGTTCAGCTGGAGACAGTTGGACGTCATCCAGCTGGCGACCGCCCGCAGTCCATGTTGAAACCTGGGGGCATCGACTTCGGCATCCCCGCTGATCGTAACCGCTAGCTGGGTGTCATCGGCGTATGACACCATCGTCATACCCCATTGCCTGACAACCTCAGCTAGCGGCCTTACGTACATATTAAACAATGTAGGGCTCAGCGAGGAGCCTTGGGGGACCCCCAGGTTCAACGGATGGAATTTGGACTGGTAAGGTGGGACGGTCACGCTAAAGGCCCGGTTGGCTAAAAACGACCGGAACCACTGGAGAGCGATACCGGTGACACCAGCCTCCTCTAGGCGCAGCAGAAGGATCGGGTGCGAGACGGTGTCAAAGGCAGCGCTCAGATCTAATAGCACAAGCGCTGCCGTTTGTCCCGCGTCAAGCACGGAGCGAAGATGCTCCACCATATAAAGCAGAGCCGTCTCCGTGCTATGACCAGCCCTAAACCCATTCTGCGTCGCGTCGAGGATATCTGCGCGGCGAAGATGTTCCGAGAGGACAGCATTTACATGCGCCTCCATAACCTTAGCCGGCCACGGCAAGAGTGAAATCGGCCGATAGCTCTCAGGCTTGCTACCGTCCAGGCTGGGTTTCTTAAGGATAGGCCGAACCATGGCTCGCTTCCACTTCAGTGGAACCACGCCAGATGTTAATGACGAGTTGATCAAAGAACATAGCGGTGAGATATCATGTACCGCTAGGTCTTTGAACACATCTGGGCAAAGTGGATCCTCTGGGGACCCAGACTTCACTTGACGGGCCAATGTGTCTAGGCTATCAGATGTTAAAATAGGTAAGGAATGCAATCCCTCAGATGGTAGCGGCTTAGGAGATGGATTAGCCGAGGGAGTGGCCGAAGGAAAGGCCCGATAAATGGCATTCACCTTTTCCATGAAGAACTCTGCCAATTTTTCACAGTGCTCAACAGAGCTCTGGTGCATCGTTGTTACCTTTTTGGCAGTAAGGTCTTTCAATACCTTAAAAATAGCCTTCGACGGGTTCGAACTAGTCCGGAATTGTGCAGCATAAAATGCGGCACGAGTTCTGCATACCGCCCGATGATACACTTTCACAGTAGACAGGTAGAGAACTTTCTTTGTGCTGTTATAGGCTTTACGCCAAGCCCGCTCTGCACGCCTACAAGAGACCTTCAGTGCCCGCAGTGAGTCGTCGTACCAGGGGCTGGCTTTACCGGCTCCAGTTTTACAGCTTACCAAGGGAATAAGAGTGTCCAAAGCCCTGGATACCCAGTTACAACCTGTCATAGACCTGATCAGGCGATCCCATGATGTCAAATGGGTCAGCCGATAGGAGGTGGAAAAACTCATCCAGCTTAAGTTTGTTCCAGCGTCGTCTTGGAATCGAGCACACCACTGGCTTGGGTTGAATAGCCGGAGTAGGGCAATGGATCTGTATCAAATAATGATCAGTCCATGCTAGAGGTGTGTAGCTGGTAATGCAGGCTTCCGTAAGGTTAGTAAAAAACGGATCAAGGGTATGACCCCCTGAGTGGGTGGGCTGTGCCACCAGCTGATTCAGCTGGAGCGCCTCAAGGTCTGCCACAAAACTGGACACCGAGGGACTGGTAGAATTGTCAAAGTGCAAATTTAAGTCTCCAATGATGGAAAAATTGGAGCACCCCGTAGCCAGTTCACTAATGGCGTCAGGTAGCGCCGCTCTAAAAGCCACTTCGCTCCCCGGGGGCCGATAAATCAATAGGCCCGACAGGGTGAAGTTTGATGTAATAGCTACCTTGAACAATGCGCTTTCGCAACCCGGGATTTTTTGCCCGTGCCACGTACAAGAATAGCAGGATTTAACAGCGAGAGCTATTCCTCCGCCTCTAGAAGCTCGGTTTAAAGTGAATACCGAGTATTCCGGCGGGAAGGCCAGATTGACAATGGCCGTGTCGGCATCCTGCAGCCAGGTCTCCGTCACACAGAATAGGTCAGGCAACTCCTCATCTAGCAGATCATGAATGTCTAGATGATGCTTAACAAGCGACCTGGCATTGAGATTCCATAAGCTGATACAAGGCTGTGGGCAAATGGCCGCACGGGTGGCCTCCCTGCAGGTCCTACTTACGGGGGCAGACAAGGAGAAACATCCGCAACCACACGAAAACGGGCCGCATAAGGGATCCACCCGAGGTGCAGTGCAAGTCACCCAGGACCGGTTGATGGCAACCAGACTGTCTCTGGTGTAGCACCGCATGATGTACAGGAGTACGGCCAGGAGGGGGGTCAGAGTCCAGCCACGTCCAGCGCGTCCTGTCGCGGACGGGCGCAGACGGGCAGGACTCTGGCATTACTGATGAGTCGGCTGGACAACGGAAATTCACTGTTTGTAGGGATGGCAGACTATCTCTTTGCCAAACTACAAACAGTGCAAAATGCAGCGGCCAATGCAATCTGTAATAAAAAAAACTCGACTCCACCAAGAGCTGCCTAAAAGAACTTCATTGGTTGCCAATGAGGCAGAGAGCAACCTTCAAAATACTGTGTATAACACACAGAGCACTGCATGAAACTAGTCCACTTATCCTAAGAAATAGGATTAAGTTTTATGCACCAACTAGAAACCTTCGCACTCAATCCACAGCAAGAGCAAGAACTACTCAAGTGAGGAGAGCCAGGATGGGAGAACGAGCCTTCTCTCATGTAGCTGCAACCAAATGGAATGAGCTGCCGGTAGCTCTCAGACTTACGGACTGCCATCTATCATTTAGAAAACAATTGAAAACCTTCCTTTTTCCCAAACTAGATTAACTGTAGGACTCAGGACTATCCACCACTCACCATTACCAGTGTAGCGCTGTGATATCCTACGCAGGATGATTGTTAGCGCTTTATAAGAAATACAATACAATACAATACAATACAACACTGTGAATGACTATGTTTGAGTGAGTGGCTGTCTGAATGACTGTATGAGTGAGGGACTGGGTATCTAAGTGGCTTGCTGTGAGTGGCTGGGTGTGTGAGTGGCTGTGAGGGTGAGTGACTGGTTGTATGAGTGAGTGGGTTTGTGAGTGATACTATGGAGGAGTGAGTGGGTGTGAGTACTGGTATAGGTCTATGAATAGGTATGTGAGTGGTTGTGTGGGTGTGGGAGTGAGCATACAAGAGGTTGTATGGGGGTGTGGGAGTATTTCTGTGGATTTCATCAGTGATGTCATTTGAGATGTCATCAATGATGCCACTAACAATGTCATGAGTGATCTCATAAGGTCATAAGCAGTGCATTGCAGGGACATAAGTTATAGTTAGCTTAGGTAACTATAACGGCTAAATTTCTGGGGTTTTGAACTAGTGAAATTTGAGCCTACCGTATTTTCCGGCGTATAAGACGACCTTTTAGCCCTTTAAAATGGTCTCAAAAGTCGGGGGTCGTCTTATACGCCAGGAACAAAAATTTTAGGAGTGGAAACAACGACCAAACTGTCTTGAGCCTTTGTATTAATGGGAAGGCATGGTGTAAAATATGTATCTTTGTCAGTAGAGGGTGCTATTGCTTCAGTAAACGTGCCATGGTTGTGTTTGCACGTCAAAGCCTTTTCTGATAAGCATTGGTCTTCTGCAATCTTGTTTGGCCGACTAAATAAGCATTGCTGTTGCAGAACGTGCTTAGTTTGGTTTGATGGTTGTGTTTGTATTCTGTTGCAAAGTTTTACACGGCATTATGTACGATGTGCGCTGATGGAATTGTGCACGGAAGGGGTTAAGGAGTGTTCTGTATGGTTGTCATGGGCTCCCTATTCGAGCTGAAATGCGCAGAGCAAGGAAATGAAGGACGCGGTGCAACTTGCGGTAGTGCTGGAAAGGAACCCAGGGCAGACATGTGTGCTATTCACGACTGACACTCTATCACTAGAGTTATGCTGCTCTATAACAAAGGCCACGAGAGGTATGCGGCAGGGGAAGACCAACGTATGTGCAAGGCTGAGCAGAGTTATGCTGCAAGAAATGCCAAGTTATGCAGTATGATGCGTTACAACATGTAGCAGTATAATAATTGTTTGGGCCTTTTAACTACTTATGTTCACCGTACATGTTTGATGACATGATGTTGGAAGAGGGGTAGTCTTATACGGCGAGTATAGCATGAAACCTACATTTTATCAAGGAAAGTAGGGGGTCGTCTTATACGCCCAGTCGTCTTATACGCCAG
Organism: Lissotriton vulgaris; assembly: GCF_964263255.1. NCBI lineage: Eukaryota > Metazoa > Chordata > Amphibia > Caudata > Salamandridae > Lissotriton > Lissotriton vulgaris. Next base: position 1,410,947,211 of record NC_141685.1, on the reverse strand, counting down.
AAAATACGGTATATTTTTTATTTTATTAGGTAAATGGGACCCCATCCCCCTGGGCCAACCTACTTGTAATACGGGAAAATGGCTGCGCTGCTCTCCTTGTTGGGCCGATATAGGCCCAGGGGACTCCATTCCCACTGGGGCTGGCCTTTTAAACATGTTATTAATATTTTTGAGGGATGGGGGCTGTGTGGCCCCCCTTTCCAGGCCAAATATAGCTCCAGTGATCCCACCCCCCAGGGTCCAGTCATATGCAAATGGGAGAGAGGGGCCCTGCGGCCCTCCTCCACGGTCAGATTTTGGCCTCAGGGGGCCCCATCCCTCATGCCCCAGCCTCTTTATTCTGGGTGCCCTGGCACTAGCAGGGCACCCAGTCAGTGGCCTCTGTTGGGATGGTAAGGGGAGCCTCAAGGCCCCCACAGTCCCTGCCAACTCCCTGCCCACTGCAGGAGCCAGCATTGCTTTGACACACACAGAGCTACTAAACATGCAGCTCCCTGTGTGTCAAAGCAATTGTCCTCTGTTTCACTGCCTGCATCTCTGCGGGCAGGAAATCAGACAACACCTCAGCTCTCAGCAAGTGGGAAAGTTTTACAGTTCTCGCTTGCTGACAGCAGAGAATTTCCTCTTAATTGTGGGAGCTGTCAAAGCTCCCACCAATTCAGAGCAAATGGCAATGTTCTGGGGGTAATCACCCTAGGACATATCGTAAGCCGGCCCTGGAGGGTGGCAGTTCCTAGGGCCATTATTGGCTCCATGAGGGGGGCCTGCGTGGGCCCACTCCTTTCCTCCATTTTGTCCTGGGGAGGTGGGGGTCCCTGGGGTGCATGTGGGCCCTCATGCACATATTAAGCTGCCACAGGAGGTGGTGGTCCCCGGAACTGCAGGGAGTTCCGCGCAGATCCCCTCATCAATTTACGATTCTTTGAACCGGGGAGGTGGTAGTCCACGGGGTGCGGACGGGCCCGGCCACATCTGTGTATCATTTTGCACCGGGAAGGTGGTGGTCTGCAGGGCTGCTGTGGGGCCACTGGGCCCCCGCATTATTTATAAAATATTTCCTACAGGGAGGTGGCGGTCTGTGGGGAGTGAGATTGCCACTTGGGTACCCCCCGCATAATTAAAAAAGTGACCCCTGGATTTGGCTATCCATGGGCTTCCTTGAAAAGAAGGGAAAAAGAAGAACAAGACCCTGCCAGAACATATGTATAGGTCCTACAAGAGAATCCTTCAGTTAGAGACTAGGGTGACCAACTCCAGAACATCAGAGCCAATTACTACTCAGCACCATTTCATTTTCTTTTTTATACATTCACACCCATTCATCACAACAAAATACACACTCAATTACACACCATAAAAATTAGTCACTCAAAACTCACTCACATACCATTTTCACTTTCATACTGGTACAAACAAGCCATCAGTCTAGATGGAAATGAGACTGTGTAGACAAAAACACAGTGTGTGTGTGGGACGTTTATGTCTTTTAAATATTGTTATTGAATATGATATGAAACATTCCTTGTGTAAACAGAATTGTGTATTATTCTAATATCAAATAATGTCCTTTATAAATATTTATGTCTTTGATAAAATAATAAATGTATAAAAAAGAAAATGAAATGATGCTGAGTATTAATTGGCTCTGATGTTCTGTAGTTGGTCACCCTAGTCTCTAACTGAAGTATCCTCTTGTAGGACCTATACATCTGTTCTGGCAGGGTCTTGTTCTTCTTTTTCCGTTTGATTAACCCCTTTTTTCCTGCCAGTATCATAATAACTCAACGGGGAACCCCCTTCTTTTCTGTTGTTCCTTGAAAAGAAGCACAGGAAACCACACTTCTTATATTTTTAAATATTGCTGTGGATCCACCCACAAATTTACTTAACAATTGACCCACAAAAAATGTTTATAACTCCCAGTGACGTCCCTCTGGAACCCCACCATCCGTTCTAGGGGTCAGGGTAGTGCTACCCTGCACCCCCCTTTGTTTATTTTTTGCACTTTTTGTGGGACTTAGCTCTAGCTGAGTCCCAAGATGGCTGCCAATGCTTCCTGGTTGAAGTGTTGGCAGCCGAATCAGATTTCAACTTGGGGACTGTTGGATAAGCAAAGGAGATTATATTCAAATTTGTTTTCCTGGTAATACCTGTCAAACTACTGAACGGATTTACATCAAATCACAAAAAGCATGACCAGCGAACCAAAATCTAGCTTCCTGCCAAATTTGGGGGTGATTCCATCCAGTAGTTTGGGCTGCGGTCGTGTCTAAAGTTCTTTATGGGAATTAACATGGGGAAAACACATTTGAGGCCCGCCCATTTTCTCGGCCCCCACAGCACTAAACACCCTGAAACTTTCCGAGCACCATGTGAAGTAACAAGCACATTTTTGGGGAAATTTCATGAAGATTCATAAATAGGGCTCCCGGTTTTCCGTTTTTACGGATTATTACATATAAATACAGACGGAAAACAAGTTTTCCTTTATCTGTATTTATATGTAAAAAACGGGAAAATACTAGTACATTTTGTTGTGCTGCAATCTGGTGTCTACCCCTCCTTAGAGGGTTAAGAGGTGTCAGCCCGGGCTGAGACACCTTCCCGGGCAGACACGGAGCTGCCAGCCACACCCGAGTACTTCACAGGTCTTTGAAAGACCATTAAACTTGTTAATTTTTTTTTTTAATTTCTTATATCGCGCTGGACTCAATCCCTAAGGGTATCTCCGCGCTTTGCCAGCCACAACATTAACAGAGTCAATGAGATAGATTAATGGGACTGAGATGCTTCCTGGAAGAGGAGAGTTTTTAATGCCTTTCTAACGGACAGATGGTTGGTGGTCATTCTCACATCTGTTGGAAGTTTATTCCATAATGCAGGGCCAACTGAGGAGAATGCTCGGTCTCCCTGTCTGGATTTTTTTGTTGCAGGGGGTTTTAGAAGAGCTTGGTTACTCGAGCGGAGTGACCGGCTGGGTTGATACAGCTTAAGTGATTGAGAAAGGTATTTAGGACTATCCCCATATAAGCATTTGTGGACCGTACAGCATATCTTGAAACTGATGCGCTGCCGTATAGGGAGCCAATGCAGCTCATCCAACAAGGGCTTAGAGGGAGTCCTAGCCGGTGCACTCATGACCAGTCTAGCCGCAGTATTCTGGACTACCTGCAAACGGCCTACTGCATCTGTATTTGCTAACGTCAGCAGGCCGTTGCAGTAGTCCAGGCGGCTAGTAACCAGGGCCTGTACGAGTGTCTTCCTATAGGTGTCAGGAAGATACGGGAAGACTCGTCTTAGAAGGCCAATGGTGTGGAAGCACAATCCTGCGATGTGGTTGGTGTGTTCCTTAAGGGTCAATTTTTGATCAATTTTTACCCCTAGATTTTTAACGTGTGGCTTTGATGTTGGAACTGGACCCATATCCAGCGGCCACCAATCTGGAGACCAAAGAAGACTTGCTTTGCCGAAGAGCATAACCTCTGTTTTTGCAACGTAACATTGGAGGCAGTTTGCGGCCATCCAATGTGACACTGCCCTCATACCCTCAGCAAAGTTTTCCTTGACTTTAGGGTCAAGGGAGCTGAAAGGGTAGAGGAGCTGGGTGTCATCAGCGTAGGAAACCGGTGTGAACCCATACTTCCGCACAATCTCAGCAAGGGGGGGCCTCATTTACATTAAACAATGTAGGGCTAAGGCATGAGCCCTGTGGCACCCCCTTCATGAGCACCTTCGAGGTGGAAAGGTAGGGGCCCAGGCTAATAGATTGCGACCTCCCGGAAAGGAAGCTCTCCAGCCAGGATAATGCTAAGCCTCCGATCCCCACTCCCTGCAAACGGCTGAGGAGGATGTTATGAAACACGGTATCAAAGGCCGCGGACAGGTCCAACAGCACTAGAATCATGGAACCCCCTCTATCCTGTGACATTTTGATCTTATCAGTCACCGAGAGGAGGGCCGATTCAGTGCTGTGGTTGGGCCTGAACCCAGATTGTGATTGGTCCAGGCCCCCTGTCGCCTCGATAAAGCTGGAAATGATGGTGTTGACGTGTTTCTCAGCCTTCACCCCTTTTAGAGCCCCCTGCCAGAGTATGATTAGGAGCCTCTATTGACACCATTGTTGTGTGAGTTGTGGCTCTTGTATCATGTGCTGAAATGACACACTGGTAAAATCATTTGTAATTATTTAATGCACACGCACTCTATGTTGTTTAATGAAACATTTAATTTTGCTTCATGCAGCCTGCCTGTTGGAATGCAACAAACCATTTAAGATATTATGAAAGCGTTTAAAACATGGACCATGTTTTAAACGCTTTCATAATTTCTGAAAATGTTCGTTGCATTCCAACAGGCAGGCTGCATGAAGCGAAATTAACTGCATCGCTGCGGCGGTTATTTTTTCCTTAGCGGCTTTTTTCTAAAAGCCGCGTAAGATGACGAGCTCAGCTCGTCATCCGCATACGCCCCCCGTGGCTGATGACGAGCTGAGCTCGTCATCAGCATCGAAGGGGTTAAATGTTTCATTAAACAACACAGAGTGCGTGTGCATTAAATAATTACAAATGGTTTTTCCAGAGCATCATTTAAGCACAATGCGCGCTGTCACCAACCAATCGGATGTCCTTGGCTGGTGGATTTTAAAAGTGGTGGGGCAGTAAATTTTAGATACGAAATGGCAATACACACACAGAAGGCGCAGGTCTCAGTCTTCAACACAAGTTCAGTGCTGATGTGTGAAGCGGTTTCAGTGCCTAATTTATTTTTTTTAAAAGGGTGCCCGGTCCAAAACTTTTGTCCAGCAGCCACAGCCGCATCTGTAGAATGTCAGGTGTGCAGAATACGAAAGCTGTTTAGTTCTGACTTAATTTCATGACTCTTTCATACCCCACCAGACACTCTCTGCCACTTTATTTCATTCTGGTACAAAGAGACCTGGTGGGTTACATCCACGTCCAATTGAACAGATACTACTACATCATCCACACAAACCATCTGCATGTTTTTTCCAAACAAAGGAAGGGCTTATGTGATTGAAGGCACTAGAAGAGATATGGTTCGGCTGTTTGTCCACCCAAAAAGTAGGATTCCTACTAGTCCATGAATTTTAGCGAACACCTCAAAGTACGCTGAGATTACAGGCCCACCTGGTAAGATTGAGGGCCCACCAGTTCACATGGCTGGAAAAGTAAAATTTCAAGTCCCAGAATCCAAACTGGTGTTGGTGAAAGTACCTGGGCTCGATGACAGTAAATATCATGACAATGGCCTCGACAGTCATGATGATGATGTCTGCTTTGCAGTTTTGATAGATTATAACTGTGTGTGCAGTCATGCCCGTTGTGCAAAGGCATGCTGTTTACGTCTGGGCTCTTCCACTACACAGCAGCCCACCAATGAAACAAAGCAGGTTACAAAAAAACAACCATATTCCAATACTGAAAATTATTCCTCTGTCAATTATGTGTTTTCTTTCTTTAGATGAGCACAGCCCTACTGTGCTTCCGGTGGCAAAAATGCACCCCTGTTCTGTCAGCACTACATTGAAAAACTACAGCTACCTGTTAATTTCTGACTATGAATTAATGAGGCTGGTGCTAAATATACTACAGGTTTTTCAGCGTATAGTGTTGACCAATAACAACTGAGCGCATGTGTGCATTGTCAATTTAAATAAATGTGGAAAAATACTAGCTGTAGCGCCGTCTTTTGCTTGTGGCAAAAATAAATGTGGATAAATACAGAAAAAATGCCCGAAAAATAAATATGGATAAATACAGACGGAAATGGCAAAAAAATAAATACCATAAAACCGGGAGCCCTATTCATAAACCACGGCCAAATACATAGGCAACTGAAAATCACCTTTTCGATAGAAACTCCGTCCTAACTAACTACCTACTGGCGACTGCCAGTAATAAATACCTCCGTAAACCCCTCCCCAACACCCTCCTTCATTCCTAAGGCTTTCCCCTCCCATTTAGAGGTTAGTATTCCCCATTTCCAGCCAGCCCCCTTGTCCCACATGTTTACAGATAAATCCATCTACATGTGCTGGGATATTTACACTTTGACAGAGACCTCCTCTTAGAGAAGGTAGACGAAGTAGACGCCCATGCATGTAGTCCCATGAAAAGCATTCCAAAGTGTGTGAGTAGTACTACTGTAGTACTACTACAAAATGCAGGTTATGAATAAACCCCTAAATGCGAATTATATTTCCATACATGCTGCTCATTTTATTTGAATTAGCTGATGGCATGTTTGTCACCAACGGTAAGTTTCTTTCCGGAAAAACTGCATCAGTTACCTTATAAAGCATTAAATTCCATCTCATGCCATTATCATGACATAGAAACTCTCAAATAGTACAAGTGGTACCAGTGCCAAATGATGAAGAAATAGCTCGTGACTACTGATCATGTAGTTGCACAGCACGCCATACCAGGGCTTATTTTCTCTTCTCTTGTCCGTGCTGATAGCCCTTTTGACTTAATCTGAATTCAGCTAACAAGGTGTAGATAAGCTATCAGTGAGTATTTGCTGGACCAAGGCGGCCTAAATTAAACGGCATGAATACCAAAACATGTCCCACCCATAAGTACGCCCTGTGACACGCTAGGTTGTAATGCCGGCTGCTGGTTCATATGGACTGCCTGCAATAACAAGACTGACTCTTGCTTCACCTCTGCCTGGTTCAGAGAGGCGTGGCCCCTGCTGGAAATCAACATACTCATTGAAAGAGAAAGAGGATTTGTATGGTAACTCCAGAATGTTTAGAGCTGAAAGTTCCATGATTCTAGAATGTGAGGAGAAGGGCACTGACTAGAGGGAAGAGGACGCCTTTGGTGACTGAGGTCGTTTGGGCACTCCCAGTAAACACCACTTTGTTCTTTATTACTTCGTTGGGTGATCTGTACCTTTTCCACACTGGCGACGAGAATGGGGCATCTGAAAAGGTTATGACAGAGGAGTGAGTTTTGAAAGTAAATCGTAGACAGATGGGGAAGAGAAGATTTTACAGAAGGAAATTAGGCTAAACTGAATGAAAGAATGCATGGATAAATGAATGAATGGGTGAATTAGAAGGATTTGTATAGCACTCAGATACTCAACTGAGTGTCCTGGCACTAGAGACTACTGCTGCTGGAGAGATTGTCCGTCATAGCCCTTAGATTTCTGGATGTTACACTTCTATATATAGTTGCTTAGACAAACCGAAATATAGCAAAACAAATATAAGTAATATAGAACAAAAGTAAATTGATAGGAATACATTTTAAATACAAGAAAGAGCGCGTTATGAAATGTCTTATTAAAATACTCATGTTTTGATTCAACAGAGCAGTTCTAAATGTAATTTCTACTTAGGGTTTTATCTAATGGTTCAATACTTGAAGGTTTTTGCTACTTCAAAGATATTGGTTTGTGTAATTGGATTGCAACTGGTTAGGTAATTCATATAAAAATGTGTTGCTATTTTTTCAGTAACTTCTAATACATTTTAGAATTAATTATAACAAATCTGTATCACTTACTGTGAAACACCTAATTAAATAAAGTAACTGGCGTCCTGAATACTTATGTAAAACTAAACATACAATTTTGTATGCTATTAAATTGTATTACCTTTTATTTATTTCATTTTTATTTATTTTAAAGGTTTTATATAGCACTGGCTAGACCCGGAGGTATCAGAGCGCTTTACATGAGCATCAGATCATAGTTACAGGTTACATCGTTACAAAGGTTACACAGTTATTAGAGCATGGCAACATAGTTACTTGTATGGTCGAGATAAAAAATCAGCACAAATATGTAAGGGGAAAAGCAGGCAGAGGGAAAGATACAGGGGAGGGGGAAGAAGCTGGGGAAGTAGACAGGTAATGAAGGCGGGAAAGAGGGGGGGAGGGTGAAGGACACCGCATGGGAAGAGGAGGGGAGGGGCTACGGGGAACACAAACCGGTAGACGAGTCGAAGCAACGTCCAAAGTCCAGTAAGCTGTGATCCCAGGGGAAGTGGTATCACTTCCCTATCTCAGTTGTGGTAGGCTCCCTTTATGCAGTGGACTCTCTCAGAGGGGTCTCTGAGACTCCAAGGCCTACATTCTGCATCCTTCCCTAAAAAGGGGAGAGGGAGTGCTTTGGCAAGGGGTGCCATACCATACCTCATCTGTGAGTTGCTCCCTTGGCGCAGTGGATTCTCTCAGCAGGTTCGCTGAGACTCCAGAGAATAAATATTGGATCTTTCCCCAACAAGGGGAGAAGGAGTGCTTAGTCAAAGGGCACAAAGGACAGGGAGCTAGGCAGACTAGCAAGCAAGATGAGAGATTCAGGGGAGAGGGGATAGGAGCTTGGAGCTAGGGAGGTAGACAAAGAGAGAAAGAGTACTAAATGGGAACAAATTTAATTAATGAGTTATTATATAGCGCTGGCTAGACCCGAGGGAATCAGAGTGCCTTACATGAGGAAAAATAATGTTGCAATTTACATCAGTTAAAAGTTACGTAAGTATCAAGAAAAGCATTTAAAGAACATAGGGCACAGGTGAATGGAGCAAGGAAGAGTAAGGGGATAGGGTAAAGGGGTAGGAGGAAGATAGGACGTAGAGACGAGGGGAAAAACTGCCCAAGGTCCGGCTGGGTAGGTGACGGCGGGGGGGGAGTCTGCGGGAGTACACAACCCATCTCCTCTTTAGCTATAGGTAGCTCCACCGGGCCTCAGCCAAATCGCTAGGTCTCCACAGTCTGGGGTAAGTTCCGCAGGTTCCAAGTCCTGATGTGAAGGCAGGTTAGGGGATAGGTTCAAGGTCTGGTCAATGTCCAATTGTTGTCCGGGGGAAGAAAAACAACATGTAGGGGGCCATTATGGAAGCCATCTTGGGTCAGGTGGGGGACTGTACTGTACACTGGTACACTGGATAAGGGAAGAGACAACAAGGAGAGACGAAAGGAAGTCTGTCTAAAGACCGACTGGGTAGGTGACGACCAAAGAGGGAATCCACGGCCCATCTCCCCTATAGCTAAACCAGGTAGCTCCATCGGGCATCAGACAAAATAGTTCAGTCTCAAGTGTCGAGGGAAGAAGTTCCCAAAAAAACAAACAGGGTGGGGACAAAGGGCAAGGGCAGGTGAGGGCAAAGGACAGAAGTTGGAAAGAGTAGGAGTGAAAGAGGACAAGATAGGGAGAAGCAGGAATGAGAGACGACTGGGGGAGACTACAGTGTGGGTAGGCGATGGCACAAGGAGGTATTCGACTGCCAGTCTCCCTAAAGCTCGCCAAGTAGCTCCAATGGTCATCGGGCAGAAGGATAGACAGAGAGGATAAAAGGAAAATTGCAGAAAAACAAAGAGGAAGGGGGGTGTGTGAGACAGGGAGACAGAGAGAAACTGTGCCCACGGTCCGGCTGGGTAGGTGACGGTCAGGGGGTGAACCAAGGCCAATCTCCTCTTTGTCATTTTTTGTGTATGAGTTATACTTGTAAGTATATGTAGGGGTCTTAAATGCCGGTCACTACTTGGCTACAATCAACATTATCAACATGTTAAGTTTCTTGTATTGAGAACATTAAGGATCTATGTTATAGTTTTATTTGTGTGTTTTACGCTCGATAGCCTTGAAAAAGCAGGATACATGCAACTCTGAAACATTTGCTGGCTGGAGATTTATTATTTGATTTGTACAAACTACTGCAATGAAGAACATTTCTTCATCTTTCTTGTCTAATATATCTCTGAATAATATTATGGTGTTATGGTAATGTGAGTACAGCGTGTATATTATTAGTAAACTAGGCACCAGTTGGATAACAGGTTTTACTTGGAATGCACCTTTTTTTTAAATCTACAGCTACACTGGTTCAACTTGTATCCAGAGCTATCCCCATTATGCAAAATGTGCGTTACACTACATTGCACAGCTCCAGTATGTATAAGCCCAGGTGTATGAGCATTTAACCAGCCCCTACTTGTTGGTGTCATCTGTGTCTATTGATGCTCCAAGAGAGGCCACAAGGGAGGCTTTCCAGAGCAGCTTCAAGGCCTTCTCTACTAGCATGTGCTCCAAGGGCTAGCAGCATGGGGAGGCTCCCTCAAATATAAAACAGCAGGGTTCTGCACTGGGGACAGACACCAGCTGCCCAGTGGAGTAACAAAAGTTTAAGGCCCCCCCCTGCAAAGTACACAGAGGGCCTGCTCTGGATTTAATCCAGAGAACTCAGGCCTGAGTAAGGTGTTGAGGGGGCCCCCTGCAGCTCAGGGGAGCCGCACCGCAGGGGATGGGGGGGGCCTGTGTTACGCCCCTGCAGCTGCCTGCAGGAGTGGCATACTCGCATAACTCTGGTAATACACTGGATATGCACATATAAAGAAGTAAATCTGCAACCATAAATATATGCTATGGTATGGGTGCAGGGACGCAACTCCGGCCCCTCTAGCCGGAGACCTCATGATTGAATCCGAAGAGGGCCCCTCCATGTCCCCTCAAGTTTTGCTACGCCAGTATGTGAGTGCTGATCTACTACTTTTTTCAGTGTACCACCATGCACAGTAGAATGGAAGTGTGCTCCTGGGGCCGTATTACAGACAGTGCCCCGGGAGCACAACGGGCATTTGCTCCTACATTGGGCGCCCCGGGGGCACTTTGGTATTACAGAAGAGGACACAGACGCTTGTGCGTCCCCTTCTATACCATTAGCGCTGGCGCACGTAACCCTATCAACAAAGGGTGTTGCCTCATTTGCATAGGGGTGTGCCCTATGCAAATGAGGGGATTCCTTTGACTCTGCACCCGCGCCATATTACAGACGCGGGTGTAGAGCCAAAGAAGCCCTCAGGAGGCGCACTGACAGTGCGTAATTTAAATGGTGGTGCACTGTCAGTGCGCCTCCTGACAGCAGCCCTCTGCATGGGATAAAGGGGGTCCCATGCACCCCCAACATCCCCTTGCAGGCGGGTACAGTCACTGACTGCACCCGCCTGCAAGGTGATCTCTAAACCCTTTGAAAGAGCAGGCAGCTGGCGCCTGCACTGTGAAAATACGCTGCCCCCAGGGTATTGCAAGTTCGCGTCTGCCCTGGGGGCAGCACATACATTATAATGGGGCGAATTATAACTGTGTGTGCTCCCCAGGTGTACTACTAGAAATGTCATGTGACATCTCCCATCAGGCCTATTCCTCTTTGTAGAAATCTACACTGGATAGAATTCCGCACATGGAGAATGGAGCCTGAGCAAATCCATATTTTTGTCTCTGAGAAAACCAAAGCCCTACACCTCCACCAAACGTGGGGGTGATTTGGTTCCTTCCAATCCTGGACTGGGATCTACTCAGATAATTGACTGGAGTTAATCTTCAACCATTTCCAGAGAAGGAACATGTTGGATTGGAGTCTGGACAACCCTACCAATACACGCTTGTGGACTTTACCAAATTGTAAGTCAAACCATGCCATTGAAAGGCCACTTTACATCCCATGAGTGGAATTTAATGCAAATCTTTCCATGCTCATGGTACAGAAATTTGCAGTAGCAAATCAACTTACATCGGCCAGGAATCCTCTTGTGATTCCTGATAGTCGTACATGGAAGTATTTTTGGTCATAAACCTGTTCATGGGAAAATAAACCTGTGTGAATAGGTTCGTAGAGTCTGCAGGTGGAATATGCCTGAGGCGTTGTTTCACAAATGGACCCTGATCACACACGCAGGGGTAAATTCTGATCCGTGCGCAAATACTTGCTTAGAAAATGATCGAAATTATGAGTTGTGTGAGAATTGTTGCAGTCTGGTAGTTTTCCCCTCATGGTTTCTAGGAGGTCAAACCTGCTGACGTTTATCTGGAAAAAAGGCAAAACATGTAGAATTTGGAGTGTTGAATACTGATTCCCCATGTTATTACTCGTTTAAAAACTCACACCAGGAGGTATTTACCCCATGTGTTAATGGTATTTACTATGTGTGGTAAATACCCCAACGTATTCCGCCTACCATTTAATGAGGGTCATAGTGTTCTCGGGTCTGATCAGAATTCATGGTAAGGTTATTTCTCTTACAAGTGGTAGGGAAGTCATATTTGTGCATTAGAAGTGAAACTTTGGAACTACTTATTTGGTGCAGTAAGTTGATCCTTAGACATTCAGGCCTACTCACAAGTCCTTTCTTTTTTGAGTATTCCATCGTTCTTCTCCCACACACTCTCTTAGCAAACTACAGACAATTTCATGTTATAGTGCCCCACAGAAATGTCATTATTGATTTAGTCATGTTTCCAGCAGGCATTGCTAAGGCAGCCTCAGAGAAAGGTGGGAGGGGGCCTCGGTTTTCATGCTTTATTTTTGTTCCTTTAGATTGGGACATTTCAAAAAGGAGTGCGAGCGACATGCTTCAGGGCACCCTCATCCCAGTGTCTCACAAAAGTGCCATCAAGGTAAGAAATAATATCTTTTTTATCCCCCTCAAGTTGTGGCTACAATGTTGACATTGTTTTACTACCATCAATAATTTGGTACCTATATCTGAAAATTCACTAGGCTAAGACATACTACTTCATGTGTTTGTTCACTTGTTATTTCCCCTATTAACAGAGGGCAAAGCCACCCAGGAGGGTCAATGAGACACCTCACAGGAGCATTGGTAAACAGTGGGATTTGTGTAGTGTGTGTCAGGCTTCTCCTCATTGGTGATTTCCTTCAGACTGTCAGACCTACCCTGGATGGTTGAATTTTCCAGGGTAATCCATCAGTAGTGTTGCTTGGTGTAATGAATGATTCATAACTCAGGATTGTATTTGAAGAAGTTTAATCCAGTAATAAGGAAGCGTCACTGGTTACAGGACTTCAAGCTCCGTCTGGCTTCAGTTCAGACAACTGCCAGTCTTGATTCCTGGACCGCTCATATGTTCTATTCTAGAACATGCTGATCGTTCCATGAATCAAGACTTGTAAAATAACAACATACAAGCTTGTGCATGCAAGCACGAGAAATACAAGTAAAATGTTAACATAAAACATCTTCCCCCTTTAATAAGGGCCGGGAAACCCACTGCGGGTAGCTGTGCGCTTTATAAGGTAAATTAAATAAAAAATAAATAATAAATAAACGATAAAAAAAAATTCGTTTACAAATTTGTTTTTGATACATAACACAAAATCAGACATCCACCCCGGTTTCCTTCGTTGACGTTTACCATTATTTTGTGCACATTCTAAAAATAACCCAAGTAGTTATTTGTTTGGACAGTGGTAAAGCCTTTCTGTTAAAAAAATTCAGATTGGCCTGTTAGGACTTTGTGGTGTGTGATGAGCGAGGTGAGTGTTTGATTGCAGTTGGAATGGTTGTGATTGTATGTTTGAAAAATAAGAGTGGTAGTGATTGGGATTAGTATTGTATAGTAAATATTTATTTGTCGTGTATCACATGTATGTATATATCCCTTATATGTTTTTATAAAAAAAAGATTTTGAATACTGAAAATAAAGGCTACTAATAAGCATTCGGATCCTTGCACCCGTCATTCAGAGGTTTAAAAAAAAATTCATCAGTACTGGCAGTTTGTTTGGTTTTTGGTTTAGTTGACTCAGCCTTACTGATTAGAGTCAGGTCCTTTTTTGTTACATACAGTTATTTACCCAGCAGGTATCCATCCCCGAAATCGCCAGCAACAAGGCGTGTGTATATCCCACTGTTCTGCAAGATATACGAGTCGTGGGTACTCCCTGGGAATTTGGCCACAATGTCTGTTATGATGTTGCCAGCGTTGCATATCACCTGCACATTGATTGAGTACGTTGACGTCTGGTTCCTGTAAATTTGTTCTGTGGCTGCAGTTGGGCAGAGTGGGATGTGGGTGCCATCTATACAGCCTATCACGTGAGGGAAGTATGCCAGTTGATAGAAATCTGTTTTGGTCTTTGCAAGTTCCGCAGGTGTGTCAGGGAACCTAATATAATGATGCATTCTCTGCATCATGGCCTCAAGGAACTTCCTGAAGAAACGGGACAGGCAGCTCTGAGACACACCACCTACTGCAGCAATCACACTCTGGTAACTCCCAGAGGCAAGCAGGTGTAGGCTACATAGCACCTGCACATGGGGTGGAATGGCGTAAGCCCTTGGTGTTGGGTGATCCAGTGGGTGGAGGTCCCTGATCAAGTGTAGGATGGTTTGGGGGTGTAGCCTGTACCTTTGCAGTATCTCTGGCTCAGTCAGTTGCAAGAGTGTTATCCTCTGCCTGTAGACTATTATTATTATTATTATTAACGGCAATTTGTATACAAAAGCGCAACTAAACCCATAGGCATCAAGGCGCTGAAGATGGTAACCAGAGAGCTCAGATATCAACCAGAGGAGGGAAATTAGGGATACGCTGCTAGGAATAGCCAAGTCTTGAGTGCCTTGCGGAACTGAAGGTGAGGGGAGATCAACTTGAGGTCACTAGGGAGCGTATTCCAAAGTATGGGCGCAAGGAAGCGAAAAGACCTTCCTCCCCACCTGACCTTGGATATACGAGGAACCACAAGCAGGTTTTTGTTGGAAGAGCGGAGTGCTCTCCCAGGGACATAATGGGCCACCAGGGCACGGATAGCCTCCGGTCCAGATTCATTAAGGGCACGATGAGTAAGGCATAAAGCCTTAAAGTTGATCCTTGCCTGCATGGGGAGCCAATGCAGGTCTTTTCTGATGGTAGTGCCCGAGGAATGTTTAGGAGCACCTACAACAAACCGGGCAGCCGCATTCTGCACGGTCTGGAGGCGCTGAATAAGACCACTGCTAACACCAAGGTATAGGGCATTGCAATAGTCCAGTCTGGAGGCAATGACCGCTATTGCTACCTGTTTGCGTGCCTCAGGGGAAAGGTAGTGAGAGATCTTTCTTAAAATCCTCAGGGCATTACAGCAAGTGGACACCGTCCTACTGACCTGCTTATCCAGGGAAAGAGATGTGTCCAATATGATCCCAAGGTTGCGGGCAGAAAATGTGGGCGTAGGACAGGCCCCAAGGACAGACGGCCACCAATCCATAGACCAGATCTCACTTTTGCCTCCGAAAACAAGGACCTCCGTTTTCTCGCCATTCAACTTAAGGAAGTTCTTAAGCATCCATTCGGCAACCGCCTCCATACAGTTTCTAAAATTGTATGCGGTTAGGCTCACAGATTGGGAGATGGAAGCCATAATCTGCGTGTCGTCGGCATAGGAGAGAACTTCCAGCCCAAAGGATCTTATAAGCCTGGCGAGAGGAGCGACGTAAATGTTAAAAAGCGTCGGGCTCAATGAAGAGCCCTGGGGGACCCCACACTTCACGGCCTTGACAGGTGACATATACTCGCCAAGCTTGACCCTTTGCTTCCGTTGGTCAAGAAAGGAGGCAAGAAGATTGAGTGCAGAACCCTTGACTCCCAGCTCATTGAGTCGTTTAACAAGAATAGTAGGGGACAGGGTGTCGAAAGCTGCCGTAAGGTCTAGTAACACCAGTAAGGTGGTGTGACCGGTGTCGACCCTAGAGCGAATGCTATCGACTACCACTGTAAGTGCCGACTCAGTGCTATGGGTCCTCCGGAAACCATGCTGTGAGGGATCAAGAGAGTTGGTACTGTCAAGGAAAGAACTCAGGTGGAGGTTGAGATGGGTCTCCAAAAGTTTAGCAGGGGCAGGAAGAAGGGAGATGGGACGAAAGTTTTTTAGTGTCCTAGGGTCCAGGGTAGGTTTTTTAAGTAGGGGCTTGATAGTGGCCAATTTCCAAGAGAGGGGATAAATCCCCTCTGAGATGGCCAAGTTCATCACTTCCATCAAAGGGGGAAGGATAGTCTGTCTGCAGTCTTTGAGGACCTTAAGGGGGCATGGATCCAGAGGTGATCCAGACTTAAGCTTGTCAAGCAGAGAGTTGAGATGAGCGGAGGTGATGGCGGGGAACTGGGAGAGAACGTGAACGGGGGTAGGGACAGGGATATCAGGGGGGATTAAGGAAGCGGCAAGGAAGGGACTGGAATTATGAGTTTCCAAGTCTGTGTAGATATCCATGATCTTCTCATGGAAGAAAGTGGAGATCTGATCACACAGAACCTGTGAAGCTGTTATGGGGTCCGGCATCTGAATGAGGGAGAGATTATCCACTATCCCTTCTCCATTCCCTCTCTCCTGCTGCCTGTACCCGTAGCCGCCTTGCTATGACGTAGAATGCCGCCATTCTAGTTGCACGGTTGCATTTTGGGACCTTATTTTATAGCCTGCACCTGGTTACCACCTGCTTTCAATCCATGGTATTTACCGACTCTTAAATACCGAATTTCATGAAATTCAGTAATTTTTAGGTTTCCTACATCTCGAAAGTCATTTTTTACCATTTCTAAATTACTGATTAGGTAATTAAGAATTCGGTAAATAAGGATTCGGAATATTACGATTCGGTATTTACCGACTCGTATTTACCGAATCGGTAGTATTTTGACTCCTACATCTCATTTTCCAAATACTGGTCGGTAACGGCCGAAATTACCGAATTTCGGCCATTACCGACCGGTATTTGGCTACCTACATCTGGCCTGTAAAGTTTAGGAATAATGTTTCAAAGAAATGTGTTAATGTAAACCAGTAGATAGCGCTGTTGAACTCCACTTGGTTGAAGATCCTTAATGCTGCGAAATGCGGGGTAAGGTGGAGAGGTGTGGCTCACTGGTTAGAGGCGGCAGACCTGTAAGCAGAGAACGACTTGGGACCAGGGTTCAATTCCCGACGCGGCAGGGTCGTGGACCAGGGGTCAATGAACTCGATAATTCTCACATCAGTGCCTACTCTAACCAGGGAACACACTCGGTAACTCTGGGCATTAAGCTTGCCTCATCTCTACAACGGCCCCCCACAGACGCCGGGAATGCCTGGTTTCACCCTGGAGATACCCAGAAAGGGACCATCTCACTGGGAAAACCAGCACGGGTTTCCCAGCGGTCTACAGCGCCAGGACACTCGGGTAGAGTAACAGTGCGCTTTACAAGAATCCCACATTACATTAAAAGCCAAAAGATTTTAAAAATAGTTCCTAAAACTTTCAGTCGAAAATTAGTCTTAATAAAGTCATGAGTTGAAATAAATAAGAATAAAGGAAAAATGACCTCAAGTTCTCTTCAGAAACTGGATGCTTTAAATCAGAATGGAACATGCCATTTTGGAAAGACGGGTATCTGAAAAATTAAGTGTCAAAAGAAAATGGCTGCTTAACGTGTTACATAGGACGTAAACGCCGTAGAGTTATTTCACTGTAGCAGCCAGAAAGAACAGACGTGCTGGAAACTCCACTTAAGAAGTTGGAACAAAGATGAGGGATCCGAGGAGAACAAGGTGAGTGAACAGTTGGGTACGTTTAAAACATAACAAGTTGAAAGATGCTTGCCAAGACAAATGCTCCGCACTCTTAACACAGCTAAGTGCTCGCGCTGGTAGACGCTCTGCACCTTCAAAGTAAACACCAAATGCTCCAAATAGAAATAGTACCTTCCCTCAACGATGCGTGCAGTATCCAAATCTCAGGTCAGCAAGGCAGTTTCCACACACCAAAAGAAACAAACTGAAACTCTACAATCCCATGAAGTTCCTTTTTTTTTTTAAATGTAGGGAAACTCACCGAAGATGAATTATAAATCACACAAAGTAGTGAGTAGAGTATTCAATAGTCTTAAAGGAAAATTAAATTCCGGTTAAACTTGAAAAACAAATCTAAAAAACAATTAATCCAAATTACGGGTTCGATAATAAGATGCTTCCTTAGATCGTCGCCAAAATTGTTATGAATGATTCATAACTCAGGATTGAATTTGAAGAAGTTTAATCCAATAATAGCGAAGCACCCCCGGTTACAGGACTTCAAGCTCTGGCTGGCTTCAGACAACTGCCAGACTTGATTCCTGGACCGATCATATGTTCTATTCAAGAACATGCTGATCGTGCCATGAATCAAGACTTGTAAAATAACAACATACAAGCTTGTGCATGCCAGCACGAGAAATACAAGTACAATGTAAACTTAACACTTGGTAGAGAGGATCTATGCTCCCAAGAAGGACAGTCCTATCTTCAACAAGGGAAACTACAGTCAGAGAGATGTGCATTCCTAGGGTGAGGTGAACTTCCCATAAGCTTTTAAAAAGAGTGTTTATGTAGCCAAACATCCTTCAGTAGTTTGGATGTTAGCTCATACTAAAACCTAAAAAGGCACTTCACATGTAAAAAAACCTTTAAGTATAGTGTGTTTTTTTCACTGCCTGTATTCTGGCACCACTATGCTGGGGGGCGCTAAAAATGTTAGCAGTGTTACCAAGAGTACATTTATACCCTATGTGTTGCTTCATCCTTTAAAAGCCTAATATATGCGGGAAGAAGTGTTGTCTCCTCTATTGGAGTGAAGCCGGTACACATTGTAATATATTTCTTCAATCACATAACCTTTTGTTCATTCTAGTTATTCTTGTTTCGTGGAATTCTTTGACTGCTCTCTTTTCTTCTTCCTTCTTTAAAGTCAGAATCTGAGTTCTTTCTGTCTGTTGAATGTAACCAAAGCTGATATGTTGAGTATCGTCAGAATAGGACACCATTCTGACGCAGCGTTTAATCACGTCGGCCAGTGGGGGCATATAAAGGTTGAACAGGGTTGGGCTTAGCGCTGAGCCCTGTGGCTCTCCCTGCTGTAGGGAGAGAATTTCGGAGGTACATAGTTTCTGGAAGACCTGAAAGGCGCAGTTTTGAAGAAAATCAGCATGCCAATCGAGAGCACTTCTCCCGACACCCTTTCTCCAAAGACAATCGAGTAGTAGACCATGAGACACGGTGTCGAAGGCCACACTCTGGTCCAGCAGTACTAAGGCCGCAGTCTTGCCCTCAACAGCAGTACAGCAGAGGGACTCAGAACCTAAAAGAAAAGCAGATTCACTCCAGAAGAGGGGTATGAAACCAGACTAGGTCTCATGGAGAAGTTTTCTACCTTCTATGAGCTTTACTAATAGCTGGTTGCTATAATCTACTATTTGCCTTTCCCCTTATTTATGTATCTCTCCCTACTGCTCAGCCAGAATGAGTGTTGGAGTGCTTGGAGATATCTGGAATGTTCAATGATTGATGATGTTGTGGAATGCATGGGTGCCTGGTGAGGTTGGGAGTGTCAGTTGGAGTGAGGAGGCTGCTCCTGGTGGGGCATCACCTGGATTATACATCTTCCAGTAACTTATCTGTTGCTGTATCTATGAATAAACCTACAACGTACTTATACACGACCTGGCTACAGGACTATCTTTTATTTACACTGGCGTCGATTTTAAAAGCTCCTGCATGTTGCTGAAGGAATACTCTGCTACTGGAACTAAGGTTTTGACTAACCAAACAAATTTAAATTTATGAACTGGAACCCTAAGAAAAAGAATTCCCAATAAAAGGATTACTACAGATACGCTCTGGTCAGCCCCACCAGTGTCCTTTGTCAACAGGACAGCCTGCAGATCAGGGCGTTTGACTTTTGTTTGAACTTTTACTGCTGTTTTGTGCAGCGCCTTTGATGATTGCTGCCATCCTGATGCCTTGGAGTTGCTCTTGCCAAGCTCTGCTGTCTACCGTCATTGGAGCAAGCTGCTGATTTGCTGTGACAGAAGCAACTGGTCCCTGGGATTTGGCAACAGCGACGTGTGCAGGGAAAATTGGCACCTCTGTCAAGAATTGCACTTTCTATTATTGGTCTATTAACTGCTTAATGCGTAGTCTGCTATCACTCTAATGCTTTGGATAAGTGGAGTCGATGTCCTGTTACCTTGAGAGACTCTCTCCAGTACCGGTGACCAACCCATAGCTCTCAGGTTGAAATGCCACTGGCAAGTACTCTAGGACTGCATTAAGAGAAGAGATAAAATGCTTGTGAGGTGTGTCTGCACTAGTCTTTCCCCAGGTTTGGCTCGGTGTACGACATGGGCGAGGAGTCCCCAGAGTTGGTGCTATTGACTGCTTTGGGAAATGAGATGTAGCAAGCTTGTCGTTGTGAGAAGTTTGGAGACGGGGGCACATTGTTTGATTTTGAAGTGGGTTTTTTTAAGAGAAATGTGGCTGCATAAGATCCTGAGTAGATTTTCGCCACTGGAATGTGCAACTTTTAAACAGCTGCTACATTTCGTACACAGGTGTGGACTCTTGGGGTAAGTCTATTTTGTTTTATTACGGTCCTTGGCTGCCCCCTGGACATTCAGGAGTTCAACCGCTCCTTGCCTCCTTTGGAAAATGGCACAGCTGCGCACAGCGAGCACGTGCAACCCTACCTGGTTTTCATGTTCAGCGATGTCATCATGGATCTCGGATCCTTGCTGATGTTTGATGGATCATTAGTGAGCCGTCTTCGTGTACAAACGCGCCGTGCGCCATCCGGCGTGACGCACACAGCGTGTCGCCATCTTGGGATTGGAGAATCTCTGCCATTGATTATCTACGTGATTACTTTGTGGTGTGCACGTTTTGCCAACCACATTCTTGCACGCTTTGTCAACCGCGTTTTTTCTTTTTTTTAGGTTGTCATATTCAATAAAGTTATTGAAAACATTGTCTTAGTGGAGCAACATGTGGGATCCTCCTGTATCCAAGAGCCCTGGTATTGGGTGTGTGGATATTTAGTTTGAGACATCGTGGATTTGTTTTTTATTGGTGAAAATTTTTTCTCCAAGTGCAGAGGTCTAATAGCTACATTCCTGAAGTCTTCAGTGTAATAGCTGGATGTCTTAAAGTACCTCAGGTGAGAAATCGCTCACGGGTCATTGTGACTGTTCTGCTAACTCGAATGTGACATCTATGTTTTTGCTATAATGTTAATGTCATGCTTTTGAGTTGCGTAATGTCTTTGGGTCTGCTATTGTATGGAATAGAGGGGGTGAGTGTGTAGTGTCCTTGGTCACCTTAGTGTGCGTAGTTGTGAATATACCTTGTGTAAGTGTAAGGTCTCCTTCACTGTTTGGACCCTGAGTTTAGGGGTAGAGTATTCACCCCTAGTGTTTCCCTTGGGTTACCACTGATTGTGGTTATTGGTTGACATTAGTGTGTCATCTGTGTGAGTGAAAGGTTTCCCTCACTGTTTGGACTGCGGTAAGAGAAGACACCTTCTTACGAAGCTTCTCTGTGTGTACCTTGACATTAGTTTATCACCTGTGTGGGTGAAAGGTTCCTCCCTGTTGGACTGCATTAAGAGAAGACACCTTCTTACGAAGCTTCTCTGATCTTACCGTCGACGAGGTCCGGTAATCGAG
Source organism: Lissotriton vulgaris (assembly GCF_964263255.1). NCBI lineage: Eukaryota > Metazoa > Chordata > Amphibia > Caudata > Salamandridae > Lissotriton > Lissotriton vulgaris. Next base: position 1,410,925,953 of record NC_141685.1, on the reverse strand, counting down.
GCTGAATCCAGGTTCCGAGCGGGTGCCTGGCTTTGCTGGCGGTGAGCCAATTAGCCATCACTCCCTCCCGAGACCCATGGTGTGATTAATGATCACGCCCCATATAGCTGCTGGGTGCCGAACACTTCCAGGTACTCTTCACACAGCAGGTTCTAATTGTTTTCCTGTTTTTTCGCACTATGACCACCAGGTTAGGGTGAGCCTTAGCTCGCTCATGCCGCCGGGGTCTGCACACTGGTCCTGATGAATGCTTAGCGAATTTGAAACCAGATAGGCAGAAACATGATGACCGCACATAGTGTGGCATAGCTGAAACATCTGTCCAGCTTTTTCAACCGCCCACTCTTTCTTTTAACTGTGCTGGGTTGGCCTATGAATAAAAAAATTTTTAGACACAACCTAGTCACTTTTATCTCACATCACTTGATCACTCACACACAAAATAACCGGCTCTGCAGTAATTCTGGCGTCGAAGCACAGCGGGGTAGGGGGTTCTAGACCTTCCTGCTGGGCCCGATGATGAAGCATGTCACAAACTAGGTTGGTGAGTGAGGGCTTTCTAAAGAATCACCTTTGATTATTCACCAACTTCTCCTCTCTCAGGAGAAGGACGCTCTTTCGTTGTTTTTGACTGTATTGCATAGGAGGACTAAGAGTGCTCCATTTAGACTACTTAGAACCCCTCTCTCTCTTGTTGTTTATAAAGTCTATGAATAAACCTACAACGTACTTATATATGACCTGGCTACAGGACTATCTTTTATTTACAACACTCGTTTACATTTTTTTCAGCCACCTTTGTCAAGGAAGGTAACAGAGATATGGGTCCGAGATTTTGAGGTTTTGAGCGGTCCATCGTAGGCTTTTTTAACCCCTTGCATGCGGCCGTCGGCCAACGGCCGTCGCGAGCACACCTCAGTAGTGCTGCTCACATCCGTTGGCCTACGCGGCCCTGCCCGCGCAATGGAATGCCCGCACCACGGCGGAATTGCTGCCACGATAAACGGGTTAAGAGGGGGGTCACCATCACATGTTTCCTTTCTGATGGTACATGGCTGGTTGAAAAAGATAGGTTGAGCAGATTGCATAACACAGTAGCAATAGCCCCTATGCCCGCCCCAGCATCGCTGGAGAAGCGGGGTCAAGTGGAGATCCTGATTTAACTTTAGCGCAGAGACTGTGGGTTTCAGCCACTGATACAGTATCTATACTAATCAAGCCTTCTGGGGGGATAGGTGGAGGATTACCAGGAATGGGAAACTGATCATTCCTAGCCTTTTCTGGGAAGGAAGAGTAGATGATAACAATTTTCTCAGCAAATAAGTGTGCGATCTGATCACAGTTATCTATTTTGGGGATCATGACCACAAAGATTCGCTCCAAGGAAGTGAGGGCATTAATAATTCTAAAAATTTCTAGTGACAAGTTTTTTGCAAATCAGAGCCACGGAGAAAGCAAGGGGCGTAATCAGGGACCATTTACGAGTTTTGATGGTGAGGGCTTTAGAGCAGCCAGAGATGGTTGAGGTCCCATAATCTTAAAAGGAATAAGAAGGATGTCCAACCACACAATGGGGGTTGGACGGACACACCTACCTGAGTATTGCTGGCATAGATAGGATTGAGGATTTTACCCAGAATGTGGGTTGGGGTTAGCATCAGCTGGTTTAGGCAAAAAGATCCCAGGTCTTCTACCCAGAGAGACAGTGTGGCAACTTTTCTCTCCAAAGTGCAGATCGAGATCACCTAATATTAGGAGTATTGCAGGGGGTATGAGGGAATAAAGTCCAGCAGGGTGGTAGCAAACTCAGTGGTTAGTGCATGTGGGTGGTAAATCAAAAGACCTATTAGTGATCAATTGCTCATCAAAGATAAAGAGAAAACAGCTGCCTGCCAGCCTGTGATCTTAGTTTTTATAGTTAACAATGGTCCTTTAGCTTGAAAAATAGAACAAGGATGAACACAGGCTAAAAATGAAGACTGTGTGTTTTCTTCAGTGTCCAGCCGGACATAGAAGCATTTATTTTGAAGGATTCAAAAAATTCATACATTTGAGGTGAAACAAGTCACACAAAGATAACTGGGCACAAGCCTGTACCAAGTCAGGAAAGGACAATACATGGGGGAGAAAGTAACAGGCAAACAAGCAGGAGAAATGGCGGCTTACAATACAATAAATTTTTAAGTAAGCTCTATCCCACAGTTACTGCAACATAAATCATAAATCGAAAAAGGAGCAGTACTATGTTGAACAGTCGACGAACGTTTCGATCCCTATCTCCAAGGATTATATTGGGATCATCATCAGGACTACAATAAAAGAGCTTTGCCTGATTAATTATATTTAGTAGGCCTAAGAGGCCGTGCTCATGGGCGTGGGCAAGGTCCCGATAACCGCCGGAGCAGGAGGCTGGATCACGTATACTTAGTTTCCTTTGACATTACGCATAATAGCGTGTGCATTCCAAGTCGGAGCCACTTAAATTCGCGTCCAGAGACGAAACGATGGGTCCCGTGAGTGCAGCGTGATAGCTGTGATCTTAGCCTCAGAGAAACTGCAGTGGAGCTGCTGTTTAAAGATACCTTCCAGCCCACCCCTCCTCAGGCCAGGTCTATCAAGCCTCAGGGTAGCGTTATCCGTGGGAATGGTCTCAAGAATGTCGGGGGTAGACTGAGCCTGAAGCCAAGTTTCCAAAAGCGACAGCGCAGCGGTCTGGTGGCTGGAAAAAAGGTCAGCAATTTCGACTTTGTGTGTTGGGAAGAGATTGACAGTTCAGTAAGAAATAGTGAGCTGTCTCAGGGCTACTCCCCTTGGGCTTCATCATAGACATAGTAGAGAGGGTAAAGTGGCACTTACGGTAAGAAGTCATGCCAGAAGACAGATTCATAGTGAGTTGGCAGCTTTCCATAGAGGCAGGGGTAAGGGTAAAAAGCTCGGATGCCGAGTAAGATAAAATAGCGGGGGGTGACCACCAGTTGGCCTGACGCCATCCAGGCGAGGACGGGAGCATACGGGCTTGCCTTTGGTCCCTTTCGGTGCGACAGCGATGTGTCCACACAGCTGCTTTGCGCTTATAGCCCTCCTCCACAGAGGGCACGACTATTGTGCAAAGAAACACTCCTTTGAAATTTAGATAACAACCCCTTTTGAGGTGTCTGTGTCTGATCAATGGTTTGCAGGCGCAAAACATTGATAAACTCGATCAAATAGAAAAGGGATGTCCCTTCATGAGAATGTATGGAAAGCTTTTCAACTTTGCATAGTTTACTCATTTTTTCACTTGGGGCAAGCGTGTTGTTATTGTGACAATATATGGCACACATTCCGGCTGCACAACACTGGAAAATAGTTCTCCTATAGATATACTTTAAAAAACTCGAAGTATTCTTCTCCTCCTCAAAGCAGGTGTGTGCAAAAAGTTCTGGAAACATTGCAGATAAAAATTCTGTATACATTTTCCAGCATGGAACCATTAGGCAAAAAAGTGCCATTAGCATGAAAATATCACTAGGCAGAAACACAACTTTCCAAAGGTGAAATAAACTTCACTGACTATGTGAAGGGTTACAATAGCGAGCTTTGGTAAACTTTGCAGACGAAAAAGATATTTTGGGCTCTCCTTGAATGAAATAGATGAAAAACAAACTTTTATAGAAGCTAAAATAGCACTGGCAAACAGCGTTTTCCAGTTTTGAAGAATACCCATGCATTGTTTTGATTGCTCTTTAAAGTAATAAACATTCTTTTACTTTGTGCTCCTCCTCCTTCGCCATTATCAGGTAATCTTCCTTTTTATTGATTTTTACAGAGTCCGCTCCAATATCTAGGATAAATCTTCATACACGATCTAAGTCTGTCTGTAACAAGTAGATGTCTCTGAAATCTTTCGGATTTTTCTGGTGGCCGTAACATATACCTTTCAATCTGACCTCTCCTTTTTCACCTTCTCTGACATGGGCTTTTACAATGCTAGATGCTGCCTCAGACTTTGCATCCAGTTTTTCCTTGATTATACTGTTTTTAAACTCTAATAGTACATGTTTTTATGACAGCCCTATCTCTAACCTTGTAAAATACATGAAACTGTGTTTGTGCAAGACTTTCACCGCCTCAGATCCACCATTCAGGTTATCTTGTCCTTTACAAGTGCTAGTTTAAAGTGTACGTTACTTTTTCGATGGGAACTTTTCTTTTATCTGTTGATATGCAAAGCCTTTTCAATCCACTCTTTTCATAATACCTTTTTCTTTTTAATACAGTAAAGTATTTGTATTCAATCATTTACTTAACCTGCTTATTCCTTTCACCACAATACTATGTCATAACAACAGTAAACACTACTTTACTCATACCATTACAACTGTGTACTATGACCCTTGCCATGTCATTTTTAAAGTAATCAAATCACAAAAATGTGCAGGTACAACCTATTCTCTGTCACTCTTGTAACCTCTACTGCAAAAAAATAAAATGTATACAATACAAACAAATTATATATAGCACGGTCCGTACATGTAAAAGAACATCAGGAATATCTAAATAAACATTTAGTTGAAAAAAGTGATCTATGACCCCAAATTATTTTTTATTCCTTTCTTTGCATATCATTATGTATATTTTTTCCAACTTAGGGCCTGATGTTCAAAAGGGTTTTGTCATTGCAAATCCCATGATTCACAAACATGCAAGCTTTGGGACTATTGATGCTTTTTGGTATGTACCGGCCCTATTTTGTGAGTCGGTAACCTACTACTGACATTCAAAATAGGGTTTGTGAGTCTCTCTTTGGAAGGGGTGTGTTAAATGCGTCCCTTCCTAATAACGAGTTGCACTGGTATGTTGAAATGTTTGGCAACCAGGAATGCGGTCACAAAAGATTTGCAGTTAACACCACCTTCAAGTTGGTGGTAAGTCATTTGCAAACAGGAAGGGGTCCCCAAGGGACCCCCTCCCCTTTGTGAATGGGGCACCAGCATTTTTTCAGAGCAACCAGTGTTCCCATGGGCCACTACCCACTCTAAAAAACATGAAAAGAAAACTTTTCATTTTGTTTTTTGAATGCATCTCTTTTTCCTTTAAGGAATATATAAAAAGAAGTCACAGACATGGTGGTTTGCTGACCCTAGCCGGCCACCATCCCTGTGATTGCACCCATTCCCAATAGGTCGCAAATTGCAACCTGCCTCATGAATATTGATGAGGCAGGACCATTCGCAACCCACTGGGAATTGCGAACAGTGTTGTACATAGCTGTTTGCCATTTCCTGATTGCGAATGGAAAAAATTGGCAATTAAGTAATCACAAACTGACTTTTTTGTACATCTGGCCCAAAGTCAAATAGCGCAAGAATATTTTGCATGTTGCAAATTTCTTTGTGACCAGCAATGTAAATTTAGCAAATGAAATGTGCATGAAATGGACAACCCCTTTCATAGCGATTCACAATGGAATGTATGAATAGTTCGCAACATCAATTGTGGTTGCAAACCATTGATTGGATTGTGACACCCAAAGGGGTTACCATTCATGTGGAAAGTGGAAACGATCCATGAGGTCTACTATCTCTCACAAGCACCCCCTCCCCCCCTTACTTTCGCAGTCCATCCCACAAACTCAGGGCCTGATTCACAACTGTTAACTTACACTTTGTGTAACTTTACTGTTTTTGGTATTCACAAAACAGCAATCTAATAATAGCTTTAGGACTATGGAGACTGTAGATGGGAGGAGAACATTACACATGAAAAGATAGGCCTGTCCACCTTTTTCTGTGCTGAGATTTCCTCCCCGACAGCTCAGTCTCCGTAGTCATAAAGTTACTATCAAATTGCAGTTTTTTTAATACCAAAACAAGAGTAAACTTACACAAAGTGTAAGTTTACCTCTGTGACTCAGGCCCTCAGTCTTTTCCCATTAATATTAGTAGTTCGAAAATCAGCAAATTCTGCTGAATGGTCTCTTTTGCAATGTGACATTTTGTGCATCCACCACTGTACAAATATATTCTTAAATCCTGATGGAGCGGAAATCCCATGGTAATCTCTCTTTGGAAAATCTCGGAAATGTGGCACCATTACCTCTCATTACCATTACCTTTTTTTCCGGTCCAGGACGATAGATGTTGGCCACCGAGTTTTGACCCAAAAGGCTCCTACATAAACATGGGCAATTAATCAACTGCAAATAAACATTTTAGACATTTATGCGTTATAAGTAGTTTTAAAGGGATTTTTTTCCAAACAAAATTTAAGTTTTCTGACTCTTCATTTATTAGTCAGATATCAATCCGGTTACAGAATTGAAAATAGAAAATGTAAGTTAGTACAAGAATAGCATAATTTCCACACACGCGTTCCATTAAGAAACAATCCCTGTCTAAGACAGTGAGGCACAAATAATGTCAGTCAGAACTCAAATGCAAGAGTGAGTGTAGCATAAAGCTACATCAATCTTTAATAATTGCAGAATCTCCCACGAAGGGAAATCAAGCATAAAACAAATAAGCCTTGACATAGCCAATTAGTCAAAGCTTAAAGCTTGGGATCTTAATAAAAGTCAGAATGGAACTAAACATACATCTGAACTGCCTCTGTGACACTATGCATCAAGTATGCCCTCTCCTTCCCTGCATCTGCAAATCACATCTGCTCTTCTCCTCTCATTTCTGCATTGGAGTCTGAAACTCCTCTGCAGCCCTCTGTCTGCAAGACTTCTTCTTCTCACAAAGGTCTCTGCAAGAGTTCTGCAGAGTTCTGAAATGTTCTGCAAGTGTACTAAAAAATCCTAAACTATGAATGCATTTATCAAAGAATAATGTTGCAAAACATGTAGCATGACTTCATCTTCCTCCAACCGGAATCCAGCTTTCTCCACAAGGACAACTCCACCCCGGGGCAGGCAGCATACATCATCTCCTTGAAAAGTCCTTCCCACAGCACATTCTGCATTTTATTTAATATAATTTATTCTACCAACCTTCTGATAAAAACACATTATTTCTAACTAAACACATACATGAGCTGCAAAATAACTTTTCAATTAAGCAAGAAACATTAAATGTAACATGTTAATGCACTCTTAAAATAATGTGTGTTTTCTATTCTCACTGAAGCTTCAAATTAAAAATCGTTGTTTAAACCTTTCTAACAACCTCAGAGATACAGCTCTGAGGTCACAGCTACAGATTATGCAGCTGTTCTCTCTTCACAGGGAGAGAACTTCCTTTGCTTATCTTGAAGGTGAACAGAAACTTTCCAAGAACAAAAAATAATTGAGTGGTTTGTTTTCTCTACATTATAAAATGTCCTGCTAATTCTAATACAAGTTATATTCTACCAATGCACACTTTTAAGGCTTTCACAAATTAAAATCACATTTTGATAGTGAGAACAAAATCTTACTAAAATACTTTTAAATCAAGCAATGAATTACTTGCACATGGGTTACATAAATTGCTAAGTGAAAAGTATCTGACTAAAGTCTGTGCATTTCAGAGCTCATGTTTTTACTTTATAGAGCAAAATATCTGTGTCACTTTTCAAAGGCATTTTTCATTTTCCCTCAGTAATGCTAAACTTTAAAGCACATGTTCTAGGCACTATCAGACACAAGAACACCCCTTGCTTTAGGAGCTACAGAGTGCTGCAGGGCCAGACTGACCATAGCGGGCACTGGGCGTTTCCCCGGTAGGCCGATAGGGTGGGGGCCAGTTTTGGGCACCTGGGGGGGCCGTTTTTGTTACCAGGGCTCGGCAATATCGGCCCCCTGTAACAAAATTGGCCAAAACCGGCCCTCGCAAACTAGTCAGCTGCTCTCCCCTGACCCCTGAACAGTTTGCAAGGGCCGGTTTCTGTTCCCAGTCTGGCCCTGGAGTGCTGCAGCACGACCCATTTTATGTGAAAATTCTCCTCTAGCTTTCGTTTTTATCACAAAATAGGACATATGTATCATAAATATATCCATAATAAATACCTCTATGCTGCAGAGAAGAAAAGAACTATAATGTAACTTTTCACAGTAGCATTTTTTCTAAACTAGACCAAAATAGGCTTTTTGTGCTAATTTGTAATGACAAGTACAGTGATGGATGACATTTTCAGCCATTCAAAAACGACAGAGGTACAAAAGTAGCAACCAAGATAGTACGCAGTGGCGGGAACGGCGTTAAACACATCTAGAAGAATCTGCATCCAAAGAGCTCATGTCAGCCCAAACAGTGCCCACATTCTAACTGAAAAACCGCATACAGAGAATTGATGATACAATCCAGGAAGTGCAGTTAGACCTGCATATGACAGACCATTTTTTGGCTTACAGCACTTCCCATTTTCAAAATCATTGTGATATTTCCTAAGCTCCAAAAGCGCTGTCCCTGCATGCCAGCGTGGCCCCGAAGGCAGCTACCATCTCCGAGAAAGTGCCCACAGGCTTTGATGAATAAGGATGGCCACAGAGGCATTGCAGTGGTCTCAGGGAGAGGAACCAGTGTGGCTGGTGCAGAAGACTACTACTGTCAGGTATGTAAGGTTTACCACGCAAGTGCTACTACAAAGCAGGAAATGTAAGTGGTAATTACATGCTAAATATCACTGATGAAGCAATGGAAGGTAAACCAATTTGCGAAGTGTCTTTGGGTGGCATTAAGGTACATGTATATGCTGACTCGGGATCCCCATACACGATTATAAATGAGGAGGTATGGAAGAAGAAATTTACTAACAAAGTAGGGGATAAGTTGAATCCTTCAGATGTTAACCCCGTGAGTTACACAGGCGATAGAATTGGTTTATTGGGTTTTAGGTGGCTCACATTCCTATTTAAGGGTAGACTCACTAGAGGCAAAGTGTACATAGCCCAAACGGGACCATCTGTCCTTGGTTGGTTCGACCAGAAAAACCTCCACATCATCCTAGACCCTAATAGTAAGGAGAAAGTCTTAGTTATAGATGAATGTAGTAAGATTGAAGACACCTTGAAACGTAAATTCACTAAAGTTGTGAGTGGTCAATTAGGCCAGTTAAAAGGTTTTGAGCACAGAATCATGCTCAAGAGTGACGCACTACCTAAAGTGCATAAGGTCAGACCCATTCCTTTGTTAATTAGGGATGAAGTAAAAAAAGAAATTCAAGGTCTTCTTGCCAAGGGTGTTATCGAAGAGGTAGATTCCTCAGAATGGATTAGTCCAGTAGTTGTAGCTAGAAAATCCAATGGCAAGATTCGTTTGTGTATCGATTTATGCCACCTTAACAAGAATATAGTGATTGAACGTTTTCCTTTACCAAAAATTAACGAGATGGTTTCTTCCTTAAGAGGGGCAACGTGGTTCTCCACGGTAGACCTTTCAGCTGCTTACCACCAAGTAGTTTTGAATCCTGAATCTAGACACTTAACGGCTTTTATCACGCCGTTTGGCTGTTTCCAATTCATAAGGATGCCATTCGGCCTTGCTTCAGCCGCAGCTGTTTTTCAGCGTTTAATGCACAAATTGTTTGGCAATATGGATGGCATTTGTTTCTTTCAGGATGATGTTTTGATTGCAGGTAATGACAAGGAGGACCATGACACTAAACTCTGGAAGTTTTTTGAGACACTCAGTTCTGCAGGGTTAACTGTTGAATTGTCCAAATGCAAATTTGGTGAGAGGAGCGTTTCTTACCTTGGCCATATAATCAGCGAGGAGGGTGTCAGGCCGAAGGCATCTCTTATTGAAAGCATTCTTGCTTCGCCTGCACCTGAATCTAAGGAAGAAATCAAATCCTTTTTGGGAATGGCAGAATACTGCGCTAAGTTTGTTAAAAACTTCGCTTCTAAGGTATACCATATCAGGTCCTTGCTTAAGAAAAATGTGAAATTTGAATGGACCAAGGAGTGTGAACGTGAATTTGCTGAGATTAAGTGGGAACTACAGAAAGTAAATGCCTTATCTAGCTTTAATCCTAATTTAGATTGCTGTTTGACAACCGATGCTAGCGACAAAGGTTTGGGCGCTGTTTTATCACAAATTGGGGAAAATGGTAAGGAGAGGATCATTTTGTTTGCATCCAGAGCCTTGTCACCAGCAGAAAGCAGATATCCTATCATAGAAAGGGAGGCCTTAGCCTGTGCATGGGCTTTAGAACACTTTCGTGCCTTTGTGTGGGGTAAGATGGTCAACATCAGGACAGACCATAGACCGTTAGTCCATATTTTGTCCACTGAGGGCACTGCAACTGCTTCGGCTAGATTAGCCAGGATCTCCATGCGCATGAAAGAATACATATATAACATCACTTACGTACCTGGGAGAGACAATGTGGTAGCCGATTGTTTATCAAGGTTACCTTCCCCTCTAGAGGAGTGCGTGGATGACCCATGGGGGAAATTCACGGTGGCGTTTGTACACGATTCTGGAGCTCCAGCTATCAGCAGGGAGGATTGGTCAAGAGAGCATGGTTTGGACAAGGATTTGGTACAAGTTTCTAAGTTTATCTGTCAAGGGTGGCCCAAAGAAAAGTATATGTCAGACAGTTTGAAGTCATTTTGGGAAATCCGTTATGAATTATCATTAGAAGGAGACATGTTGATGAGGGGTGATAGAATCGTCCCACCCGTAAGTTTGAGGAAAAGGGTTTTACAAATGTGCCATGAGGGACATTTCGGCATAGTAAGAACTAAATTAGCGGTCAAAAATTTGTTTTGGTGGCCAAAAGTTGACAAGGAAGTTGAGGTTTTCGTTAAAGCGTGTTCTGTTTGTAGTTCAGCCGACAAGTCCTTGAAGACTTTGAGACCAACCATGAGTGAGGGACTTATTCCTAGTCTCCCGTGGGAGACTATTGCAGTGGACATTTTTGGTCCAATTGGGGAGGAGAAAGAATACGGATTGGTTGCTATTGATCTTTTTACCAAATGGCCTATAGTTAAGTTCGTAGGGAATGTGGATACCAAAACTGTTTTAAAGTTTTTGGACAAAATTTTTGTAGTGGAAGGACTACCAATTAATATCCTAACGGATAATGGAGTTCAATTTTTATCAAAAGATGCTAAAGAGTACTTTGCCAAATGTGGCATCACACATAAAACCACCTCTTTATACAATCCCAGTGGGAACGGGACAGTAGAGCGCTTTAATAGAGTTATTAAAGGTATTTTGCAAGCTGCCAACAACAAAAACTTAGATTGGAAATTGGAGGTACAGAAGGCTGTGTGGTCCTACAAAGTCACTTTGAATAATTGCACTGGTGTCTCCCCTTTTGTTATGATGAGAGGTAGACTACCCAGATGCAAGTTTAATCCAGGTTGGGTTTTCAAAGACAGTGTTCAGGAGTGGTCCCCTGAGGAAGTTAAAAAAAGTCTGGTTTTGGCTCACGATAAAAGCAAGGTTTACTATGACAGACGCCATGGTGCTAGAGATGCTGTTATAAATGCTGGCGACTGGGTAAGAGTTAGGAAACCTTACAGAGTGGCGAAGGGTGAGAATAAATTTGATTCACCTAAGATGGTTGTCGAGGTTCTCAGAAATTCTGTCAGACTGAACGATGGCAAAGTTTGGAATTTAAAGGATGTTGCTTTTGACAGTTGCCAAGACCATGGTGTGGAGAACGTGGAGCCAGAGAAGAAATCTTCTGGTGATTTTGGTTGGATTGAGGATTATTTTGAGAATACTGATCTATAGTCTCAGTTAGCGCCAAATTTGTCACTTCCTCATTTAGGGGAGGGGGAAGTGGTGATTAGTGATCCTAAAGTGATTGATACTAATGTAATTTCTTGCCCTGCTCTCTCTCATGCTAATTCTGTTCCAGCTTTACCAGTCACAGATAACTCTAAGAGGTTGAGAGTTTCGCCTGGTTGGCTTAAGGATTATGTTAGGTAGACCTTGTTTGGTAGACTCCTTTTTTTTATTGTCTTTTGTATTGTCTCCCTTTTCCCGTTTACCTTTTTCCCCCCTCGGTTTTCCTTTTGTTCCTTGTAAGGGGGGGGGATGTGTTATGTTGTGATTTATTATTAGTATTGCTTTAAGGCTCGTGCTGTTGCAAGCCTCTAGAATGTTTACCCTTGCATCGACTGCATTCTCTCTTGTGTGTCAGTTACGCCCTGGCTGCTTGGCTATTAGATGTGTTGCTGGCTCCGCCTGTGCTTCTATATTTCTACTTCAATAAACTACTTGAAGAATCACCTTCCGGCTCCTTACCTAACAATGCAAGGGTAAACATTCTAGAGGCTTGCAACAGCGCGAGCCTTAAAGCAATACTAATAATAAATCACAACATAACAAGCAGGTCCATACAATGGATGTAGGTACCACACAGACCATTTTTGGCCTGAATACAACACAGTGCTTTACAGTGCACGTTTTTTTTTAATGGCAATTTTAATATCGCTTAAAAAAGAGATTTGGGGGTTAGGAAATTGGTTTTATTAATTAGATTTTAGGGGCAAGGAGAGGTGAAGGTATGTGAGGATTTTGTAAGTGTTTAGGGACATGTAGGTAGGGGTAAAAGGTGGCCAGGGGGTTTTAGGGTTTAAGGAACGGATATAAAAATATATATATATATATATATATAAGAAGGAGGACCACAAAAATTGAAATCCAATGGGCTCATTGGAGAGAACTGAAAGAATATGACAAACACTCACCGAAGAGTCTACAAATAATGTCTGCAAACAAAGAAATGCACTCCCCCCTTCCCTTATTCCTTGTTGTTATAGACTATGAACTAAAAAAAGTGCATACTGGTGACTACAATGTACTGGAACTACATTAACCAGAATGCATACAACAACAACATAGGAAGTCACATGACCTGGTGTTTAAAAGGAGGACTTAGAAACCCATGAGCAAGCTTTGTAAGAAGCGAAACGCGTTGGGTACTGGTTACTAAATAAACCGCTATCACTGTATTGAGACGAGAGAGTGCGTTTTCATTGCCCTCTGTGGGTATTCTCAGCTATATGCAAACGACTGGCCCAGCTGTAGAAAACTGCACCACACCGAGAAGTGAGCGCCGACACCAATTTGGGCTACAACTGCTTTGCATCAAAGAAACCGAGTGTCTGGCAGCCTCCGCGATAAATAGTGGTACGTGACAAGCTGTGGGCATAAATCAGAAAAAGAGAAGGAAAGCGCGACTTACCGGAGAACTGGCAACAACATCCTAGCCTTAAGAACAACAGCTGAGTGACTCACAGTGCGAAATGGAACGGAGCGGAGTGGAGAAGAACTAAAACACACAGAGCCCCTGACATCCAAGACAGCACGAAGAAACCGTTCGGGTTCTGATATAAACTGGACGGAACAGACGCACAGAAACGAAGAACAAACGACGACCGGTAAGAACGCATCCTTCCTTTCCCGATTGTATCTACGGGTCATTGACTGACATTTCCCACAAAGCATAAACACCACAGTAAGCGGAATAGGCGCCCCTTAGAGATATACAAACAATTATCTCTAATAATCACATCCAGTCTCTCACATTAACATTGCTGGCTAGCAAGTGTGAAAGACTTGTCGCGTGGGGTAACGTTAAATAGAAACAAACACGCGCAGTGGACAAAGTGACGGGCTCGTCTCATAAGATAGCGGTTTAACAATAATATCAAACAAACACGGTAACCATGGAGCAAAGAGATGCGCAGAGAATAGCAGACATAGAAGAATTATTCTCAGGTGTTACTCCTTCAACGACACGCAGAGAAAGGGGCCAAATAACAACACCACCAAACACGAATAGAGAGAAACTGAGATTTTGGGAGCGCCTTTCTAAAAGAGAGATTAATAAGTGGTGGGAGCTTCTCACTCTCAAAAAATACATCGAAGCTAGAAGAATACCGAGGGGACTTCGACTCACATTAATGCCCAGTCACCAAGACACAAGCTCTGACCTCCTTCAAGAGTGGGGTGAACACCTACTGAACTCCTCAATGGGCCTCATGACTATATTAATTAAACATCTAGAGAAAACGGTGAAACAAATCAAAGGCGAACTGAAAATACTGGAGGACAAAGTGGAATCACTGACACTAGATGAGGAACTGCTGAAAATAAAAGCGGGGATCATCAAAAATCTGGAAAGACACGAAGGCAGAGTGAAAATGAGGAAACAATATAAATTCCTACGTGACAAGGCAGATTTCGAGGAAGGACGAATTTTTACCTTCGCGAAGAAACCAGACAGAGAAAAGAAATCAACTCAACGCCAAACAACACAAGGCGAGGAAACATCTAGCTTTGACTCCCTTTCAAGCTTGGAAGAAAATGAAACGGAGGCAATAACAATCCCAACAGAAACAGGAAAAAACCCCAATTTTTTAATCGAGATGAGAGAGGCAGTGGAAAATCGCCAAAAGAGAAGCGACCCACCAAAGAGGGGAAGAGGCAGAGGAGCCCGAGGACGGGGAAGAGGAGACAAACAAGAAGAGGACGGAGGGGCCAACGCAACCCGAAGGGAAGACACTTGGTCGAAGACCCGTCTGAGACAGCCACGAAAATGAGGACGATGGAAGAGCCCCCACAAGAATTGAACATTATTAACCTCTCAAGTAGGGAACTCACATCAATGGAAAATAACATTCTAACGAGGGGCCTAAACTTCTGCCCTACTTCCCACATCAACACCACAGAAGTCAGGATTGACATATACAAATATACAAGAAAACTCAAACTGGCAAAGATCTATGCTGAAAAATCAAAGAGAGAAACAAAGAACACACTGGCGGAACCAACAGAACAACTACTAGTGGAAGACCTCAAGGGCTTAAACAAACTGGTAACCATGGGAGCAACTACCCTCTCACAAGAAGAAGAAGCAAGAATAACTCTGGAGGAGGTGTTGCCCATCCAAGGAGCCAGTGAGAGTGGCTTGAGGAACAAATCAAAGTTCAACCCACAGCTGCCACCGGGGAACAAAATTGGTCTCTTCCAAGAGCTAGTAGTAGAAGATCTATATAAACTACAGCCTACCAGGATCAAGAACAACCTAACCAAAAACGAGATGATCCAACTCAAACAACTAGAAATGGACCCACGAATAGAGATTAAACCCGCGGACAAGGGCGGCAACATCGTCATTATGGACAAAATGGAATATGTGGCAGAGGCCCAACGTCAATTGGTAGATATAGAATGCTATGTAGAACTGGAGAAAGATCCAACTAAGGAACTACAGCTTAATCTACAAAAGAAATTATCAGAATGGCATGCTCAAGGCCTAATTGATGATTATGAACGCAAATACTTGGACAATAAGAATCCTGTAACACCCACCTTCTACCATCTTCCGAAGGTCCATAAAGACAAACTCAAACCCCCGGGAAGACCGATAGTGTCAGTAAAAACTCTCTAATGGAACCCATATCCAATTGCAATGATAAATTTCTGGCACCCCTGGTCAAACAACTACCAGCATATCTGAAAGATACGACAGATTTGCTACAAAAACTGGAAACAATTACCTGGTCAGAGAAGTATATACTGATCACAATGGACGTGGTGTCATTGTACACCAACATCGAACACCACATAGGGACAAAAGCATGCAAATTCTTCCTAGCAAAAAGGAATATCCAATACAAAGACCACAACAAGATGCTGAATGAGATGATCCACCTGTGCTTGAATCAGAACATCTTTCTGTTCAATAAAAAGCTATACAAACAGACAAAAGGATGTGCCATGGGCTTTTCCTTTTCGCCCAATTTCGCGAACCTAACCATGGGATGGTTTGAACAGCATTTAGCGTGGCATACAAGTAATTATCAATGGAGCACGAAGATCATCCTATGGCTCAGATTCATTGATGGTTTGCTCATCATTTGGGATGGCTGCAAGGAAGACTTTCTCAAATACTTTGATAAACTGAACAGCACCGCCACCAACTTGAAGTTCACTGTTCAAATAAATAAGGAAAGGGTGGTATTTCTGGACACAGAGATCTATATAAAGAATGGCACAATACACACTACGTTGCACCGAAAAAAGACAGCCACTAACGCGATTCTCCATGGGGAGTGCTTCCACAATAAGAAATTGAAATGGAGCACACCTTATGGAGAATTCCTACGTTTCAGACACAACTGCTCGGAGGATGAAGAATTCGAGCGCCACAGTGCCAATGCAACTACCAGATTTGTGAAAAGAGGATACCCCAAGAAAGTGGTGAAACAGAGCCTCAAAAGAACACAGGCACAAGATCGCAAAGAAATTTTACAAAAACCGGAAAAAACTCCAGCACAAGAAGAAGTAATCCGATTAATCACCACCCACAGCACAGAAAACAACAAGTTGGACAAAGATCATGCAAAAACATTGGCCGATTTTAAAAACTGATCCGACACTGTCACAAATTATAGGCAACAACCCCAATATAACGTACAGACGTACAAGAAATTTGGGAGACCACCTGGTAAATAGTCACTACAAAGAAGTGCCAAAAAGGGATTGGTCACAACGAAAAGGCTTCTTTCCATGCAGACACTGCAAAGTGTGCAAGATCGCTAAAGCAACCAAAAAAAATTGAGATCAGAAAAGGTATGAAATGGATAATACCACAACACCTGACATGCAAGAGCACCTATGTGGTGTACCTAATCGAGTGCCCCTGTAACAAAAAATATATAGGGAGCACCACCTTTGAATGCAAGAAGCGAATCCTGGAACCTACCAGAGCGACAACGAATAAGGATCGCAGCTATGCGGTAGCCAAGCACATGGAGCAAGCACACAGCAATAACTGGGAACTCTTGAAATTCTGCGCAATAGAACAAGTCCAACAAACGGAGAGAGGAGGTGATCGGCTGAAAACCTTGAGACGCAAAGAATCCAAGCACATAATCAACTTCAGAACTCTGGAACCGACAGGCCTGAACTTGACTGAAGAACTCTATGTTCATCTCTAACGGTTTGGTGGCGCACCACACACAGTGGACCCCATTTAAACATTAAAAAACGCCCACTAGAGGGCAATAACAAACAGATCTGAATGCATGAACAGTACTGAGAAAATCAACCTGGGTGCAAGAAGGAGGACCACAAAAATTGAAATCCAATGAGCTCATTGGAGAGAACTGAAAGAATATGACAAACACTCACCGAAGAGTCTACAAATAATGTCTGCAAACAAAGAAATGCACTCCCCCTTCCCTTCTTCCTTGTTGTTATAGACTATGAACTAAAAAAAAGTGCATACTGGTGACTACAATGTACTGGAACTACATTAACCAGCATGCATACAACAACAACATAGGAAGTCACATGACCTGGTGTTTAAAAGGAGGACTTAGAAACTGGCTCAACATCCCGTGAGCAAGCTTTGTAAGAAGCGAAACGCGTTGGGTACTGGTTACTAAATAAACCGCTATTACTGTATTGAGACGAGAGAGTGCGTTTTCAGTGCCCTCTGTGGGTATTCTCAGCTATATGCAAACGACTAGCCCAGCCGTAGAAAACTGCACCACGCCGAGAAGTGAGCACCGACACCAATTTGGGCTACAACTGCTTTGCATATATACATATATTTTTTTTTTCCATGCTGCAGTTTGTCCATGTGCAAGGGTCCTCTAGAGGCAGATTGATGGATTCATAACAATTACAGGCAATCCATTAAAAAAAAAGAATTAAACAAACAAAAAGAATACTTAAACAGTCTAAGGGACAGTTTGGTATTGCTTAATTAAAAATATATATATTATTAACAACACAAATTGCAGTTTGCAACACTTGTCAGTGGAGCTCTCGGCATAAAATGTACATTAAAGCAACAGGGTACATGTTTAGCGTAGATGTATCCAGTACATTGTACAGTTCGAGGTAAGGAATACAGGATGTACTGAGTGATCTACTGTGTGAGGCGAAGGGGGTGGGACGTGGGATGGGGGAGAGAAAGAGGAAGGAGATGAGGAGAACAACAATTCAACAGTTTGAGAGCTCTGTGGTCCTTGAGATACAGATTATGTAATGCTGAGTCCACTCACACTCCTTTCACATTCACGGCGGTGAACAGTGGCACAGGTCAGCATGAGTGTGTGCCACGGGGAAGGGAGTGGAGGGTTGACTGGGTCGCTGGAGAAGGATTATGTGGTCAGGCGGTCTCGCATGGGGGCAGTTGCAGTGGAAGTTTAGGATTACTTAACATAAATCTTCATAACTCTGAGTCTGCATATTGGAGGCAGGCACTTATCTATTCTTCCCTAACACAGAAAAGCAAGCATGTGCATATTAGTATTTATATAGCGCAGATCTAGCTTGTTTGATGTACTTTATAGGGGCTTTGGGAGACAATACAATAAAGTGTACATCAAGTGACGATTTACATCTTTGAATTAAGCAATTACAATCCACATACCTACACTTGCATTTCATATATTTACATTTTCATTCAGAGCGAGATTACCTGATTTCCCTAAAATCACAGAATTTACAGCTAACTGTTGAGGTGGTTATGCAAATCCAGCTCCCCAGCCACCTAGTCACTGTCTACATTTGTTCCACGATATTATGTATTTTTTTAACCCCCCCCCCCCTTTCATGAGCCATAGGTAGGACCATCAACAACCTACTTCCTGTGCTGACTGCAAACGGTATTACAATTGAGGTTAAAGCCATCCTAAACCATCCTGAGAGCATGAAAGAGTGGAGGGACTGTGAGGAGGAAGTGCAGGAGTTGCAGTAATTACAGGGCCGGTCAGTTTTCCTGGCCTCACTATCCTCATCCCTCTTTCTTTATCATTATTTCATGGGAAAATGGCAATCATTATAATGCTCGATATAGCTTGACAGCTAAAGCTTGAGATGTAAAATATAAATGCCCATATGTTGAATACAACCACATACATCTCTAGAAATCTGAGCAGCATTCTAGCAGGATGGGGTGCAGCCCACAGAGACCAGCACTGAGGTCCCTGTACCCAATTAGGCAGTGGTGCTGGGAAGGGAGGTGGGGCCGAGAACATGACTATTGTTGATCATAGAGGGACAGACAGCAGCTAAAGCCTTTCCCCAAGATCCACTCGTGTGTCTCCCGCTTACAGTCCTCCCTGCCAGCCTGACTTTCAGTCACCCCATCTATCTCTCTGCCTGCCCAAGGATCAGGGGCAGCGGGCAGGGGAAAGGTCTTGGCCAACAACTTGGTTATCGTCATCAGCACACTGGTCAGCATGAGCGAGGCTTTCATCACGACGCTGACCCCGGCCAGGAGGAAGAAGCACATTGAGTATAGAGCACATGGTCAAGTTTCGCTCAAACCCCCTGGCCTGGAAATGTGGTTCTTGCTGTTGTTTCCATTAACAAATTAATTTTTTATTGGATAAGGTTGTTAGACTTGTGCCCAACCCCAGCCTAGAGGACCAGCAGATCACGCTTCATCAGGTCTCTACCCTTTGACCTGTCGGACTTGGGACACCCAGCCAGGAGACTAAGCTCCCACCAGCATTGCTCTCCGTGCCCACTGAGATACGGAAGGAAGCCCCTTGGTGGGAGCCACAGAACTCATTTTTAGTGACCGGCACTGATTGTTTTTCATTAAAATTCACCCAGGGGAATAGAGAGAACAACACAAAAGGAGAAATAAAAGAGGAATAGAAAGATGGAAAAACAGTGACAAAGACAGAAAGCGGGGTTGAGAAAGACTCAGCAAGAGTGAGTTAAAGGGTCAGGGCATGATTGGTGGTGAATGAACAGGCATGAGGTGGAATCAAGACTACGCAGCCTTTTTAGAACTGTCCGTTGGCTTCCGAGTAAAACTTTGGGCCTCTGTACCTATTGCTTTACAAATCAAGTACCGATGGCCTTCCACAGAGCTACTGTAATATCGCTGATAAACACAATAAGTCTGCATTTAATGTGCTAACAGTTGCAATGCATTAGTGCATGTCAGTATTTGCATGTGAAAGCACATAAAAGCCAGACCTATCAGCTTTGCCATTGCTTGTTCAAAAAAGCTACTTTAACCTGATTGTGTTAGAATTGACTGGATGAGTGTCTGTCTGCAGGGTGCAAATTCGCCCACTATAGCAAGGACTGTGAAAAAGCAGAAAGATGAAAGTGGTATTGAGTTCTAAATGTGTAACCATTGCAATTTTTTGTCTTCTTCTTAAAAGCAATTAAGTAAATCTAAGCTCTCTATAAATCAATGTGTTTAAGGTCACTTCCATGGACAGTGGCCCACGGCTTGGAGTAGGAGAAGGGAAAACGTGCACCCTTTGAGCTACAACGCAAGTGCCGTGCTGATGGCTAGTCAAATACTTCGACTCACAACAACCTCCTATTTGCACCTGGGGCACTGAGAGAAGGGCTCAGAGAAGCAAATAAAGAAAGAACACAGGGCTCTTGGAGGACTGTTTGCTTTTAGTTCCTGTCACTGTCTTCATGACGCCTCAGCAAGGATGAAGCATGTACATTGTCAGGGGTATTGTGCGCTCCCCGTGCACTGGGGGTTGGGTTAACCATCCCTACATACTACATGGTCCTCTCTTTCCCCACAAAGGCAACAGACTCGAGTTCTTGGGTTAGGCCATATCAATTTTACTTCACATGAAATAAGGTGATATAACAACCACCTCAACTTATAACATTACACAGCAAATATTGTAAAAGACACCGCAAACATGAACAAGAAATTGCACATATCCTATTTACAT
Source organism: Lissotriton vulgaris (assembly GCF_964263255.1). Taxonomy (NCBI): domain Eukaryota; kingdom Metazoa; phylum Chordata; class Amphibia; order Caudata; family Salamandridae; genus Lissotriton; species Lissotriton vulgaris. Next base: position 1,410,905,342 of record NC_141685.1, on the reverse strand, counting down.
CCCCATTTGGAGGCAGCAGCATACAAACAGACCAAGTGAGATAAAATGACATCAAACATTTCTGAAAGTTCCAGAGATCACATAGCACATTGGTCCCTGCCAGGGCATCCAGTGACTCTTGGCCACGCCCTCCCTTTGATCTCTGGGGTACCCAAGGAAGGGCTAGAAAGGTCGGGCCACCAGCAAGTCAGCCGCCCTTCCAACCAGCCTTACCCTTGAAAGGCTTCTACGAAAGGAGGCAGCCAACAGGGCAACCTTGTGCCCTCAATAATCAGTGCCATTATTGTGGTACAATGGGCTAAGTTGCAGTGGGTGTGTGGCAAAATTTATCCAGTGACCTCCATGTTTCACAATCGGGACAGAGAGGTGGCCACCAGGCACCAACCTACCTACCTTTAAAGGGGGCCTTGCTCTGCCCTCTTCCCTCGTCCCCATTACCTCTTGCGGTCATGCCCACTTCCACGGGCCCCCACCATTCCACTCTGGAGTGACTAATGACGCCCACCCGCAAATGGTGATGGACTTTTCGCCATCATAGGAAAAGCCGGAAGTAGCAGCTGCTACCTTTGGCTACCTCTAATCTGTCTCTCTTAATTCGTGCCTGAAAGACCTCCACTAAGAAAGACTGATTGGCCCCTGACCTGCAATGCAATGAATAAATGATGAAATAATGAAACATTCAAGACCAGGAAATACAGTGAGTCTAATAAATAAAACATTAGATGACGTCTAGACTGGGGATTACTCATAACAATCCAGGAGGAAGTTTAAGACACACATTGAGAAGTTGCAGGATATGAGGAACCCTGGGTACATTTTAGGGAGCGCCATTATCCTACTTTCCACCTCCCTACCTCACCTTTTATCCAAATTCTTTTGTCTGCTGATAAACTGTTTGATTATGAACTGCTCAGAATAGCCTTGATTTGAGTTCTATGTGCTATGGAGCACTGTTAGAGCATTCAACAATCTACGCTTTAGAAAATGGTGCGCGGCATCTCACGGAAACAGCGAATCTTGCGAAACTCTGGCAGAAGATTCTGTTATCAGCCATGTCGATAGTGGCCCTCGTTGGGCAAAGTCACACGTGAAATCTTGATGTGCACCGCAGCCTGTGCATAAGTTATCTTTGGTTAATCATTATTGCTGATAACATAAATAGTAGACTTAAGGAGGTGAACAAATAGGAATCCTTTCTTAAGCTGCGTCCAGATTCGTCCCGGGCTCCTTTCCACGCCGAAACATCTGGCAGGTTCCTGGACTATAGAGGTGGGTTGGATTTCTTTACATATTCCATACATCCTCAAAGAATTGAGATGGACATTTTGTTCGTAATCAAAGAAGGGAGGGAGGGTGGAAGGGAGTGATGATGCAAAATGCATGAAAAGAATATGTTCTCATTTAGTGCATACTGTGAAACCGACATATTGAGTGAGGGAGTTTTCAGCAGTGAGTGAGTGTTTGCCATAGTGTATGTTGAGCGAGCCAGGATTTTCTAGAGTGACTGAGTGATGGTTTGGTGATGGTTTTATTACAGAGAAGGAGTTGCTTTACAGTATTTGAGGGGTGACTTTAATGCAATTACCAAGTGAAAAATTTATTAGGGTAAGCATGGTTTATCTACGGTGATCTAGCTGGGACTTTACTAAAGCGATTTATGATTTTCCTACAGATTTTAAAATGTAAAGTATTTTGAGTGACATTTTACTACTATAAATAATGGTCATTCTAGTTTGCCTGAAAGTTATTTTCCAAATCGAATGCTCATTTTCCACAGTGACTGTGTTACTACACTGAAAGAGGGTTTGTGTACAGAGATAAGGCCAGATGTACTAACATTAGGAATACTGATTTCCAAATTGCGATTTTTCCCAATTGTGGTTTGGAGAGAATTGCAATAAAAGCTCGGTATTACTAATATATGAAACTCTTTTGAGTTACATTAGTGATTCCTAGTGGGTCGCAAGTAGACCTACCTCATGCATATTGACGAGGTAGGTAGTTTTAAACTGGTGGTAAAGTATTACTGTTTTGTGACCGGAATTCGGTCACAAAACTGTAATACATATCATACCGATTTGTAATTTGAAAGGGATGCCCTAAACACGACCCTTCCAAATACCAAATCGCAAATGCAAAATGCGATTCGGTAACAAGTTACCGAATCGCATTTTGTACATTTGAAAAAGCATTTTTCCGGTCGCAAACAGCCCAATTCTGCAAATTGGGCCTTTTGCCACTGGAAAAATGCTTTGTAAATCTGGCCCTAAGTGAGCGTTTCAGTACAATGAGTAAGAGGGTTTTGTTACAGTGGTTGAGGATTTAAGTACACTGTGTGGAAATATGTAATACAAAATTGAGAGAGGATTTTACTACAGCAGTTGAGTGGGGATTGTAATGAAGTGACCAAGTAAAGATTTTACTACAGAAATAAAGAATTTCACTGGAATCACTGAGTGAATGTTTTACTACAATGAATGAGGGCCTTTCGAAAGAAATAGTACTCTTTGTTACGACTACACACATACATGCCTTTGTGAATTGGCCCCATGGTCTTTAATCTAACCCTAAATTATTGTTTCATTTTTGGTGGATTTATTTTTATATCATTACTCTTTTGGCACACACAAAATTCATTTTTTATACTCATTTATATTTCAATGTATGGGGCCAATTTGCAGTTTGAGTACATGGAGTAGTACTTCCGGTGTACTCTTCAGCTACTAATGGATGTTTTGTGGATTGGTCTCTCAGGCTTTGATTGTAGTGACTCATTGATGGTTTTGTTGCAGTGAGTGATGGTTGAGATAGTAAAAGGACTAAAGGAATTTACAAATGTTAACCAAAACAGGATAAAGTATGGTCAATGTTTTTATTGTATTTTAGCAAAAGTAGCATGTGCAATGTGATTGGAGCGCAAATTTCCATGTGAACGCACTGAACACATAAACTTCTATATGTATCTGCTGATAAAGCAAAACTTCATATTTCTGAAAAAAGAGGGGACATCCTTTGTTGCACGCCCCTATACCAGATTGTGACACAAACGTTATAGTCGTATGACTGTATTACAGGAAGTGTAAAGTGCATTACAGTCGGACAATGAGTTGTTGTTTAGTGGTTAGGGTGCTAGCATTACTCTTGCAACCATGAACTTACAATCCATCTGAAAGATTTTACAACATGCAGTGTCATCAGTCCACGGTTGCACAGCTGTAAATGTGGAGAACACAGTGGCACTACTTAGAGAGGTCAGTGGCTGGAAGTACACAATCATTTTTTTGCAATTGACTTGCAGATAATCCTCTGGATAAAGAAAAAAAGGGAAAATCAACAAGAAAGTAACGGACCTGCCAAGGAACTGTCTGCCTTGAACTCCATTACTTGAAACAATGGCCGACCGCCAAGGAAACCAATATCAGGTGGCAAGACCAATTTATTCTGTAAACGCCTTTAATGAAGATTTTCCGAAGATGGAAAGAGACCATTTAACCATTTGTGGCCATCTCAAAAGATATTTCAGGTAAGAGAACACATTTAATTGAATGTTGGCATGTTCACCATATTTTCGGCCATATTTCAGATTCATCAACTTTGCTTCATTGAGACTGACAATCATTGGCTGTGGTTGCCTGTTTCGTAGTTTCACCTTTCCCTTGATACTTAAAGTGTTGAAAAGAAAGTTAAATGAAAATGTAGGTAGTCATTAGGAAAACTGTCAACATTATATTCCAGTGCTTAATTTGTCAATGAATGAGTGCCGGTGGCCAAAGCTCTGGTCAGAAGCCTGCAGCTAATCCTATTAAATGTCAGCAGCCGAATACCCAGGCTCCGTATCTTTGAATCCACCTTATATCCTCTGCTATACACTCTCTGCCTCTTTATCTCGCTCTTACAGGTTCCTGCTTTCTCCTTTTGTAACGGGTTTGCTATCTTTGTCTTACTCTTTCTTTCCACGCTGTGTGTTTTTTCCCCTCTCTTGCTGTCGGTAAAGTCTGATGTGGTATCAAAAAGTTAAGTGCCGGTGGCCCCCACCGCCAACAACCAGTTCAAATTAAGAATTGAATATTACAAAAAAAATCTAGTAGCTGTTAAAATTAAGATGGCAAATAATATGTAACTAACAGCACATCTTCAACATGTTACGCCACAAACACCTGATGCTACAGCTTGATGTCAGTTAGATAAATCAGTGATTTAAGTACACGAAAAAGAATTGTGTGTGAAACTTTTAGGGGGAGGTTTTAAACTCAGCCGCCACGCACCCCTTATATATGTAGATAGAAATATATATTTTTTGTATGCGTGTGTATGTGTAGGTATTCACTGAAAAAACGTTGTTAGAGTATGCTATGGTTAAGTGTACTTAAACGTCATAAGCATTGTTGTTTTAAATAAAAGCGCAGAAATCCACTAAATAAATACGGTTAAAGTGATATTATGATTAGATTTTCAGTTGAAAAGGCCATGAAGGGTATGACAATAGGAGATGCAGAGTGGATGCTTCCTCTGTGGGTTCATGCTGCTCATACATTCGGCTCCCAGTTACTCCTGTTGGAGATGACGTTGCGCTGGCTCAGATGAAGCTGAGTGAGGTGTTTGAAGTGTTTCGGTCTTTGAGAACTGACCATTTAAAGTTCTGTTCCCCTATCTAAATTGAGAATCCAAGATGGCGGTTGCAGTAGTGTACTTCTTTGACACAGTGCTTCACTGGATGTGAGAGGTTAGCATTCCCAGGAGACTGCTGTTCATGAGCGACACTCAATCATAAATGGGGTTTAGAGGCAGAATTTGGTTGGGGTCTCTCCAATTTCCCCTGTACTTGTAGCAGGGACAGGCTAGGTCTTGGAGTAATTTTAATTACGCCTGAGGAATTGGAGTAGTTTCTAGGCCTGGGCGGTAAATTCTGTTCCGGTCGCGGAATTTGTGGAATCTTGCATTCTGCGGTGAACGCGGAATTGCAAAAAATTCCACGATCCACGGTTTCACAAAATGTATTCCTTGTTCGGGCTTTCAAAATGCGTGTTCGCCAGATATTCCCCCCAAGCACGCAAACGGCGTTCGCGAACAAGAAAAAAGCAACGGGCAGAACAAGCAATTCTGCGTGTTCGCGGAACTGTGCATGCTCGCAGAGATTTTTTACTGTTTTGCGGAGCTATGCGTAGCGTGACTTCACAAATTCCGCCCACCCCTAGTAATTTTGGTAATTCCGCAATACCATTTGATGCAGAGTTGCTGATAATTATGTGATTATGCCTGCTTGCGTAATATAGAGTAATTTGGAAGAGAAATTAGCAGTTAACCAGCCAATTTAGCGAATATGAGCAGCTGCTCTCACTATTGTCCATGTTGTTTTGAAGTAAGCTCAGTTTTCTTAAAGCAGAATGCATCCTTGTATCCATTTAGAATACAAGGTTGCATTTTTCGCTTAGAAACTACTGCTAAATGGTGGAAGTAAGCTGGTGAAAATCACACCCCAAGAGCACATATAGTTAGCATGAGCAACTGCTTGCACTGCTATTTCGTGTACTGTTTCATGTAATGGTATTTCTTAGCGCAAAATGCATCCTCACGTCCATTTTGGATGCAAGGGGGCATTTTTGTACTAAGAAAATAGTGCTTAATGCAGAATTACTCTTTTTACATAATTGCACAAAATTCAAAACTAATTCCACATGATTACGCTACACAGAATTATGCAAGTTGCGCCCACCCCTAGATTAGACCCTCTCCACCAGCCATCAGTTTAAGAGGGGGCATCCAGGGCCTCCACCCTCTGTCCCATACTGAAGACTGTGGGGGAGTTAAATGAGTACTTTGAATTGAGGACTTTGTGTGAGTGGTGCACAAACCATAGAAGAATGGCTCTTTGAGGTCAATGATGACACTGGTGAAAAGAACTGCAGAAGTTCCCTACTGGATGGTTCTTCCAGCAACTTCCCCTGATCCATGCAGAGGATGTGTAATGACGAGGAGGATCTGGATTCTCTGGCAAAAAGGGCACCAGTGGACTACTTTTAGCAGCAGGCGAAGAAATTAGATCATTTTGAGGCTATATGTTTGGTTCTAAGGACAGAGCACAGGGTGTTTCAGAGATATTTACTAAAGTAGAACTCTAAGTTCAGTTTTTAGGTAGGAAAGCAGAGGAGGACCTGGAGTTTATAGCCTATCAATGGAAAACAGCAAAGAGATCCACACATTTTTAGGCTTTTGCAGTAATGTTGTCATGCTCATTTGAGGACAGGCCAGAAAATGTGGAGCATGAGAAAGGTCAGCCACACGGAGTATGATAATTTAGCAGTTTCTGATCAGAAGAGGCTTGGAGGTCTCGATTTAACACTTCCAGACCTTTGAAAAGCTTCTTGGCTGCTCACAAAGAATAAGCAAGCGGCGAGGCGGACCGCGACAAATGAAAGATGGACAAACAGGTATTTCTTTCCTTGATGTATGTCTGGCGGCTATCTCTATAAAGAAGGATCTTCAGGCACTGAGGGGAAACTCCGTAAACATTGGAGCCCAGGCTAGGATGAGAATCATTTTCTGTTTTGACAATTCTTTATTTGGTTATAACATATAATAATACACGTCATTCCTTGTACATGAGAAGTAATAAAATAAGGAACGTAATGTCAGTGGTTTTCACTACTTCTCTACCAGATCACATCTCATCTTCCTCTCTGAAAGCCAAGTATGAAGCCTGTAATTTTTAGTAACAGGTCTGCATTGTGGCTTTGCAAACTTAAGTGTGAGCACCCCACTACTGTAAGACATTGATAGCTAAGTGTGGACTAAGACCAGAACAAAATCTCACAAAAACCAAGTCAATCAAGTTCCGGCTCTGCATTTCTGCATGGGTTCTGCTTCCCATTGACTGTTAATGCAGTGCAGATCAGACCTCATCATTGAGCAACATTATTTTATGGCTGATACAACTGAGTTCTCTCTTACATCTTGTCCTGTCCTTTACAGGGTAGTGCAGGTATTTCATATGGTCGCTTTTATTTCATGCACAGTGTTTTGTTCCATTGTTCATGTGTACCCTTGAAAGACACTCTGGGAGATAGAGAGAATAGTATAGGTTGAGCACAGATCCCATCTGTACTTCAGGAGTGTGTAGAAACCTACCTCGTACTGTGTCAAGCGTGTCTATCTGACTGCTTATGCGGTAAATCACCTGCTTGTAAGTTGCCATTGTGGCCAGGACTCTATATTAGGAGTGCATTTTGTCCTTTATAGCCTAAGAATGCCGCATTTGGAAATAGTGCAGTAGCAATCCATGTAGTTCTGTGGGGTGTGTCCTGTGGATAGTCATTTTAGCCAGGCAGGAGCACTGCTTGGCTCCTTAGTCATCCACTGGCCCCCAGGGATTACTTCATGATGTTCCTTACCTCCCCCCAGTAGTGACTTGGAGATGGGAATTCCCAGAGGGAATCTTCTATGTCACTGTCAAGTGACTTGTACGTCTAGCACACTGCTTCCGGCAGTATGCCTGTGTCTTTGAGTCAATGGAAAGGCCAATGCCACCTATGTAGTATTTCATAGCATCTCAGTATCAGGCATTTCTCCCTAAGCGATTTATCATGTACAGCCAGTACCTCTGCCTATTCTTTTCCTGTATTTTCCACTCACAATCAATGGGCCCCCCATGCTTTCAACTGACCAGATGTGGTGGCTGAGAATGTGCTGTGTGAGTAAATGCCTGACAGTGCACCTTTAAATGTCCTCCATGTGCAAAGAAAGTTAAGTATGGCGTATTGTGGCAATGCTATGGGAGTGGGTGTACATTTTCCACTAAGGTAGTTGTGAAGTCTTTGAAGGTCCTAGAAGAGAGATGTCGGCAGGTGAAATTAAGCTTTGACTTCTGCAAACATCTTTATCCTACCCTCTGTTATTAGTTGGTCTATTACCTATGTGCTCTTGCTCTGAATTTATTCCCAGGAAGGCTCAGTGCCTTCTTTTTTTGATGCAGTTGTTTTCCCAAAAGTGGGCTCCTATGAGTATTCAGCTGTTTTCTCCCAACCTGATATTGGCTTTATATGATGCATAGGTCATGGCCTGCAATATTGGATGAGAATCATTTTTAATTACAAGTCCTTGTTCTTTATGCTGCCTCTAAACGCCCAGAGGCTCTCAGAGCCCGCATACAGCCCACTAACATTGTTTCATGTAGAAATTAGCATTTTTCTATCCATATTTTGATAAACACGGATGCCTACTCAATCTACAAAATGGTTTGGTGTGGTAATTTTGGAGTGATGGCTGGTCATGAAAGTATTTGCTGCTTATCATCAATATAGAGTACATTTTTGTGGAATTGTAAATATACCTCCACAATATTACTTTGTTGGTGTTCCTTTAAAGTGCTGTTTCCTTTTTGACAAATATTGGAGTTCTCTTTGTCCATATTTGTTACACTTTTGGTCCCCTGATGCGATTAAAGGAAAGGTCAAATCCAGACCTTGCCCTGGCCATCCGCCGGGGCTATTGGATCATATGTGCTAACCAGGGAGGCGACAAGATAGGGGGTGGCTTAGCTATTATTTTCAGGCATACCTTGGAGGTCTTGTTCTCAATACTGGGTCAAATCAGGAATATTGAGGGTCTCATCTTCTGCATTAAACTTATCTTCACTGTCTCCTTCACAGGCTTGCTAATGCATAAGTCCCTGTACTGCCCTGATAGCGGTCTGGCACAGCTGTGAGATGGCATTGGCCAAATAATTACAATGCACCAACTTCACAATCATGGGTGATTTTAACATGAATGCGGAGGCGCATAACTGCTCCCAAGCCTTGCATTTGAGCCAGACCTTGGCATGCCTTAACTTAACACAATGTTACCGCCCCCACTCATGTAGCTGGCTACACATTGGACTTATTTTTTTCCAATATCTTCCGTCTTCAAGCTGGCGCCTCTACTCGTCTAGTGCGGATGGACCATTTTTTTCTGTTTTCATTTTACAGCCCATGCAATCAGCTTGAAATTAAAGAGGCTCCAGAAAAGAAGAGAAACTAACAAAAGGTCACAAAGGACTCATTTGAGCCATCCCTGGAATCCGCTCTCCCCACATTTACAGGTAATCCAGACAGCAAAGAGATTCAATTTAACCAATGGATCTCCTAGGCACTGGATCCTATTGCACCCCTCAAATCGCACTCTGCAAAAAGAACCAAGCTGTCATCACTTTGGTTCTCTCCTGCTCTAAGAGAAAAGTTGCTGCAAATACCTTGTGCTCAAATGGAGAAAGTCATATGACCCAGAGGCTTAGCAGACATATAAGGCAGCTCTCAGAAATGTCCTTAAACTCACCCGGAATTCTATAAGGGAGCACTTCTCACTGTGGATTGCAACTGCTGCCATTTCCTCTAGAGAAGTCTTCAATATAATTAATTTCTTAATTTCCCCAAATGGGAAAAAAAGCCCAATCCTTCCCTCTCTTGGTCTCTGCACTAGTCCATCAGATTTGTTTGAAGAAAAGTTCCTAAAACTCCACTCTACCTTCCTGGGATCTGCTGACACAGTAGACTCTCCAGCACCGCCCGCCAGTAACTTACTTGTTCTTTCCACGTTTTGCAATATATGGGAGGACGATTCACTTGAGTAGCTGTTAAAATACAAATTTGGTTCCCCAGAGAACCCCTGCCCCCCTCATATTTTAGATTGGCCACACACTCTCTAAATTCTTAGCGCAATATGTTTTGGAAGGCCTCTTTGAAATTTGGCAGTTTCCCGGTCATCTGGAAACAGGCAATCCTGCTAGCACGCTTAAATAAAATAAATGCGCATCCGAGTGTGCTAAACAACTTTGGGCACATCTCACTTCTGGCAGCTCCGGCAAAGGTCTTGAGCATTTCTTCCATTTATACTTGTGAGTTGTGGATCAGGGATTGTCTCAGGTTGACCCTAATATCAAGGCCACCAGGGTGGTGAGTATTATCTCCCCCATGATCTTATGGCTGAGCATTCCACTGAGCCGGCGACGCAAATAGCCCACAGTATTTCAGGCATTGAGATCTCTAAAGCCTTAGTCTGGAATATGCCAAACAAAGCCCCAGGACTATATAAGGTGCCTGGTGATCTTTTTAAGTCTTATAGAAATGTATGGTGCTCAAATTTTTCACTGCTCTTTAGTGCTATAAAGTATTGTGCACCTTTGCCTCCCACCTGGGCAGGGACCGAGATTATCCCAATTTTGGAAAAGGGTTCTAGGTCCCTACCTTCAAACTACAGACTGATCAGCCTATGACAGTTCTCAAAAGCTGTTTAGTCTGAATATTTTGAATAGGTTTAGTGAGTGATTGTCCTTGCATGCTGGTTTTTGAGATGGCATAGGAACTATCGACCAGGTGTTTTGCTTGTAATTGTTATATTGGAAACACGTTCCCCTGGGGGCGGCAGACTATGTTATATTTGTGGACCTTCGGTCTGCTTTTGATATAGTTCCCAGAAATTCACTGTGGAAGGTATTGACAGAGATGGGGGTCCCTGAGTTTCTTATAGATTAGATTACATTCGAACAATGCCTAGGTTAGATGTGGGCCACATGACAAATTGACAAACCCACATCCCAGTTAATCAGGGAGTAATGCAGGGGTGTGTGTTATCTCCTAGCCTCTTTCACTTATACATTAATGATTTAGTGTCACAGCTTGAGCAATATGAGGGAGATGCCCCTCGTCTTGCGGGAGTGAAGATTGCGGCCTTCCTGTTTGCAGACAATACCATCCTGTTATCTAAATCCCCTATGCGCATCCAGAACTTTCTGGATTGTTTTGGGTCCTTTTGCAGTCAGCGGGGGCTGGAGATCAACTTCGGCAAGACCAAATATAAGGTGTTTTACCCCTGCCCAACTACTTGTGTAAACCCAGCACTCAATGGAATGGCCCTGGAGGGAGTTCAGGTGTTTGATTATCTTTGGGTTACGCTCACAGAATGATTTGACTGGTTATCCCATATTCTGTGTGTGAGCTCAAATTAGAGCAACATTGTGTGGTATTATGAGGTGTCACCATGGCTCCTTTTTTTTTGCCCGTTGACACCAGCCCTCGAAACATGCAAAAGTCAAGCTTTAGAAGCTACCATGTGTGGTGGTGAACTTTGGGGCTTTCAAGACTCCAGGCCTCTAGAAATGATAGAAAATTGTTTTGTGAGGAACCTAAGCAGTCTACCAGTCTGTAACCCAATTCTCCCTCTACGTCTAAATTATGGCCTCAGCCATATTAATGACATAGCTGGGTTGACACCACTTCAGTATTGGTGGGTACTTTGGATAACACCAGAGCTCATGCCAATTCGTATAAACTTAGAGGACGTACTGGGTCCTTCCGAGCCTGTAAGAGTGCTTGACTTCAGACAAGGAAAGATCAGTTGGGTCGATTGGGTACAATAATCTGTGGTCTTCCCCTGCTGATGATATATTGACAACCAAACGTTATGTTCTCTTAGGGCTGGCTCTCTCCAGTGGCGGTTCTTTTATATGGGCGGAGGGGCTACGCCCTTGTCCTTTTTCTGCCCCCTAGTTGTGCTTTTTACTTTACAATTGAGTAAATATATTCCTGCAAGTAACCTGCATCAGCGCTGTGAGCTCCTCAGCCGGCAAATCTAGGATTGGTGGCGCATGCTCAGAGTGCATGATTTGTGCCTGCCATAAACCTGGCAGGCACAAATCATGCACTCTGAGCATGCGCCACCAATCCTAGATTTGCCGGCTGAGGAGCTCACAGCCCTGAGACGTGTGACGTCAGCACCTCGGCAAAGACATTGAAGTCCTTGCTGAAGGACCTCCCCCACCGATAGAGTTAGCCCTGGGCGCTGTCTGCTTCAGCTCTGCAGAGGCCAGGGCTACATGTCAATCATAGTTCATGAAGCCTCCCTGTAATGTTAACCCCTCCCTTCCCTGCCCTGTGACCAATGAAACAAGAATGGGTTAAAGTGGAAAGAAAGAAGCTGCGTCGTGATTCCTTGCACCTCCGGTGAGTGAAAATTAAAATGTACATATTTATAAAGTGTTCGAAATGAGCGAGCTTTAAAAGTTATTAGTAGTGCTGAACTGTGTTCTTGCCCTCATGTCAGGTATTTAAGAGGCCATAAACTGTAGCTAGCATTTAGTTGCCAAATTGAAAGCACATGTGAAATCCTTTTTGAAAGGCGCATGTTGTTACTTGTTAGTAATTAATAAGTTGTCATCCGAGGCCAACATTGGGTGCTGACGGCTATAGTTCAGGGCAGAGTCAACAGATCTCATGACCATAGAGAGCTCGGAATGGCAGGATGCAGACAGGAGACTTTGTTGGGCTGGGTGAACTCTGTAGGCTGGGTATGCATGCTCGAAACCTCCATTATTATCTTTTTATTACTATTCGGATTTGTAAGGGGCTTGGGTGAAGTCACTGTGCATATGGGCTCTTGGGATTTTTGTAAGGCACTGCAGGGTCTTTAAGTGGCTACAGCAGGGAGTATGACACCGGGGGTCACACTGCTCGGTGATTTGTAGTGGTTGGAAGATCATTGTCATACCTGGTGTCGCGCTCCATGCTGCAGTCAGTTGAGAGAGAAGCAAGCCAGCAATGCAGTAGACTAAATGAGTGCTGGCTGTGTAAATAGTGCTGATGTGTGTAACGGTTTGAGAGTGTGTTTTGGTGTGTAAGTCCACCTATCTCAGTGTGTATGACTGCTGATGTGTTGTTTAACTGTGAAAAGGGCCTAAGTGAAGACGTTATTAAACACTTTCATATTGCAATTATGAAGGTACATTCCTTCTGCTTCAAAGTAGGTCATGTAACTGGTGCTCACATAGAGCACTCCAATATTTTTGATTCAAGTTCGAAAATAGATATTTATCTTACTCTTGTACATAAAGTGCGGTGTGAGTTAATCATTGATGTGCTGTCAATTACAGGCAATAGTTTAAAGACAAATTCATATATCTTAATTGTGGGACATTCATCAAGTGTAAATTGAATCAACCAACACCATATGTGAGCTCCCCAGACCTTGCATGAAAAAAGACCGCCATGTATAGACTGCGTCAGACAGCTGTCTGATGTTCAAGATCAATACCATATGCCAGCGTCGCCCAGTATTAACTCAAAACCACTACATCCAGAGGCACAAGAGACCCTTGTATTACACCTACCAGTGCACACCTTTGTATTACACCTGCCAGTGAACACCCTTTCATTACACTCACCAGTGCATACATTTGCATTCACCCACCCAGTGCACGTCCTTGCATTGCACCCACCTGTGCACCCCCTTGTATTACACCCACTAGTGTATGCCTTGTATGACACCCACCAGTGCACGCCCTTATATTACACCCACAAGTGCACGCCCTTGTATCACACCCACCAGTGCATACCGTTGTATTCCACCCTCCATTGGACACCCTGGTGTTACAACCACCAGTGCACACCCTTTTATTACAACTAACAGTGCAAGCCCAAACAACCAAAACATATGCAATGCCAAATAAACTAGAGGACAGCAGGGACATGAAAAACACATTAATAAATATTTATGGTAATACTTAGCATCTGTTGTGCACTTAAGGTTTAAAGCATACTGATTCTTTCTTATATTTTAATAAGCTCACTGAGTGAACTTAGCATGCCCCTAAGTTAACACTGATGTCAAAAATACTGATTGACTTGCAAACCATGAATGTTAAAATTGTCGAGGGAATGCATTTCAGCAATTTTGTTCCTCTCTTATTTTACATGCTTTACTTAATCTTGCATTCCCCATGAGTTAGCTATTTTATAATGTTGTTGTTTATCTGTATTTTTTTCTCTGCACACTTTGAAGGTTGAGCCATGCCAGGTAATTATGAGGGGATTTGATTGAGCGCTCAGGCGCTAAGGCTGAAGCCAGACAAAGTGCCTGTCAGTGGGTTGGCCTCTCTGCAGAGCACGCAGAATAATGTTTGTGTATTCCATTTTCAACTAAAATTCTGTGGATAGGTGTCTGAAGGGGGTACACTGATGTAAAAATATATGCAAGGCAAAAGTAAGAGAAATTAAAGTGCTTACATTTGAGGGAGTGCAGTGCATGTTGGGCGGTGAAGTGACAGAGACGCGAGGAAGGACATCCGGGGAAGAATGAAAAGAGGAAGCTGAAGAGGAAAGAGAGGGGGTTGAAGATGTGCAGATGGACAAGATATGCAGAGAAAAAGAGAATACATATCTAACATAAAGCACACATAATTGAAGGACAAAACTCCTTCCACAGGCCTCAAAGCTATTTATTTCACAGACTCACTATTTCAGAATTTAAACATTTCCAAAGTTAATTATTTATAAGAAATCATTGCTGTCACTCATTTATCTTAAACAGCTAGCACCCAGTGACAAAGCCAATCAAATGGACAGGCCTTTGGTGTATGTCAGTTGCTGTGCCATTTATCTGGATTAAATTACATCTCAGAGAGAAACCAAAATACCGGTCTTATGGCTCATATGAGAATCGCAGAAATGTATTTGGCATGTTCCTTCTTCTGCTCCTTTTTCTCCAAAGTCTATATTATTCCTGTTCCTTTTTGGTATTTTATCCCTCTAATATTTTTCTCCACTAATTCCTCCACCAGTTATTTTCCCCTTTTCTCTCGTGCCAGCTTTCTTTCCCTTTCTCTCGCTCCCGTCTCTTTTCCATTTCTCTGTTTTTTTTGGCCTTCTTTCTTCACTTTTCCCTTGTCTCTACTCTGCTCTATTTTCTTTATCCGTCTTTCTTTTCTCTACCTGCGTTTCTCTTGTCTTCATATACCCTTCTCCCCTCCTGTTTTTGTGCCTTACACCTTAGACTTCCATTTCCCTTTCTTTTCTTCCTGTAGATAGCTTTCTCCATCTCTGTGTCTCTCTATCCTTCTTTTCAATAACCCCATTGCTTGCCCCTCCTTCTTTTCCTTCCTGCCTAGCAGCGCTCAGTTGTTGCCCTGTCTTAACTACCTTTCCTCTCCCAAGAAAGTAGTGGCATTTACATACATTACAGGACAAGAATAGTCAGGCCTTTTGAAAAGGTAATGCAGGTGGGAAATGGCCCCTACACAAGACTTTACAGACTGTTATAGAAAATAGGCCCGGGCACCAAAATAAAGTTGGTCCCCGTCACTGAATTAGGTAGCTAAGAAAATGTCCCACCTTTTCAAATTGGGGCAGTTTTTAACTTGTTAAGACAAGCAGTGTAGTGTAGGTGACTTCATGCATTGTTGCTTGCTGCAGGCATTGTTTGATACCAGAGAAATCCACAGTAAAAAATGTGTCACCCGACTCTAAAGCAGGCCCACAAAAAGCAGAAAAGATGGTCCACACACTGACCTGAAATATCAAATCTTCTGGCACTGCCTGATTACCATACACTGTTTAGACCTCCTACTGCCCTGGACTGTGGTAATGAGAGAGAAGGTACTGAGCTCCATGGATGGCATTTATATTTCCAATTCCGTAGGTGGGGTACTGCCACCTCCCCTCTCCACTCAGTGTAGTTGGAATTCCACAACAAGAGCCTGACACATGGAAGGCTCCATGGATGCACAGCTCTTCGGCCCTTAATTGTAAATCTTTGGGCGTATTTCCTTGTCTTCACTAGCAGCACCCCTGATGAGGCGGCAAGAGGTGCACAAACAGCTCCCTGACACCGGCATATGGACTGTCTTCTCTTGCACCTTAATGTGTGTGCTTCTTGCACTCCACTCACAGGATTTCCTGTGCATTGCAGGACTGTCAGGCATGCACGTGGCTGGTCCGGAATGGTAAAGAAAGGAATAGTTGTACAAAGATCAACAGGCCTGGCCCACCAACCCCAGAGGGTGGCACCTCTCTCCCTCACCTACAGCCTGCACAAACAGCCTCCAGCCATCAACTTGGACCAGCTGCCACATCGCTGACACAAATTCATCATTTGTCACGAGGAGGGTTATGTGGTAACCTTGGAAACTGGTGTGGTGGACTGCTTAGTGGAGGTAGTACCGGGCCAACTTCACCTTCACTCGGTCCAGAATTTCTCCACACACTTGTTTGGGATGTGCTGCGAAGTGCAAGTCAGCTTACTATATACACCAAGAAAGAGGTGCTGACTCAAGTTTGCAGCTTCAATACGAGTACCATGGTTGAGTAATTAGAGAGGCAGTAAGCCATGTTAGTAGAAAAAGCACTACACATACCCTGCTGGGTCTATAAGAGACAGGTGTGTTGTGCATTTTCTTGAGCAGGCGTGCTTTCCTTACCACTATTTCCTTCAGGATATGCAGTTTGCACTTTGGGCACCACTAATGACAGGTGGGCGGAGTGGGGTACCAGTGGCATCGGCAGAGGGGGAGCGGCAGATAAGATGTGTGTGCAGAGTCCACTGGGCTGCACTGGCCTCGGCTCTCGTTTGAGCCTTGATGACTTCATCAACCAATACAGTAAAGAGGCAGAGATGTGTTACAGGTAGAAAACATTTAAAGGTCCTGGTTTCATTGGTTGTATGTGCTTGGCTTGGTGGTCATTTTGCACGCAGACCTGTTAGAGTATTGGGCACATTTTTTATATGTTTCTAATATTTTCTTCACACTTGTGCTTTAAAATGCTATGTTTAGATCCTGTTTTCGCAACAATTTGATGTAAATATGTGGTGTAAAAACCACCATTTGAATCAATTTTTTGCAAAATTTTCTTGCGGGGGGAGAACCCCCCCGGCACCCTCCTTTTTCAGTTCGGGCTCGTTCACTCCGCTCGCTCGCACGTTGTACTAGGGTACGATTATCCGCTCACCACTTTCAAAATTCACCAGCCGCCACTGGTTCTCTCACTGAATCCTTCCTAGAGTTTAACGCTGATTATTACTCGGAAGCATACTTGGATGAGATTGAACCTCCCCTTGCAAAGTCTTTATATCTTAAATCCTGTTTGGGGATTTTGCCTTTTTGCACCTTTAAGGCTAAATGGAACTGTCACTAGTGGTTGCGATGAGATCTGCCCATTCTGCCCACAGGTGGCTGAAACCACTGAGCATGTTGTTTTGTTCTTCCCAAAATGCCATGGCATTAGAAGGAAGTGGGTTTAACCTGTTCGTCATAATCTGGGGCCAGGAATTTTAAGAAGCAACCAGGCAGTGCATTGTTTTTTCTGTTTCTCGATTTTTGATGTATAGATGGAGGATTAGACAAAAACGAATGTCAGGCTAATGGTCTAAGTTTTACTTTGAGCTGCCTCTTTTTAACCATCTTCGTAGCTGTTACTGTTTTTAATTTTGATAACTCAGTTTTGTATGAAATGTTCTGTTTCTGATTGGCTTGATAATTTTTATGAACAGAAGCATGTAAAGCACTGTGTTCAGATCGGCTTGACTGCTCTATGAAATGGAGTTATTGTACCAATGATTTTATTGCTTTTATTTTATATGTATGCCCTGTGTTCTTAATCTGTACTGTAATGGCCGCTGTGCTGAAATAAAGGTAGCATTAGTGCATGGTGTGCCTCAGGGGTCAACGTTCAGCCCTTCCCTTTTTAACATTTATGTTAGCGTACTGGCCGAGGTAGTGAAATCTTTTGGAATCTCACTAGTGTTGTATGCTGACAACACTCAGCTGCTTATTTTCATATCAGCAGAATCACCCAGCAACTGTGTACATTTTAAAAACTGTCCAACTGCAGTCACTGGATGGATGCATGCTAGGCACCTAAACCTTAATGCCACCAAAACAGAGTTTTATCTTGCTGGGTAGGCATACCCATCTCTAGAGTGACCATTGGTGGCCAGCTATTTTGGGCTCCCCCTATCCCAAATCCGTAGTGGAAAACCTTGGGATATATATGAATAATTCTCTATCCTTCGAAACACAAGTCAAAACGCTAGCCGTTCACTGTTTTGACATTCTCAGAAACCTTAAGCCCATTTTGGGCTGCTTTTCCCAACAAATACACCAATTGATCATGCAATCCTTGGTTATCTCGCAACTTGATTACTGCAACATCCTCTGTCCGAGACCAAAAAAATCTGTTTGAATCGTATGCAGGTCTTACAAAATGCTGCTGCAAGATTTTTTTTTCCCTCCCCAAGTTAGTTCTGCCTCCCATCTTCTCGTCAAGCTCCAATGGCTACCTATTGAAAAGCATACCAAATTTAAGGCCAATGTCCCTCTCACAAAATTCTATACAAGCAAAGAGCCCCCAGCCTGTCAACTCTGATGTATTTCTAGCCGCCCTCCAGAGCACTCCAATCTACTGATTAAAACTTGGCTTATGTGCCCCGCTACAGTAGGGCCAGAATGTGAGACTGATTATTTTGTCTCTTAACTCCGATCCTAGGGAGCTCTATCCCACCTAAAATTAGGAAAATCCAGGATCACTTACAATTCTGGAAACAGCTGCAATCCTGGCTATTCTCCAGCTAGGCTACTGTTCTCTGTCTAACTGCTGCCATATCTTACTTGTGACTAGTGCTGGGAGGCCCCTTTGGGGGCATTCGTGAAATTATAATACATAAAATAAATGTCACTAGACCCCCTTGATGACAAAATAGACCCATATTACACATTTACTCTACCACTCTCACCCTCCTTTACTGTCAGAGTAAGGAATTTGGTTAATAGTTCAGAGGGTTGTGTGCCCCACTCAAGTAATAAACACAGTCCTTTTCAAGATGAAAAACAAAAACAACCCAGGTTTAACTCCTTGGCAGTTTCGTACAAAAGCAGCCAGGCTTAATTTAGAGGCAATGTGTAAAATATTTATGCAGCACTCAAAGAGAAATGAAGTGAACACATAACACAAGAAAAATCCCAAAGTCATTTAGTAAAATAGAAAAGAAATGTAATAAATAAAGCAGCACAAACAGCCAATCATGGAAGTAGTGTGGCTCACTGGTTAGAGGCGGCAGACACGAGAGCAGAGGACGGCCCGGGACCAGGGTTCGATTCCCGGCGCGGCAGGTTTCTGGACCAGGGTCAGCGGACTCGATAATTCTCTCGCCTCGGTGCCCACTCTGATCAGCGATCACACTCGGCAACTCTGGGCATTAGCTTGCCTCATCTTCACTAACGGCCCCACCAGACCGCCGGGGATGCCTGGTCTCACCCTGGAGATACCCATTAAGGGACCATCTCTCAGGGAAGCCAGGAAGGGTTTCGTAGCGGTCGAAGCGCCTTGGGACCCTCCGGGTAAGTAGTGCGCTATATAAATGCCTATACATTACATTACATACATTACATCTGGTCACACTGGACCAGGTCAAAGTCAAAAGTTCAGGCGGACCACGATGGAGTGCAGGTAAGATACAGGGATCAAGTTCATCCTGGTGGAAAGTTTACCTTCTAACTTAGTCCAGTTCTATGCAAGGAGCTTCTGTAAGAGCCTCGCATTGGCAGGGAACCTCGAGGAGATTGTTTGTGGTGAGAAGAACTGGTTTTCGGTTGATGTTTGGCCACAAGGATATTGTTGTTGGTGTGAAATGCAGGTTAGAGCTTCATGTTGACGGGAAATGCGTGGCAGTTGTTGCTGATGCGAAGAACACAGTGTGGGTGAGATCTGGAGACTGTAGCTGGGAGGTCGCGTTCGTTCTTTATGGAACAGGTGTGGCGAAGCGGCCAGGGTGATTGATGCCGGAACACTTGGTCTCACGGTTCGATCCCCGGCGCTGGCGGCAGGTCAGCCCAGCACCATGGGACTCTGGGCAATTGCTCGCTTAATGTTCCCGACGGCCCGGTGCCAGTATATGTAAAGCACATACTTGTTTGCACTTTACGAATATGGGATTTAGATTTATGCAGGCCTCATGTTGGCCTCAGTGAACCTCTAGGTTTTCATCTGGTATCCAGTTCTTGCTGTTTGCAGGTTGAAGGAGTATACTCTGGCAGGAGCCATGGGTACGAGACCTGGTGGGGCACCTCTTGATGGTCAGTACTAACTCCAGCAGAGGGCAGCAACAGGGTCCAGGCAGGTCCATTTGATACTGGTCAGATGGGAAGTTGCAGGGAAGGTCTCTGGAAGCTTGTTGTGTCCCTGTAGCTCAAACAGGAGGACAATCAACTGACCATTGGAGTCACTGCTAGGATACTGGCTTAAAGGCAAGCAGGCCCAGTCTTCCTTACGGCTCCAGAAAGCAGAACAGTCCTTCTTATGAGTCTCACACAGGCCCAAGAGTGTTCTGATGGTTGGATTTTAGACTGCCACTTTTATAGTCAGTGCCAGCGTGTGTGCGGGGTCATCCTCTTTGTCTAACTCTAAACTGGTTCTGGACCCCTCTTTCCTGGGTGTGGCTCTAATATATCTAAGGAGACAAGGGGGCATGCATGCCCAGTTGTGAGTAGATTTTATCAATGACTGGGCAGGCAGGTTCAGTAGACAGAAAGAGGTTGGGCACAGCCCTCAGGCTACTCTATGAATCTCAGAAAAGGCTAAGTACAACCCCCCAGGCCATCCTGCTCAGGAGAGGAACACCCTTTGCCACACACATGGCCATTGTGTCCCCTGCCTGGAACGAATAGTCATCACACTGGGGTGAGCCAGTAACTGTCATGTCACCCTGGACTGGAGCAGAAAGGCATATTTGACTTAGGCAGGAAAATGCCACGCTTTTTAAAAGTGGTATTTTCAGACTCTTAACTTAAAAATGAACTTCAGAATTAAAGAGTATTTTAAATAACATTTAAATTACAATTCAAATGAGTGGATGAAGTATATCTCTATCAGCTCCTGAACTGAAGCTATCACTTATTAAATGTAAAATGGTAACCCAGTGGCATTCTACTGGGGGGGTGGGATTTTTGATCTCTTATCTGATCACACTTGATCTAAATCCCTACTCAGGTCGACTGAATCTTTGTTGCCTGTCATTGAGTAAAATAGGAAATCCACTACTAGGTTAATCAAACCAATAATTGCACGACTCTGAAGAACCACTTACCACAGATCAGTTTTAAAGTTTTATTGTAAAGCCAAAGTTAGCTGAAGGTATAAACATCTCAATATCAGGTTCAAAAGGTACACTGGCATCAACAGAAACATGAATTCTCTGAAAGATCTTAAACGACAGAAAAATACCACCAATGCTAATTCGAGGATTAATAGATTTGCCAATATGGACACAAGCTGAAGCTTGCGAGACATTTACAGAATGAAAAAATATCAGGTTAGACTGTCCCTACACTAGACTAGGTGACATCCCTACTTAACAGAATCCTAACTTTAAAAAAAAGGTGTCAGCCGTGGTGACTTCCAATGAAGTTCACGCACTTCTCTTAGTCTTAGATGAAAACCTATGCATTGCAGTCATGCCCTCTCTGCCTACCCATCCGCTCTCTTAGGGTCCTCAGGCCATCTGCTCTAACTCCACCCCAGGGTGCTGTCCCTAATACAAAATCACAATCGAAATTTGGAACGCCCCTCTGAGACGCCCCTCACGTGGTTTCAGTTCTGGTTTCTTCCATGATGGTACTCCTCTGGGCCTCTCGTTAGCGTTGACCTTGCTTCCCAGGCTCTTTCTCCAGATCGCCGGTACCCCCCAGAACATTCCAATATCCTCCTCCAGGCCTGTGCCTGGCTCCCTGGACAGAGCTCTATTCATCACCCTCTTGATTGGAACCCCCTCGCACCTGCAAACAGACACCCATGAATAGGGCCCCAAATTCCACTCTTCGGTTATCTATCTCCGGCCATAAACTTTACAAAGGAATGACAATTTATACTCTAACGAGACTCGATTCTAACTAACACGTGCAGATCAAAGAAGCCACTTTATCTTTCCAGGCCTACTAAATTATCTTGCAAGCGGCCTGTACTCTATGAACCTTTATTTCTAAAACTAAAACAATTCTTGTTAATACACTCTGAATATATAAAACACTTCTATAAAACATGATTCTTAACATATGAGCATTAATTACTGAATAATGGTAAATCCATGTCAATATGTAAGTACACATTGTCAATCTTCATACATTGCCATGAGGCCTGCACATTTCTACGTTTTGCAGCATTACATTCACTTCAGTAGCAGCTACATAACATGGATTCTGATTAACACTTCTAATCATTTTACTAATTACACACCTTTCTACATTAGTCTCACACCATATATATGATTCTCTATATTAACTAAACATTCAGATACGTATATGATTATATGATTTAATACTTTAAATGCTTTAGCTGAGTTCGTGCAGCAGGGTTGTGAATATGGTGCACTTATACGTTTTCTCAGATTTGCACTCTCTCAGTTCCCCCCTTTGATGACCTCTAGGGGTCATCACCATTAATACATCTGTTTTTGACTTGTCAAACAGAACTTATTGCGAGGTTCCCTCTCTTTATCGTTTCCAGAGCCCTCAGACTCCTGTATTGGTTATCTTGCATAGCAGCTAACCTCTGCTCCTGCTCTCTCATGGATCTTTGCAATCTGTTTGCTCTGTACCATTGGTACAGCCTCACTAACCCCCACAATATGAGTATGCAAATCACTACTATGAGGATAGGTTTTAGTATGTACCAGACAAAACTCTTCCCTATGTTGGCAAACCAACCTCCAACTTTACCCATTCCATGACCCACTTTTTCCCATGCATTTATTTTTGTCAGATCTTCGATTTCTTGATGTACCTCAGTTATGTTCTGTATACCTTTCTCAAGAGGTTTTGAATTGTCTGGAATGTAAGTGCAACATTCCTGGACCTTCAAAGCCTTACAGACTCCGCCCTCTTTGGCTAACAGAACGTCTAAAGCAAGACGGTTCTGAAGAACCATTGCCCTTATCGATTGCATCTCTCCTTCCACCAGCATTAATGATCTTGCAGTACTGGCAGACAATCTGTCTACAACTGTTGCCAATCTCCTGATCTTAACATCATTAAGTATCAATCCTAAAAGAGGGAACATAGCGCCAAATACATCTCCAACTACCTCAGCATCACCTACATCTCTTCTCCCTCTTGCTGAAGCTTTTCCCTCTATGATCTCTAAATCTTTTGCATGGTATATTTTGGGGAAGACAATTGCCAAATAACATGAACCATACCAGTTGTCAGGTAGCTTCACGTAGGCATTTCTTCCACATACAAAATATACATTCGGAATCACTTGCATTCCTTTTAAGAAATCCTTCGTGTAGTATTCTAATCGAAAGGCATGTTCACAGCTGACTTCACCCACAAACACATTCTCATAGTAAGTTTGACTCCTGTGAAGACATAACTTCCCTTTCTGTGTTCGATCTAAAGCTATTGGACCATTACTACCCTTCCTTTTGTGAGCCTTCTCCTCCTCGGTCCAATCTGTTTTCCACTGTCCTGACATTTTCAGAATCTTTTGCCTTCTGTAACGGTCATCAACTTGCCCTATAAACTTTTTCTCAATCTCTGACACCTTGCAAGTCAGATTGTTTCTATGTGCATGTGAAGTATCTAGAGTATCCCAAGGAATGAAGAATTTCGCCAATCTATCTTCACTCTTGTAATAGTCCCATTTGTTCATTTGCTTGTAGTTCGGGACTTCTGGTAACACTGAGTCATAATTTGAAAAATAATATTCAAAACTATCTCGTCCGTAAAATATGCTAAGCAATAAACTACATGTAATGCCATAAGTCAATGGAAGATGATGGTATCTAATGCCCTCATCTACAGAAGCAGGCAGTTGCATGCAGACATAGCAATCCTTAGCCTCCATGACATCTATGTATTCATATAACAGTTTGGCATAAGCGTTTGACCTAAAGTTGCCCAGGGACTCGTCTACATGTAACCTACGAGCCTCTGCTGCGAGCAACGCTTTCTCCTGAATTGCATTGTCCTCCTTTTTTCCAGCAGCAGCAGGTTTAGATGTCACTACAGCCTTTGCATCTGTTGCTTTTGTTACATTCTCATGTCCCACTATATATGATACGGTAACTACTATAACTATAAGAAGAATCACTCCAGCTAATAGTGTGCCTACTATGCATTTTGCCTTGCGGTTCGGGTTACCGGCCTCCATGTTCTCAAACAGTAGGGTTTCCTTCTGGAAAGTCTCTTTCGTTTGTTTCTTCAATAAGTTTCTTTTTTTTGCTTACTCAGTCTGTTTCTTACGTTTGGAAGCTGATAAACCCCATTTGCAACATAGTCTTATATTTTTCAGCAACAGACAACCTTAGCCCTTCTCCGTCAACTAAATGAAATGTCCCTAAGTTTTCTCTTCTTCCACTAGGCGCTAGGTTATCTTCTCTCTCTGGCTTATTTACAAAGTCTTTAAGTATCTACGATGATTCGTGTTCCAGCAGCTCTAATAGCGTATTCTAACAATTGTAAACGAACGATGGTTTCCTCGTGCTCGGGTACTGGATGACCCAAAGTCGGAAATTCCAATCTGTTCAGTACCAGGTCTTTAATCCGGCTCAAATACAGAGGAATGGGGAGAGTGAATGTTAGCAACCCTTCAGTCTCAACTCCAGGTGCCAACAGCCTCACTTCCACCGTTATGATTGGTTCAAGGCTGATCACCTTCACTTCCCTCACCCTCCCGGATCTCTGTCCCCAAGACATCTGTTGCCAGGTAGGTCCACTCCGGAGTAGCGTATCTTCTGCAGGGCACACGCACTCTCCTTGACCTTCTTAGACTCTCTGCCTCTGAGTCCAATGCACCTTCGTCTAAGTCTGAGTCTTCGGATATCGGAGCAAGGGTACTCTCTGGAGCTGATCTTAAGCTTGGCCTCCTCCTTCTTTCTGGCCAGCTAGCCTCTCCACGCCTTTCCCTCCTGCTCCTTGTCCTTGCACTTGACTCTTGATCACTTACAGCTTGATCAGTGTCTGTTTCGTATTCACAGCTATTTTCTCCTTCTGTGGCGACGTCAGTTTTGCTGGTGTACTGTCCGTCTTCGGCTTGGTCAGACACACTCCCAGCTTCCTCTGGCACCCCCACAGCTTGGCTGGTCCCCTCTGTGGCTTCTCCGTTCACAACTGGATTCTCATCCGAGAGAGGAGCTGTTTCTTCCAGGGGTGCTGGAACTCTCCGAGTATGCGAGGCGTGTATCCAGTTGGGCAGACCTCCACACTTGACTGCAGTGTTTGTTACCAGTATGACCTGGTAAGGTCCGCGCCAGCGCACGTCTAAGCAATTATTCCTGACGTGCTTCTTCACCACGACCCGGTCCCCAGGGCACAGGTCGTGGCACAAATCTTGAGATGATGGAATTTCCGCAGCCTGCACCTGAAGAGACACAGAATGAATGGCGTCAGATAGTCCCTTACAATAGTCCAGGTTCAGATCATCTGTGATATTTAACAGTGCGGCAGTAGGAACTGATGGCAGTCTCATTGCCCTCCCCATTAGTACTTCGTGCGGGGAGAGTCCTGTCCTTCTGTCTGGTGTACTACGTATGCTCATCAGGACTAGTGGCAAGGCATCGGGCCAACTTAAGGATGTTGAAGAACAAACTTTAGCAATCCGGGATTTTATCGTGCCATTGATCTGTTCCACAATTCCCAAAGCTTCTGGTCAATAGCTACAGTGCAACTTCTGGTCTATATCCAGAGCTGAGCAAAGCATTTTCACAATTTCGCTGTTGAAATGTGTTCCCCTATCTGATTCCAAAGAGGTCGGTACCCCGAAACGCGGTATTAACTCCCTAAGCAATAACTTTGCTACTGTGAGTGTGTCACACTTGCGTGTAGGGTAAGCCTCGACCCATCTAGAAAATATGCAAACAACCACCAAAACGTATCGAAGGCGATTGCATCTTGGCATTTCAATGAAATCCAACTGCATCCTATTGAAAGGGCCACCGGACCTTCCAATGTGACTCAGTGTAACTGGTGTTCTTTTCCCTATATTCAAATGCTGACAGGTGATGCATCGTCGGCACACTGCTTCTGCGGCTACTCTAAACTTGGGGTTATACCAGGTTTGTCTGAATATCCGCAACATAGCCTCTCTACCTAGATGTGCTGGACTGTGTATTCTCCTTGCCATTGGACTAACTAACTCATTTGGCAGTACTGCTCTCCCATCTGCGGAAACCCAAAAACCCATTT
This sequence comes from Lissotriton vulgaris, assembly GCF_964263255.1. Classification (NCBI taxonomy): domain Eukaryota; kingdom Metazoa; phylum Chordata; class Amphibia; order Caudata; family Salamandridae; genus Lissotriton; species Lissotriton vulgaris. The sequence goes on along the minus strand of NC_141685.1, from coordinate 1,410,879,367 downwards.
CCCTTTTCACACAACCTGCAGTTTCCCATGTCTGTTTCTCAATGTCTGGTGCATTCTCTTGCATGCCTTTTAACTCATCCCAAGTGTCTACCGTTTCTAGTACCATAGTTAATTCTGTCCTTTCCTGTATCCCACTCACTTCCACCTCTGCGAAGGAATACCCTTGCTCTGCACAGTATCGTGCGACTTCGTCGGCATACCTATTACCTTGCGACACAAAATCTGTATTTTTGGTATGTGCTGTACATTTAACAACGGCAATTGCTGCCGGACTTTGTAATGCTTCTAACAATAAACGTACAAATTCCCCATTTCGTATTGGTGAGCCTGAAGAAGTCATATAACCTCTTTGAGACCACAATTGCCCGTAGTCGTGAACTACCCCGAAACCATATTGGCTATCGGTGTAAATGGTGACTCGAATTTTGCTACCTGCTAAACAGGCACGTGTCAATGTAATGATTTCAGCTACCTTAGCGGAGTGTACTCCTTCCAGGCATGCGGCTTCTACAACTCCAGTAATGGTGCAAACAGCATAAGCTGCTCTCAACTGACCAACATCGTCCCTTACACATGAGCCATCAACAAAGAAAATTTCATCGGGGTCAGTCAATGGCTCATCCACGATATCTGGTCTTGGTTTGGTGCATAGTTCAGTCACATCAAGGCAATCGTGATCTTCACATTCATCATCTTCTATAACATTTGGAAGTGGCATCAAAGTGGCAGGATTCAAAACAGAGCATCTCTTAAGGGTCACGTTCTCTGCAGCAAGAATGACTTGCTCATAGCGCGTGAGCCTACTATTCGTCAGATGCTGTGTCTTGGTCCTGGTCATTAACAGTTCAACAGAATGCGGTACATACACCACTAACTGGTGTCCCATAACGATATTTTCACACCTCTCAATGCTGACACCCGTTGCAGCAACGGATTTGAGACATCCGGGCAACGCTGCGGCTACTGGGTCTAATGTAGCCGAGAAGTATGCGACTGGTCTACGGGCATTTCCATGGATTTGGACCAAAACTGACAAAGCACAACCTTCTCTTTCACAGCAATACAGTAAGAATGGCTTTTCGTAATCCGGCATTCCTAGAGCAGGGGCACGACATAAGTCCTCCCTCAACTGCAAGAATGCCATCAAACAATCTTTGTCCCATGGTACCGGGTCACTCACCTCCTTGTGCGTCAGTTTTTGTAGTGGTTTTGCTTTCAGTGAAAAGTTAGCTATCCACTGTCGGCAATAACCAACCATTCCTAAAAACATCCTGACTTCTCTCTGTGTCGTGGGTGGATTCATTTTCATGATCACCTCTATCCTGTCTGGTGACACCTTCCGTTTCCCTTTTTCAATTTGGTGACCCAAGTACTGCACTTCTGTCAAACAGTACTGTAATTTGCTCGGGGACACCTTGTGCCCGTTCTCAGCTAAGTGATTCAGTAAGGTGATGGTGTCTATTTTGCAATCTTCCTCAGTTTCTGATGCAACAAGTAGGTCGTCTATGTACTGGACTAGAACCGAGTTCCGTGGCAGTACTAGACTTTCAAGATTTTTCTTCAGCAACTGGTTAAAAATCGATGGGCTTTCTGTATACCCCTGTGGGATACGACACCATGTTAATACACGATTCTCTATTTTAAAAGCGAAAAGAAATTGGCTCTCCTCATCTAATGGGATCGAGAAGAAGGCCTGGCAAAGGTCTATCACTGTGAACCACTCGGCTTGAAATGGTATCTGAAACAATATCACTGATGGATTCGGTACCACTGGACAACATGAAACAACTATGTTATTAATCTTTCGAAGGTCCTGCACTATTCTGAATTTCCCACAAGGTTTCTGTAAACCCATAATCGGGGAGTTACATGGACTACCCACGATTTCTTTCAGTATTCCCTGCTTAATCATGGATTCGATCACAGGTTTTATCCCTGCAATCGTCTCCGGGGTCAATTTGTATTGTGGCGTTCTTGGATATTCGACATTTGGTTTTACCATGATTTTCACTGGTTCTACTCCTTTGATCAGTCCTATCTCTTCCCCAGTGAAATCCCACACTTCAGATGACACCGCACCTCTCAAGTCCCATGGAAGCTCCTCCACCGTCAAGGTAGGATACAGCTCCACGCATACCTGTGAGTTTGCAACCTTAAAATCGGCATCATCATCGTTAGTCTGCACTTCCACTCCCTGAGGCGTGCAATATATAGTACAATTAAGCTTGCACAACAAGTCTCTTCCCAACAGACACACAGGGCTGGAGTCACAGACCACAAACTGATGTTCATCTCTGTATTTCCCTATTTTCACTGATACTGGCTCTGTCAAAGAACTGGTAATTCTTCTGTTTGCGACTCCTACCACTTGAATGGTTTCCCCTGAAATGGGCAAATCCGGAACTACTGCTGATCTTATAGTGGATCGAGAGGCTCCTGTGTCTACCAGGAAGGTTGTAGGACACCCTGCAACTTCAGCCTCTACATACGGTCCCCTTTGGTCCACTTCCAGGACTGCCCCAAGGGTACAGTCCTCCATGTTACTCACACGCCGTCCAGTCAATGGATCAACGTAATAGCATTCCTCTCCTCCTACGAAAAGTGGCATTTGTCTATAGGTTTTTCCCCCTGTCGCTATTCTGGGTGGTTGAGGGAACGGGGCTCGAGGAGCCTGGGCCCCCCCTTTGACCACCTTTCCATTGTGTATCGCTGTCCCCTTTACCAGACTGCTCTGGTCTTCTTCTTCCGGCCCTAATTCTCCAATTTCAATATTATAGGGACACTCACATTTCCAATGCCCCACCTCGTTACACTGGTGACATCTAGTCGTCTTTTTCAATGTTGCAATGTCTAACCTAGGTCTCGAATTTGAGTTTTCCTCGCTGCCTTTATTCTGGTTATTTTGTCTCCTACCCATGGTCCCTGTTCCCTGTTGTTGCTGTCCACCCTTTCCGGCTGTCTGCATCTGTACCAACATCAACATCTCCTTAAGCTTCTTTGCTTTGGAATCTATCTCATCACTGCAATACCTTGCATATCTCAAAATCTCATCTAATGGTTTGTTTTGCCAACAAATTAAATGTTGCTGAATCATCAAACAAATATCAGGTCTCAATCCCAAGACAAATTTCGATACAAACTGTCCTATGTCTTTAGGATCCATTACATCTAATCCGCTGTACTGTTTGAACGCTTTCAGCAATCTCTCATAATATTCATGAACTGTCTCTTTAGGTTCCTGTCTGGTCCGATCTATTTTGACCCAATCTATATCTTGCAATGGCACCTTATCTTTCAGCCATGTCATTACCCTTTTGTACTTTTCCATTACTTTTGGTGATGGTCCGTTCGTCTGAGTATCCCTCTCCGGTTCAGCCGTGGGCCATTCGACACTAACCTTACATGCCGTCCACAAGTCCCCTGGTACTACGATGTCAAACAGGGTGTTCAAATCGACCCACAGTACCTTAGAGATTTTTACGAACCTTTCTACCTGCTTGTACCACTCCACTGGATTCTCCCTCAGCTTAGGGAAAGAATTGGTAAATGCGGCTAAATCCCCTCTACTCCAGGGCACGTGCACATAGCTCCCATTCGCGATTTCTCGCAAAGGAAAGGCTTCCATCCTCTGTAGCCCTCCCTCCGGGGACATCCCTATTGTGCTCCGCCTGACGGTTCCTTTCTTGGACCACCTTTCTTCCCATTTATCCAACTCTCTCCACGTCCTTATTCCTGTGATCAGTTCTCTTATGTGTGTTTTGAGCCCTATTGTCCTTCTCTCATCCAGGTCCTGATCTGAATAATGCAACCTATGATTTCCCTGTAATGCCTTTGTTCTCGACAGGTCTACCATGTACTTGTCTGCTAATTCTGATAATTTCTCATGTACTGCTCTCGCTTTCCGAGTAATATCCTTGGCTATAAACAGTACCTCATCTTGTTCATACATGTCAATCCTTTCTAATGGCAAAGTACCATCTATTATTTCATCTAAATCCGATTTTAGACTGGTCACATCAAGTCTCCTTACTTTTATGTCAGCTCTCAATGCATCACTCCTAGAAGGTCCCTTGACCTCTCTTCCGTCCCAGCTCCGAGTCCTACGCCTAGGCTCAGGTGAGTTATGGGGAGTCTTCCCATGTTCCCATCTTTCTAGGTCCCATGCCCTTCCATCTTCTCTTGGCGTGTGGTGAAACAATGCTCTATTTCCCACCGTCTCATACTGTCTATTCTGTTTAATTTCTCTAGACACATGGTAGGGTCCTTCACCATTTCCCATGTTTTTACGGTTCCCTTGCTGTCTGGTGTCGCTCAGCACATGATAAGATCCTTCACAGCTCCCCATGTTCCCGCGATCCCGTTCCTGTCCGTGATCACTGGACACATGGCGAGACACCTCGCTGCTCTCTATACTCCCGCGACTCCAGTGTGGCCTACTGTCACCAGGTGCGTGGTGAGTGCACCTGAAGCTATCCCTGTACTCCTGCGTTCTTCGATCCCCTTCACTGTGAATGGGGCGAGGCACCCCTCCACATCCTGTATTCCTATCTTCATGCACTTGTCTACTTCCACCACTGGTATGGCGGGTATCTCCTTTACTTTCCTGACTCTTCCCGTCCCACTCTGGACCGCTTTCGCCAGCCCCACAGTGAGACAATGTTCTGTTGTCTTGGCTTCCCCATTCGGCTTCTGCTCCTGTCCTGTTATTCTGAATATCTACGGCAGCATCCCATTCCTTCAAATACTCCCTTAACTCTTTAAAGGATTTCGGTCGTGGTCCCCTTAGATCCGTCATCCCTCTCTGACCCTCTTGGTTTATTATGGGATCCCCTGCCTGGTTTAACGGAGTGCTCCAATCTCTTGGACCTGACAACTGCCTTTGGGAATTAATCGTGTTGTTCCTATTCTCAATTTCTGCTCTCTCCCTGTCTAACCGCACCTGTCCCTCTTCTCGTGCTCCCTCTGGGTTGTAAATCGATACTACAGGACCTATGGTAACAGGTACTTGGAGAGCGTCCGGCAGTTGGTAGGACTTGGCACGCTCTGTTTCTGGCACCTTTTGTACCACAAACCTTCCGACCACTGTCTGTACTGGACTAGGCTGAGGTATTTCCTCACTGTTGGTGCATCCTCTTTCTATTATAGGAGGTGGTCTATTTTCTCCTGTACCAGTCCCGCCCCCCTTTTGGAGCTCGGGACCTTCCATCTCTCTATTGTACGGAGGTGGTCTATCCAGTAATAACCTATTTATCAGGCTGTCCTCTGTGTCACTCTCTTCGTCCTCCACTAGTGGTTTCTTTTCTCCTGTGACTTCTATTACTGGGTACAGTTTATCTACTTCAATTCTCTGTATTCTCCACCTTTTTGCTTCTTCATCCCATTTAGCATCCTGCACTGCTCTTACCGATCGTTTTACTCTTTCCTGGCGCCTGTTCAAGGTCCGGTCGTACGCCGCCCTAAACCATGCATTAAGGGCTTCAAACTGTGTTGGTCTGGGTAGGGGTCTCGTCGCGAGCATTACTGCTTTCAACTGGTTCAATGCTTCTAACTTAAACGTTCCATATTTCGGGAACGCCAATTCCTCGTTCCCTTCTGCTCTTTTAATCCACTCGGAGATCCACAATATAGTATGCAACCCAACATTCGTAGCCATGTAATGAGCTGGTGTACCCTCCAGCGGGGCCTCTTCCCCGTCTACCGATTCTCTATCATCTCTCTTAAAGGCCGCTCTCAAGCGCCTAAAGCATTTCATGATCAAATTCACAATTTTACTACTTTGTTACGTTTGTTTACTTCCTGATGACAATCCACCAATCCTAGCGCGGTTCTTGCTAGCTGACCTATCACAGCGCGGCTTTTGACAACCGGCCTATCCCAGCGCGGTCTTACACCAACCGGCCTATCACAGCGCGGCTTTCTCTGACGTCACTCGTCTCCCCTTCGCAGCAGTTCCCCTCCTTTCTCAGCTCGTATCCCGGTCATGCATGCGTCCCATTCATACTTTGAAAAATGACTACTTCCGACCAAGCAATCACCTTTCTTGACTGTACGCCCACAGTCTAACTGTAATTGTCACCTCAACTGACGAAACGTCTTCCCATAAACGTCCAGACAATCGCCTTAACTGATAGGTTACATACACACAGTAAACGTCCGTCCAGCGTCCGTTACTCACACACTCACTCTTTCATTCCCCCTATCTCGGTCCTGCGGGCGATCAATGGTACCTCATGACCCCCTTCACAACGGTTGACAATTACTCTGGATGTCCGATACACCCGAACCACTTAAGCTCTTCTCTGAACTTAAGATTTTCACCAGGTTGCGCGCGCTCACAACCGTCTCACAGTCACTCTACAGGCATTCAACTCCGCTTGACATTACAACACAAGTACAACACAAAACACCGCAATCTGACAACGCATGACCCTTTATACTCACTCTCGACCGATACTGCTGCTTTTCTCTCTCGCACCGTCAGCACCCTCTTCGGCAGGCGATTCTTCTGCTGGTCATCTCTCGATCTCTAGGGGCCTTGGGGTAATCTTAACCTAGTCTAGATCACCTTCCTCAAGAAGGCAACCATCGTCTATAGCTACCAACTGGGGGGGTGGGATTTTTGATCTCTTATCTGATCACACTTGATCTAAATCCCTACTCAGGTTGACTGAATCTTTGTTGCCTGTCATTGAGTAAAATAGGAAATCCACTACTAGGTTAATCAAACCAATAATTGCACGACTCTGAAGAACCACTTACCACAGATCAGTTTTAAAGTTTTATTGTAAAGCCAAAGTTAGCTGAAGGTATAAACATCTCAATATCAGGTTCAAAAGGTACACTGGCATCAACAGAAACATGAATTCTCTGAAAGATCTTAAACGACAGAAAAATACCACCAATGCTAATTCGAGGATTAATAGATTTGCCAATATGGACACAAGCTGAAGCTTGCGAGACATTTACAGAATGAAAAAATATCAGGTTAGACTGTCCCTACACTAGACTAGGTGACATCCCTACTTAACAGAATCTTAACTTAAAAAAAAAGGTGTCAGCCGTGGTGACTTCCAATGAAGTTCACGCACTTCTCTTAGTCTTAGATGAAAACCTATGCATTGCAGTCATGCCCTCTCTGCCTACCCATCCGCTCTCTTAGGGTCCTCAGGCCATCTGCTCTAACTCCACCCCAGGGTGCTGTCCCTAATACAAAATCACAATCGAAATTTGGAACGCCCCTCTGAGACGCCCCTCACGTGGTTTCAGTTCTGGTTTCTTCCATGATGGTACTCCTCTGGGCCTCTCGTTAGCGTTGACCTTGCTTCCCAGGCTCTTTCTCCAGCTCGCCGGTACTCCCCAGAACATTCCAATATCCTCCTCCAGGCCTGTGCCTGGCTCCCTGGACAGAGCTCTATTCATCACCCTCTTGATTGGAACCCCCTCGCACCTGCAAACAGACACCCATGAATAGGGCCCCAAATTCCACTCTTCGGTTATCTATCTCCGGCCATAAACTTTACAAAGGAATGACAATTTATACTCTAACGAGACTCGATTCTAACTAACACGTGCAGATCAAAGAAGCCACTTTATCTTTCCAGGCCTACTAAATTATCTTGCAAGCGGCCTGTACTCTATGAACCTTTATTTCTAAAACGAAAACAATTCTTGTTAATACACTCTGAATATATAAAACACTTCTATAAAACATGATTCTTAACATATGAGCATTAATTACTGAATAATGGTAAATCCATGTCAATATGTAAGTACACATTGTCAATCTTCATACATTGCCATGAGGCCTGCACATTTCTACGTTTTGCAGCATTACATTCACTTCAGTAGCAGCTACATAACATGGATTCTGATTAACACTTCTAATCATTTTACTAATTACACACCTTTCTACATTAGTCTCACACCATATATATGATTCTCTATATTAACTAAACATTCAGATACGTATATGATTATATGATTTAATACTTTAAATGCTTTAGCTGAGTTCGTGCAGCAGGGTTGTGAATATGGTGCACTTATACGTTTTCTCAGATTTGCACTCTCTCAGTTCCCCCCTTTGATGACCTCTAGGGGTCATCACCATTAATACATCTGTTTTTGACTTGTCAAACAGAACTTATTGCGAGGTTCCCTCTCTTTATCGTTTCCCCCTATCTCGGTCCTGCGGGCGATCAATGGTACCTCATGACCCCCTTCACAACGGTTGACAATTACTCTGGATGTCCGATACACCCGAACCACTTAAGCTCTTCTCTGAACTTAAGATTTTCACCAGGTTGCGCGCGCTCACAACCGTCTCACAGTCACTCTACAGGCATTCAACTCCGCTTGACATTACAACACAAGTACAACACAAAACACCGCAATCTGACAACGCATGACCCTTTATACTCACTCTCGACCGATACTGCTGCTTTTCTCTCTCGCACCGTCAGCACCCTCTTCGGCAGGCGATTCTTCTGCTGGTCATCTCTCGATCTCTAGGGGCCTTGGGGTAATCTTAACCTAGTCTAGATCACCTTCCTCAAGAAGGCAACCATCGTCTATAGCTACCAACTGGGGGGGTGGGATTTTTGATCTCTTATCTGATCACACTTGATCTAAATCCCTACTCAGGTCGACTGAATCTCTGTTGCCTGTCATTGAGTAAAATAGGAAATCCACTACTAGGTTAATCAAACCAATAATTGCACGACTCTGAAGAACCACTTACCACAGATCAGTTTTAAAGTTTTATTGTAAAGCCAAAGTTAGCTGAAGGTATAAACATCTCAATATCAGGTTCAAAAGGTACACTGGCATCAACAGAAACATGAATTCTCTGAAAGATCTTAAACGACAGAAAAATACCACCAATGCTAATTCGAGGATTAATAGATTTGCCAATATGGACACAAGCTGAAGCTTGCGAGACATTTACAGAATGAAAAAATATCAGGTTAGACTGTCCCTACACTAGACTAGGTGACATCCCTACTTAACAGAATCTTAACTTTAAAAAAAAGGTGTCAGCCGTGGTGACTTCCAATGAAGTTCACGCACTTCTCTTAGTCTTAGATGAAAACCTATGCATTGCAGTCATGCCCTCTCTGCCTACCCATCCGCTCTCTTAGGGTCCTCAGGCCATCTGCTCTAACTCCACCCCAGGGTGCTGTCCCTAATACAAAATCACAATCGAAATTTGGAACGCCCCTCTGAGACGCCCCTCACGTGGTTTCAGTTCTGGTTTCTTCCATGATGGTACTCCTCTGGGCCTCTCGTTAGCGTTGACCTTGCTTCCCAGGCTCTTTCTCCAGCTCGCCGGTACCCCCCAGAACATTCCAATATCCTCCTCCAGGCCTGTGCCTGGCTCCCTGGACAGAGCTCTATTCATCACCCTCTTGATTGGAACCCCCTCGCACCTGCAAACAGACACCCATGAATAGGGCCCCAAATTCCACTCTTCGGTTATCTATCTCCGGCCATAAACTTTACAAAGGAATGACAATTTATACTCTAACGAGACTCGATTCTAACTAACACGTGCAGATCAAAGAAGCCACTTTATCTTTCCAGGCCTACTAAATTATCTTGCAAGCGGCCTGTACTCTATGAACCTTTATTTCTAAAACTAAAACAATTCTTGTTAATACACTCTGAATATATAAAACACTTCTATAAAACATGATTCTTAACATATGAGCATTAATTACTGAATAATGGTAAATCCATGTCAATATGTAAGTACACATTGTCAATCTTCATACATTGCCATGAGGCCTGCACATTTCTACGTTTTGCAGCATTACATTCACTTCAGTAGCAGCTACATAACATGGATTCTGATTAACACTTCTAATCATTTTAATAATTACACACCTTTCTACATTAGTCTCACACCATATATATGATTCTCTATATTAACTAAACATTCAGATACGTATATGATTATATGATTTAATACTTTAAATGCTTTAGCTGAGTTCGTGCAGCAGGGTTGTGAATATGGTGCACTTATACGTTTTCTCAGATTTGCACTCTCTCACTATCGAAGAGCTAACCTTCCTTGCTACAGTGAAAAATGACTGGGGGGGGGGGCGGCTGGCGGGGGGGCTGGCGGGGGGAGGGGGGCTTCACTGCTTCTGCATGTAAAAGTTAAGTATACTTGTCGTATTGCCCTGTGAGCCTTTAGAACCAACCCCAAGGTGACTAATAGGTATTGAAAAGGAACCTTTAGTCCTGGAAAAAGGGTCATTTTTCCGGGTTGAAATGGCAGTTTAAAAATGCACTACAACCTGCGATGGCTGGCCTGAGACATGTTATACAGTGCTACATTAGCAGATGACACAGTGAGTGCAGGAGACCACTGGTAGCATTTAATTTAATAGCCCTGGTTACGAATAGTGCCACATACTAGGGATTTATCCATAAATTAAATGTGCCAATCAAGGGTAGGACAATTTTACCATGTTTACATGAAAGGACAAGCACTTTGCCCTTGGTTACCAGGGGTAGAGTGCCCCGTATTGTAATGCCGGCTAAAGGGGTTCAGCAAAACAGGGTAGTGAAGGCAAAAAAAAAGTCTGGGGGAATACCACACAAAGGGGTTCACTTCTAACAGACAGGCATGGAGTGAGGGATATGTATAGAATACAGTGCTTTCTTTGTTCCTAAACTGAGCCATGTTGATGGTTTTATACACTTACACTATCATTCTTGCAGTCCAGTGCCTAAGACTGCCTGCAAAAAATGCCACAAAACCATGGATCAAGCCACACCAAAAAGAAAGCCTTCGATCCATCACGCACAAGTGGGGTGGAGTAAACAGTTGATTGCAGTAACATGCACCTACACGCTTACACCCACACACACACCACACATGTAGGCATACTGATGTACCACCTATGGACACCTTCACTGTTAGCCAGCTTTCTGGTCTGTAGACACCTAAAGCACACTGAGAAGGCTGTAAGGTGTAATGTAGTGCTTTACAAAGGCCCAAAATGTTAAAAAAAATATCCTTGCTATAGTGCGCTATGGGCAAAGGCAGGTTTTGAGGCACTACTGACAGTATATATACTGGCAGTGGTATAGCAGTGAATCATATTTAATCAGGCTTTGCAGCTGGGGTTTCACAGAGGTATATATCTTGATGATCTGCAAAGCTTTGTTTTCTAAAAATACAGTGACATGGAGCGTGGTGCTCTAAAAATAATTTTGGAACACATCTACAATTCATATCAAATATTTGTTTTAGTGAGTAACTCACTGAACGCTAGTTAGAAATAAAGGCGTTAACCCATTGGGAAATAACCTACAGAGCAAATATTTCCTTGAACAATTGGAACATGAGAAACCTTTATAATATATATGATTATAAACAAAATGGAGTTATGAAGTTGCAAGGTACTTTTTAAATTTCGATTTTTAATTACATTTGATGTGTATTGCACTCAGCAATGTAATTATGTATAGCGTTACTTAGTTTAAAAAGTATAAACGAAAATGGACAGCTACTGTTTTGTGACAAGATTGGCACCAATTACTATAGTGCTAAAACCTTATCATGAACATTAAAGCAATAGAGCCCAGAACATTAGGGCTGAGGTCATAAGTGCACACTGTTAGGGCCGGTGGAATATTAAAAGCAGGTCCCTGAGCAGGACACATTCGACAGAGTAAATACTTAATTACAGGGATGATTATTTGCTGAATCATTCTAAGTTAAATTTATTTTAACACAGTTCACAATCATTGGCTAAAAAAGACACGTATGCGCCACTGCAAAAGACCACAACAGCAAAGCATCAGATCTCTCTGCATGGCCCCACTTTTGTTAAAACGTGGTTTAGAAGTGGCCTACATAGAAAGGATTAAGGGGCGTGAGAGTTTAATGTCACTATGTATGATAAACAACATCAAACATCAGATAATTGATAAATAGCACATTAGTGGTCACATTAAAGTTCCATTACCCTACAAAGGCCTTCAGCATAGTTTTAGGTCTGGCTACATAAATAATGTGTCTGTCTGCCACCGCTCATGTCATCAACATCAGACAAATACATAAGAAGGGGCTTTGCTTTAGTCCACCTCAGCCATTTGGTAGCTTTTGGTCACCTCCTTTCAGCCATTGTGTTATATCTTGTTTATTCTATTCTGCATCTTTCCTGATTCTCTGCCTTTGCTGCTCAGCCATTGTAAATGTGCTGTGTGGAATGTTGGTGTGCATGGTGATGTAATGGAATGTGAGGACGCCTGTCATGTGGAGTGTCAGCTGGAGTATGAGCTGAGCAGCAGGGAAGCTGCTCCTGGTGGGGCTAACTACAGTACTTACCACAAGACCACTAAGATCAATAAAACCTTCATCTATATCCTAACCTCGGCTACTGGATTTCCTCTTTACATCATAGCATATTTTTGCGACGAGGATGAGAAAGTTTGCTCTCAAAGGAGTGTTGAAGCAGAGGAGCCATGGGTCAGAGAGGGGGAGGAGCGGCCATCTGCCAGACCCCCCCTCCACTACCCGCACAGGGCAGCGGGGCAGGCTGCCAGCCGTGGTGGCTATGTGTGTGAGCAAGACGCAGAAAGAAAACTATAACACTGATCACTGTGGAGGATCCCCTAAGATGGCACTATGTGAACGTGATGAAGTGGACCTCAATTTTTGGGATTCCCCACACAACCCAATATGACTAGTGAAGAGGGTAATATTTAATAGAAGGACTCATCTGTACAAATAGGTGTTTACACACTGTGGCACACTGAGTGTTTTACCACAAAATTAAAGTTTTACTATTGACATGCACTTGTATTTCTGCTACAATATCGACAACCATAATATCACCAAAGTAAGTAAAAATGAAGTTAAGAATAGAAAATCTACATTTACCTAAATATACTTTACCTTGACTCTTAACTTTGCCCCTCGTGCCTCAGGCAGACAGCACATGAGGGCAGCCTGCACCCCTCTAGGCTTGGTGCAACCCCAGGACTTCTCTCTTTCTGTGCTCCAGTGCAAACACACCAGTGTGGGGAAAACCATGGGATTTTTCAGTAAGGGAGATATTGCTATATTCACATTGAGAGGAAGGCTTTTGAACATGTGAGAATGTCAAACCTGAAAAAATGGAAGCAATAGCGCCTTCCTTCTATGTAATAAAGGACTAAAAAGTTTTCAGTTGATTAAAAACAGTAGTACTGAATTTGCCTCAAAAGGACCGTTTTCTTTGGTAGCACAATGTTCAAACTAAAATGGTGGATCTTGGAAAATCTACATGCAATATAAAAACAAGAACTTCAGATACGTTTGCACTTCAAACAGTTCCATACTGGGAACGCTGAAATTCTAATTTAATATAGCCTAGATTGTTTGATGCAGCTTCCCAATTTCAGAGAATGAAAACATTAATCCTGAGAAGACTAGAGTCCCCTTACATTGTGAGCACTGGAACAAAATGTTGCTGACAAAAAGATCTGCCCCTTTTCTAGTGAATAATAAAAATCCCACACCGAAAGGGATAATATTTTTTAAAAAACACATTTGGGACACCGCAGTTGAAACCCCTGGAGTCCCTGAGGCACTTGAACCGAGAGTCTAACTTTCTCACAGTATTTCCACTTCTCAGCCCTGAAATGGTGGAACAGCATCTCCTCAAACCTAAGGCTTTCCCCTGTAATCATGCAGACCATCAATTTTGCATATGGTAGCTGGTACTGTGGCTCGCCCTCTTACTATCTTGAGGAACAAATCTATCCTCTCTGGCCATTATCCATGGCGTTGGATGGAGGCCATGATCAGGTCTCTCTCTCTAGCTACACAGTAAAGATCTCAATTACTGCCATCCGATCTCGCAACTTCTGCTTCCGGCCAAGATTCTTGAGAAACACCTGAATTGCAACCTGATGGAATTTGCAGAAGAGTAGGAATAGCTGGACAAATCTCTGTTTGGTTCCTGAAAACACCATGGAACCAAAACTGCTCTGGTCCCTGCTATGGACCATATTGAAGGACCGGGTTTTAGAACCCAGCGGCGTCAGGGAGAACGCCTGATACCTTTGAGTTCCCCTGTCTTGGCAAACAGAGACACGGGACACTTCTTGATGACGTCAAAGACCAAAGTTTATTGGCTCCCACTGATTCGTTCCCACTCACTGTGACTCACTCACTGATACTTAATTCCAAGCATTACCACTCACTACCTGTCTCTGGTTCACACTTTGACTCACACACATTCTTACATATACACACAGTCATACACACACACGATCTCTCTCACATAAAAACACTCCTACCAGCAAGCGCGCACACAACCTGCATTTAAAAGCCTTTTTTTACTTACCTCAGCTGCCAGGGAAGGTCTCATTCCAGCTAATTGTTCTCAATATTTAGAACACTAACAGTGAATATCATATTATACACTATGAGTGTAATATGAAATTGACAGCAAAGAAGGAGAGTGGAGCCTCAAACGATGCCCATAAGGGCGAGGTGCCCCTGTGGCCCTGGCACAGAGTTTGCCAACTCTGAGGCCAGGGTTCACAAAGGTAGTGCCAGGTTCCACAAGGGGCAAGCCAGAGGTCACAACCTTGTCCCCGGCAACTCTGAACTGACATCCATGGAGATTGCTTATACAATTTGCAGGAATGCCTAACTTAAACCATTTGGGTCAGTCATAGGTAGTAGTAAACAATGTAAACAGCAGAGCACAAAGTGTTCATATTACAAATAGCTGCTCACAAAGATCATTTGAATGGCACTGCCATAACATACCATTACGGACATAATTAATAGTAATGGGGATATGTTGAAATCTTGCAATTACAAATTATCACCTGACATGAGTATTGTCTTTGACTTAATTTAATTGATTTGATATATTTTTTATAAAGCACAGCAATAACCCATAGGCCTCAAGGTACTGTAGTCAGGTTCACCCGATAAGAATCAGTGTCAATCAAACCACCAATATCATTCTAGAAGAGGCGGCCTAGATGGTATAGAGTCAGGTCTTCAGTGAATTTCTGAAAGGCAAATGCTTTGTAATTGTACTCAGGGATTGAGGGAGCAAATTCCAGAGTTTAACAGCAGGGACTGAGAAGGCTCTACCTATCTATCTCTTCTTCTGAATCCTAGGCACGAGGACCATATTTCGATGGATAGAGGGAAGATTTATACCAGGGATGTATGGATGAAACCTATCTTTAATCCCGGCAGGACTAAGAAGGTAGAGAGGTTTATGTACAATGCAGATGGTTTTAAACATGACATGCTTTCTAATGGGAAGCCAGGGCATCTCATACAGCCCTGCAGAGACTGACTGGCGCTTAGGAATGTCAAGCATTGCACCGGCGAGTGCATGCTGTGCCACCTGCAGTTTTGCCTGGGTACTGATGTTGGAGTTCAGGTAGAGGGAGTTACAATAGTCAAGTCTGGACATGACCAAAGCAGGTGCTACCCGCTTTCCCGCTGGCAAGGGGATAAAAAGAAAGATTTTCTTTAGATTCCTTATAGGCCAAAGAAGGTTGCAACAGTGCAATTGGCCTGTCCATTCAGGGAAAGTTCAGTGTCTAGAATGACCTCATGATTTTTGGCATTTTGAGCTGGGGTTACCAATTACTATTCCAAATCGAGGTGTGCACCCCGAAGAGCACAGTTAAGATTTAAGGAAATTCCTTTCCATCCAGTCTGTGACTGCCCACATACATTGAGAGAAGTTATCTGCGGTAGCAGCAGAATTCGTAGGGATCGACACAATGATCTGGGTCTCATCAGCATAGGATATCGAATCCATCCCATAGGCATGAATAATGGCAGCAAGAATGGACACATAACGATTAAAGAGTGTTGGGCTCAGAGATGATCCCAGCGGCCCCCCACAAGGCAGGGAGAACACATCCGTATGGAAAACATTTAACAGAATCCTCTGAAAGCGATCATCATGAAAGGAGGACATTAGAGCCAAGGCCTGCTCAGCAATACCCACATCTGGAAGGTGTTCAATCAGCAGCGAGGTTGAGTTTATATCAAAGGTAGCAGACATGTTTAAAAGAACCAGAGCTGCGACTTGCCCCTTGTCCACTATCCACCTAATATTGTAGTTCCGTGGTTTGGGAGAGAGGTTCGACGGGTCCGAACCCGTTCAAATAAAGGTCGTCGGAAATGGACGATTTTGGTGTCAGCAGACCGCAAATGGCGAGTGTAGCGTGTCTGAGTGTTTTCGTATGAATCGATATAGGAGAACACTCCGTATTCAAGGATTTATTTTGAACCTCCGGGTTCCATTTTGTGTACGGCAGCCATTTTGTATGGTTGCCCTCACATAGGCCCGATGACTATGGCCGAACGAGTCGTTGAGACACGTATGCCTTAGCTGACTTTTGAGTGACCTGGCCGAACTGACTCCTTGCCCGAGGCCGACCTCGCTGAGCCAGTTCCTTGTTCAGCAGCTGGTCTGATAAAGATCAAAGAGCAGGACGTGCCCGAGTTTATGGTACACTGCTCCCACCTTTCTATCTCACTTCCAATCTGTTTCTGCCTTTCCTTTACGACATAATCATTGATTTGGGTTGAAGGTTTTATGATGGGTTTGTCCGGCCTGATCGAACAGGAAACTTGGAATTTGCTTGGTCATTTCTGGTGGGCTGGACAACGGAAGATGGGATTGTCTGAGATTGTCGTCATATGCTACTTTCAAAATGTTACACTGTCATTGATCAGTTTGTATGCACCTAATGCTAATTTGAAATGTTGCCTGAGGCTTGATTTTTGGCATAAAAGACCATGCTCCGCTCATTGAATTTGTGCAGTCTCTGGCGAACCACCCGTACGAGTAAATAGAAACCGACATCTCGTGTCGGAAAGATGTCGGTTTCTATTTATCTAAACAAAGTGAATCTAACAGGGGAAGGGGAAAGAGTGATCAATAGTGATTGAAGCACTCAGAGTTTTGAAAAATACCCCTCACACACCAAAAGGCCCCTTGGTGTCATGCTTCATCATCGGGGTCTTCGCACCCCTCTACCGGGATGCGGCGTGCTGCGACCTACGACTACGCGAGAGTACTTGCAGTGTTGACTATGTGTGGTGTCCAGTGTGTGGGGTATATTAAGAGTGAGTGGGGGGTGTGTAGTGAAAAATATTAAAAAGTACCTGGCACTGGAGTATAAAAGAAAAAATTTTATTCTGAACTCTGGCTGGTACTGTTAAAAGAAGTGCAGGTCGAGGTCTAAGTTGTATAATGAACTAGACCTCTGGTGTGCGTTGTTGTCAACATGTTTCGGAGACAAGCTCCTTCCTCAGGACGGGGGCACAACCTCCCCTCCCTACTCACGTCTTGTTAAAAAAAGGTGTATTTACAGAAAAGTGAAATTTTAATTATAGGCTAAGTGTGCCTACAGCTGTCTGCTACAAGCACAATGACCTGTAGAAAGACAAAAATCACAACTAATGGTTACCCATGTAGCGGGTAGTTCAAACAGGTGCAGTCACCAGGAACCAAACCATTTGCTTATTTTATAAGCCTGTTAAAAATGGACTCACAACACATACAACATAAAACACATAAAGTACTAGGGTATACTGTAAGGTGTATTCCTACTTGTGAAGCTTCTTTGTAGGCTTCATGAGCATAGTCAGGACGTCGGGGTGTTGCTTCAATGGCTATCTGTGGTGGAGAATGATGTAGCTGTAATCATTCATTCTATCCCACTTACGTTTGTAGAGGATTATCACTGGTCGTATGTTCTGTATCATACTCACAAGAACAGGACTCGCTGGTCACCGTCTTACCCCGCACGCTGCTCCGCTGATGTGGAGTGAGGATGTGGTTGAGGATATTTAGACCTTTTCATCCTAATTGGCGCAGGTAAGGGTGTGTTAATTAGGGGTGTTACCTGCCACTGATTGTATGTCCATGTATGGAGCATCCGCTTCCTGACCATACAGGGCTTACGTATATGTTCGGGCGGGCGCCGGCCTGGGATTAGTGTCTGCATCATGGATCTAGTATAGACGGCGCATGTGCAAACGTGTTACAGCATACATACATGCGTGAAGGTAGTAATTGTTTCACGCTCATGCGCGGTACCCATATGTCGCTGCTTACTTCCATTTAGAACTGTTGGTCCTTTATAATGATAATTGACTCCAGGGTACATCATCATTTAGTCCGTTCAGATGGGTCCCCAGTCTGAACACCCAACGTTGTTCCTTCAGGAAGAGACCGGCCTCTGAGGGTAGTTGTTCTATGACCGTCCATTTCAAATCATTGACGCAGTGTTGTTGGGTCAGAAAATGCGTTGCCATTTTGGTTGTGCTTTTTTTGCACCGCACGTTGCTTTTATGTTCATTCATACGTGTTTTTATGGCTCTAGTGGTCATCCCCACATATTCCAGGTTGCATGGGCATTTGATCATGTAAATGACGTTTTTTGAGTTACAGTTTGAGAATCTCCTTTGTTCCCATGTTGTGCCATTCCGAAAAATAAGTCTCATACTTTTTTCTGTCAAGTGGCAGCTACTGCAATTACCGCAAGGGAAATGGCCCTGGATGCCAATCGATGGTTGAAGGGCTATTGTTGTCGGTCTCGGTCTTGTGTGTACCAATATGTCTCTCAGGTTGCGTCCCCTGCGGCGTGCAAACATCGGTTTCTCCAAATCCAATTTTTCACATGTTAATATTCGCCAATGTTTATTTACAATTTTGGATACATCATTTGACAAGGTGTTGAATGTTGTCACACAGATTGGCCGCTTGTTCTCTGTAGGTTCCTTTGTTCTCTCCTCGAGTAATGCCTCTCTGTTGTTATTTTTTGCCCTCTTCATCGCTTTGTTGATGATTTTGTCAGGGTATTCTCGTTGTTTGAGTTTCTCTTTGAGATCGTTTGCTTGTTGTCTGAATTCGGACACCTCTGTGCAGTTGCGCCTAAGGCGTAAAAACTGTCCATATGGCAGATTTTCTCGTAGATTTCTCGGGTGGAAGCTGTCGTATCTCAACAGGCAATTCCGGGAAGTAGGTTTGAAGTGAGTGGTGGTTTTCAGCACTCCTGCTTCTGCATAAATGTTCAAATCCAGGAAGACCAATGTCTCGTTTGAAACTGTGCTCGTGAATTTTAGAAAAGTGTTTTGGTTGTTTAACCATTCTAGAAAACTATCCGCTGACTGTCGATCACCTTCCCAGATGACCAGGATGTCGTCTATGTACCTCCTCCAACACTTTATATTGGCCCTATATGGATTTTGGTCATGGAGGATTTTGTTGGTCTCAAGATGGTGCACATAGAGACCGGCTAGACTCGGAGCGAAAGTGCTTCCCATGCTAGTCCCATGGCATTGTTGGTACAACGTGGTTTTATATTGGAAAAAGTTTCTTTGTAAGGCCAGTGAAATGCATTCCATAACTAAACCTCGTGGTGTTTGGTATTTCCAAGGTGTCGAAAACAGAACTTCCTCTATGATAATCAATGTTTCGTCATGAGGAAGGCTGGTATATAGGCTTTCCACATCTAGGGACATCAGAAGTTGTGTTTGTGGGTCAAAGGTTGTCTCTTGCAATAGTTGTAAGACCGCCTTAGTGTCCTTTAGGTAGGTGTTTGTGGCTTGCACTAAAGGTCGTAGAAAGGCATCCGCGAATTTTGATAGTGGTTCTATTATCGAGCCGATGCCCGATACTATCGGTCTGCCTGGGGGTTTGGTTAAGTTCTTATGTATTTTTGGAATACAATAAAAGTATGGGATGCGTGGTTTTTTCTGCTCAAGGAATTCTCCTTCCTTCTTACTTATCCAATCGTGTGTTAGGCCTTCCTCAATCATACCTCCGATTCGTGTCCTGAGGTTTTCAGTTGGGTCTTCTTGTAGGATCATGTAATTGCGTCTGTCTGATAGGAGTCTCAAACATTCATTGTCATAGTCCTCCATTGATTGTAGCACAATCGCTCCCCCTTTGTCTGCCGGTTTGATGACCAGGCTTCTGTCTTCGGACAGGGTTTTCAAGGCAATTTGTTCCTCCTTGGTTGTATTATGAAACGTCCGTGTGGTGGACGTGTTCAGTTGGTTAACCTCTGTCATTATGGCTTTTTCAAAGGCTAATAACTCGAGAGGAAGTGTTGAGTCCGGAGGTGTAAAGGTAGATTTTGCGTTTAGACCGGTGTCTGTTGTTGGAGCTTGTGGTGGTTTGTCGTGGAAGAAAGCCTGTAGTTTTAACTTCTGTATAAACTCTTGTATCTCCACGTTCATCTTGAAGATGTCCGGTCTCTGCGTTGGTACGAAACCCAAATCTTTGTTTAATACCTGTCGTTCTGTTTTTGTTAGTGGCTTTGAAGTCAGATTGACCACTAGGTCCCTCTCTGGTTGCTGGTTGAAGCTTGGTTGGGTAGGGAGCCCGTCATACTCCTGGTCTGCCGTGGGTTCTCTTGGCCTTTCTCTTCCCAAGTTACATTGTTGCCTTTCCGGTTCTTTCCCCGGTTTCCAGGGCGGGACCCTAAAAAAGGCTGTTGACCAAAGAAACCCCCATTAAAGTCTGGATTCCACTGTGGATAGCCTTGGACATTAGATGGGTGGTTAAACTGAAATGGTTGGAAAGGTGCTTGTCCCATGAATTGTGGATATTGGGGTTGGTATCCTCTCTACCCTCGTTGTCTTGGGAACTGTTGCCTTCTTTGCCTCCAACCACCTCTATTCTGACGATTTCCTTTTCCACCACTGGAATTTGAGCTGTTGGAGCTAGTGTCCGACCCATCACTATTAGTATCATTTTTTCTGTTCATGGATACATAATCAGCCCTAGTGTATGGGTACGCTCCTTCTGGTGTGAATTTGTCTTTATCTTTACTCAGTTTGTTGAGTTTACTTTGTTTCAGGGTGAATTCAAATTCCGTCATTTGTTGGTTAAGTTCGTCTAATCTAGCTTTTAAATCCTCGGCTGATATGTATGTCTTTAGTTTTACTTCAATCTTTTCAATTTCGATCTTCAGTTCTTGAGTAATTCTGGTTGCCGTTTTTATAATTAGCTTAAACAAAAAGCTACTGGGTTCGGGCTCCCAACAGCACTGCTTGCCACAAGCTACTAAACAACAACGGAGATTGCAGGTGCTGCCAATCACTTACTTTCTTATTTTTGATTTGAACATCTGACCATAAAACAAATGTTGCAAATGACCAAAATGTGTCCTTTTCAATTGGGTTCTTTTATTTAGAGGAATATTTATTTTATATTTTTAGATCTCACCCATGTAGAAATTTTAAACGAAATTTTTTTAAGACCTTATGTACAACAACAAAGGATTTACTATTCAAACAAGAAAACAACTTTTTTTACCGCAAAATGGAAATTTTTAGACTTTTTTAGACAACATGTACTACATACATTTAATCATACCACTCACAAACCACACTATTTACATATATACACACACAACAAAGAACATATAAATCGTATCTACAATGTAATAACTTTGATTTACAAAGAAGCCTCGAAAGCAATCATATTTTTCAAAAACATTTCAAAAATGAATATCACAGATTTTTTGTTTTTTTAAGGCTTGACGATTTTGGTGTCAGCAGACCGCAAATGGCGAGTGTAGCGTGTCTGAGTGTTTTCGTATGAATCGATATAGGAGAACACTCCGTATTCAAGGATTTATTTTGAACCTCCGGGTTCCATTTTGTGTACGGCAGCCATTTTGTATGGTTGCCCTCACATAGGCCCGATGACTGTGGCCGAACGAGTCCTTGCGACACGTATGCCTTAGCTGACTTTTGAGTGACCTGGTCGAACTGACTCCTTGCCCGAGGCCGACCTCGCTGAGCCAGTTCCTTGTTCAGCAGCTGGTCTGATAAAGATCAAAGAGCAGGACGTGCCCGAGTTTATGGTACACTGCTCCCACCTTTCTATCTCACTTCCAATCTGTTTCTGCCTTTCCTTTACGACATAATCATTGATTTGGGTTGAAGGTTTTATGATGGGTTTGTCCGGCCTGATCAAACAGGAAACTTGGAATTTGCTTGGTCATTTCTGGTGGGCTGGACAACGGAAGATGGGATTGTCTGAGATTGTCGTCATATGCTACTTTCAAAATGTAACACTGTCATTGATCAGTTTGTATGCACCTAATGCTAATTTGAAATGTTGCCTGAGGCTTGATTTTTGGCATAAAAGACCATGCTCCGCTCATTGAATTTGTGCAGTCTCTGGCGAACCACCCGTTCGAGTAAATAGAAACCGACATCTCGTGTCGGAAAGATGTCGGTTTCTATTTATCTAAACAAAGTGAATCCAACAGGGGAAGGGGAAAGAGTGATCAATAGTGATTGAAGCACTCAGAGTTTTGAAAAATACCCCTCACACACCAAAAGGCCCCTTGGTGTCATGCTTCATCATCGGGGTCTTCGCACCCCTCTACCGGGATGCGGCGTGCTGCGACCTACGACTACGCGGGAGCACTTGCAGTGTTGACTATGTGTGGTGTCCAGTGTGTGGGGTATATTAAGAGTGAGTGGGGGGTGTGTAGTGAAAAATATTAAAAAGTACCTGGCACTGGAGTATAAAAGAAATTTTTTTTATTCTGAACTCTGGCTGGTACTGTTAAAAGAAGTGCAGGTCGAGGTCTAAGTTGTATAATGAACTAGACCTCTGGTGTGCGTTGTTGTCGACATGTTTCGGAGACAAGCTCCTTCCTCAGGACGGGGGCACAACCTCCCCTCCCTACTCACGTCTTGTTAAAAAAAGGTGTATTTACAGAAAAGTGAAATTTTAATTATAGGCTAAGTGTGCCTACAGCGGTCTGCTACAAGCACAATGACCTGTAGAAAGACCAGTGATAATCCTCTACAAACGTAAGTGGGATAGAATGAATGATTACAGCTACATCATTCTCCACCACAGATAGCCATTGAAGCAACACCCCGACGTCCTGACTATGCTCATGAAGCCTACAAAGAAGCTTCACAAGTAGGAATACACCTTACAGTACACCCTAGTACTTTATGTGTTTTATGTTGTATGTGTTGTGAGTCCATTTTTAACAGGCTTATAAAATAAGCAAATGGTTTGGTTCCTGGTGACTGCACCTGTTTGAACTACCCGCTACATGGGTAACCATTAGTTGTGATTTTTGTTCTTTTATACTCAAGTGCCAGGTACTTTTTAATATTTTTCACTACACATCCCCCACTCACTCTTAATATACCCCACACACTGGACACCACACATAGTCAACACTGCAAGTGCTCCCGCGTAGTCGTAGGTCGCAGCACGCCGCATCCCGGTAGAGGGGTGCAAAGACCCCGATGATGAAGCATGACACCAAGGGGCCTTTTGGTGTGTGAGGGGTATTTTTCAAAACTCTGAGTGCTTCAATCACTATTGATCACTCTTTCCCCTTCCCCTGTTGGATTCACTTTGTTTATGTAACTATCCCTGTGGAGCACGAATCCAACGACTTGCTCTACCTCCCTCAATTGTTTTTGATAAGGTTTCTATTTATCGCCAGACGTCGTGAGGGTCAGACGTTCACAGAAGCTTATCTCCATCAGAATTATCGCAATATTCCATCGCGGACATCGATCTGGCCCCGATATATTCTTAGACGCTCATAACCTCAGAGCCAGTATTTACAGCACCGATATCCCTGTGGCTATCTGATTAACATTTTCAGACACATATCCAACTCAAGTATCAACCGGAATTTTTACGTCGCTATCAACTATGTCGAAGGAGACCATATTTCTATCAAAAAAACTTTGAATCCGTGCATTACCTACAACGACGTTGGGTACACAAGACTGAAGAACTATATATTTAGGATTTTTGATCAGCTCTTCTACTCATCTCGAGCTGTTTTAAGTCAAAGACGGGTCTACTGACGAAGGCTCACAAGCCGAAACGCGCGTAGTGCATCTACTGCTTTGCCTGCATCATGTTTCTCTTTCTTTTTTTTATGTCGAGTTATATGTATGTCTTTGTATATTTGATGAAAAATTCCAATTGATTTTGAAATGTATCAAAAGGCTTCTTAAAAATATTTATCTATAATAACCCAAAAAATATATATATTTCACAAAACCAAAAAAAATAAATCCTGAATAAATATACAATTGTGTAGTCAATAATAGTTTGTGTATAGTGGGTTCCTATATATTTATACTTCATTGTTTTGTATGTCTAGTTATATGCCTTTTTCAAACTATATGAAAAGTGGGCACTCATGACAAAAACCTGGCCTGACATACTGAGGGAATGTTTGACACAAGGGTCACCCATGGAATATGGGTGGCATTAATGGCTCTGTCATATTGTTTGCTTTTTAAATGTTCTCCAGGCAGGGCCGGACTGGGAATCACAACCGGCCCTGACAAAGTGCTTGGCTGCGCCCCCCACCCCACTGGGTAGAGGTGCCGCCGAGCTCGTTGCCGGGGCCGGTTTCCGGCCGATTTTGGTACAGGGCCGATATTGCAGCTACGCAAAAACGGCCCTGTAACAAAAACAGCCCCCAGTGGCCCAAAACCGGCACCACCCGTGCGGCGCACCGGGGGATTGCCCAGTGCCCGCTATGGCCAGTCCGGCCCTGTCTCCAGGGCAACACTCTTAGAAGAGATCTGTCTCTCTTGCGTCACACAATTGCTAGGACGAGTATTATGCCCCAAACCTTTCAACGATCATGTCTGCCTCCTAATATATTTAGTATCTAAAATAGGCATGGGTCTGTGTTGTGTTGTTATATTAATCATGCAGTTAATATGGAACTTCAGTGATGTCATTTACTGAGATGTGGCCAGACTTAAGGTCATACGATTTGATCTCCTATTAAAATGCAAGGTCATAAGTTCCAGGAAAATAATTTCCTCGATGGTATATAGTCCAAAGCAGGGATAAGTATGAGAGTTTGTAAGATAGCTCAAAGAGAGTGGGACTGTAACATTTGTGTATAATATACAGATTTCGTGTTCGAGTCCTGATATGTTCCACTCACCTCTTGATCCATTCAAAGTCAGTGAAATATATACCAGTTTTGATTGGGTAATAATTATATACAAAAATGCTTGATGTAGCGCTTTTTGGACAAAACGCTTCAAAAGTAAAAAGTGTTACATAAATAACACATTATTATTTTTCAGTATGCCGTATGGGAAATATGATCCTAGCATACACTGGTAGCTAATGGAATGCTTTCATTGTTGTTTGTCCAACCTTCGCAAATTCAAGCACATCTAGGCAGCAATATGTTGAAGTCTTTGATGATTATTCAAAATCTTTGGGTGGCCTGTGTAGATCACATCACAATAGGCTATGTGTCCCATGACCAGGTATAATGTTAGCTCAGGCCAGTGAATGGTCTGAAGGACAGGGAGCAATTTTCAGAGCACTGAGAGTTGTAAGTTAACGACATTAACAACAAGGCTGATTTGGGGAATAAATAAAAGATGATTCCCAGATTTTTGGCTTTTTAAGAGCCAGCCTTTGTTGCCTGTCCTACCACCACATCTAGTTCTAGAAAGCCCTTGCCCTTTCCCTTCCCCTGTAAAGGCTCCAAACTTTCTGGGTGGGGGATGACAAAAGGCAGGGCAGACCTGGTGTCAGATTCCTTTGTGTGTGCAGGAGGTAAAGTTGTATGAAGTGGAAGTGGTGCTTGTTTCAGCCCCTACCACTCATCCTGCCAGGATGCACATTCTGGCCACACCTAAACCCCCTTTGTGTTACTGTCTGGAAGCAATACACAAACCCACAGCAGCAGAACCATTCACAGATTGTGACCCAGGACACTGGCAGATGACACAACTGTTTGGGTCAACAAAATAGTAACTTAAATCCAACTTTGCCATTAAAGAGTATTTCAAAATTACAATTTGTTTCAGTTTAAATCGCATATCTTTATCTGCTCCCAATGCAAAGTTATCAATTATTAAATATAATAAGGTAGCCAGTGTTAATAAATGGGAGAGATAGACCTCACAACAGTGAAAAATTATTTAAGAGTTTTTCAATGCCAAGACATGTAAAAAGTAAGTACACATGTACTACTTTTTAAATACAATACACCCTGCCCTATGCGCCTTTAGTGTCTGCTTTAGGCATTACTTATGCATATTAAAAAGGAAGTTTTAGGCCTGAGAAAAGTTTTTTTCCAGGTCGAAATGGCAGTTTAACACTGCACTAGAGCGTGCAGTAGGATGCCTGAGACATGTTTTAAGAGGCTATATTAGTGGGTGGCACAATAGGTGCTGCAGGCCCACTAATGCATTTAATTTACATGCCCTGGGTACATGTGGTACCATTTACTAGGGACGTACAAGTAAATTAAATGTATGTATCCCAAACAGATACATGTCAATTGTACCATGCTTTTAAGAAGAGACCACAAGCACTTTACCACTGGTTAGCAGAGAAAAATGCAGAGTCCTAATGCTATCATAAACAAGTTCAGCAACTGAAGGCAAAAATCTGGTTAGAACCTGCAAAAAGGACCAGGTCCAACATACCACCTTCTGCCATCCACCCCTACTATTCTCTGCATTTCCCTCATCATTCAAATTGAAAAAAATGCCTGGTTCCCTGATTCCCACTCGCACCACCCTCTCATCAGTCCTTCTCCTCAATAGCCCAAATGTATATTAAAAAAAGGCTAACCTCTTCACGTTTACTACCATTACCTTTTCCCCCTTCTTATCCAAGCTGAGCTCTCCACTTTCACATGAGCAGAGAGACAGCGCCATGCTCACAGCAGCTGACAGAGAGCTACTAGTGGGCTGAAGTACTAATTGTGTCTCCCACTAAAGTAGCAGTGCAAAACCACACTGTAAAGTCTCCAGGCATGCCATTGCAGCCTGGGTATGCATTGTTAAACTGCCATTACAACCTGGCAAAATAAACCTATCTCCAGGCCAAAATATTTATTTTTAATCCTTGAGTCACCCCACAGTAGGCCTTAAAAGCCCATAGGGCATGGTACTTGGTATTTAAATATTAGGACATGTATATTTGTTTTCCATGATCTGGCACTAGAAAACCTCCAAAATCATTTTCCACTGTAACATGGCCGGCTCTCCCATAGGTGGTTTACACTATTACATTTAATAAGTGCTAAATTTTGTTTTGGAGCAGATAGGAAGATGGTTGAAAGACTCCTTTTAATAGTAATTTAAAATCCAACTTAATGTCCAATCAGATTTTACATTACTATTTTGGAAATTACACTTTTAGAAAGTTTCATTTTCCTGCCTAAAACCAAAAGGCTTTCCTGCTAATATCCATCTGTCACCTGACCTCTGTTGCCTACCGTGTGGTAAGATGTGTTTTGATGCCAGACAGTGGACATAGGGCGTAGGTGAAAGATTGTGTTTTTTTCTTCCTTGGGTATGATGGCCTGGGTTCTGCCTAGCCCCTTCATGAACTCCAAAGGATACCTACCTTGTCACTGGCAGATTAAGCTCACTCCTATGCCTACCTCACCTCACCTTTCCTTGATCGGCCACAGCTTGCAGGTTTGCCCCATTGAAGGACATCTGACTTCTAGAATACTTTTTAAGTCCAAAAGTAGAGTGCCTTATCAGGATCGATGCCAAGCAGCATCTGATCAATGTTGAGGCACACCTAGAAACAGACTTTGGACTTCTCCCGCTCCGAGCTTTCCCGCCTTCATCAGCGACCACACCAACCATCACTCTTTAGCAATCCCCCATTGCGAGCCCAGCTCCAGACCCAGCTTGCAGCTTCCTCCACCGACAACTGGTCGATGACTACTTTTCCTACATAAGGTTTCTAAGTCAGAAGGTATACTTTCCAACGGAATTAACCTGCTCCCTATAATAAACCGGTGATCCATTGCAGTTGGCCTTAACTTTTTAACTTTGTCCTGCCCTAATGAGACCTTATAACCGTGACTGGCGTTTTGTGCTTTTTTGTGCTATTGTAATTCAAACTCTATAATTTCACTTATTCGATTTTTGCCATTTTCATGTCATTTAAATTATTTAAAAATGTACTCTATTTTTCTAAATCTGCTTGGGACTTTTCTTGTGTTGTGTTTTTACCTTACTGTATAAATACTACAGAAATACTTTACAGATTGCCTTTAAGTTACGCGTAGCTGCTTTGTGCCAAGCAACAAGAGGATTGAGAAAAGGCTTATTTAGTGACTCTAGTGATTCACACTGAAAAGGATTGTGATTATTATTTGAGGTGAGTTTTCACCCCCTGCCAACTTCTTATACTTTCAAAGAGTCACTGGAAGTTGGAGGGGTGCAGAGTCTCTGAAAACTAGTAAAATAAAATAGAACCCAATTCTGCTTACTCCATGAAATATTTTCATGATTGTTTTTCACAATATTTATGAAACTGTGCAAAGGCTTCATTTGCTTCAATAGATTGGATGTATACTGACTACAAGCAGTTTTAAATTAGTTTTTGTGTCCTTTCTGTCTTTTTTTTTTTTAATGATGGCCCGGTTCATAGACTAGTGACTTATACTACTGTTAGATCTGGGGGTCACTAGTTGACAGAGGTAGGTACCACTGTCCAAATAGG
Organism: Lissotriton vulgaris; assembly: GCF_964263255.1. NCBI lineage: Eukaryota > Metazoa > Chordata > Amphibia > Caudata > Salamandridae > Lissotriton > Lissotriton vulgaris. The sequence goes on along the minus strand of NC_141685.1, from coordinate 1,410,850,844 downwards.
GACCCTTGCTTCTAGTCAGGGTAAGGAGGAAACCCTCTGAGATAACCCCTGCTCACCCTCTAGGTAGCTTGGCACGAGCAGTCAAGACTAATCAGAAGGCAATGTGTAAAGTATTTGTACCAACACTCACAGTAACACAGTGAAAACACCACACACTGACTCCACAACAGTTTAGAAAAATAAAGGTATTTAATCTAAACTACACAAGACCAAAACAACAAAAATCCAACATACACAGTTCAAGAATATGGTTGCAAAAGAGTTCTTAAGGTTGCGATAAAAATAATCCACAGTTGCGTGAAAAGTTCACAGTTTGCATCATGCTTTAGTCGACAGTACCTTTAGTTGCGACAAAGTTCCAAAAGCAGAAGCTGGTGTGGTGGAAAACAAGCGATGCGTTGCTCCTGAGACCTTGGGGAGGCGTTTGCGACAGCCCCGCTGCAGCAGCGGGCGTGTTGCGATGAATCCGGTCTGTATGGGGAAGAAGGCCACTTGTATGGATTCCGGTGTGTAGGTTCCGTAGGAAGCTTGTTCTCGCAAAGGCACGATGCAACGATCTCGTAGGGGCTGCGTCGATCTCCGGGGCGACGATGCACGATCCATTGGTGACCCTCTCTCTCGCAGCTCCTCGATGTGATGATCTGCGACGATGTTCGCAGCAACGTGATGCGGTCCGCAAGGAAGCGGTGTGGCGTTCTCACCCAGGGACGACAGGCTCTGCGACGACACTCGCAGCGATGTTAGTCTTCCCGCACCGGTCTGGTGCATCCCGCAAACGAAGGATGTGACGGCTCTGGCAGCGGCAACAGGCGCTGCGACGATCTCGGCCTTCGTAGCGGCAGGAATTTCCTCGCACTGTCGGGGATGCACTCCGCAGCGAGCGATGCAATAACTTTTCTGTAGCAAAGTCTTTAAATCTTGGTTTCCAGCTTCCCAGCACAGGTACAACTTCCAGATGCACCACACATGGGCCACGCACTCTAGGAAGGACAGAACTCTCTCAGTAGAGCTCAGGGAAAGCTGGGGGTGAAGTCCTTTTGTTCCTGGGACTTCAAAACAGGGAGCCAGCTCTTCTCAGGCCTTTTGAGATTCCTTCAAGCAAGGGGACACAGCACAAAGCAAAGTCTTTCCCCTCTCCTTGGCAGCAAAGCAACAGCAGGGCAATCCAGCAAAGCAACAGCTGGACAATCTTCCTTCTTCAGTTTCAGCTTTCTCCTTGGCAGAGGTTCCTTCTTGATTCCAGGATGATCTAATTTTCTGTTGTCAGGGGTCCTGTACTTATACCCCTAAAAGTCTTTGTTCTCTTTGTGCAAGTGGGCCCTGAGCCCGGTCTGAACCAGTTCTGGGTGTTCTTTGAGCACTTTGTTTTTCTGGCTTCTCCTTTCCTTTCAGAGTGAGGGGCAGGGTCGTCAGCCGCCCAGCAGGAGGTGGAGCCAGCATTGTGGAAGGCAGGCACAGCCCTATTCAGGCCCAGGTGCTATCTCCTCCCACCACTCAAGTTGCAAATGCAGTCATTCAGCCTAGGGCTGACTCAGCCAGCCTCCTGGGGAATCCCCAGCCCCTGTCACTCTCAAACCAGACAGTCAATAGACAAACAGGTCAAGGCACACAGAAAGGTCAGACAAGAGAACATCAACTTTCTAAAAGTGCTGTTCTCAAACACAGGATTTAAAAACAACCTTTCCTAAAAGATGTGTTATTAAACTCTGAGTTCAGGGATACCAGACTTTTATGTCCTATCTTGTTCCTATGGGAAGATAATATGCTGGTAGCGACTGTAGCCAGCATCCCCCATGATAGCCTATGGAGAAAGATAGCCTTGCAGCAGTGAAAAACAAAAATGGCTGTAAATCACTACCAGAGCATGTCACCTGCACAAGTACATGCTCTACCTTTCACATACACTGCACCCTGCCCAGGGGGTACCTTGGGTCTTCCATAGGGGTGACCAATGTGCACAAAAAGGGAAGGGTTAGGCCTGGTCAGTGGGGACACTGACCAGGAGGACATGGCAGTTCACAGACTGCACACAGGCACTGCGGTGGCAGGCCTGAGACACCATTTTAGGGCTACACATGTGAGTGGCACAATCAGTGCTGCAGGCCCACTAGTAGCATTTGCCATCACCAGCCCTTGGCACACTCAGTGCACTTTACTAGGGACTTCTTGGTAATACAAATATGCTAATCATGTATATCCAATCACAATAACAATTTACACAGAGAGCATATGCACATCTGTGGCGTACCACAAGGATCCTCACTCAGTCCCACCCTCTTCAACGTATACATGAGCCCCCTCGCGGCCATCGCACGCCAACACAACCTCAACATCATCTCCTATGCTGATGACACTCAACTGATCCTTTCTCTCACCAATGACCCCAGCACCGCCAAAACCAACCTACACGAAGGAATGAAAGAAGTTGCCGTATGGATGAAACACAGCCGTCTGAAACTGAACTCAGATAAAACAGAAGTCCTCATCTTAGGCACATCCCCCTCTGCATGGGACGACTCTTGGTGGCCGGAAGCCCTTGGAAAAGCACCCATCCCGACAGACCACGCACGGAACCTAGGCGTTATCCTGGATTCTTCACTTTCAATGAACAGACAAGTCAGCGCCGTATCCTCATCCTGCTTCAACATTCTTCGCATGCTCAAAAAAACATTTCGCTGGATCCCCACCGAAACCAGAAAAACAGTCACCCATGCTCTGGTCACGAGCCGACTGGACTACGGAAACACCCTCTACGCAGGTACTACCGCCAAACTCCAGAAGAAACTCCAACGAATCCAAAACGCCTCAGCCAGGATCATATTAGACATCCCGCGTAACGAACACATCTCTGGCCACCTGAAAGACCTCCACTGGCTACCCGTCAATAAGAGGATCACTTTCCGACTGCTAACCCACGCACATAAATCACTCTACGACATCGGACCAGAATGCCTCAACTCACGACTGTCCTTCTACACCCCCTCCCGCCAACTACGTTCTTCCAGCCAAGCCCTCGCTACTTTACCCCGCATCAACAAGACCACCATGGGAGGCAGATCCTTCTCATACCTGGCAGCTAAAACATGGAACTCACTCCCCACTTACCTTCGCCTTACCCAGAACCACCTAGCATTCAGAAAGCAACTTAAAACGTGGATATTTGACAAGTAATCCTCCTCCCCTCCCTAAGCGCCTTGAGACCCTCTGGGTATGTAGTGCGCTATATAAATTCTTTGACTTGACTTGACTTGACTAGCACTGATCAGCAGTGGTAAAGTGTGCAGAGTCCTATTGCCAACAGCCACGGGTCAGGAAAATTAGGGAAGAAGAAGCAAAATGTTTGGGGATGACCCTGCAAGAAGGGCCAGTTCCAACAACTCCCTTTTCAGATTAATGTGTCATCCTGTCCTGATTTATTTTGTTTGCCATCCTTAAGTGTTGTTTTGTTGTTCAGCCCAATATTTATCCACTAGAAATATCAGAATGCAAAGGAAATGTATAGGTACATAAATATTGGTATTTATAGAAAGCAAACCTAATTAGAAAGCAATGGAATGCTGTACATCAGTTGGGGGAGGGACCTGGGGGAGGGGAAATAAGCAATGATTCCAGGGCAGGCACATCATAGGAGGTTTTGACATATTTGCATCACACAATTACATCACAAGAATTTACAGATATTTGCATTTTGAGCCACAGACAGATTACGTCTTAGGCTGTACTACAGAACCTGCTGTAAGAGACCAAGAGCCTGATTTAGAGTTTGGTGGATGGGATAATGTATCACAAATGTGATGATATCCAGATTGCCTCATTACAAGTGTATTATGTCCTGTGGAACAAGGAATACCATGGACAGGGTATCTGTCATGTTTGTAAAGGAACCTTATCACATGTGCATTATGTCCTGTGGTACTTGTAATATGGGGGACAGGATATTTATCACATTTGTGAAGGCATATACCATCTGCCAAAATCTAAATCAGGCCCTATGTCTCTGGACTCAATTTTCAGCAATTTAGACATTGAATCATGCCTGCATGCCAGCTGAATAAGATGGGATTACAAATGAAAGGAATGACCCCAGCCACGTCACTAGGACCAGGGTAAAGTACGGTACAAGAAAAAATGGCCACAGTAGACACAAACTTGGAAATTACCTATAAACAACAACAACACCTGTTAAATCAATTATAACCAATAATGTTCATTTTAAACATATTTATTCATATTTGAACATTGAATTCTCATGTTCATGAACATCACATTTGTTACACACTATCATGAAGCCGTGTTCTAGAGGGAGTGAGGGAAAAGTGCTGCCATGTGCAAGGGTGAAGGTAAGTGAGAAAGGGAGGGCAGTGAACAATATATACATCCAAATCCTCAGAAGCGAATCCAGCCTTATCCAAGGCTAACCTATTTACAAAACCATAATAGGGAGGAGACACAGTAAATCTATCACTATTGTCCAAGAATGTAAACACAAAATAAAGCCGTCAACGTTTCGACCCAGGGATTGTATGTAGGCAAATAGGGTCCTTACAGTAGGGTCTTCATCAGGACCAAGTGGGCGGCACCTACAAATAATTTAAAGGGACCTTGATTGATACAGGTGATGGAACAAAAATAAAACTGAAAACAACTGGGGTAAACATGGGCATATAAATTGCCCTTGAGTCACCGTTGCTGGTGGTGAGAAGATGGATATAAGGGCACTCGGGCTCCAAAGTCAGAAAGGGACGTAATTGTGGTAACAGGCTGAAAAAACACAAATGTAAAAATCAGCACCTGAAATGTATGGGGCGTGTGAAGAAACAAAATGAGTCTTCCAAAGAACCCAGTGACAGTGAACATTCACTTACTTAATGCAAAGACATCCTGTGTCTGTGTGATTTCTTATTTGTCCATTTTCAGGGGGCTTGAAAAATCTGATGCTCCTTAACTCAACATGAATTAATATGTTTTTGAACATGAGCATCCAATGTTCAAATATGAATAAATATGTTTAAAATGAACATTATCTTTATAATTGATTTAACAGGTGTTGTTGTTGTTTATGTAATTTCGAAGGCTGAATAAGATGGTCACATGAGATTTGTGACTTTCACATTTCTATAAAAGAGTTTTTCGTGATTTTTATATTGCCCTCTTCATAGTGTCCAGTCCAGTTGTGTGAGCTCGAGTTGTTCCTTTAACTTGTCATTCTTTAATGTGTTTCCGACTGTGCATTGCAATGGGGGTTTGCAACGGCTCCTCCTTTATGTAGCTTCAGTGTTGGGGTTCGCTGCTCCTTGCTGTGATAAGCAGCAGGTAGCATCCATGGTGAATGGCTTGGTTTTTGGAGTGCCAGATTTGGCTTTGTGCACTGTTCTAAACCTGATTGGAAACATACATGTAGGCTCTAGAAACCTTTCCATTGCAGTAGCATTGCTGGATGGTATCGAAAAATATTTTTCACTGGTAATGGAGGGGCATTTTGAAAGAAAGAGTGAGGAATCTTGTTCTGAGCAACAACACTGCAAACTGAATCTTCCCCTGACTCTTTCAGGCTGGGAAGGATGACAAAGGGTTTATAGGCATTGTTATTATTTCTGCTTCTCAGACTGTTCCTGAGGCCTCCTCATTTTGAAAGACAGAACTCAAACTTGGGAACTTTAAGTGATTTTGGATGGGGACACACTATAGGTGTCAAAAGGGGAAACCGGAACTAGGACAAAGATTTCCTCTTTGCGTTGTCAGCAATTTACACATATTTTGCAATAAGCAAATTCCATTTAGGACAAGCGGTGTTGGACTGAGACAAAAAATAGGCTCTGACACCAAAATAAAAGTAGCCCCCATTAACGAATCAAATAACTAAAAAAGCTACCCTTGTTTGCAAATCAGGGCAGTTTGAGCTTGTAAAGACACACAAGATAAGTGTTGTACCAGCTATGGAATAATGCATGGAACGGAGCTTGCTTAGAAGCAGCGTTTGGTTCAACTGGGCCAGGTACACCCTTTCTGTACTTCACTGTCAGGTTAGCGAGGGACAAACATCAAAGGTATTTCACTGAAGTAGTGTGGGAACAATGACTCAGAACAGATACAGTCAGCCAACAGACACATTCATTTACTGTTCAGTCCAGTGCCGGTCTTTAAGAAAAGAGAAGTATTTAAATAATGTCACAGCAAAATGAAATACTACACATGCTAGTGGCGGTCAATACAAGGTTCAGTATTCCTGACTACGGGTTATCACTCGGCGTCCCACCATCTTTAATGCCCTTTCCTAGTGCCCTTTCCCAGTTCCATGGTCTCGGAAGCCATTAGGGAGTGCTTGGATGCTGGCGGTAGGGCTGCATTGATCTTGCTTGACCTGTCGGCGGCGTTCGACATGGTCCCACGCTCACGGCTTCTTACGTGACCTACTGAGATAGGGATCTCTGGCACTGCATGGGGCTGGCTCAGGTCCTTTTTGGATGGACAAGTCCAGCAGGTCTGGCTTCCACCGTCCTCTTCCGCTCCCCAGACATTGACCACAGGGGTCCCCCAGGGGGCGAAGATAATCGCCTATGCTGGCAACACTCAGCTTCTTTTTACCTGGGAAAAAAATTCAGACTCTGTCTCCTCTGTGAAGCATTGTTTGTCCATCATCTTCAAATGGCTTGCCTCCGCCCAGCCCAAATGCAAGGAAGAGAAGTCTGAGATTCTCCTCTTCGGGAAATTTCCAGCTAAATTTAGTGACTCTCTCTGGCCTCAAGAGTCTCCCCTGCCTTCCTCAGTTGGAAAGTCTGTTAAGAATTTGGGGGTGTGGTTTGAAGAGAACCTTTCTTACTCCAGTCAGGTTAAAAAGCTCACCGGCACCTGCTTTAGCCTTCTTAAAACCTTGAGGAAGTTCCTCCCCCTTCTGCCTAGAGCTGCAAAGGAGACAGTCATTTGTGCCTTTGTTCTATCTCGGCTGTACTATGCCAATGATGTTTATGTGGGCATCCCTGGCTTCTTATTGAAGAAGCTTCAGGTGGTCCAGAACGTGGCAGCCAGGCTTATCCTTGACATATCTTCCAGATGTAGTGTGAGTCACTACCTGGGCTCATAGCACTGGCTGCCCACGGATGTCAGGGTTAAGTTCAAATCATTAGTCATTGCCATCGAGCTCTCTATAGTCAATTTCCTACCTATTTGCAAAAAGGCATTCTTTCTACGACCCTTTGAGACAACTGCACTCCACGTCTCAACTTCTGGCTGTGGTTCCCTGCTTTAGATACCAGAGGCTAGGGGGCAGCTCTCTTGCCCGGAAAGCTGCTGTGGCATAGAACGCCCTTCCCTTTGCTCTTCGGAACACTAAGGATACACTGGCTTTTAAAAAGCTTCTGAAAACACATCTCTTTGTCTAGTATCCTTTTTTTCCTTTCCTTCTATCCCTCGTTTGACTCCGCGACGGGACACTCCTGAGTATCTGTGCGCGGTACAAACTACAATAACATAATATAACATGGGGCTCCCCCAGGTCTGTAATCTCTGAAGGCCATAGATGGGGAGAGGATGTGGTCTTATGGCTAGACCGGTCGACCTCGATCCTGGGGAACCGGGTTCGAGTCTCGGCAGGGACGCTAAAAATCCTGTGATCCTGGGCAAATCACTTAATCACCCTGTGCCTATCAAAAAATGAATGTGTCTGTCTGAAACGCAACTGGCGCTCATGTAAAGTGCTCTGATACCTTTGGGTCGTGCAGTATAACACTCCGGATTTTTTTTTTTAAAGATGCATATAGGCAACAACAGCACAGGAGTTCATTAAGCCATCACCATGCAGTATCAACCTGGTCACTTTGTGTAATGTTGAGCTGACAGAGTTTAGGTTGGTAATGCTATTCTTCTAACAGCCAGGGGGTCTTCACAGTTGTAATCTCTTTCTTTCAGGCCTCATGTTAACAGTTCACCAGGAATGTGGTTGTAGCACCTTCAGTTAATGGTTTATTCAGGTTGATGAAAGCGGAATTCCTCAGAAGTGGTGCAGTACTGAGGATGGCAGCCTCACTACTTGCTAGAGCCACTCAGAGGCACAGTACAGCAGGCGTGCTCATCTGGTGCTTTTTCCTGTGCAGTTGCAACCTTGGGTCAATGGGGAGGGCAAGATCTTCACAACAGCGATGATTTGGACCAGGCATGTTGCACAGTGAACAGCAGCAGCACAAGTCCCTTTGGATACACTGCAGTGATGCCGGGCAGCCCTCAGCCACACTGAGTTGCGGATGTTCTTTTTGGAGTTTGTCACATGAGCCACACAGGGAGCACAGGTGTAGTTTCATGCCTTGGTAGTCACTGGTTGTGGACCTTCTGTATGTTACACAGGTTACAAACATGGCTGGACTCCTCCTCTGGACAGGCACTCCTCCAACAAGGTCAGGCACTCTGCTTCCTCCTCTGTGGAGGCAAGCAGACGTCTTGGTGCTTGGCTGATATTCATCTTCTCCAATCAGCATAGACTACAGGTAATGTCCACTCACCTTTAGGAGACTGGCGGTCTTGCAGATACCAGTACTAGTTTTACAGCCATACATCGAGTACTTTGCAGGGCTTCCCATTTCTTGGTTAATGAAGTAACTTGCAGCTGGAACCATGTCCTAGTTTTAAAGTCATTTTCCAGACTAAGGTTCTAGAACCGGTTTGAGTGTCTCGTTCAAATGTCGTTTTCGTGCTGTAGTGCACACACAACAATTGTACAAGGTATTGGCTCTCACAGCATGTAGTGATGATTCTGGCTCCATACAGGAGGATCCAAAACATGGGCTGGTGTGAGATGTCTGCTATTGGCTGTCATTAGCTTTCCTGAAGTAGCAATCAAGGAAGTACAAAAAGGCAGGCCCTGTATAGAAACTTTGGTTTAAGAACAGAATCTGCTGACTCGCACCTCTCCCCTACCATCTGCTAAATGGCAGTGCTCAGGAAAATCTATTTAGCAATCCCTTGCTAAAAGATCCTGGTAAAACATCTAAGGGCAGTCTGGTATCCATCTACCCTAATTTCAGTGTCTGGTTCTCCACCCTCAAGAATCAGGAATGCACTCAATACACTTTCAATGTCTGGGAAAGCTATATCCATCCACCATCTTGTGCCATGCTAGATCAGGGGCTCTCGAATACGGATCCAGCTGGTCACAGCACTGAGACTTTCATCATATTTATTTATTTATTTATTTATAACATTTATAGAGCGCACTGTTACCTGAACGGTGTCCTGGTGCTAGAATGAAAGCTCCCCTCGCCTGAAACTTAATGAAAGAAGAGCCATGTTTTCAGAGTTTTGCGGAAGGTCATCAAATCTGTAATCTGTCTGAGAGCCAAAGGGAGAGCATTCCAAGCCCTTGCTGCCCCCAAGACAAAGCTTCTGCCACCCCAGCGTGCTTTTCTTATCCGAGGGGTCGCGATCAGCCCCAGGTTAGTTGACCTAAGATATCTGCCCGGCAGGTACCGTTGAAAGTGCTGTGTCAGAAACGATGGGCCAAGACCACAAAGGGCCTTGAAAACTATGCACAAGGTTTTAAAAGAGATCCGTTTCCACACTGGGAGCCAGTGCAGCTTCACCAATTTCTGGGAAACGGATGCAAACTTTGGAACGCCTGTAAGAAGACGAGCTGCTGCGTTTTGCAAGGCCTGTCATTTGTTAAGAAGCCCCTGTTGGGCATTAAGAAAAAGGCTGTTGCAGTAATCAAGGCGAGATAAACCCAGGGCGGTCACCACTGGTTTCTTACACTCATCGGGTAAAAAAGGAAGGATCTTCCGGAATATTTTCAGTGTGAAATGAATGCAAGATGTCATTGCATTGATTTGATGCCTGAAGGTGAGCATATCATCAATCAGTACCCCTAGGTTCTTGACCTTGGTGACTGGAGTGGGGGGTACACCCATCCCTTCAGGCCACCAGCTTGGGCTCCAAAAGTTATCACTGGAGCCAAAAAGTAAGACTTCGGTTTTGGCCGAGTTTAACTTTAAGTAGTTCCTGGCCATCCAGTTGCTAACTGCTGACATGCACTCTTGGAATTTACTGGCTGTGCCTTCCTCTCTCCCTGGTAGCAGTGACACCACAATCTGCGTATCATCCGCATATGATGTAAGCTCAAACCCATACTATTGAATGACTGGGACCAATGAGGAAACATAAATATTGAAAAGGGTGGGACTTAGGGAGGATCCCTGGGGAACCCCGCAGGGTAGCACGAGTGGTTTAGACTCGAACTCCCCCAGTGCCACCACCTGGATCCTGTTAGTGAGGAAAGCTTTCAGGATCTTAAGGGCCTTCTCTTGTATACCGCAGGCCTCCAAACGGTCCACCAGGATCGTGTGGTGGACCGTGTCGAAGGCCGCCGACAGATCCAGCAGGATCAGGGCTGCTCTACCCCTGTCGTCCATCACTTTTCTGATCTTCTCAGACGATTTAATTAAGGCAGATTTGGTATTAAGACCTGCTCTGAAGCCATGTTGCAAAGGATCTAGGGTGTGTGTGGCCCCTAAAAATGCGCTGAGCTGAGTGTTCATGGTTCTTTCTATTAATTTGGCAGGTAGCGGTAGTCTGGCGATGGGAGGTTAGTTATTGGGATCAGTAATGTCCAGATTGGGTTTTTTTAACAGAGGAAGGATCGAGGCCCATTTCCAGCTAGATGGGAATTCACCAGCCATTAACATGTTGTTGAACAAAGTGGCTAAAGTGGTGGCTATAGGAGCCGCAGCTAACTTTGCCACCGTGGCTGGGCAAGGGTCTCTGGACGAGCCTGATTTTGTACCTACCAGCAGTTTCTTGATCTCCTCCGTGCTCACCGGGGAGAAGTTCCAAACTTGACCTCCTTTGAGTTGGCCGTTAAGTTCCCCGCCTAGCCACTGGCAGGTTATCCCTAACTTGACCTTCAAGGGAGTTAACGATGATCTCAACCTTGCTTAGGAAGAACTGAGCTAGATCCTCAAACAGTTCTAGACTCGGCAGTGTACTTGCCGGCTTTGGAGTGGCCAGACTTGCAAACGTATGAAATAGTTCCTTAGGCGAGCACCTGGCACCATTGATACGGTCGGTGAAGTAGCTTTGTTTTGCCTTCCCAATCATGTCTTTATATACCACCAGACTTGATTTGAGTCTTCTTTTGTCTGCCTCGTTGTAATTTTTCCGCCAGACACGTTCCAGTTTCTTACAGACAAGCTTATACTCTCTGAGCTCAGCTGAGAACCAGGGTGCCGATGGAGTCATACGAGTGGGGCGGCAACTTTTGGGTGGAGCTAGCCTACAGCAAGCATGGTCTAACCAGTTGGAATAGGTGACCGCCGCTTGACCGCCGCTTTGTCCACATTTAATGGGAGCGAGACCATTGATGATGCCAAAAGATCCTCCAGGGAGGCTCCCTCTATCTTATTCCAGGCCCTACAAGTCCTTGCTGGTTTTCTAACCTCCCTTGGCCTGTGGGATTTTGCAGCGGAGATATTAAAGAGCACTGCGGCGTGGTCTGACCAGGTCACTGGGTAGATGTTTGAAACCTTAAGGTCAGGGTGGTTCATGAATAATCCAACCAGGATATAACCAGCATTATGAGTAGGGCCAATAACCAATTGTTTTAGATCGGCACCGTACATCACCTCCTTCAGGGCTAGTGTGTCCGCGTCTTAACTATTCTCTAAGTGAAAATTTAAGTCCCCTAAAACTGTAAAGGTCTTCGCGCATAGGGCCTCCTCTAGAATCTTTCCCACTGAGTCGAAAAACGGCGCCTTGGTGCCAGGGGGCCTATAAAGTAAGCAACCCCTAAAGGATTGATGATTGGAAAGAATAAAATTAAAAGCCAGCGCTTCGCATATTTTGGAAGACACGGATTGAAAACTGCAATTTTTATTTCCTTTTTCTGTAACAGCTCTGCGAGATCCGAGCTGTGTTTGACCAAGGATCTAGCGTTAAGCAGGAAGCAGCTAACATTCTTCGTTGTAACCTCGACTGTCTCCTTGTTTATAAAAGCAACTGCCCAGACTGGAGTTAAGGGATTGTCCTGTTACAAGATGAGCATACCTCAACACCGGCCTGCATTCCCTTATCGAACTCTAGGCATAAACAGCCATATGTCCACCATCCTCCACCCAGGCCCAGTAGAGCCTCCTGGTCGTAGGCTATCCCTTGTTTCTTGTTTGGGGGCCACCAACCAGGCGTCATGGCGCTAGGCGCGGGCCTGGCGCGGACGGGCACAGACGGGCTTGCCTTTGGCGCGCCGGCGGCGCGGTCATGCCAGCCCGGTTTTTGAAGGTCTGGGGAGGAAAAAGGCTAGAGCGCTCACCTTGGGCCACTCAAAATGGCGGCCGTCCGGGTGAGTGCCTGATCACGTTTTCCTCCCTTCTGGCAATTCAAAGTAATGAAAATAGAGACCTGGGTTCCCCGCTAGTTATGTCCTCAGATAGGAGCCTAAAAGCAACATGCTACGAAAAAATTTAAAAAACGAGTACAATCAGGGATAATTCATATATATAGCAGGAAACATGTCCTGTGCAAAATTAGCAAAAAACAGTGGCAGTTTCGTGTCGTTTTAAGCAACTCCCAGCTCACGCCTCAGGAGCAATCAAGGCTGCGCGGACGCGCCAGCCCGGTTTTTGAAGGTCTGGGGAGGAAAAAACGCTAGAGCGCTCACCTTGGCCCACTCAAAATGGCGGCCGTCCGGGTGAGTGCCTAATCGCGTTTCCCTCCCTTCTGGCACTTCTAAGTAATGAAAATAGACAAATCTACAGTCTAGGTACTATAGGTGTGCCACACACCCATCATGCATCTATGCATGCATATATGCATTCAACATGCACATGGTATGTTGGTACAAGGGTCTGGGTGTTAAATCTAAGCAGAACTTTAGGTCAATGGGACCAGTAGGTTGCATTCACTCTTTAAACAAAAAAAGATGTGCTCTGAACTATTTACTTCTCAAACATTGATATCCTGCCACCACTGCTTCATGTCAATAATCCAGGGCATGGACAATAGTCCGTTGTCATAAACTCTGATACACGTCGTACTCTCCCAAGGGCACAGAACAAGTTCTGCTCCATGGCTTTACCATGGACAGGCCAAGTTAGGTTGGTGTGCTAACACAAATTCTGGATACCAGTACAGATGCAAGTGCAGTTGGGTCACTCAGGGCAGGAGTATACACTCATAAATCATACAGGGGGAATTCCTGTCCCTACAGGCAAATATGAGTCTCACAGGCTCCATCAGGGTTACAAGTTTTCAAGTTTCACCAGTGGACTCAGGCAGTTGAAACTTGGTAACTCTAAACTTACAGATATTCTGGTATTGGTAATTCCTGGATCAGTGTTACTGGATACAAATCCAGGGAATTTGTGATGAGGCCCAGGTGCACAAGTTGGGAAGGGGAGGATTGTTGAGGCCTACTTGGGCTTTTTCACCTCTCTTACCAAAAACATTATGGCTGGCCCTGGCCACGGTCTTCAGTATATATTAACTGCATGGTTACCAAAGACATTGACTGCAACTACAGAGCACTGTATGTGCTAACCACACATGTTCAACATACATTTATGACAGTCACATGCCTCAGACTATATACCACAAGGATCTAGGATATAGAAGTATAAACCCATGGAAGTGAATGATAGAAGATTTAAGGGAACATTGTAATTAACTCCGTAGTAGCAAGATTATATTAAGATTCTGCACACATGTCCTGTTATGCTTCCAACAGAGAAATTGTTTACCCTTTTCTGTCATCTTCCTGACAAACCTATGTTAGTAGATCGGTTGGGGCGGGCATGTCTCACTTAGCTGCACCCACTCGGTGATCGCGTGTTAATGTCACAAGAGATTGAAGCCGTAGTCTCAGCATAACAACTACATGTCCAAGACATCACCTTCATGACAAACCTAAGTTAGTAGATAGCTTGGGGTGTACATATACCACTTGGCTCCGCCCACTCACAGTGATCACACATTAAATCACAAGAGATTGAAGTCCACAGTCCCGGCAAAACAACTATATTTCCAAGACAATACCCTTGATGGCCTCATGCCATGATTTACATTCTGTCACACCGCAGCCTTATAGCCCCATCCACCAGTGAGGAGAAACCATTAGCATGGATGTTTGGTGGTACTATAGGCTAACTACGACACGCAACCGCTGGAGTGGTAAGATGGGTAATTCCTGAACGTCCACTAAATCTTGGACAGTAGGTGAGCGACGGGGGCACTAACGTCTATGTCTACATTTCACCAGTGTGTGACTACAGGAACGTTTTACACAAGCCCATATAGAGTGTTAGTATACACCTAGTGGGGTGAGAGCTCAAAAAGAGCTATTGACTATCAGCCTGATTCATCATACTCCCGTTTTGCGAGCCCCTAATAGCGATTCATAGCGAATCGCTATTAAGGACTCGCAAAACGGGATTCATGTAGGAATATGCAAAAAAAATGCGATTCCTACTAATTCCTTATTTGCGATTAGCAAATTGCTAATCGCAAATAAGGAATAACTCCCCATTCATTCCTATGGGCCAAAAGGCCCATAGGAATGAATGGGGAGTATTCCTTATTTGCGATTAGCAATTAGCTAATCGCAAATAAGATAGCGATTGAAAGGGTGCCAGGGGTGTCCAAAGGACACCCTGTAGCACCCCTTAAATGCTAATATGAACAGGGGTTGCACACACACATGTCTAAAGGACATGAGTGTGTGCAACATGCAACTCAGAAAAATGCTTTTAAAAGCATTTTTCTGAGTTATCGCTATTTACCACGAGGTTTGACCTCGCGGTAAATAGCGGCCCGAAATTGCGATTTCCAAATTTTTAAATGGATGATGAATTGCATTTAAGGAATCTCAAATAGAGATTCCTTAAATGTAATCCAACGCAAATTTGCGAAAACGCAATTACCGATTTTTGCATTTGGGATGATGAATCTCAAATGCAAAAATCTCACTCGCAAAGGGCCAGATTCTCAGAATCTGGCTCTTTGCGAGCCGATTTCAGCTTCATGAATTAGGCTGTTTGACCTCACAAAGTGCTACGCGCATAACGTTTGTAGTGATACCCGGAATACACATCGCAGTGATCACCTTATGCATGTTTGTCTGTATTGCTGAGTAAGTACAATAACATGGATGTAAAGGGATGAGATATTTGCCCCTATTGCATTGCGATGCATGAGGAAAGTAAGATATTTTGTGCTGTCTGTATAGTGTGACCGCAACTAAACATTAGGGAACATGGGCACACTTTTTCTGTGTGAATGAGCATGCATGGAACTAGCATGTCGATGCATGCATTAAAGGAATGAGCTACATCCACACAATCCTTCTACTCACAATCAGTAGCTAAGATTCATTATTTTTTTTATTTGTTTTTAATGTTCCTTTGTCCTCTTGCACCGTTAAGATTTTGAAGAAAACAGATACCAGCATATGCTTCTCTATCTGGAGCATAGCAACAAGTAGGCCAGACTCACCTTTCGATGTTTGTTTTATGTCCTGCGTTATAACAATTGATAAGCAACAGACTCCGCACCACTGACTAATGATGAAGCATTACACCAATAGGGTGTGTGAGGGTCAACAATAAAAATATTGAATATTTTTTCGAGGGCAGGAGGACAACATTTCAGAAAAACATTATAAGTATGGTGGTAGGATCCCTGTTGCGAAGTTAATTATAGATCGGGAGATAGTTGCCTGCATTTCCCAACACGTACCTCCCCACACATCAGTGTGAATTTTGGTTGCAAACTACCATGGTAACTATCTGTAGGAAATTTTATTAATGGTGAAGGGGGATGAAACCTCCACAATTTGTGTCAGTGAAGTCACAAGCACGCCCCAAATTAACATGTGCTTAACCCTCTGGTAGCTTGGAACTAAGTAGTCAGGCATAGCATAGAGGAAATGTGTAAAAGTATTTATGCAGTACCTCAATCAGTAATAAAGTGAAAACAAGACATAAGAAAAACCCCATACCAATTTAGAAAACTAGAGTAAAATGTATTAACTATTTTAGACCAAAACAAAAAAAAATCAGTTAGTAGAACCGGAGGTGTGGAATTTTTTTAAATTTAAGTGAAAATAGTGACCAAAAGAACAAAGCGCCACCTGCAGTTAGCTGGTTGCACCGGACTGGGACAAAGTCTCAAGTTCAGGCCGACCACAATGGAGCATAGACCGGATGCAGGTATCAATTAAAGGGACGCTGAAAAAAGTACCTTAAGTCCTGGTTGCGGAGTGTTGCAAAATCCTGCGTTGAGGATACATCACACAGTGGCGGTTCCAATGAGATGAGGGCTATGATGCAAGGTCCTGCATCAAGGAATTGTTGCAAAGTAGTGATTCTGGGGAGCTGTGGGGCAGCGATGCGAGATCCTGCAACAAGGATGCGTTGTGCAGTGGCGCTTCCAAGGAGTTGTGGGGCTGCAATGTGAGGTCCTCCGTTGAGGAGGCATCGCACAATGGCAGTTCTGAAGCACTGCATGGTCCTGTGTCGGGATGTGTCAACCAGCGGTGGTTCTGATGCGAGGCTGCAAGGCGATGTACTGTGCTGCGTCGGGGATGCCAAAGGACAATAGCTTGGCTGGCAAGGCACCTCAGGCCCACTTCCAAGGGTGCTGGACTGGGGTGGCACCCTTGGAGGGCAAGACTCATAGCAGACAGAGTCCAGGTGTTGGGTTCAAAGTGGTTGGGGCTTTTTCTGTCCCTGAGGCTCTGATCAGGAGGCCAGCCGACTAGCCCTTGGAGTCACTCTGGTGGTCCTTGGTTCAAGATGCAGGTCCAGTCCTTTTCACTTAGGCAGCAGAGTAGCAGTCCTTCCTGCAATAGAGCAACACAGCATCCCTTCTGAGTCTTCCACAAGTCCAGAGGTGTACTGAAGAGTTGGGTTTGAGGGTATAATATTTATAGTTGTCACAGCTTTGAAGTAGAAGAAGGTTCTGGAGATTTCCACCCCAAGAGGAATCTGAAATTTTCTACCTCCCTGCCCTCGCCCCAGCTTGTTTGGGGGCAAACAAAGACTGGTGTCAAACCCTTTGTAAATGTTCTCAGGCAGAGGGTTTGTGATGTGCAAAGCTGGTAGGTGACACCTTTGCCCCCCATCAATTCAGAGATGGCCCATCTGACCAACACATATTCCCTCACTTCTGGGAGCAATACACAAAAACTAACTGCCAGCTAAACATAGTCATGTGACCCTGGATACACACTGCGGGCACCAATTGGATGGGATGAGAAAATGTCAACTTTCTAAAAGTAGCCTTTTCAGAATTTTGACTTAAAGTCTAAATTCACCATTAAAGAGGATTATAAAATACAATTCTTTAGGCACTAAACTTGACATTCCTTCCTCCTACCGATTTTAAGTCATCACTTATTAAATGTAATAGTAACCCAGTGTTATCCTATGGAAGAGATGGGCCTTGCAGTAGTGAAAAACGAATTTAAGAGTTTTTCAATACCAGGACATGTAAAAGTTAAAAGGACATGTCCAATTTTTTAAATACACTGCACTCTGCCCCATGGGCTCTATACGGCCTGCCCTGTGGCTGACTTAACTGTATTAAAGAAAAATGTTTAGTTCTGGTAAAAGGTTTATTTTGTCAAGTCGAAATGGCAGTTTAAACTGCAGACTGGCTGCCATCACTGGCCTGAGAAATGTCTAAAGGGCTACTAAAGTGGGTAGTGCAATAAGTGCTACAGGCCGACTAGTAGCATTTAATTTACATACCCTGGATACATGTAGTACCACTGTAGTGTGGACTTACTAGTTTCTGGAAGTATTTGGAATCTTGTTCACAGAATGCTCTAGGGACACCTTGAATGTAATCCTTGCTTCACCAGGTAGCTAGAAAAAAAGCCTTCAGAGCAGGCTTATGGTGGTCCTATTTACAAAGGCTAAGGAATGTGGCTATCTGGTCTTGTACGCTTTGTAATCTGATGAGTGATTTGATCAGAACAGTGTACATATAATGTTAGTAAAGAATAAGTGAATGATAATGAGGGTTCTTGATAGTACGAACCAAGGATCAGATTGGGGTAGAGGGAGGATTATATGAGGTAGTGACGGCTGGAGACACATGCCTTTGACTCAATCAATCAATCATAGGCATTTATATCGCGCACTACTTACCCGGAGGGTCTCAAGGCGCTTGGGGGGGGGGGGGGGTCCGCTACTGCTCGAACAGCCAGGTCTTGAGCTTCTTCCTGAAGGAGAGGTGGTCTTGGGTCAGGCGTAGGTATGTCGGGAGGGAGTTCCAAGTCTTGGCGGCCAGGTGGGAGAAGGACCTTCCTCCTGTTGTCGCTCTGCGGATGCGGGGGACGGCGGCGAGGGCGTGACTGGTCGAGCGGAGGTGGCGTTTGGGAGCGTAGAAGTTGAGGCGGCTGTTGAGGTAGGTCGGGCCTTGGTTGTGTAGGGCTTTGTGTGCGTGGGTGAGGAGCCGGAAGGTGATTCTTTTGTTGATCGGGAGCCAGTGCAGGTCTCTCAGGTGTCTGGAGATGTGGCTTCGTCTGGGGACGTCGAGGATGAGTCTCGCCAAGGCATTCTGGATCCGCTGGAGTCTCTTCTGGAGCTTGGCGGTGATTCCGGCGTAGAGGGCGTTGCCGTAGTCCAGTCAGCTGGTGACGAGGGCCTGGGTGACCGTTTCCTGGTCTCGGTGGGGATCCACCGAAAGATCTTACGTAGCATGCGCAGGATGTTGAAACAGGACGAGGAGACGGCGTTGACTTGTCTGGTCATGGAGAGGGAGGAGTCCAGGATGAAGCCCAGGTTGCGTGCGTGGTCTGTCGGTTTGGGTGCGTTGCCCAGGGCGGGGGGCCACCAGAAGTCGTCCCAGGCGGAGGGTGAGGAGCCCAGGATGAGGACTTCCGTCTTGTCTGTGTTCAGTTTCAGGCGGCTGGTCGTCATCCACTCGGCCACGTCTTTCATCCCTTCGTGTAGGTTGGCTCTGGCAGTGGCGGGGTCGTTGGTCAGGGAGAGGATCAGCTGGGTGTCATCGGCGTAGGAGATGATGTTCAGGTTGTGTTGGCGTGCGATGGCTGCAAGGGGGCTCATGCAGACATTGAAGTGGGTGGGGCTCAATCGAGGATCCCTGAGGGACGCCGCAGATGACTTCCGTGGCTTCTGATCTGAATGGGGGCAGGCGGACTCTCTGTGTCCTTCCGGCGAGGAAGGAGATGATCCATTCCAGTGCTTTCTCCTCGATTCCGACGTTGCTGAGGCGCTGCACTAGGGTGCGGTGGCAGACAGTGTAGAATGCCACGGAGAGGTCCAGGAGGATGAGGGCCGCTGTTTCTCCGTTGTCCAGCAGGGTTCGGATGTCGTCGGTGGCAGCGATGAGGGCGGTCTCGGTGCTGTGGTTGGCCCGGAAGCCTGACTGAGATGGGTCGAGGGATCCAGTCGTCTCGAGGAAGGCTGCCAGTTGCTTGTTGACGGTCTTCTCGATGACTTTGGCTGGAAACGGGAGGAGCGAGATGGGGCGGTAGTTCTTGAGTTCGGTGGGGTCCGCCGTTGGTTTCTATAGTAGAGCGCTGAGTTCGGCGTGCTTCCAGCTCTCAGGAAAGGTGGCGGTGTCGAAGGAGGTGTTGATAATGTCCCGCAGGTGGGGTGCGATGACAGC
The DNA here is from genome assembly GCF_964263255.1 of Lissotriton vulgaris. Taxonomy (NCBI): domain Eukaryota; kingdom Metazoa; phylum Chordata; class Amphibia; order Caudata; family Salamandridae; genus Lissotriton; species Lissotriton vulgaris. The sequence goes on along the minus strand of NC_141685.1, from coordinate 1,410,831,236 downwards.
GTCGGCCTTGTTGAAGACGTGGTGAGGGCAGGGGTCGGTTGGAGATCCGGAGTGGATGGAGTTCATCGTGCGGATGGTGTCTTCGAGGTTGATCGGTGTCCAGGCGTTGAGGGTGGTGGTGGGGGGCGTTGGTGTGGTCGTGGGGAGCGTTGTTTGTGTGCTGAAGCTGTTGTGTATGTCAGCGATCTTGTTGTGGAAGTAGGAGGCGAGGGAGTTGCAGAGGTCTTGCGATGGGGTGATGTTGTTGGTTCCGGCGTTGGGGTTGGAGAGCTCTCTCACGATGTTGAAGAGTTCCTTGCTGTTGTGTGCGTTGTTGTCCAGCCGGTCCTTGAATGCTGTTTTCTTGGTGGCGCGGATCAGTTGATGGTGCTTTCGGGTGGCGAGCTTGAGGGTGGTCATGTTGTCCTGTGTTGGGTCTCTTCTCCAGGCTTTCTCGAGGGCACGGCAGTACTTCTTGGAGCTCTTGAGTTCGTCGGTGAACCACGGGGCCTTCTTGCTTCCGGGTCTGCTGGGCGGGGTCCTCAGAGGGGCGACTTCGTCTTCGCAGGTGTAGATCCATTTCGTGAGGTTGTCGGCGGCTTGGCTGGGGTTCGCTGAGCTGGCGGGAGGGTGCTGGCTCAGGGATGCGGCGAGTTGGTCGGCTGTGATCTTGTTCCAGCTTCTTCGTGCGGCCTGTTGCTGGTGGTGGTGGACCGTGGTTTGATCTCTGAGTAGATTTGTGTTTGAACAGCAATTCAAAGTACAAGAGTATCTCAAGATCCATGGCCTTGGGGTGGAAAAGGAAGAGGTTCAAGGTTTCTAGTTAGTCAAATGGTAGCAAGACAGGTTTATACATTCTCTCATTACGATGATCACAGTCTTAGTTCTATTGACAGAGAGGAAGCTCTGATTTATCCAGTTGAGAATGTTGGCCAGGCAAGAGGTGATGTCTGCATCTTTATTTAGATCATTGTCTAGCTAGGAATGGATTTGTGTTTCCTCTGCGTACATTTAAAAATGTACTTGATACTGCTTGAGAAGGTGTGCCAAAGGCCATACTCCGATACTGAACAGGAGGTAGGGTAGGATAACTCTTGTGGGACACCACACAATTCAGACGTATGAGTGATGCACTTTTCCCAGTCCTAAATGTTTGACTGCAGGTCGAAAGGTAGCATAGGCAGCCGCGGCCGGTAGCGGGAGTACCTGCCGGGAGGTGACGTGGGGAGGGGGAGGGGCAGGATGGGGGGTAGTAATGTTTGGATTACGGACCTTAACAGGTAAGTAAACATATAAATAAATAAAACGCATTTCGTTGCGCGCACTGCATCGCTTTTGGTGATGCAGTGCGCGCAACGAAATTCGTTTTATTTATTTATATGTTTACTTACCTGTTAAGGTCCGTAATCCATACATTACTACCCCCCACCCTGCCCCTCCCCACCTAACCGCCCAGCAGGTACTCCCACTACCGGCCGCGACTGAGTATAGGAGCCAGAAAAGGGCAGGTGCATTACTTCTGTCATTCTTATAGACTGATCTGCAGTATTGTGTTCTCAACAGTGTCATAGAATGTTAGTCAACAGGTTGAGGACTTTAAGGGCTAATTTCTTGTCATCATCCAGTGGGACAAGGAGCTCCTTCCTAATATCTGTCATGGCTATTTTGGTATTTCTCATAGGCCTGTACAGGTGGACTCCAAGGAGATGATTTAGTTCCATGTAGTCTTGGAGCTCTGTCATCAATTACTTTTCCAGAATCTGCCTGAGGGAAAGGTAGAGTGGAGATTGCAAGAATCTTCGGCTCTGTGTCTGGCCTATTTTTATAAGTGGGGAGTTAATAGCATACTATAAAGGGACGGGTACGGTTCCTAATCTGGGGAAGGTGTTTATCATATTTTAGCATATAAAACGAGGTTAGGAGGAGTTGTTTATGGCGCATGGCTGACCATGGGCCCATGTGCGCACTGAACGCTTTTGTTTTAGTGGCTGTGTTTATTGTGTTTCATCAATCTCCAGGAGTTTAAAACAACTGAATGCTCCTAATAGCTGAGGTAGAGAAATAGGTTCAGAAGGGGACGGTTGTAGTGTAGTATACTGGAGATGGCTTTGGGAGTTTTTGAATTTAGAATATAGGACATTTCAGGTCTGAATTGGAGTTTGGTGAGCTGGTTACTTCATCACAACGTGACGCATATCACGTCCACCTTATTATAAACTGCATAGGAAATAATATAATGCACTTGTAATGCAGGAGGCAGGATATCCATCTCTTGTTATGGAGTAACACATCTGCCAAAGCCTAAATCAAGCCCTTGGAATTTAAAAACTCCATTTGGTCTCCAAAGTGTTTTGGGATGAACTGAGGTGGCTGTTCAGCCTATCAAGGTTAGCCAGTTCATTTTAGATGTGCAATAACTCTTTCAATGTGTGTGTATCTTATCATAAGTTGTGTCTTCTATGGTCCATGACTTGGTTGTGTTTGACGCACCTCTTTTCAGATAGTTCACCTGAGTGTTTTGATGCATAGTTTGGTTTGTGGGATTTGACAGGAGCAATAATGTCTAAGGTCTCTGTTATATTTAGGTACACATTGTTCAACTGAGAGGCAGTGTCAGTTAAGACAAATTGCATGGCGTTGACTCTGTTGTACATAGAAATATGTATGTAGGGATGTTGATAGCATGGTGGGGATGGGCTTGAATGTGATGTTGATAGGGCTAATAGAGATGAAAGAATCATATGAACATGTTTGAGCATGCACTGCTATGTGAGAGGTTCCAAAGTTATAGCTGAAGATAAGGTCAAGCATGTGTTAACCTGTGTGTGTCCTACAACTATCTGCGGAAATCAAAGTGGTTGCATATTCTCAGTAATGTCTGTTGCTGTTTTGAAATAAGGTCTGTTGCTCCATAAGTAAAAATCACAATTTTCTTTGCTTTGTTCTGGAGGTGGAATGTCAGTTTGTCCAAGAATTTGGGGTTGTACCTGTAGACAGAGGCTGGTAGGTAACTGCTGCAAAGACATGAGAAATCAATTGGTTTTACTGCAGAAACACGAAATTAACTTTAGATTCAGCCGCTGGGAACCCTTTGTTGACTAAACTTTTCCTTTGAATTATTTTCAGCTGTTCCCGCCAAAAAGCCAAGCACGTCGCCCTAACCCTTTTTCCAGTTTTCTCATGGATGCGGGGCTACCGAGTGAAGGAATGGTTACTCAGTGATATTGTCTCAGGCCTCAGCACTGGGCTCGTGGCTGTCTTGCAAGGTAATCTTTTTTTAATGCAACAGTTTTCAGCTGCTACCATATTCACTTAACAAAGAGTAAGTGTTTTTTTTTATTTTTTTATTTATTATTGAAAATTCATGACAATATAATGTACTCTATACAAAACAGTAAGTATTAATACAAGATTATAAATATACAGACACGAAGATAAATAGACATAGTAATAGTAAAAGACTCAGCTGGCATAACATGGGGTAGAAAAAAAATAAAAATAAAATACGCTAGTAATGGCTTCGTTAAATGTTTTAGATGTTATGGGCCCCCACTTTTTAGCTGTCTCCACGATGCCACTGGCGCCCAAATCCTTAACCCCATTTCCCTGGATTTCGCACCCTTTAAAGCGTATAGCTCTGACTCGATGTTATGAATCCCGAGCATCCTGCACATCCACATTTGGAAGGTTGGGGCCTCAACATCCTTCCATGCGGCAGCAATTAAGATTCTAAGAACAGCTATTGCTATAAAAACAAGTGCCTCGGATTCTGTGCTTAAACCCAGTCTAGCGTCACACCCAATTATTACAAGTGTAGGGGATAGGTCTATTTTGACAGCTAGCAGCCCCTCTAGGAACTTTTCAATTTCATTTTTAATTGTCCCTAGTTTCCCACAGCTACAAAACATATGTAGAAGATCAGCCGGACCATTACCGCATCTAGGGCAATTACTATCCTCCCTCTTTCCCCATTCATACAATTTAGCCGGAGTGTAATATAAGTTGAAGTGAGTCTTAAAGTGCTGTGCTCTTAGGTTTGAGGAACGTAGGAACCTTTTATCCATTAGGATAGCTTTATCCAGATCAATGTCGGGATCTCTCAGTTTAACAGCCCAAGTGGCCTCTGTCTTAAGAATATCATCAGGAAGCGTTTCCAAGAATAGCCCATAGAATGATCTGATTCTGCAGCCACCTCCCTTCATATAGTCTAGTATTGTACAATCTTTTGATATGTCTATTCTAGGTCTTTTTGATTTTATTGTATTGGCCAGCTGCTTATATTTGAACTCATGATGTCCTTGGAGTAGATATCGTGACTTTAGAAGTTCAAGGGGCTTCAGAACATCCTTTGTCATCACTTGACCTAATGTCGTAATTCCCTGTCTTTCCCAGTGTCTCCATGGGCCATCTCTACTTAGATGTGGGAATAGTCCTGAATTCCAGAGTATAGTGTGTTTGTTAAACTTTGGAATGCTCTGGTTCTTCTGAACAGAGGACCATAACCCCCAGATATCTTCCAAAATTTTATAGCCTGTTGTCTTATAAAAACGTTTATCGTATTTCCTTAACAATACCCCGTGTGCTTCACTCCCTAGAGCCAGCTGATAGATAGGTGGGATATCTCCGTGGCTATGTGGCCTAGTATCGGGAAAAAAGAGTATAGCCATTTCTGTCAGAAGGCAAGACCAATTGTAGAACCTAAGATTAGGAATTCCTAACCCACCCTTTTCTTGGGGGAGAGACATATATTTAATTGATCTCCTCACCTTACCATATTGCCAAACAAAGTTCATGAAGACTGTCTCCATTTCCTTGATCAATATGTCATCTACTTTAAAGGGGATAGATCTGAATTTGTATAGGATCTTCGGGAACATTGTCATTTTGATGACATTGACCCTACCTATGATTGACAAATGAAGGGTATCAATTCTTTTTAGGTCCTGTTTCATCTTATCAAGTAAGGGCAAAAAGTTATCATTGATGATTTCCCTTGGCTGTGCATTAATTGTTATTCCTAGGTAAACTGCTGAGTCTACATATCTATCATCTAGCTTGACTATGTTCCTTGAACATAATACCTGTGTTTTGGCCACATTGAGACGATACCCAGATAGCCTCCCGAAGTCAGAAGTAATACTAATTATTCCTCTCATTGCACTATCTGGATCAGTGGTAGTTATGGCTAAATCGTCCGCATATGCGAGGATTTTGGTATGAATTCCATTAGTAACAACCGGCTTTATATTGATGTTATTCTTTATAAGGGTAATTAGGGGGTCTATATATAGAGCGAATAAAATGGGTGAGCACGGACACCCTTGTCTCGTGCCTCTCGTGATATGAATCTGCCTAGAACTTTCACCCATAAGCTGGATACTGGCTGTTGGATTAAAATACATAGCCTTAATTGCCTGCAAGAATCTAGGACCAAATCCTCTATCAACCATCACTTTCCACAAAAAGCTCCACTTGACTCGGTCGAACGCTTTTTCTGCGTCGAGGAGGATCATCGCGACCCCCCCCGCCCACCCGCAGCATGGATATCGAACAGGGTTATGGCCCTTCTAATATGGTCGGTAGTATCCCTACCAGGGACGAAACCATGCTGCCAAGGCGAGACGAGAGTCGCAATAATCCCCCCCAGACGTGTAGCCATTATCTTAGCATATAGTTTATTATCACTATTTATTAACGATATGGGCCTATAAGACCCTGGACTTTCCTTGGGTTTCCCTTTTTTGTGGAATACCACTATATTGGTTTTGGTCCAAGATTCTGGTATAATCCCAGTATTTATAACCCCGTTGAATAAATCTAACAGAAGAGGTGCCGTTTCTTCCTTCAAGTGTTTATAGACCTCCAGGGGTATGGCATCAGGCCCTGCAGCCTTGCCTGCTGATAGATCTTTTAATGCCTGAGAGAGCTCATCCATGGTGATATTCTGCTCCAAAGATTCTATCTCGCTAGGCGTAAGTTTAGTGCCTGTATCCGGCCAATCTATACCCGAGTCGTCTATATCCGTTTCTTCCTTATAAAGATCCTGATAGAACCTCCTAAAAACTTCGAGAATTTCAGTTGGTTTATTATAAATCTGATCACCTTCTTTAATTTCGGTGAAGAAGAGTAAGTGTTTTAATGCCCAGTTGCAGTGTTGGTCTTCAACATCATGTGAAAGAAAAAATGGCAGCAGCAAAGTAATATTGGTCTGTTACATTTTAGGATTGTGTATTTTGGGACAGAAGAATTGAGAAGTGAAAGAAAGAGAGCAAGGTGGGACTTTGTGTATATAGGGTGCTTATAGTCAGCCAGTTACTTCACGGTGACTCTGTCGCACCCACTGCCCTCCACACTGACCATGCCACCTTCTCCCAAGCACCGCACAAAGATGGTGGAGCTGGCATTCTCCTCAACAAATCACTCACGATTGTCCCTGCCCAGACATCAATCAATTGCCCACACTCTTTTGAATACCATCCCACCTCTGATATTGACCCCCTTCAAGGACAATGTTGTGACTTCCTACCACTTTCCTGGGCCAATAGTATAGAAAGTGCTCGGGGAGTGCAACAGGCGTTTGCACCTGCTTTCCACGCCCCTGGGGCACTTTGGTATTACTGGAGGGGCCACAGACACTTGTGTGACCCCTTCTGTAATACAGATAGCGCTGGGCACATATAGCATCAGCGATATCATTAGAGGGCATTCCATCATTTGCATGGGCCGTGGCCCCATGTAAAAAAGGAAATCACTTTGCTTCTGCATCTGTGTCGTATTATGGATGTGGGCGAAGAGGTAAACATGCTGTTAGGAGGCGCACTGAAAGTGTGCAACACAAAGGTGCCGCACTTTCAGTGCAGCTCTTAAAGGCAGCCCTCTGGAGGGAAGAAGGGGGTCGCATGGACCATAGACATCCCCTTATAGGTGGGTGCAGTCACTCACTGCATCCCCCTGCAGGGGGGGGATCTCTCGCTCCTCTTTAAAGTGCAGGTGGGTTGCCGTCTGCACAGTAAAACACAGAGCAGCTTTGAAGTAGCCGCTCTGTTTTTCACTTAAATGCACTGCCCCTATGGCAGCACAAGATCACAGCAGCCCTGGTGGCAGCGCATTCATGGTAATAAGGCACCCTTTCCCTGTTTGTGCATAATGGCGCGCCTGGCGAAAACACGGAAAGTGCTCCATATATTTAATACGACCCAAGGTAGGTTTGCTATTGTCCACGGCCTTGACACTGCCATTGAACCACCAGCACCCACCTCAGCACTCATTCTCATAATTGTTAACTATTGGAGCAGCGTAATAATGAGCCTTCCCATTTACTCCTTCTCTGCATTGGACAAAGTTCTAAGCTTTACCGCCAATCGCACCATATATACATTTACTAGGTACGCTCATGAATATTTTGGAAACCAGGTTGGTGGGTTCTATTAAAACAGAGTACTTATACATTTCTGCTGTTTTTCTACAGCCCTGTTAGAAGCCCATCTATTGGCTAACTTTCTACTATAATAACTAAGATCTGCCAAACAGCATCTCCTAATTTTACCTAGCCATATTGTGCCCTCTCAAGATTGTGGTCCTTCCACCTGCTTAAACCCTGCTACTGCAACACACTTACAGTTGTCTTTAGGAGTAGGCATTCTTTGCAGGAGTTCAAAACTGATTTTAAAAACTATATCCTGTCATATGAAACCAAGGTTAAATGTCTCACTCCATAAACCATTCAGTGTAACTATTTAAATAAAACTTTGCAGATGGGTGCAATTTTGTGTATGTATTTTACCTTAAATGTAATATGTTGTTGGGTGGGGGGAGGGGGTGAAAACCCCTAAAATTGTACACCTCAAAATATTGTCTTACCAACACGCCCACAGGTGGATGAATCGGAGATGTTATTAAACCTCAATCTTATGAAGCAATGTGTCCCCAAGATAAGATACATTGCAGTATAATAAAATACATTTAATTATGTAAGGACATACAAATTAAGTGAGCTCTAGATCAGGGATAGAAATGTAAAATATTTATTCCATACATTTGAAAGGTGCAGTCACAAATCATAAGGCACAGATACATATAGAATCGATACCATTAAGACTCTCGGTAAATAGGAAAATATAGAATATGCGCAAATCAGAAAAATCTGAAGCCCCAAGTGAGCAGCAAAATCAGTAAGAAAACAGGCAGAATCCCAAGTAGCATTGGAAAATCTTCTGGCTCCCCCCCAAAATCTGGTGTTTCAATGCAGTTTTCTTGCAAAGGAAATAATTAGTTTTTGTAGACTCATCAGAGTAATGGAATTACGCTTTTAGCAAATTAGAACACAGTGCTATAAAATGTCATATTGCCTTACCATCTAAGCAGTGTGCCACTACATGAATCCAGATTTAGCCCACTCTGCTAATGTCATCTGGTGATGGCTGGACAAAAAAGTTAGAACAACACCAACTATTGTGAATAAATGCAGTACAATGAACTCGTGAGCAGAAGTACCTTCAAAATGCTACATTGCTGCTGTTGGAATGTTTCACTGTGTGCTGCAGCAATAATGAACAGTGAAACATGCGGAAGGAGGTATCCATTTTGAACAAGATGGCATTGAGGCGTGACTGAGGCCTAGTTAACATAAGTCAGGAAAACACAGTTTCACAAGACAAAGAAAATGTGATGCACATGCAATAGCATAATGTCAGTGTGTACCTGTACATGTTAATGTGAACCCAACACGTTGTACATAAAGCACAAAAAATATAAGCTGCAGAAAAACTCCAACAAGTGTTTGATCCTATGGTCAAAGACATACAAAACCCCTTCTATTCCGTACCACTTTCAAACATGTTGGTCCATGTAAACCTCCAAAGCCACACACAGTCCTGCATGTTGATGAAATTGCTCTGTTGTACATTTCTGATCAAAATGTTTGCTGCATATAAATAAATACATAAATAAATAAATAGGCTAAAGGTCTGTAAAGAAAGCTAATCGGCGGGGTTGATCGAGTTCACAAGGTGGGAAAACCAACATTCAAGAAGCAGTGCTGGGGAGGGACAGAGGCGGTGGGAAGGAAGGACTAAAGAAAGGAAAACAAATACAACAGACAGGTGGAATACAGGCAAGGAAAGAAAACAGAGGCAGAGGGAGCAAGGGAGGAAAACACTGAGGGTCAGCCATAAAAAAGAATAGCAGTTTTACATACTCATTACACATAACATGTACCTGCCTTCTCAGAAGCATACACAAGTGAGAGAGCATTTTTAAAAACTAAAACTGTTAACTTTGAGAAGTGCTTCAAAAGTCAATAATTAATGGAGGACATTTCTCTGGCATTATGGCTTATTAATAATCAAAACTTCAAGCGGTTTGTTTTCTTTTTTAAACTTGTGTCCTGTAACATCATATCTGCCGATCAAATATAGAACAATAGTTCCTTGCACGTAGAACATTTGTAGTGCATTATCAAAATGTCCTAACCTGTTCTCATCTAACCTTACCTAACTGCAGAGAGTATATCAAGAGTAAATCCTGCTACAACCCTTGATGATTCCATCCTATTTCCACCTGTTTACCCATAGGTGATGGAAATGTTACTTTTTATTTATTTATAATATTTGTAGAACCTTGTAGATAGTAAGGTGCATTTTAATTAGGTGCACTTTTGGATTTTCTGGAAAAACTGGAAGTATTGTTGAGTCTTTGTTTCACTGCCAGACTGTTCAAGAGTCTGAGATTGACAGAAAAACAGATACAGTGTTTTATGTACCTATGGTAATTATGTGAGCGTCGTTAATGTAGCAAGTTACCCTACTTCTTTCAGTTACCAGTACCAGGGGAGATAATAAGTCCTGTGAAAATGACCAGGAAAATGGAAAGTTGCTCCGTGAGGCTGTCCTTCGAAAGGAGGAATTACCGGGAATTACTTTAATTCCAGGCCCTATTCCCCCGAGTAAGTCTAAATGAAAGACAAGTGATCTGCTGTTTTCTTGATTTTTACATGTGTGAAACTCAAAGAGAAACACAAAATAACCGGGGAATTGGGTCTGGAATTTCAGATTCTGCCAGTTACATACTATTTCAGCAGGAACCCTCAGCGTCCCCTTCGTATTCTTGTTGTAACTCCACTCATCAGACCTACCAGTACCACCAGCATCAGGAAGCCTGGTGGGTAATGACTTAAGACACCAAAATCCAGCAACCTGATAATTTGAGGACCTTATGTCTGCCTTGAGATTGCCCAGCCTCCACACTTCTCTGACCTACACCTCTTAATCTAATCAATAAGTCTAATTGTGCTCGAAACATGGCCTGGATTAGTGCAATAAACCGGCAAGGCCATTTAAGATCCTGAGCAGAATCCTACCTCTCTGAAATTTTCACCACTGTTTCCTTCCAAACAATCTCAATCTTTCCTGAGGGAGCTTCAGGATCACATCATGTGATTTGACAATGAAACTTATGAAAACCTGTCAGACTCGTCGGCATTGGGAAAGACTTCTCAAGTTTGACCATAAATTTGTGCTCTAGAAGATCTGTCATCTGAACATGTAATGGCAGCCTGATTTGATCGAGGAACATGCTCAAGACGTCAGCCATGTAGATAAGGTGAATGCCTCGGTTCTACGGGTTTCGCACCAACCTCGCTGAAACACTGGGGTACAGACAAGAACCAGAATAGGACCGGGAACATAGAAAGGTTTTTCTGATTCTGAGCGTTCCATAGTACCGTTGGTGCATGTTACCACTAATGTCTGTTTCTTTCATGTAAAAAGTATCTGCAGCGGTATGTCCATTACAATCTGTTCCACATAGTGTTATGGTCGTTAATGTTCTCATTCAGCCTCTCCTGGACATCTGTAATTCCTTATGTGTTGGTTTTCCAAAGAGGGCCAGAGCAGAATATTCCAAGCGCTCAGCCAGGAAGTGTGATCACATATCAGATGCCCTATAAATACTTCCCCTGGCTGCTGGCCAGCAAGAAGGTAGACTCCATCCTGCTCCAAATCTGTAAAATATCTTCCCTGTCTGGTTATATCCATAAAGTATCTTCTGTCTTAAAATTGCATCCAAATATAAACAAGCATTGGCATAGCCAATGGGATTTGCCTTTGGAACCTCATAAGGGTTTAGTTATCCAGCACAATATCCTTGGTGCAACAACACCAACTAAAGCTAAACACTTATAAGGTCCCAGAGGCGAGACCTATTGGCTATGCCAAGTTTGCCACTATCAGCCATCCACCAGGCAAAAATAAAATTGTTCACTGGTCCTTCCTGAAATCTTACTCCATCCTTTTTAAGGACTGTAAAAAAAATTCCCTTATCTTCAACAAATTTAGCTGAGCAGATTAATCCTTACACTGATAAGTCTCTGAAAATAAACATGGGAAAAAAATCTAAAAGAACCCAAAGTCCCAAACATCAACCTTCCTCCACAAGTCAAAACTGTGGCCTATCTGTTCGTTTCAATCCAGGAAGTCTAGTCTCTGACGTTTACAACACTATACTAAACATGCTTTGTAGTATAGGCTTCTGCTCTCTCTTCACTCTTAATATTTAGAGTACAGCCTTCAAGTCTCAGGTGCTGGCCTCCACATCTGCATTCACAACGGTCCCTGCAACATTGGCCTCACGTTCAACGAAGCTTCAGAACTTAACTACGACTTGTATTCCAAGCTTCAATCAACAGCACCATGTTCTGCCAAATTGTCAGTAAGATAGATTTTCTTGCTAAGAGTTCCAACTAGCAGAGTAAAAGCAATACACAACCAAGCTTCGGTGCATTTTTCAGATTTCATCACTCCCCACAAGAGAAAATGTTGCTCAGCAAATATTACATTTTCAAACTCTTTTGCCCATTAAATCCTCTTCCGATGGTGGTAGAAGATTTGCAGTTAGAGGTACATTTCTCTGGAACACAGTGCCTCAGGACTTATGAAACATCTACAGAACTGCTTTATTAGAATCGTTGTGTTTTGCCTATTTCCTTCTTTTCTCTCCACTAGTTCATCACACTCTACTCATCTATTAGGCATCTTGTGCTTTAAACATTTCTATAATAACTGTCTTGCAAGTCTTTTTCAGACTTTTCGAACCATTGAACTGATCGGTTTCAGTCCTTAAAATCACATCTTTCAGACAAACCTTAAATAGGGCATTGTATTGTATTGGTTGTAAGTGACTTTCCACCCAACCCAAGGAGAACCTCGTGACAATGACCATTTTTAATACATCCTCAATATTTACATGCTGTGCAAAGACAGTCAACACTCCCAGCTCACACAGCGAGCAAGACACACCCTCACTTATTTCTGTTACTGTTATTTCCAAGGGTAAACAAATTCCAAGGGCGCAACCTAGGTTCTAGGCTCACGCCGAGACTCAACCCATGCATGTGATGCATTCCTACCTTTCACTGCAAACTTAATCTTCATAGTAAGCTTAGCGAACATGGTTGCTCTTACTTCATCTTTTGGCCCCTTGACATGTTTCACTTTCGACCACTTATTGTGTCCTGCAGGGGAGGCTGGGGTTGTGTGGATGGAAGCACATGGGGAAAACTCGGAAGAACCCACGATGATAGTTAATCCATGGCAAAACACGGAGTTAGAGCCACAAACACTGAGAGGTTCCTGAAGTCCCAGGAAGAGGGCCAATAATATTCTTCTATATTGTGAGCGAAGCATTGCGACCACAACCCATATTGTACATATTTTATGTTCATTCTGGGAAAAGAACAAGTAAAAATCAAGGCAGTCAACAGTAAATCGGAGGGTGCCATTTTATATCACTACTTCGTATTTATTCCAATAAAAGCTGAAGACCATGCCATTATTTGCAGAGAAATGGCATCGCCAGTGACTACTTAGTCTAATAATACACACACTAAATCAAGCACTTGAATCACAAAACACAGCTAGCCCTCTGTCACACACCGGCCTCTCTTCAGCTACAGACACACGACTTTTGTTCTTTCACTGTCACACAGATGTTGGTGTCTCTCGTTCTCTCACTTCCATTACATTTTTAACTTTGAGGTTAGCATTCACCCGTTGTACACATGAGCCTCTGATTTGCATCACATGGATAAAGGCCAGTTAAAACAAGCCTGAACAACGTCAAATCCTCCTGTTGTCATTTTTCCCTCTCGGAACGCAGATAAGCTCCAGATGGCAAAAATCCAGGAATCACTGCAACCAGCCACAGTGTAAGGGGTGTGATGGGCGGTACAGCACATGCCCAGAGGAGCCAGGCCTGTCGGGGCAACTAGATCCACCTCCTGCTGAAAGAAGCCCCAAACATGCACAACCTGCAGTATGAGGCTGCCAGACCAGACAAGAGACAGTTTACACAGCATCACTAGAGAAGATATTCCGTTCTGTCCATGCGCCGGCCGCTGCGGAGTAACCCTATAAAATGCCTCAAATGTTAGACGCTTCGGGTTCGAAAAAGGTCTGGTTAAGGGCATAGTCGCACGGTTAAAATGACTTCAGAATACGTCATAGGAAATTATTACTTTAAGTTAAAATTACACCTTTTAAAGAAATCTCTCAAATTCCACTCCGTGTCACAAGAACACTGTGACAACGGTGCTGGAACACATTTCAGAGTGGGAGTGCTACCATCAACATTACTTCAGTGAAGCCATGGGATTGTAAACAAGCACAAGAGCGCGCACCTCGCGCGGCAGCGAGGGGAGAGAGGAGGGGGTCTGCGCGATTCCCATGTGGGAGCGAGCAGCAAGGCTCAACAATTGATAACATATGGTGCCAGCTGCTCGCTCCCGCCAGGGAATCGCCAAATGTGCACCGGTTGCCATTGAAGGCAATGGTGCGCGTGTACTTTTTAGGCTGAAAAGTGATTGCTAAAGGTGTTTTGCGTACGCAGCGCATGCACGCTGCGTAGGCGAGACCTAAAAAGGTGCTGTTCACCCTATAAAGATCCTCTCTTTGCTCTTCTCCATTAAACTTGGCATTGACTATTGAAGAGGTGTGGCGCCGCTGCTAGGGCGAGTGACTCCGGTATTTGGGGATCGGTTCGATCCCCGACGACAGATTAGCTCAGCACCATGTGACTCTGGGCAATAGCTTACTTAATCTTCCCGACGGCCCCCAGCGCCTAGAGACCCTTACGGGTGATTGTGCACTTTACAAATGTGGATTATTATTATTATTATACCGGAGACCCATTTTGGGTGTACACTGGGCTTTAAAATGTCTCCATGAATGAATTAATAAATTAACCCCTTCGATGCTGATGACGAGCTCAGCTCGTCATGAAGTACACCTCTCGTACGCTCATGACGAGCTGAGCTCGTCATGAACCGCGGGTTTTTCAAATCTTCAGCGCACAGCAGGAAAATGCGCCGCACCGATGGAGTTAATAAATAAACAAAAAAATAAACATGAATAAATTAAAAATAAATAATCCCAGGCTTTAATATAGCGAACTAGAGTTTCTCTACTTTCTGCCATTGCTAAATTGACCTCTGACATCCTTACAAAATGGGTGTTAAATAAATATGCACCATTTAACCCAGAGCTGGACTCAGTAAGTTAACTGCTCGTTGCTGACATTTGCAGGGATCTGCAGGGCACAAGGTTGAACTGACCATCCATTCTTCACCAAAGTGAGAGCTAGTAAATGAGGTCATTGTAACACATGGTATTTATGGAGCTTGGAAATAGAAAAAGTGTGGTACGAAGCACTATAAAGCAGAAGTTATTCATGAACTTGATGGTATGACTGGCATGTAAGTGTGTGTCCATGGCGCTCCTCTCGACAACCTTTTGCTAACATGACTCTTATCAATGACACATCCTCCCGGTATCTGAGCACAGGTCCAGATTCCTGTTCGATGACCATGGCTCTAAGCAGCTGCTCTTGCAACATGATTTAACGCGCCCACTTTGCTAACGCTGACGTATTATGTAGAAATGAGGGCTAAGCAGGCATGACTGCCAGCACTAGAAGTTGTGACAGAGTGAATCTAGGAACATTTGATATATTTGTAAAAGGCAAGATAGCACTGAGCATTTCAGATTTCATATCTTTCTGGCCCTGCCTCGTTCCAGCTTCTGCAGTCCTGAGGCACTGTTAGCTTCACCTTTAACAACTGTTTAAATAACGTTCTGCTTCAGTTGCAATTAGTCATTATTTTACCTAAAAGGCTAACTCAAACATCAGACTGAGTTGATGAACTATGGTCTTGCAGACCCCTCCCTAGTAGGTTAGGTTTTTTATTTAAAATGTGGCAGTCTGTGAACAGACAATACTGATTAATCCAGTTTGCTGTTGACAGACACACAGACTAACAAACACACACACACACTCTCTCTCCCTCTCCCCTCTCTCTCTCTCTCTCTCTCCCCCCTCTCTCTCTCTCTCCCTATCCATCCCTCCTTCCCTATCCCTCCCTACACTCCGGAGTATGTTAACATAAAAATATTAAATGCCCTGGGGGTGTGACTAAGATGGCGTTCGCACCTTAACTGTGCTCCTGGACCCCTCCGGTATCCACCGGCAATCTTCCCGTTCTGGTCCCCATCCAGCCTTGAAACCCGGCGCCCCCGCTCTCTTGCCACATACCTGAGAGTGGTCCTGCCTGTAGGAACTCCGGGCAATGGTGCTTACTGCTGATCGCCTAGTGGCCTGGTCGGCGCTCGGGGTAAAATGGCGTCTGCTTCCACTCGTCGCTAGCTGCCTGTCACCGGAGATTAAGCCGCCTGGGCTCCGACTACGTCTGCTGGCCCGGCTTGAGAGGTCCTTGGGGAGCGGCCAACCTCTGTGGTGCTGCAGCAGTTTGGAAGCCGCTTGCCTCGTCCTTTTGTCCTGCGTTGTCTACCCGCGTGGGCTCTGGCTGCCTCTGACCCCCTGCTGCTGTGACCGGTGCCGCAGATGCGAGGCTGCCTTCCGAGCTCTGCCCCCGGCTGAGAAATTTGTGGCTTCACTGTGGTGTTGCCCCCATTCCGGCCGTCCCCTCGGATGGCGGGAGCCTGCTTTCTGTGTGGAGGTGCAGTGGCGCTTGGGCCCTGGACGGTGTACCCCGGTCTTGCTGTGGTCTGCCCCCCACCTACCCCCCTTTGCCTGGCGGAGATCCGCTTCATCTGCGGTGGCGGTCTGCAGCAACTGATGTGCCTACTGTACGGGCCTGTCCCTACGGCCCCATGTAGCAGAGGCATACACCCACTGCTGCACTCCAGCTCCCCTGCAGCACTGCCGTGGTACCGGTCACCACATCGGGTGGCGGGGGCTGTGGCTGGTGGTGGTGAGGGGACCGGGACGTGGAGTGGCAGTCTGGAGGAGGCGCGTGCCCGGCCCTTGGCGGACTTTACGAGTGGTGAGTCATGGCGGCGGAGGGGGGTCCTGGGACTGTGAAGAGTGCTCCCCCTGCACCTGGCCTGCTCGTGTGCTCTTGTGCGTTGGGAGGTGCTGCAGGTGGTTGGGCCTGTCGCTTCACTCGCCTTGCCTGTTGCGGGTCCGTCCTCGGGGGGCCCTGGAACTCTATTGCCATGTTGGGACTGCGCCATTGTTGTCTGGCTGGGACCTGTTTACGGGCTGCCGCCTGCATCTGCTGCTGGATTCCTAGGGCGGGCCGCTCTTTTTTCCCGGTTGACCCTGTCTTCCTGGAGCTGTCCTTGGGCCTGTGTTAGCCTGGACCCCCCTTGCCAGCCCTCTGCTGCCCTTGTTAGCTGGTTGGCCCTGTCTTCCTGGAGCTGTCCTCGGGACTGTGGTATTCTGGACTCCCCTTACGGCCCTCCGTTGCCCTTGTTTCCCGGTCGGCCCTGTCCTCCTGCGGCTGTCTTTGGCCTGTGGTATTCTGGGCCCCCTTGGCGGCCGGTGCCTCGGTTGTTGCTGCCCCGCCTTTGAGATGCTGCGAAGCTGACGAGGCGGATGTTCGACCGCATGCATCGAGCGGTGTATGGCCCTGTCGGCTGGCCCCCTTTGGCGCCTCTTGATTTGTCGGGGGCCTGCTGGGATCTGTTGATCCTTCCGCTCAGTTGTCCTGGATGCTGGATCTGGGCGGGTGCTGCGTCCTGTGGTGCCTGGGACCTAGCGGGGATCCGTTTGCCTGCACCTACCATGCAGAGTGGGGACTGACTGGACATTCCCTCTGCAACCCCACTGTCTTGCTTTGCCCTGAGGGAGCCTGGCGCGGTCTGGGGTCCCTGACACGGAGACCTCGCATCAGCTCTGGGACCTCCTTGGGAGTGGCCGAGTTGACCCACACTTTGACTGCACATTCTTTGACCTTGGTTGGTGGCACTTGCCGCTGAGACTCACTAACGGATCTGTAGGGTTCCGACATCATTGAATGGCGACCATGGGTCTTGACAGGACAGCCAAGACCCCGGCCACTCAGACCAAGATGGATCGCTTTACTACCACGGATGCTGGGGCGTTCGGGAAACCCATAGACAGAGAGGCCCCACCGGCTGCAGATTTGACAACTATTCTTCAGACGATACATGCCTCGCAGTCCCCTGTGGAGGGTAAGATTGCCGAGGTCCAGGTGGACATCATCCTTATCTGGCAAGACCTGAGGAATGCAGCGGCCCGGATCACGGAGACAGTCACGCATCTCCACAGTGGAGGATGATGTCCACCAGCTTAAGGAGCAGGTCTCCCGGCTTCAGTCTCACACACGGGAGCTTCATCGGCGGGCGGAGGACAAGGAAAATAGGTCCTGCCGCAACAACCTCCGCCTGGTGGGGTTTCCGAAGGGAGTGGAGCAGGGCCGCCCAGCAGACTTCATAGACAAGTGGCTTCGCTCATGGATCACCGAGGGCTCTGTTGTGTGTTTTAGGTTCCGAATGAATTTTCCCGATTCATGCCCTTATATAGGTAACATTCACGTTGTCCTTATATAGGCATAGAAATCAAGCCCGTATTTAGGCATAGCCCATGCAACCCAAATACAGGCATGGCTACTTCCATCCGTTCACCAAACGTCACAATGATTTCTTGGAAAACCAGCTTAAGCCGTTAGGGACTTCCCCTTGCTTGAATATTGATTTCTCCAAGAACTCAGTTAGCTTTACAATGAACATCTCTTTCTTAGGGGTTCATTCATGACGTTCATATGCCCAACTTTATGCCAAACATGGCATTCCTAAACACCTTCAAGGTATAAATATACCTTCACTTGCTATAGCAAAGCACGGTGGTTCGGAGCAGATCGACGACCTACTTGCCCGACGCAGCTCGCTACAGCAAGTGCCGAAGGAAGCCGACTCTCCAGTTGATGCACTGATCAGGAAGCTGCCCTCCTCTGCTGAGAAATCCAGCTCCAGTGTTTCTGACTCCCCTTGTGGGGTATTGGGAAATCGAGTCCAGAGACAGAGATACCAGACCTTCTTCATTCTAAGGAATGGAGCTGATTAGAACCTAGAGAAACCTTTGGTAGATCCTTGGCAAAAACTAAACCTATGCTAAAGACCATACTTACTCCTTCCCTCGTACTAGACCTAGGTTAGGTACATTGGGGTAGGCATATTTTAGAAGCACCAGTTGAGAATTTTAGTCTATGTTATTTATGTATGTATTTTTATATGGCTTAAAAACCATACAATGCTATTACAGTATTATTTCATAATACTATTCTTGCTATACGCGTTATACTTTGCATTCTGTCTAAAGATTGTAGCAGTTCACCTCTCTTGCATGAGAAAGAAGACTGTTCAATAAACCTTTTATTGAAAACGCCCATCTCACTATTTCTCTGCAACTCTGTAGAAACAAAGCATGCACGATTGACTGAGTGAGCTAGTTATCTGTTGTTTCCATGACTTTGAGAGATATGTTCTTATTCTTGGGGAAACAAAGTTGTCATGTTTATGCGGTTGTCAGAAACTAATCCCATCTTGTGAATTCGAGAATGTTTCTAGTGACCTCTGAGCTAGCTGGCACTCACAATTAAGTTTAGTATATTCGATAGAGACCTACTGACCTAAGTCCTACGTCAAATCTATTGGATATAATATTCCAATGTGCAGAGCCTATTGGGAATAAAGGAACTACACTACAGCTCCCTCTCCCCGTGGTTCGCGATTGAGTGAGCACACCGCTCCCTTGCTCCTAGACCCCCTTCGGGAGTGGCCCCCAGGCCCATCATCATGCGAATTCTCAGTTTCAAGGATCGCGATTCCATCTTGGCTGAGGCCCCAAAGCAGCAGAGTCTTCGCTACGAAAAGTACACCATCATGGTTTTCCCTGACTA
The DNA here is from genome assembly GCF_964263255.1 of Lissotriton vulgaris. NCBI lineage: Eukaryota > Metazoa > Chordata > Amphibia > Caudata > Salamandridae > Lissotriton > Lissotriton vulgaris. Next base: position 1,410,812,044 of record NC_141685.1, on the reverse strand, counting down.
TACTCGGGAGGTCCAGGGTCAGCGCCGCTCGTTTGGGGAAGTTAAGCAAAAGCTGTGTGCCCTTAACATACAGTACAGGCTCCTTTTTCCAGCACGCCTGCGAGTGGTGTTCTCTAACAAGACCCTATTCTTTGATACCCCTGAGGAGGCTTGGACTTGGGCCACAGAGGAACGTCCCTTACGGGCCTGGGCCCGACCTCCATCAGCCGGAGGAGTGTCTGGTGAGTTGGGCAGCCAGGGGGTTCCTGGCCCCCAGCCCCAACGCAGCCGCTCTTGACGACGCTGTGGCCAGAGGCGGGCCGGATTGGACTCTCTGATGGGTTCCTCTTGGCAGCCGGCCCACCTCCTGGTGAGTCCTCGAATGTGCAGCGGTCTGGCTCCTCGGGTCACCTGGACCCTGGGAGCACCTCGCCCTGGCCTTCACTGCTGGACCTCCCCGACACTGACCTGTCGTGCAGCCCGATGCTCATCAGGGATCCCGCTTGAGCTTGTCTCTGCCTGCTGGGCTTAACTCCGAGGGCTTGGCTCCGAGGCCGGAGATGGCAGCTCACCTCATCACTGCTCCAACTTTAGACGAGCTCAACTACGCACATCCTGCAAAGAGGAGGGGTCCTCCACGTTTCCCAGTCCTGAGGGTTTTAGTTTGTTTTTTTGCTAATTTCCACTGTTAGGGCGACAGATGCTTCCGTTCTTGAAGTATAGGGTGGGAGGTGGGACTTGGGTTAGGGTGGGGGGACCGTTGTCCCAAGTTTTATTGTTTGTTTTTTGTTGTTCTTATGCCAGCAATATTGCCTCATTTTGCGACATCCACACAGTGACCAACATTGTCCTTCTATGTCCCATACCCCATGGCACTCTGGGTTCACCCGGGGGTCTCCCGGGGTGGCGGTCCTGCTGCACTGCATCCTCCCTTTTGTTGAGCGTAAAGTCATACATGATCCAGGGGGTTGCTTTGTTATTTTGGAGGGGAGCATCGGGACCCAATCCTTGAATCTGATAGCTGTGTGCTCTCCCCCTTCTCTGCTGGCCTCCACGCTCCAGCACCTTGCTCCCCCAACCCCCAGGGACCACGGTAGTGGGGGGGGGACTTCAATATTGTTATGGACCCGAACCTTGACTCTGCTACAGCCCCTTCTGTCTCTCGGGCTTCCCACTCCACACTCCTTTCGAACTGTGCCGTGACCCTGGGATTGGGCGACGCCTGGCGTTTCTGGCACCCGGACACTTGGATGATCACTCATACATCAGCTGCCCATCACAAACAGGCCAGGTTAGACTATCTGTTTCTTCCGGCCCTGGACTGTCGATTGATCCAGGACATCGTTATCCTTCCTAGGTAGTCTCCCAGCCTCTTCACGCCAGGTCTGGCGGCTTAACGCCTGATTTCTCCAGGACAAGGATTTCCGGAAGCATGTAGGACTTGAACTGCGTCACTACTTTGCCGTTAATCAAGACTCGGTTTCATCCCTTGGTACCTTGTGGGAGGCCGCTGAGGCAACAATTCGCGAGTTTGCCATGGGCCAACTTAAGCTCCAACGCACGTAATAGGAGGCCCGGCTTACGCTCCTGGAGGCCCAAGCTGTCCGGCTGGAAGACCCATCTGCCTGATGACCGAACGGAGGCTCAGGATTGAAAGCTCGCATTCCTTAGGGATAAGCTCAGGCAGGCCTCCATGGAGTCCGCTAAGCTGTTGTGGATGTCCTCCATGGTGAGGATGTACATGTGAGGAGATAAAAATGGGAAGCTCCTCCACCGCTTGGCCACTTATCCTATGGCTAACCGTATTATTCTCGAGGTGATGGATTCTCAGGGGGTGATCCATCAGGCCCCCACGGCGGTGGCCCAATGTTTTGTTTCATACTATGCATTCTTGTATTCTGTCCAAGCCCCAGACCTCGCTCTCTCGGAGCTCCTCCGGAGTGAAAGGTTCCCCCTCCCACGGCTCACCGACACTGAGGCAGAGGGCCTTGATCTCCCGATTACTCCCAAAGAAATCAGTGACGATATATCCCGCATGGCGGTGGGTAAGACGCCAGGGCCGGATGGCCTCCCACAGGAGTTCTATGCGTCTTACCGAAATACGCTGATCCCCCATCTCTTGGCACTGTACAGAGGCAGTAGACCCCAGCTTCTTTCTTCCTGAAACAGATCTGACCACTATTGTGGTGATTCCTTAGTCTCAGCCCCCCTCTGCCCGATGCTCTGATTATCGCCCTATTTCCCTTATCAACTCAGAGCTCAAAATATTTGCTTCAGTCTTGGCGCAGCGCATACGCCCTTATCTGAGCACATTGTTCCACATGGAGCAATGCAGCTTTATGCCAGACCGGTGTACCAGGCACTGCCTCAGACGACTATACCTTGCTCTGGCACACCGACAACAACTAACTCCCTATCTTTCGTTGCTCCTCATGGATTTTGAGAAAGCATTTGATTCCGTGGATTGGCGGTATCTGGAGGCGGTGCTGTCGGAGATGGGCTTTAGGCCGCCCTTTTGCAATTTGGTCAAGACCCTATACTGCAAGCCATGGGCCCAGGTGATGGTTAATGGAGCCCTCTCGTGCCCATTCCCCATTGGGAGGCTCACGAGGCAAGGTTGCCCCCTCTCCCCCCTCCTCTTCTCATTAGCGATGAAGCCCTTTGCTTCTCTCGTCCGCACGGACCCAGTCCTCACCGGGTGGCACTGGCCTGGTCTGGCGGAGGACAAAATTGCCCTCTACGCCGACGATGTCCTGATCTTTTTGTCGGACCCAGCCCGCTCAGGGCCTTGGTGTCTCTAAGCCCTACACCTCTTTGAGTGTGTCTCTGGTCTCAGATTGAACAGGGTCAAGTCCTGGTCCCCCTTCATCTGTCAAGGGAGTGTTTCGATTGGCAGTCCTCGATCCCTCTCCGGCGGCAGTCTTTCAAGTACTTTGGGGTCTGGGTGACGCTCCTTCCTGATCTTGCCTGGTCCCTCAACGTCAGCCCTCTGGTGAAGCGGGTCCGCGCTGATCTCCTTCGATGGCAGACATTGCCACTGAACCTTATGGGCAGAATTGCTCTCTTCAAGATGATGGTCCTGCCCCGTTTCCTTAATATTCTCCAAAACCTGACCCTCTCCTTCTCGCGGTCCTGGTTCCGTGCAATGGATGGCCTGGCCATTAAATTCTTGTGGGGGGGGGGCTGTCAGAGGCTGAGACTGGCCCTTAATCACTGCAGGATTCCGCCCTTTGATGGGGGCTTAGGAATGACGAACATTCATCTCTATTATCTGGCAACCAGGCTTCTTACCGTATATGACTGGTTCAACAGTGGTTGGACGGATCTGGTCTACCGCCTGGAACTGCATGCGTTAGGTTTCTCTGGTATCCAAGGGATGCTCTACGGAACTGCTGTCCCCCACACTTTGCCGGAAGTTACTTGTGGGGTGTTTCTGTCCTGGCGAGCTGCCCTGCCACACTCGCCACTCCCGCTGGTCGGGTAGGTTAACCCAATATACCCCCTTGTGGTGCGGAACACAGCTCAAGGAAGTTGCCACCCTCTCTGGGTTTAGAACCTGGGACCTCATTGGGATTTCCCAGCTGGGGGATGTTTGGAGCGGGAGCCACATTCGCGAATTCTCAGAACGACAGACCCTGTTCTCCCTCCACGCCTCTCAGTTGTACCGCTATCTTCAGTTGCGCCATGCACTCCATATGCACATCTCGGAAGGCCCCTCCTTGCCCGAATATAGCCCGTCTGAAGCACAGGTTATGACTGGTAATTTGGGGAAGGGGGGATTTCCTGCATTTACCCTACCCTCATATATAACACCCCAATTCCCTTTCCTCTCTCCGGGATAAATCGGAGGGTTGGATTGGTCCATTAGATGACGCTGATTGGAGGATGCGCTGATGGCCTGTAAAATAGTTACAGCTTCTGCGCCGCTCCGATTGGTTCAAATATACTATTTGCATGCGACCTATCTCGCATCATTTCACCTTCATCGTTCTGGGCTCCCGCCTGATGCTTCCTGTCCCCTCTGTCGGTGCTCCCAAGCAGACTTTTTTATCACATGGTATGGCTCTGTCTCCATATTATGCATTACTGGGAGTTAGTGACCGCTGATCTTATGGAGGTCCTGGGCTGGGAGGTCCCATTGAACCCGATGAACATACTCTTGGGGGTGACTGATGGTTTGGACGGGAACAGGGCTGAGAAGCTTTGTCTCACCACGGCCCTGATGGTGGCTAAATGAGATACTGCAGCCCTTTGGTTGGACCCTGTGGCCCCTTCCATGACGCGGTGTCGCAGAGGGGTAGATTGGTGTGCAGCGCAAGAACACCCCATGTATGCTGCCCGCGGTTGCCCTAAAAAGTTTCGAAGAGTGTGGGGTAAATTGGTCGGGTGGTAAAAGACTGAACTTTTTGAATTTTTACTATAGAGATTGTTGTGCACATTGTCGCTTAATGTTCCTCGTCGGACTCCTCTATGTGGGGGGGCTTCTTCCCCCCTGTTTTATCTGTCGCTGTTGTGTACTGCTCACTGTGTGAAAAGCTGGTTATGTTTTCATTGATGAATATGTATTCATTGGAAATCAATAACATTGATTAATCAAAAAATATATATTAAAGGCCAACACACAGGCACAAGTTACACAAGGAGATGTCAGGAAAAACAAAGACTCATCTGGTTAAAACATTCTATGACATCATATAAATACTGCCAAAACATTCTACAAATGTAATCACAATGTATTCGTGCACACAGAGTATGTGGTAGCGCAGGCAAGCTTGGTGCAAAGTCATCAATATGGATGCCCATGATAAACACGCTATATACACATATACAACATCTCACTGTACTTACGGAAAGATTTAATATAAAACATATTCTTTAAATTTCTTAGGTAATTTTGAGATCCTGCCTTATGAAGTAGAGGCTCCTTCACTTACAGTTTGTGCCACTTCAGAATTTATTTTATTTTATTTTATTTATTTTACTGGCTTGTATAGCGCTGGTGTCGACTCCCTAGGGAGCATCTCCGCGCTTCACACATCTGCCACAGTACGAATGGGAGAACGTATGCTGTCTAGGAGCTGAAAAGGAGAGTCTTTAGCATCTTCCTGAAGGGAAGGTATTCTGTGCAAAGCCTTAGGGTGTTGGGAAGGCTGTTCCAAAGAGACGGTCCAGCTATTGAGAGTGCTTTGCTGCCCTGTCTTGCCTTCCTTGCCCTGGGCACTACTAGAAGGCCTTGTTCGCTCGAGCGAAGAGGGCGGGAGGGCTTGTAGGGGACAAATTTGGTGGCCAGGTATGCCGGACCCATACCATTGAGACTCTTATGTATGGTACAGCATACCTTGAATTTAGCCCTTTGTCTGATAGGTAGCCAATGGAGCTTTTCTAGTAGGGGTTTAGAAGGGGAGCGAGGGGGTGCATTTAGGACTAGACGGGCAGCCGTATTCTGGACTACCTGTAGTCTTGCCATGACTCCCTCATTGGCAGCTAGCAACAGGCCATTACAGTAGTCTAGACGACTCATGATTAGTGCCTGTACCAATGTTCTTCTGCTGGCATCTGGCAGGAGGGGGAAGATTTTGCGTAGCATACCAATTATGTGGAAGCAGGATCCCACCACCTGGTTAGCATGTTGCTTGAGGGAAAGTTCCTGGTCCAGCCGGACCCCCAGGTTTTTTACAGATGGTTTCGGCTCTGGTACTGGGCCAAGGTCTTGTGGCCACCAGTCCGGAGTCCAGAGTTGTCTTACCTCCCCAAACAACATGACTTCCGTCTTTCCAACATTGCATTGTAAAAGGTTGGAAGACATCCAGTGTGCTACCGCTTTCATTCCCAAGGAGAAGGAGTTCCTAACTTCGGGTGTCAAGGTTTTAAAGGGAAAGAGGAGTTGAGTATCATCCGCATAGGATATTGGAACAAATCCATATGCTCTCAAGATGTTGGCCAGGGGTGCCACATATATGTTGAAAAGAGTTGGGCTCAAGCATGAGCCCTGTGGCACCCCCTTGGTGATCTCAACTTCCTCTGACCGAAAATTGCCCATGGTTACCTGTTGGGTCCGATTGGTTAGGAAACTCCTTACCCATTCGAGGGCGTCATCTTTTAGGCCGATGTTCTCCAGCCTGGTCATGAGAATAGAGTGAGATACAGTGTCAAACGCCGCAGACAGGTCTAGTAGCACCAGGATGACGGAAAACCCCCCATCCTGGTACATATGCAGATCGTCTGCGACTGACATTAGAGCGGTCTCCGTACTGTGTTTGGGCCTGAAGCCCGATTGTGATGGATCCAGTGCTCCTACCGACTCAATGTATCTCGACAGATGTTTATTCACATGTTTTTCTGTGATTTTGCCTAAGAAGGGGAGTAAGGATATTGGTCTGAGATTATTAAGCTCACTCCAGGAAATGGTGGTATTTTTCCTGAGAGGTTTAACCAGTGCCTTTTTCCATCCAAGTGGGACCTGCCCCGTGCTGAGTGAAAGATTTATTAATCCCTGGATGGTAGGTCCTAGGGCCTTTGCAAGAGTGGGCATAATGCGTGCAGGAATAATGTCTTTGGGGGAGCCACTCTTTATCTGGGACATAAGCGCCTGTACTTCCTCAATCTGAATAGGAGGAAATACAGAAAGGGAATTCTCCGAAGGGAGAGGACTAGCAGGGTTTGTTGTGAGGTTGTTTGTAGTACTGTGTGTCGAATTGGAAAGTAGGATTTTGTCATATATGGCGTTGATTTTATTTGTAAAGAAGTGGGAGATATTGTCGCACAATTGTTGCGATGCCACTTCCGGGCTTTCACAAGCAGTGGGTTTAGTGAAGGTCAATAGAATCTGATACAGGGTTTTGGAGTTATTGCCGGCTGCCAAAAGCTGTGAAGCTATGTGGCTCTTTCGTGCAGATCGAATGTCTTTGTGGTATGCTTTCAAAGACTCTTTGTAGATATGTTTGTCGCTGTCTAGGCGGGAGACCCTCCATCTCTTTTCTAACTTCCGTGTGGCTTGTTTGGATAGTCTAAGACTTTCCGAAAACCATATCTCCTGTTTAGGAGCGGGTTTAGGTTTAAAAACTCTTAATGGGATGGTCTTATCAATAGTGTGCGACAGCATTTCTTCATATTCATGTAGGGCTTTGTCTATGTTATCATTTCCACTCATAGTGGGCTTTCCATATGCTTTACAGATTTTTTCATGAGTTAGTCTGTGCCAGGGTCTTCTCTTACAGGGTAGGGTATGATGTCTTTGGTTGTGAGGGGTGGGAGGGGGGGTGGAGAATTCCAGAACATAGTGATCTGTCCAGTCAACTTGGTAAGGGGGGGAGCATTCGATAGGTAAAGAGTGAGTGAAGATTAAGTCCAACGTGTGTCCGGCCGTATGGGTGGACCCGTTGTTGACCTGTTTTAAGCCCAGTGAGCTTAGATCACTAATAAAAGTTTTAGCTTCGGAGTTGTTTTCGACCTCACTGTGAATGTTGAAGTCTCCTAAGAGGAGGAAGTCTGAATTATCACATGCATGAGGTGCCAGAGCTTCCATTAATGTCACAGAGATGTTTTTACATGGACCAGGGGGGCGGTATATTAACGCTCCTTTCCTGCTAGATTTTGTGGAAAAGTTCAGATTGAAAATCATAAGTTCTAGTTCAGGGGTACATATTTCATCCAGAATGTTAACATTGATTTCCTCCTTATGTACTATTGCTATCCCACCACCAATTTTCAATGGCCCATCCATCCTGGTTATTTTGTAGCCTATAGGGATTCCCAGTGTTATAACAGGTGTTAGGTGGGGTTTGAGCCAGGTTTCCGTCAAGAAGCATAGGTCCGGCTCCCTACTGGAGATCAGATCCCATACTTCGACGGCATGTTTTGATAAAGACCTGATATTACAAAGCATGTTTTTATTGGTGAGGGCGTTATTACTGATGGTCTTAATCTTGGTGTTGGTGGAATCGTCAGATAAATACCTTATTTCAGGTTGATTACTGTGAAGGCAAGGTTTAGAGGTATGTACCATGCTCATGGGGGCTTCGAATTGAGTTTTACAGTGGCGACAGGAGAATGGACCCTCAATATTGTCCTTCATCCTGTTAGGGCAGTCACTGGCGGTGTTATGCAGGATATTCAGAAGTACCTGTGAGGTGTAGCTTAGTCGGTGTGCTCGATGATCCGCCATAGTTACCGGCCCCCGGCCACGTTCTGTCCAGGACGGGCGCAGACGGGCAGGTCTTTGGCTGGTCTTCGGCGCAGGCTACGGCGCCACCACTGCGCGCTACCGCTGCGCGCTGGGCCGACGAGGGCTATATAGCCCTGTCAAGTGGAGAGCTGGAGCGCTAACCGCTCGCCTCCCTGGGCGTGTCCTGCTCTTGTCTGCCCGCCCTCCGCTCAACGGTATAGGTCACCGAGTCGGACCGGGGCGGGCAGACTTGAATAATGAGCAGGATTCAGGACAAAGTGAGTTTCCCACGCAAGTTCCTAAATTCTCATATCAATTTAAAACTTTTAACAGGGGAAGTGCAGGGTATTTTAAAATTCTTACAATCAATTTTAAAGCAGTCAATATAAAAATAGCGAGTGCGAGGACAATTCAGTTTTTAGCTCAATGGTTGTCACTCTGCAGCAACAGCAGCAGCGTTTCCGTTTCGAGAATGAGGTAGGCGCCAAGCGGGGTCGGGAGATGCTGCCACCGTCGTCCCTTACCGCAAGGATACACTGCCTCCTCGTTGCCTATATAGCCCTGTCAAGTGGAGAGCTGGAGCGCTAACCGCTCGCTCCCTGGGCGTGTCCTGCTCTTGTCTGCCCCGCCCTCCGCTCAACAGTATAGGTCACCGAGTCGGACCGGGGCGGGCAGACTTGAATAATGAGCAGGATTCAGGACAAAGTGAGTTTCCCACGCAAGTTCCTAAATTCTCATATCAATTTAAAACTTTTAACAGGGGAAGTGCAGGGTATTTTAAAATTCTTACAATCAATTTTAAAACAGTCGATATAAAAATAGCGAGTGCGAGGACAATTCAGTTTTTAGCTCAATGGTTGTCACTCTGCAGCAACAGCAGCAGCGTTTCCGTTTCGAGAATGAGGTAGGCGCCAAGCGGGGTCGGGAGATGCTGCCACCGTCGTCCCTTACCGCAAGGATACACTGCCTCCTCGTTGCCTATATAGCCCTGTCAAGTGGAGAGCTGGAGCGCTAACCGCTCGCCTCCCTGGGCGTGTCCTGCTCTTGTCTGCCCCGCCCTCCGCTCAACGGTATAGGTCACCGAGTCGGACCGGGGCGGGCAGACTTGAATAATGAGCAGGATTCAGGACAAAGTGAGTTTCCCACGCAAGTTCCTAAATTCTCATATCAATTTAAAACTTTTAACAGGGGAAGTGCAGGGTATTTTAAAATTCTTACAATCAATTTTAAAACAGTCGATATAAAAATAGCGAGTGCGAGGACAATTCAGTTTTTAGCTCAATGGTTGTCACTCTGCAGCAACAGCAGCAGCGTTTCCGTTTCGAGAATGAGGTAGGCGCCAAGCGGGGTCGGGAGATGCTGCCACCGTCGTCCCTTACCGCAAGGATACACTGCCTCCTCGTTGCCTATATAGCCCTGTCAAGTGGAGAGCTGGAGCGCTAACCGCTCACCTCCCTGGGCGTGTCCTGCTCTTGTCTGCCCCGCCCTCCGCTCAACGGTATAGGTCACCGAGTCGGACCGGGGCGGGCAGACTTGAATAATGAGCAGGATTCAGGACAAAGTGAGTTTCCCACGCAAGTTCCTAAATTCTCATATCAATTTAAAACTTTTAACAGGGGAAGTGCAGGGTATTTTAAAATTCTTACAATCAATTTTAAAACAGTCGATATAAAAATAGCGAGTGCGAGGACAATTCAGTTTTTAGCTCAATGGTTGTCACTCTGCAGCAACAGCAGCAGCGTTTCCGTTTCGAGAATGAGGTAGGCGCCAAGCCGGGTCGGGAGATGCTGCCACCGTCGTCCCTTACCGCAAGGATACACTGCCTCCTCGTTGCCTATATAGCCCTGTCAAGTGGAGAGCTGGAGCGCTAACCGCTCGCCTCCCTGGGCGTGTCCTGCTCTTGTCTGCCCCGCCCTCTGCTCAACGGTATAGGTCACCGAGTCGGACCGGGACGGGCAGACTTGAATAATGAGCAGGATTCAGGACAAAGTGAGTTTCCCACGCAAGTTCCTAAATTCTCATATCAATTTAAAACTTTTAACAGGGGAAGTGCAGGGTATTTTAAAATTCTTACAATCAATTTTAAAACAGTCGATATAAAAATAGCGAGTGCGAGGACAATTCAGTTTTTAGCTCAATGGTTGTCACTCTGCAGCAACAGCAGCAGCGTTTCCGTTTCGAGAATGAGGTAGGCGCCAAGCGGGGTCGGGAGAATGATCTTAAGTTAAAATGCTTCTGAAAATAGTTATCATTCCATCAGAACAGCAACTTTCTTGAGTTTCAGCAAGATGTCTACTGTTTTGAAAATCATCACCATCATTAACATGTTTGTCAAGAGAAGTATTATTTGTCTTTCGTGCTACAATTCTCATTACTAGTATTGTCACATTTATGACTACTTTCATCATTATTGCACAGCATAGTATCTTTAGTTCTTTTACAAACTTTACTTAAATCATTCCAATCAACTGATCATTATCAACAGACCAATCTGAATGTAAATTTCCTAAAATTTAATTTTGACCTGATTTAAGTTTCACTACGTCACTCTTATTCCACCAACCTTTATCTTTTAAAAGTACTGCTCCATTGGAAATTTCTTCCACCAGATAAGGAACTGTAAATGCTGATTCTCCTTTTGGTACTTTCACAGGTTGTTTAACGATAACCCAATCTCCTTTTTCAAATATTTTGTTTTTTGCTCTATGCACATCATTTCATTGTGATATGACTTGGCTAATATTTGTTTGCCCTCTATTCTCTGATGGACCTTGAGTTTACCATCATCTTTTTTTTCATAATACTTTGAATTTAGAAACACAGATCCAAACTTTGGCATGAGTAAGGTATTTCCTTTCCTTCCCCTCATCAAAAAGAATGGCGTGAAACCAGTTACTTCATTTATTGTATTATTGTAACTGTTTACTTTGTCTTGTAACATTTCATACACAGGAAGATGCAAAGCAACAGCTAATTGAACATCCTCTTTCAAAAATCTGTTGACGCGCTCTACTTGACCATTAGATCTTAGTGAATATAATGGTGTCTTCTCCTGTCTAATTCCATTTTCTTTTAAAAAACTGTGTCATTTTATGTGAAACAAATTGCGTACCATTATCAGACCCTCGGGTAGACCTTCATTTGCAAAAAGTATTTTCAAAAAGGCTATAACACAATCTATGGTGATATGTGGTATAAAATCAAAATACATCCACTTACTGTAGTAGTCAATTAAAACCACCAAAAATGTTCATTTGTTTTGCAAAATATTAAATGAACCTGTAAAATCATTTGCAATTTTAGACCAAGGTACCTTAGGAATGACAATAAATTGCATTTTATAAATACTGGTTGTCTAATGCGTGTCAGCGTTTAAACATTCTGCACATAAATCTACATATGAATTAACCTCTGAACCCACCTGGCCACCAGTAATAATTTTGTAGAAGTTTCTTAGTTGTGGTGGATCCAGGAAGTCCCTTATGTGCCAAATCTATTAACGTTTTCCTTAGTTTATGTGGTGGAATAAACAAGCCACCTCTTAACAAAATTCCATTTTCTATTGTCAATTCCTCAGCAACTTATTGAAAACTCTTCAAACTTTTTTGTTAATGCTTCAATCCACTATTTTTCAGAGTTAGTTCCATCGCTAGCTAGAATAGCATCTGTAGCTGCTATAAACACACTCAGTATCTTCTAAGCAATCATTAACCTGTTCAGACACAGGAAGTCTAGACAAAGTCACCAGGGTAATTTAGGCCACCTGAAATATGTTTTATCTGGAAGTTGAATTCTTGTAACTTTGCTAACAATCTAACTCATCTAGAAGAAGCCCTTCCACTTGCACTGCCACAGCCATCCATCATACAAGTTAAAGGTTTATGATCTGTCACTAATTCAAAATGTTCGCTCCAGAGGTACATTTTTTACCTTTTCCACAGCCCTTACACAAGCCAGAGTTTCTCTTTCTATAGTGCTGTAGGGCAATTCCGCATTACGTAATCTTCTTGAAATTAACGCAACTGTATGTTCCTGCCCACCATTTCTTTGTTTGAAAACAGCTCCTATTCCAAATGCACTGGCATCTATATTGTGTTTTATCTAGAAACCTGAATCAATATTGCTATTTTATGCCCTTGTACGGCTATAATCAATAATATCCCTATAATGGCATAAGAATCAGATCCATATTTAAGTAAATAGCCCTTGCAGTCCAAAGCACGGCAGAAGCTACTTCCTTGGTTTCCTAGGAAGCACAACAAGTTCTTTCGACACACCAAACCTCCAGCAACCTGGGAAATCCCCATTTGCTTTTGTTTTGATTTGTCATTAAACTCCTGCGAACACTAAAGGAACAGTCAGTTCTTAGTGACATCTTTATTGATGTCTCATGTCCAAACCTTACGTCAAACTCAGCACCTTTCAGGTATAAATATACCAACGTTGCCTTAAGCAAACACATAGTGGTGGTTTTGGAGCCAAGCAGCTATCTACTTGCCCGAGAGCCCAGCTGATGCGAGAGCCCACGGACGCTGCCCCTCCTCTTTGACGCACTGAGAGAGACGCTGTCTTTTCTCCTGCCGAGAAATCCAGCTCCGGTGTTCTCAGCCGCCTTCGCGGGCTGCTGGGATATCGAGTCCTGAAAGAGAGATACCAGACCTCCTGCATTCTATTACCCAGGTACGGAGCTGACTAAACCCTTGAAGAGAATTCTTGAGTCAGATTCTTGGCAAAACCATCTTAATTTAAACTGCTACTTACTTACTCCTTCCCACGTATTAGGCTTAGGTCAGGTACACCGGGGTAGGCGTATTTTAGAAGCACCAGTTGAGTACGTTAGTCAATGTATATATGTATGTATATATTTTATCCATTTTAAAGTATCTTATGGCTAAGAAACCATATCAATGCTTTTACAGTATTATGTCATAATACTCTTTTTACTGTACGCACTTTACTTTACATTAAGTATTGCAATTATGGCAATTCATTTCTCTTGCATGAGAAAGAAGACTGCTCAATAAATTACACCTTTTATTGAAAACGCAAGTCTCTCTTTTCTCTGCACTCGGGTGAAACTAAGTACGCACATCTGACTGTGTGAAATAGCTGTCTATTGTTTTCACACGACTCTAGAGATACACTCTTATTCTGAGGGAGCAAAGTTGTCATGTTATATGGTTGTCAGAAGCTAATCCCTTCTTGTCTATCCAGGGATGTTAAACTCCTCCTCGTTTATTCGAGAAAGTTTCTAGTGACCTCTGAGCTAAATGGCAAACCTTAAGTCTAATATAGTCAGTAGAGACCTAGTCGACCTCAGTCCTACGTCTACACTGCTGAGTATATTATTCCAATGCGCAGAGCCTATTGGGAATATAGGAACTACACTACATGGCGCCCAACATTTGGTAAGGCGATAAAACTAACGCAAGACGTTAGAGTAACTCAGTCGTGCTTTTTCACACAGACCCTTTTTCCCGTAAATACTCCAAAAGACGTCTGGAGTGGGTAAAAGGTTAAAATCCGCCGGAACTTAGTAGGAAGAGATTCCTATGTATAGTTTTTGGTTTAGTCAACGTTGAAGGATACAGTGTTCCAAAATATTGTGCACCTAATCTTTGTTTCCTTGGAAACCTGCTCTGCAAACTTTCATTAAAACAATGTCAATTAACGGCGACAACAACGAAACCGGTGAAGCTGCAGTAGATGCGAATCAACGGGGTTTCGATGTTACAGGGTATAATGAAAATGAACCGGGTGCAATTATCATCCCGGCAAATATAAGAAGAACTATAACTCTTAAACTTATAGAAAACGGACTGACATCACGAGGTGGTACAGTCATATTCGTGGTAGAGGCCCATGAATATCGGCAGACAGAGGTATTCTATTCATGGATAAACTTTCCAGCAGCAAACGCTGTAACACACAAATTCCACTATTACAAAATAGAGGAACCTCCGAATGAATACACTCCTTTCGAGGATGTTGAAATCCCACTAAATTACCAAGAGCACCTGCTCTGGTCTAAAGGCGCCCTTAAACATATGATCACATAACCAGGCTCGGTCCACTAGGTAGAACAGGAGCAACGTGGCCGGTTCTAGCCAGCTACACACCACATCCAGGCATCGAAAAAAAGTCAGACCGGGAACTTTTAGCCCAGCTAAAAGTACTAATTAAAATACATAGACAATTATTAATGCGGACTTCAACAGTCCAACCAGCTATTAACATTCCACAGCTGAACCCTCATCAGGGGAACACAAACAAAATTACACCACAGAACATACACTCATGTCTTGGTAAAACACCCGCAAAACGGGAACAAATTCCATTCTGGCTAGCACAAAAGATAACTCAAATAGAGGCGGTATTTCCGAATACTACCCCTAGTGAGAAACACAGAATTCTGACTATCTGCCTTCCAATGGGGATCGCACCACATGTGGAGGATTGTGACACTTGGGGCACAGTCTTTGCTTCCATTTACACGAAAACATATGGTGTTCCGTCCATGGCAGTAATACCAGATGTCCTAAGACAGATTCAAAATGAATACGGTCCAGAACCTGCTTTAACCCTGGGTATGAAATTACTGAAAGACTTCGAGCAGGTCTCGGCTATATTATTAGCCAACATAAAAGGAGAAGCAACATCTGTGGCGATCCGCCAGAAATTGAAAGAAACAGATATAGCAGACCAACCTATTGAACTTGCCAGAATCATAGAAAAATCCTATGAAGAACTAGGTAGAGGTAGTTTGGGTGGGAAACCGGTAAAACCCCAACTAACTGAAAATCATGAAAAGATATTTATTAAAAATAATCTAAACACTCCAAAAAAGAGCTGGGATGGAAATAAACAATCCACTCCCAAAGAAAAAAGATTCCAGTCCAGAGGAAGGTCTCCTCAGCGTAGAGAGAGATCTCAAGGCTGAGAAGACAAGTTTCCCCAAAGGGAGCCCTCTGAAAAAAGATATAACCTTAGAGATAGGGATAGAATAAGAAAACCAGACAGATATCAAGATGTTGATACACGTCCTTCTCGATCCTTCTCACTAAATCTTTCTCGATCTTCCTCGCAGAAATCGGAAAGAAGAGGACGGTCAGAACACAGGGAAGAGCACGTCAAGTCCAAAGACAAGGAACCTGCTCAAAGTAAAAAATTACAATTTCCAAGAAAGAAGGTAGCAAGTATTAAAATAATCAAACATGCCGAGGATCCTGAGGACACAGCTGAAAAACGGAGAGTGGGCCCAGACAATGCTAGACAGCGCAGCAGAAGTGACAATAGCTCGCAAGATCCTGATGAATCATCTGGAGACAGTGGACACGAATGAATACATTCAGGTGGAAACTGCAGATACCAGAGTTAGCGAACCTCATAAAATATACGAAATAACATTGCGTATAGAGGGAGATAAGACTAGGAAAGTAAGGGGTCTGTTTTGGGATAACCTTTCAAAAGGCTATGACATCCTATTAGCTGAGAAAGACTGGCCACCAGAGTTTGTCAGGGAGTGCCCCCATGGCGAAGAAATGATTATGCCTGCCTTCTCAAATCATATGCCAATTCATAGAAAATACATATATGCAAGAAAATGGGCAGTAGCTCAAGCACCTGCATTATATAAAAATCATGTAGGATGGGATGAGGACTCTCCTCCTCACAAAATCCAGTTAAAATGTCAACCAACTGCACAAAGGCAGTACCCAATTAAGCAAGAAGCTAAAAAACAAGTCAGGGAGATCTTAGATCAACTTGAATACCAAGGGGTGATCGAAACATGCACCTCTCAAATGAACAATCCTTTGTTTCCTGTCTCCAAACCAGACAATTCATATCGTCTAGTCTTGGACTACAGACACCTTAACTCATGTTGCAAGACATTTGCTGTACAAAACTCACATAGTGCAGCACTAATGAATAACATTGTTGGCAAAAAATACAAAACAACATTAGACATCTCTAATGGATTCTTTTGTCAAAACATTGCACCTGAAAGAAGGTATTTAACCGCTTTCTCAATAATGGGGTCACAGAAAAATTTCTGGCAACTCCCACAGGGATTCAAGAATAGCCCAGGATTATTCTCAGCAAGAGTAACAGAGTTACTACAAATATATGATGATGAGGCATTATCTTATGTCGATGACATCTATCTCACAGATGATGACCTGGATACTCACTTGAAAAGAGTGAACACCATAATACTTGGGTTCGCTGCAGAGGGTTACAAATTCAACTTTAAAAAGTCACGAATTGCCCACCTGACTGCCCTGTTTTTAGGATATGAAATATCAAGTGAAGGCAAAAGCCTAGCAGACAACTTCTTAGAGAAGTGCGCTGTACTCCAAGCTCCAAAAACGCGGAAGAACTTACAATCGATACTAGGTTTCCTGAATTTCGGAAGAACTTACATTTTAAATTATGCAGAGAGGGTTAAACCTCTCAATGAATTAATAAAACCTAATTTTAAACCAATCAATTGGACTCAGAAACACACAGAAATTTTGAGATCATTGCAAACAGACATGTTAGCCAAAACAAAATTACAAACTCGCGACAACACACGCAACCTTGTAATCAGTCATCCCAGGAAGATGCGGATTCACGTACCTGACCTCTAACGAGGGAGAAACGGTACCAATAGCTTACAAATCACATTTGTACACACAAGCTGAAATGAAATTCAGTTCAACTGAAAAAATTCTAACTGCGGTTCAGACTGCTGTAGTAAAAGAGAGGGCCCTAGCACAAGGCAAACGAATAATAAACGTTACACCGATACCAGCACTAGAAGTGGTAACAAAAGCAAGCATTCAAAATGCAAAAGCTCTACATCCGAGATGGATCCAATGGGTTAATTCTCTTGCTGCAACAGACGTAGTATATGAATTTGATCCTAATTTAAAAACACAAGAATTTCTACAATATGAATATGAATGTCCTCTGCCAACCGAAATCCTGCCTCTAGAACACTACGGCTGTATAATATATACAGACGGATCAGCACAACCCGCAGTTGGGGGTAAACAAGCTTACAGTGCTGCGTGCGCGATTGTCAAAGGTCGTTGGCACAAAGGAAAATTTAGACCACTGGTCACTAAAACGCAATCTCTAGGAGAATGTACAGCTCAGCGAGCTGAACTACTAGCATTTAAGATGGCGCTTGAAAATACTGATCGGGAGTTCCCCACACTAATAGTGTGCGATTCATATTACTGCGTTCAGTCTTATAATGAATAATTGCAGAACTGGGTTCAAAACGGTTTCAAAGATGCAAAAGGGGGCACAATCAAACATAAAATGCTTTGGGAACATTTAGTTCTTTTACAGAAAGAACTACAAAAGACTCACCCTGATACATACACTGAGTCATCAACGTGATCGCGTTCACATTGCGGGGAATTCATTGGCTGATGAAGCCGCAAAGGCAGCTGTGCAAACGGCTTCCGTAGCTGCTATCACCCGGTCAAAAACAAAAATAGACAGCGATATAATGCAAGCTGTCAGTGCGTCAGTAAAACAGGACAGAAAAACACTCCCGAAAGGCTTTCCAGTAAAGTACTCATTCATAACTGATGCAAATAATGTTCCATTTGCTCGAATCCCTGGAGTGGGGGATAGGGCAATTCCAAACATGGAACACAGGTTAGGTCTAATTACAGCGGCACACGAAGGGCTCGCTTCTGCACATGCTGGTGTTTCCGCCACAATATCATTATTAAAACAGAGATATTGGTGGCCGCGCATGAGAATACAAACTAAGAAATATGTTCTAGAATGCGAAATATGCCAAAGAATGAAAGTAATAACAGTGAAACGACCAGCGCAGACACCCCTTCTAATCTCAGATAAACCATTAGCATGTGTTTACCTGGACCACTGTGGTCCCTTACAAAGGGATGGTAACTATAAATATATCATGGTTGCAGTGGATTCCTGCACTAGATTCATTTGGATGTGGCCCCAGCGCTCGGCTGACGCCAGAACTGTTATAAAAGATTTGCGAGTCTTGATCGGCACATAGGCAATTGGCATGCTACATTCTGACCAGGGTCCTGCTTTTAGCTCTCGAGCATATAAGGAGGCCATGACCAGCATGGGCATTGCAATGCAGTACTCTTGTCCCTTCCATCCTGAGGGAAATGGGATTGTGGAAAGAAAAAACCGGGACATAAAGCGATCTATAACGGCGAGGGTATTAGGTTTGGGTGATGGGTGGGTCCAACATTTAACAAGTGTCCAACGTAGTCTTAACAATCTGCCAAGAAATTCTCTTAAAGGTTTCAGTCCATACAAACTATTGTTCGGAACTAGAATGCATATTCAGGACTTAGATAGTCAGACTCCAGTGGTAGAAAGAAAATGCTTTGATATCAAAGATCGTTTGGCTGTTTTACAGGACTTAAATGAAACAAGAAAAGACCTGAGCAACATAAAGTTAAAACAGCAGCCAACAGCCACTGAAGATAAACCACCTGTCCCAGCAAGGCCTGTCTGGATTCCAAAGATTGGAGATCTGGTCAGAGAAAAGATCGCGGTGAAGAAGGAATTTGGGCCTTCTTACAGAAAAGCAGTACCTGTCTTAGCTGTCAGCGGAACAAGATCAGTTGTACTACCGCCCCTTGCTGGTAAAAAGGAGAACCGAGTTGTATCCATCGACCTGGTAAAACCACAATCATGTGGCCAATAATAAGTAGTAGGCCCAGTGGACGTCCAAGAAATAGCAGAATACCAAAATTTGCTACAATCCAAGAGGTTCAAACTGAGAGACTAATCACATTTGATAAACCTGCAGTGAATTAAAAAGGACTATGCAACAATGCCATGGAACTTGTGCCTCTGGAAACCCAAATTGAAACAGTTCGATGTAGCCTCAGACTATGCTAATGAAAGAAAAAATGAAAAAGCTAAGGAAAATTCGGAAGCAATTCCAACAATTGACAGAACTGCATCTGGCTACTTCATCAATTTCGATAACTTTTCTGAAGATCCAAGCGAACCTGAAGAAATGCCAGTAACAAAAAACTTTCAAAGACAAATTAACTGAACTCTTTCATCAACTCAAAGAAACCTATCTAATTTCTCCATGGATTGAATTTTGGGTTGTGTGTAAGGTGTACTTTTCCTCCTGCTTTGAATCGTCATGGTACTTTGTTTTGGGAAATTCATTGAGGGAAAATACAGTGCAATGGACACAGCAAGTCAGAACATCAACTTGGTCCTAAAGCCACACAAGTCATCTCACATCGAGAAAAGGGAACTATCATCAGTGAATGTCACAGCCATTCCAATACCTGGTGGGGTAGCTTGGGACAAAACAGATTACGAAATCTATGGCCCAGTTGAACTCTTGAAATATCCACATCAGGTCAAGGTTTCATTAAGTGACTTTGTAAAACTAAGTACATTCTCTGATGATTGGGACTTTGAAAGCATAAATAATATGATGTCAGATTTAGTAATGTCAGCAAAATGTACAGAACATGATTACTTACAGGGTTCGTCCAATTATGAACAAATGTACTGTTACAACCACTTTGCACATCACTATTTACATAAATCTGCTCATCCTAGAAATGTTTTTATGTATAATCAATGGGAACATTGTGCAACTCCTCCTAAAAGCAGTTCGAAAACATTTTATGAGAAATTCCCATACTTCTCAGGGTTTAACACAAGTGATGCAGAAACGTTTTATATTAAACTGTTAAATAAGACAGGGATAAAAACAATGTTGACAAATACTAAATTGATTTATTCGGAAACATTTTATGAAAAAATGATTACATTTGGTTTTGATTTCTGGAAAGACAACATTGAAACAAAAACCATCTGGGGTACAAAAAACTGGCAGGTCCAAGGTTTAGAAGCATTATTTAGAGCCTGCATGATCCCAGAACAAATAATATTTTTGAATGACACCATTCAACAGACTACTTGTCTTGGCCTAGCCAAGATTAAAGACTTAAACAAACCGTCTACTCCAAAACCTATACCTGATAGTAATACCAGTACAGAAGTGGAGATAGATGCATCCATATTTTACACCAAAACAAAACACATCCTGATTGGAAAAAATGGTTGATCTGGCCAACAGACACAAATAACTGTCAAGATAGATTCTTGAACAAAAAACAGGGGTTCAAAATGACCAGACCAGACCCTAGATACTCCCAGAGACAACATCCAAGGATAGTAACAACATACAGTGTAGGGAAACTATGCCTGGAGTGGCTACAGACATCCACACTGGCTGAAATTAAGCAACACTTGACTTTACTTAAAGACGGTGCGGACTTGCGTGATTTCATAATGGGACCACGCAAACAGCGTCAAAAACGCTTCATAGCGGCCGGTATATACGCTGCGTACAACGAAGCTTGGAAAGTAACTCAAATTGAGACAGCAGAAGGAATACGAGAAATTGATCATATTTATTTGGAAAAATCACTTTCTGTTGTGGACAATGGGTTAATGACTCTGTCCTCCAGAATATATTCACTGGACAGTATTGTATCATCTGCTATCAATATAATAGATCAGGACTTACTAATGTTACAACACGGTCAGTCCCAAATACGTTCTATTGTACAGCTCGGCTGGACGTTGCAAAATCTGCGTTCAGGCTACGTGCCATGGCGTTTGATAAACACAACGTCATTGTTTTCTATCTTTAATCTTACTGATAAACAAATCAGTTTGGCACAAAAAGGAGCAGACTATACGATTCTGAGCATTGAAAAACTTGAGAGATTACCATTGACAATGTCAGAAAGACCTGCCATTGAATGGATAATACACGGAATAATTACAATTCCGATAACAACTTTCCAATTTAAATACTGCCAAGAGTATATACCAGCAGGCCAGTATCAAAGGTTGGGTAAAGGGTATATGAAGTCATCATGGAAATTGCCTTACACACACATGTTATAGTGAAAAGAAACAGAATGTATTTCTTAGTGGTAACAATTGTAAATAATCACTAAGCAGTATACTTCTGTGCAAAGGTATTAATTTGCATGGGGCCTGTGAGGGGACTTCAAATAACCTTTCATGTCACCAGCACGGCACACCTGCAACACAGATAGAGCCATTTTTTAGACGGCTTTCTAACGGGAGCTATATTCTAATAATGGACCACAGCTGTTGTGGCATGGTGCCAGGGAAAGCCTATCTCGTAAGCGTTAGTTCCATGGTCATTTGCTGTATGCAAGTATTGTATCCAAACAGCTCTCCAGATACGGAGGCGACGATTTGGCCTTCTTTGAATATCTCTTCTATACGAATTGATACTTTAAGCAGAATGAAGTCTGTTCTTTTACAGACAACCGTGCCTTTAACGTCATCTAAAGAAACGTATGATCTTCTGGTTGCAAGGACAACGGCAGAGATACATACCCTTTTATCAACAAATTGCCCCGTGCATTTCGTAGAAATGCTAAGCCAAATCCTAAATATGTCTGATGCCAGTGGTATCCCACATATATTTAAGACAATTTTTTCGGGACTGTTAACACCCTTCGAAGCAGTTCTGGGCATTTTTCCCAATTTTGTCCATTCTGTCTTTGGCGGCCTACCACTACTTTTGGGACTCGTAGCAGGAATTTTATTTTTTGACCCTTCTGCTCCGATATGGCAAGCCAAGTCGCAGGCAAGACTCCAGCAACGATGGAAGAAACGATCCTAGCTATACACTATCGGGACCGCATAACTAAAGTCCTTGGATTAGCCCAGCTAAGAGATCTGAATATGACCTGGTTTCTTTCATTCAGACCTATCTGGCAAAATTGCATCCTACCTGTGCTTCAATGTATGCTATGCGGAGAAGAATGCGTGTTGGACGTCTGTCTTACACTACCATCAGCAGTACCTTTGGATACAGATACTTTGCTAAGTCCTGTAACGGCTCATGCATCGTGTTGTCCCCAGTGGCTACCCATTCTGATGACGGCATTCATTGAGACTTCACCACTACGATTAGGTGGCAGTGAATTACGAGATGAGAGCAGCATCACCCAGGTACGACCTTCTGTGAGCATTGCTGATCCTGACATCGATGATAGCAAAAATTCTCACGACTGCACTGTTGCGGCACTTTCAAACTTGGTCAAACTTTCACCTGATGTCGTAGACCAATTTTTTGCGAGTCTGTCTCAAATTATGTTCTCCCCTGAACAGAAAGAATAACTTTAAGCAACGAGCACACAGCGTTCCCCTGAACTCTGAATTCGGCCTTCAGCTTTGATAAACAAAAGCTACTGAAAACATTTGGAACTATTTTTTCCCCTGAAAGCGAAATTATTTTTTCACTATTCCAAAATATTTACCTTTTTCTGGCACAAGTACTCTGCTTAAAGTAGAACTATTCTTAAAGAACAGAGCTTCTATTTTTAGGAAACTTTAGAGACAATATATTATCTCAGACTCTAGCACATTTACAGCAACTGTATTTATATGTGATGGAATGGTCTCGACCTTCTTTTCTGTATTAAGAGCCATTTCATCTGTAATTTTCGCAAATCGTTCAGCTAATATATATAAGCATGTTTAACTGAATGATTACACTGCTTGAAAAGCGTACAGTACCAATAATCATTTTCGTGTATTTCGCATACACTATTTCGAATGCATAAAATGTAATTTGGGGTGGGTTGGAATACACATGCACTTTTAAATGTTTACTATTGCTTAGTTTTAGTAATCATTGACATTAGATCGTGGAGTGGGTATTGTGTTTTATCTAGAAACCTGAATCAATATTGCTATTTTATGCCCTTTTACGGCTATAATCAATAATATCCCTATAATGGCATAAGAATCAGATCCATATTTAAGTAAATAGCCCTTGCAGTCCAAAGCACGTCAGAAGCTACTTCCTTGGATTCCTAGAAAGCACAACGAGTTCTTTCGACACACCAAACCTCCAGCAACCTGGGAAATCCCCATTTGCTTTTGTTTTGATTTTTCATTAAACTCCTGCGAACACTAAAGGAACCGTCAGTTCTTAGTGACATCTTTATTGGCGTCTCATGTCCAAACCTTACGTCAAACTCGGCACCTTTCAGGTATAAATATACCAACGTTGCCTTAAGCAAACACACGGTGGTGGTTTTGGAGCCGAGCAGCTATCTACTTGCCCGAGAGCCCAGCTGATGCGAGAGCCCACGGACGCTGCCCCTCCTCTTTGACTTACTGAGGGAGACGCTGTCTTTTCTCCTGCCGAGAAATCCAGCTCCGGTGTTCTCAGCCGCCTTCGCGGGCTGCTGGGATATCGAGTCCTGAAAGAGAGATACCAGACCTTCTGCATTCTATTACCCAGGTACGGAGCTGACTAAACCCTTGAAGAGAATTCTTGAGTCAGATTCTTGGCAAAACCATCTTAACTTAAACTGCTACTTACTTACTCCTTCCCACGTATTAGGCTTAGGTCAGGTACACCGGGGTAGGCGTATTTTAGAAGCACCAGTTGAGTACGTTAGTCAATGTATAAATGTATGTATATATTTTATCCATTTTAAAGTATCTTATGGCTAAGAAACCATATCAATGCTTTTACAGTATTATTTCATAATACTCTTTTTACTGTACGCACTTTACTTTACATTAAGTATTGCAATTATGGCAATTCATTTCTCTTGCATGAGAAAGAAGACTGCTCAATAAATTACACCTTTTATTGAAAACGCCCGTCTCTGTTTTCTCTGCACTCTGGTGAAACTAAGTACGCACATCTGACTGAGTGAAATAGCTGTCTATTGTTTTCACACAACTCTAGAGATACACTCTTATTCTGAGGGAGCAAAGTTGTCATGTTATATGGTTGTTAGAAGCTAATCCCTTCTTGTCTATTCAGGGAGGTTAAACTCCTCCTTGTTTATTCGAGAAAGTGTCTAGTGACCTCTGAGCTAGCTGGCAAACCTTAAGTCTAATATAGTCAGTAGAGATCTAGTCGACCTCAGTCCTACGTCTACACTGCTGAGTATATTATTCCAATGCACAGAGCCTATTGGGAATATAGGAAATACACTACATCTACAATGAAAATATTTCTTCATTAACAATTAAATGGATGTAACGGAGGCGCAGCCACAATAGCACTTTTAATCACCTGAAATGTTCTTCTCCCCACACAAATTGTGCTCCTTTCCTCAATAAGATACGCGTTGGTTTAACTTTGTCAGCATAACCACCAATGAGGCGTGAATAATATTCACTTAAACCCATAAAAGATGTGTGTTTCCTTGACTTTAGTTTTGATACTGTCATACTTCTATTTTTGAAAATGCTTAGTACAGTATCTAAAATGTCATTATGTTCACGTATGGTACTTGCATTTACAAGTCTGACCTCTTGCAATTTTTCAGCACCTTTAAAATCTTTAAAAATCACATCCATCAGTTTTGAACAATGCTTCCAGCTGATGTCCATCCAAACAGTAGTATTATATATCTGAAAGCTCCAAAAGGAGTTACAAAAGTTGTGTAGTCCCTGGACTCAATAGACTGTTTTACTTGGTGATATGCAGACTTGAAATCAGTTAATGAATACAAATTGGACCCAGATGTAGCTGCCAACATCTCCTGTATTTTAGGAAGGGGATGACAGTTCACAACAATATTTCTATTCAATGATCTCAAGTCAGCACACAGCCTAATATTGCCTGTCTTTTTTTAATGACCACAATGGCAGAACCCCATTCCGATGAATTAGTGGGTTCAATTACTCCTTCTTCCATTAATTTATCTAATAACTGTTTGAAATCATTCCTTACTGAAAGGGGTACTGGTCTTACTTTAGGGTTTACAGGAATAGCATTTATTTAAATTTAATATTATGTTCAAATCCTTTCACACAGGCTATATGATTTACAAATACTGCTTGAATGTTTTGCAATACATTTTCTAAACTTATCTGTTCTTTCTGTTCGTCAAAATGAGAAATTTGAATATCTCGTAAAATTATTGGTTCTGATAAACCTGATTTAAGATAATACCAAGTCTACCTAAGCCTTTCCAGGCCAAAATGTTTCTTCCTCTTTCGGCTACATACATTTTTGTTTCAATTGATCTTCCTTTAAATTGTAAAGTATCTTCGAAGTAGCCTAGCATGTCTATGTCAAATTCTCCAAAAGCTTTTGGATTTACATCAACAGTGTGTAACTTAATATGTGGCCAAATTTCAAAATAAGTCTTGTCTGACAAAATAGTTATTGGTGAACTAGAATGCGCCATAACTTTTAACTCTTTTGTTCCTATATCTACTATACCTAATGATCATTTTATGCTACCATTTGACTCATCAAATGTTAAAACTATATTGGAACACATTTCTTCATCAAATTCTTCTACACTGCTAATCATAGCTTTTTGAGAACAGTTTAATTAAAATTCTAACATACTGATGCAAAGTGGCCAAATATTTGACATTTCATACATTTCTTACCAGGTGCAAACAACATATTTTTTATCAATACTTTTTTCCATACGTTGTATGTTTACCAGCTCTATTATCCATGTTCTTTTTGTCCTGTAATGAAAAAATATTAGTAGAATGTGTACATTTTGTAGATACAACTTTTGAAGATTCTATTGAACATTCAATTCCTTTAACAATGTCAACTACGTCTTGCAACGTCAGATTTCTGTATGCTAATAGTTTTGCTTGTATCTTTTTTGAATAACAATTAAAAACTAATTGGTCTCAAATATAAATATTGACACTTTCATTATATTCACATTTGGTTGCTAATACTCTGAGACTTGCGAAGTGCTCCTCTATAGTCTCCTTCTCTTGTTGTTTTTGAATGCAAATCCTGTGTCTTCCTAACATAATATTTGGCTCCTCTGAAAATTGTGTTTCCATATGTTTTACTGCTTCCTGGTACTCCTCCAATGGAATAAATTACCCTGGTGCATTTTCATATTCAGTTTAGCTATCAAATATCTCTTGTCCAGCATCTCCTAGTAGTCCAAACATAATGGCTTTTTTCCTTTCCGCATTTTCGAATGATCTATGCTAGCTTTTCCATCTCATTGCCGAATTTCCTGGTTCGTTCAAAAATGCAGAAGGTAGACAAAAAAGTATTATTTTGTGCCATGTTGTGTTTATTCAAATTTAGTTTCCCACTATATATTTACTATAGTTATAAGATGTATTGCGTATTTATTAAAACTGGTTTAACTATAACTTCTGTCTTCACCAACCAGTGTTTATATAAACCGCTTTTCAAACTTTATTGTTTGTTTAAAACGTTACTGTGCGTTATACTTTTTATTTGTATTCACTCTTCACATTCAATGTTTTTAGTAAGATTATTATATGTAAAAATAAACATAATATTGTAAAAGTTTCTTAAGGTTTGCTCACCATGTAAATTTTCTTTATTGTGTTTTGTAGTATGCACACGCTTCTTGCTCTGATTGCCTGGATATGCTGTTTGTGTTCACGTAAAATTATTATTTTTTTCCAAACAAAATGGAGTCACATTATATTACATTATGCGTGACTCACATAAACTCGTTTCATTGACTGGCTTGCATCTTTAGTAATGCGTAAGAGGAATCTCCAAGTAACCAGCTAGAGTGTCACTGACGTCTTGAGCAGGCTTGATGTCACGGATATAACAGTACATTTTATCTTAAACTGCAGCCAATTCTAACTTCACTCCAATCCGTATAATTATCAAAAATTGTCTAGAGTGCTGTTTTAAAAGTAAACACGAACCTTCCGCTTCCTTTTCTGAAAATTTTCTTTCGTGGGGTCTTTGATTTTGCAAGAAGTCTCGTCCGCACAATCAAAGTGGTGACCATAGAGTAGCTCTGCAGCAGACCTTCTAGTCAAACATACTCGTCGCCAAGTTGTTATGACAGAGGCTGTGCCACACTCCGGAGTATGTTAACAAGATTTATTAATATAAAGAAATTAAAGGCCCATACACAGGCAACAGTTATACAAGGAGATGTCAGGAAAGCCAAAGACTCATCTTATTAAAACATTCTATGACATCATATAAATACTGCCAAAACACTCTATAATGGTCATCACAATGTATTTATGCACACAGAGTATGTGATAGCGAGGGCAAGCTTGGTGCAAAGAAATTAACATGGATGACCATGATAAACACGCTATTTACACATATACAACACAAACACACATGCACTTGAAGTATTTGGGGTTCCCAAGGCCTACACGCTCCGGAGATAACCCACTCACACTCAAGAACTGTTGGCACGGAAACTGTAAAAGGCAAAGAACAAGTTTAATAAGACCCCATGGGGTGGTGGTACACTCAAACAGCACCCTTCGGCAATGCAAGAGGTATCACCCCGAACATTGGTGCGACCTCATTTTATATACAGTTTTGGGGCAATAAAAGATAGGCGGCACAAGTTAAGACACATTTTCGAGACATATATGGTCATGTTTTGGAATACTGCCAGCTCATTGGAGGGGGCACAACTCCGCCGGTCAGTTTGGTGCACATTCCTGAAGATCTACGGGTCAGTGGGAGCTGCGCATGTGCGGCTTGACCAATACTAAAAATAGCCTGTTGCTGGGCAGACAAGCATGGCCAGTGGAACGGACAACGGACTAAAGGGCACGTCGGCCACGAGGCCGCTCATGATCTAAGATGGCCGCCGTAACATTCAAAATGGCGTTATCATATATAGCCAAGTTAAGGAGGACAACGTGTAGGTTCAGCTAATCGCTAATGCGAACGGGCCAATTACGACAGACGACCCTTTTAGCGTTTAGCTGAATCTACCTCATAATGAACATAGTCAGGATGTTCGTCCTCGATATCTATTAACATAATTTGTGTCACCTCTTTGCATAGCATCATTTTGTCGTGGGCAAGAGCTCGCCTCGATGGTAAGCAAGCTGATAGACACATTGAACATAAGGCGGGGCCACATTGAATACATAAGCATATAAAGAACATTGCTCCCACAAGTATACAGAGAATTGTTAACAGTTTCCAGCCCCAGGTTGCAATCATGGACCAAAACCATCCTGAAAGTGTCC
This sequence comes from Lissotriton vulgaris, assembly GCF_964263255.1. Classification (NCBI taxonomy): domain Eukaryota; kingdom Metazoa; phylum Chordata; class Amphibia; order Caudata; family Salamandridae; genus Lissotriton; species Lissotriton vulgaris. The sequence goes on along the minus strand of NC_141685.1, from coordinate 1,410,783,858 downwards.
AAGTCCCATTGTCCGGGTGTATCTCAGCAGCTATTTTATGCAGCTTGGAAATAGCATCATACACAGATGGAGAATTGTCCGGGACGTATACGCAACAGCTGCTTCCGATAATTCTACATGCCCCCCCACGATCAGCCAAAACAACGTCCAAAACCATTCGATTTTGGAGGGTGACAATTCTGGAAATCTGTAGTTCCTCGGTAATATTCCCCAGGGCAACGGCAGTGTCATTCGCAACAGCCTCGACAACGCGTGTCAGTCGTCTTATTTTCCGGCTGTTCAATGCAGCCCCCACAAAGGAGAATAGTCCCAGATTAAAATCCACATACTGTTGTAATGCAGTGTCCGTTTGATCAATGTCCTCTAGGGCAACAGTTCGTTTAACCGTGTTCAAAACGAAATCGTGGTACAATGTGTAATCGTTGTGGTACATTGGATGGGCAAAGAATACAGGAGGTAGCACAAACGATACGTAGCACGTGCCCAACCACCCCACTGGAAGCTGATGGTACCCCTTCGTTCCACAGATAAAATATGTGTTTCGAGATGCAACAAATGAAATGCCATTCGGGCTATCAAACGTGAGAGTAATGTTACATTCACTTTTCCCCACTGCAATCGTGCCCTTGTTTCTAATACATAAATCGGCTTTTGTAGCAATGACATTTATGACATGAGCACTAGATACATTCACATTCCGCTGATTGCTATATACACGTGGGGCAGATACATTGTCAGGCCTGTACTCTTCCCATTCGAAACGTGTGCCCTCAGCCCGGGGAAACCCATCCTTGTCATGGGAACATACTTTATTCAGACGGAAAAGCACCCCCCCTTTAGTTGGCCATCTCAGAGTAAAAAGGAGGGTGTACCAGGCGTTGCACGACCCATTGTGTGAAAACGGGAGTGGAATAAGTGGGGTGCCCCCTCTCTTCTGGTGCCCAGGCAACATTCCACACACCCAGCAATTAGAGGTATTGGTCATATTATGCGTGTGGTGAAGAATCTAAATGAAGCTGTTATTTAAATACGTTTGGCGATGGCGCTCTTCATGGAAAGGCAATGTAAAATGAAAGTGTTCAGACGTGCCGGGGTAGTCGGCAGCAAATGTTCACGTACAGGCACCACAAGTTCGACTACCCAGGCTATAACAGCTATCACCACAATGGTCAAGACAAAGAGAAAGGCACCCAATATTTTCTTATCACGAGATGCCGTTGATGCCATAGTTCAAGAAAGATTGTGCAAAGTCTCAAGTGGCACAAATTGTTCACAAATTGTTCACAAAGTGTCCCAGATACACGTGCGTGTATACCTAAAAAAAAAGAAAAAATGCGGTGCTGAACTCCGAGGTAGCCGTTGTTTTCTTCTCCGGGCCAAGACGGGTGTCGCTACTCTGGCAGAACTGATCCCCCCCCTTGGAATTCCCGGTTTCCGTTTCACAAACCTGGAGCGGTAACCAACCAGTCATTAAAAGGGAACAAAAATCTTCTTATCGTGGACGCAGATCGTAGCGCTCTCTTCCGGTAGCAGATTGGTCCGGGAAGGCTCCCTCCACTTCGGCCGACGTCACAGCTGGGCTCTTTTCTTTCTCCAAGATCTCCTTATAATCAGTCAACACAGCAGGAGTCACCAGATCCGGAGAGACACGGCGACAATGTGTCGAATGCACCCACCGCTTCCTGTTTGTCACTCGTACTGCGGTGCGGGTCGCCAGGAGGACCTGCTCGGGGCCCTTCCACCTGGGCTCCAGACTGCTTGCTCTCTCAAACGAGCGGACCATTACATGGTCACCAGGACGAAGATCGTGGCCCTCTCCAGTAGAGTTATCAGGGAGCGCTTCTCGAACCTGTTGATGAATAGAGAGCAAATCATTTGTTAATCGTGCCAAATAATCATCCATCATAACACAAGGCACATCATGTATTAATCGCGGCTTGGGCACCCCCCAGATATTCATAGGGCGGCCAAACACCACCTCATAGGGCGTAAGGCCAGTTCGTGAGTGGGGTACTGATCTAAGAGATAGTAGTGCTAGCGGCAACGCATCTGGCCACTTCAACGATGTAGACGCCACAATTTTGGCCAGCTTAAGCTTCAACGTGGCATTGTACCGCTCGACCAAACCTGCTGACTGAGGGTGGAATACAGCGTGGAACTTTTGCTGAATCCCTAACCCCTTCAGTACATATTCCACAATCTTTCCAACAAAATGGGGCCCATTATCGCTCCACAAAAATTTGCAAACTCCAAAGCGAGGAAAGAATTCCTTAAGCAACACCTTGGCTGTTGTCAAAGCCGTATTGTCTTTAGTGGGGTAGGCCTCAACCCATTTGCTAAAAGCACACACCACCACTAGGACGTACTTCAGGTTATTGCAGCGCTCGAGTTGGATGTAATCCATTTGAAGCACTTCAAACGGTGCAGAAGGTGGAACGAACCCTCCTTTCGGAGTATGGGTCCCCTTTCCAGGATTGTGTTGCAAGCATACCAGGCAGGTCTGCACTACTCTCTTTGCAGTATTCGCAATCTCGGGATGTTCCCAAACTCGTGTTAAAAGCCGAGTGATTGCAAGAGCTCCGACATGGGCCAGTCCATGTGTCATCTGGACCATCGCCTGTAAGTAAGCCGCAGGCAATTTCCACTTCTCCATGTCTTTGCTTCTCCAACAACCCTCGTCATCTAGTACCCCATCTGCTGCCCAAGCCGCAAGTTCAGATTCTGTGGCTGATTTTTGAATATCCCGTATCTCTGCTCTAGCATCACTCCATCTCTCAGCCTGTGATTGTACCACGTACATAGGGGAGCTAGTTCGGGACATAGCCGTCTGCCTTGCTATGCTGTCTGCAAAGGCATTTCCTTGACCCACTTTATCCGTAATCTTCTTATGGGCACTGCACTTCACTATCGCTACTTTTTTAGGGCTAAGCAACGCATTTAGGAGATCACGCACCAGCTCTCCGTGCATAATGTGCTCCCCGTGTGATGTCAGAAACCCGCGTTCCCTCCAAAGAAGCCCGAAGTCATGGGCCACTCCAAAGGCATACCGGCTGTCCGTGTATATGTTCACACATAATCCGGCACTCAATTCACAGGCTCTTGTTAAGGCTATCAGCTCTGCTGCCTGAGCCGATTTTTGTGGTATTCTAGCTGTTTCTACCACCGTCTTAAGAGTCGTGATCGCATATGCTGCGGAAGTCGTACCATCTGGCAGCCTTAAACACGATCCATCAACCCACAGTTCCCCATCCACATCAGGAAGTGGCACATCCTGTAAGTCAACACGACCCTTTGTCTGTTCCTCAGTCAGGAAAACACAGTTGTGATGTTTTTCTTCCTGACCCTCCTCGGCCGGATAGGGCAATAAGGTGGCAGGGTTCAAAGTAGCGCATCTTTTCAATGTTATGTGTGGCGCTAAGAGTGTCAGCTCGTATCCTGTAAGTCGTGCACTCGTGAGGTATTGGGTCTTTGTTTGATTTAACAGGGCATCTACTGCGTGAGGGACTAACACCAACAATTTGTGTGATAACACTATGCCCTCACTCTGTCGTATGGCTACTGCTGTTGCCGCTACCGCTCGAAAACACCCAGGCAACCCTCGTGCTACAGGATCCAAAATGGCAGAGAAGTATGCACATGGTCTCTGCTTATCCCCGTGTAACTGCACTAACACTGACAACGCGCACCCATCATTCTCGTGCACGTACAATGTGAAAAGTTTCGTGTAGTCTGGTGTTCCTAACACGGGTGCGGAACAAAGGGCCTGCCTCAACTGTTCAAAAGCTTTCTGACATTCATCTGTCCACTCAAGAGGCATCGGTGTAGCTTTAGACAGTAATGCTAGCAAAGGTTTTATGATATGTGAAAAACCCATGATCCATTGCCTACAAAAGGACGTCAACCCTATGAAGGCACGCACATCTCTCTGCGTACGGGGGACTGGTGTGTCTAAAATTGCTTGAATTCGATCAGATGTTAATGCCCGCCCCTCCTTAGACAACAGATGACCGAGGTAGGTCACCTGGGGTCTACAGTATTGAAGCTTTTTCTTGGAAACCTTGTGATTGTTTTGTGCCAAAAAGGAAAGCAACGCAAGCGTACTCTGTTCACATTGTGCATAGGAGTCGGCGGCAAGCAGAAGGTCATCCACGTACTGGATGAGCGCAACGCCAGACTGCAATTTAAAGGAATCCAGTTGTCGTTTCAAAGCCTGGCTGTAGATGCTAGGACTTTCAGTATATCCTTGGGGAACACGACAAAATCTATACGATTTATTATTGAGCGTAAAACCAAACAGATATCTGCTATCTGGGTGCACAGGGATGGAAAAGAACGCATTCTTTAAGTCAATAACGCTAAAGGTGGTGGCCGTCGGTGGAACCAAAGTAAGCAAAGTCGTGATATCAGACACCACCGGGTATTGGGGAATGACAATTTTGTTGATCTCACGCAAATCAATAATAAATCGATAGATCTTGCCATCTGAGTCTCTCTTAAGAATCGGTAGAATAGGGCTGTTACAAACATTATAAGGGACCTCCTCCACCACCCCTGCAGAAATCAAGTCCTGTACAATATGTGTCAGTACAATTTCACCTTCTTTCGAAATCTTATACTGGGGCACTCGTGGTAGAGGGGCCCCCTCCTTAACAGTAATGCGTATTGGTGGAATGCGCATCTCTCCCACATCCGTATCTGACGTCGCCCACAACGTGTGCGGCAGGGAAGCCAAAGCAGGGGTGTCTAAAATGGCATAAAATCTGTCAGGGTCAGGGCAATCATCAGGGTCAGGGTAATTATCGTTCAGAATAACCCGCACTCCCTCTGGAGCGCAGCGTATTGTTGCTCGAAAATATTTAAGCAAATCAATCCCCAGGATATTGTCTGGGGTATGAGGTGATAACAAAAATTGGCCAAAGCTAAAGTATTTGTCAATGCATAGTGCAAGGGGCTTGGACAATGGGCTGGGGGAGGGTGTGCCATCAAACCCTACACACGTAATCATTTCGCCAGACAGGGGAGCCCTCGGAACCAAATTTTTCGACAGAGCGCTACGAGTAGCTCCTGTGTCGACTAGAAATTGATCAGTAGAACCCAAAATACCCGCTGTTACATATGGACCTTGCTGATCTACCGGCACTTCAACTGATTCCTTACCCCATCCTACGCAATCCTATGCATGCACATAATCCTGATGTTCCACATTCTCTCCTTCCGAAATCTGATATTGATTCCGTCTGTCAAACGTATTTCGTTCGTCCTGGCCACGGCCCCTCTCCTCAACCTGTCTACGATCACCTCCGCCACCTCTCGTTCCAGTATAACCTCCTCTTGACCTTCCACTTCCTCGACCACGCTGACCACGCTGCTCACGGAGTACCGGACAATCTTCGGCCCAATGCCCAAACTCCTTACAATAAGCACACTGATCCTCCGCAATGTCCGTACGACCATACGATGCGTTTCCTCCACCTCGTCTACCTCTATCATTCCCTCTACCCTGTGTTCCCCGAACCTGCGCCAACATCACCTTCGTTTTCAATTCCTTCGCCTTTTTCTCTACACCTTCTTTAGCCTCCACTTCCTGCCGCTCATAATACTGAGCCATAGTTAACAAGGACGCAGGGGTCGCCGTGGCCCAGGAACTCTCACTCGACTTCAATCGCTTTGCAATCTCCGGTAGGAGATTAGCTACATACTTATCTACAAACAAATGCCGACCCGTATCGTCAGTTAAAGATTGACCACTATAATCATGAAACGCCTCCTCGAAGCGTGTAAAGAAATCTGAGACCGTTTCATCGGGTTTCTGCTTGCACGACGTTAACATGGTCCAATCAATCTTTTTGGGGGGGATGAGCGTTTTTAATTTATTCAAGATAGCTGCCGGAAGGTCTAGAATTAACTGACAAGGCTTACATGCTGGTTCTCTGTCCAAATCTGCAGCATTTATGTCTTTCCATGTCCCCCCCAATATCGTTTCATCATTATTTTTACGAATTTGCCTCCACATATCAGGTGGTAAAATTAGTCCGAAAAACAAATCTATATCCACAAGAGTCATCACACAAGACGATATAGCCCCCTCCACCCCCTCATAAAATGCCGCCGGATTCTTCCGAAGATCAGGTAAAGAATTTTTCAATGCCATGACATCTGCTCTATTCCATGGCGTATATACCCAATTATACACAAAATACCCTTTCGCATCCTTCGACAATTTATCATCATCCGTACCTTCCCCTTTTGGTGGAACATACAAAGGCGCGGCTTCACGCATAGGCATAACATGCAACGCAGAACTCTTATCTGAACCACGGAGAGAGCACTCCTTAGCCTGCCCGTTATTTCCCGGCTCGGACTCCTTTTGCCTCCGTTTTCGTTCCTGTCGCAATTGGGTTGTCTCATCCCGCAGCTTGATCAATTGCTTGAACAGGTCGTCAACATCTGAAAGATCAAAATCACCTTTAGCTAAATTCTCACGATACACCGACAACACTTTAGGCTCTAGCGTATCAGAAAGTTCACGATATGCGTTTACAACTTCATCCGCCAGACTGGACAGAAAATACAGTAATTCAAGATCCGACCACCCTTTCTTTTCTGTTAACAACTGCTCCTGAGTAACACAATGCTTATTCACTTTACGAGCCCAACTGCGTAAATGAGCGGACCTATCCGCAGTAAACCTGAGAGCCGATACCCCCTTCTGGCTCGACTGATCCTGTCCATCATCCTCGGAATCCGCAGCCGGAGCCGTCGGTGAAACGTACGGAGGCGGTGACCGATCTAACAAAGAAAAATCATCAAGTTCATTATTAAGGACAGGATAAAGTGGTCGGCGAATAGGAAACTGACCAGTCGTTTGCAAATTACGTTCCCGTTCCTCCCTTTCTTTCTTCTCCTGAGCCTCCTTTTCCTCAAGCTGTAAAGCCTTATCCCGAGCAGCCTTGCGCTGTTCTTTGTCCGCCGAGGCAACCTCACGCTTCATTCGCTCACGCGCCGCTTTCTCCCACATTCGCACGCAATCAAACATGTTTTGTCTAGACCTGCGTTGAAACATACATTGCTCTACAAATTGTATTTTATTCAAATCATACGACCCGTGTAGAGGCCATTGCAATTCAGGATCGGCCTTGGTGTATTTATGCCATAATTTACTGTACATAATAGGGGGAAGGCCAAGCTTTATGTACATGTCCCTATTTGGAGTTCCCTCTGGGGGAGCCGGCTGTGATTCCGCTAACCTAATTGAGGTACCTTCTCCTAGACAACACATTCCTCGGAGTGTGCTGAAAACAGGCATGTTCAAAAAGTATCACGAAAGCGTGACACCGGACAAAATGGCACTTACAGTTCTCCACACGATTGTGCCGCTCAAAGGAAAAAAACAAAGTTAGAGAAACATCTCTACATGCCTGCCTATGTGAAGTGCACTACACATATAAGTTCAAAAGATCACAAATTCACAATGTTAGCTAACTCAAATCAAAGTTCATAGGACTCGGCAAGCGTCCGAAGACTACCTCACCGATCACAAAGCACAGATTTTCAGTAAGCGTCCGAAGACTACCTTACCGAACACAAATCGCAGAACTTCAGTAAGCGTCCGAAGACTACCTTACCGAACACAAAGCTTACCAAATTCTCAACTGTCCAGATTCCAACTGCCAAGGTCTTGTAAGCCAAATCAGCCAAACGGCACTTTCTCAACGATGCAGACACTTCGAAGACTCAGTCGGAGACCGGCGCCACCTGGAAGGTCAGATCGGAAGGAAAGGAAAAAACACCGTGGCAGCCAAGACTCGGGTCACTCGTGGCAGCGCGCGCCCATGGCGGGTTTCCAAGCCTTCGTCACGACCTCTCCTTCGGGCATCCGAGTCGCCGATGAGTCCCACCAGAGTCGCCAATTGAAGTATTTGGGGTTCCCAAGGCCTACACGCTCCGGAGATAACCCACTCACACTCAAGAACTGTTGGCACGGAAACTGTAAAAGGCAAAGAACAAGTTTATTAAGACCCCATGGGGTGGTGGTACACTCAAACAGCACCCTTCGGCAATGCAAGAGGTATCACCCCGAACATTGGTGCGACCTCATTTTATATACAGTTTTGGGGCAATAAAAGATAGGCGGCACAAGTTAAGACACAATTTCGAGACATATATGGTCATGTTTTGGAATACTGCCAGCTCATTGGAGGGGGCACAACTCCGCCGGTCAGTTTGGTGCACATTCCTGAAGATCTACGGGTCAGTGGGAGCTGCGCATGTGCGGCTTGACCAATACTAAAAATAGCCTGTTGCTGGGCAGACAAGCATGGCCAGTGGAACGGACAACGGACTAAAGGGCACGTCGGCCACGAGGCCACTCATGATCTAAGATGGCCGCCGTAACATTCAAAATGGCGTTATCATATATAGCCAAGTTAAGGAGGACAACGTGTAGGTTCAGCTAATCGCTAATGCGAACGGGCCAATTACGACACACTTACACACACACTGTCTCTCTCGTCATTAAAAAGTTTTTAGATTCCAACAGATATTTTGAGCAGTGCTCAGGGTTTTTATGTTTACAAGCCCTTTCTAATCGATTGGCTCATGAAGATTTTACCAATTCAGGTGTTTTTCTTCCCTCAGTCAGTGTATATGAGACTTCAAGGCCCATCTCGACTACTTGTCCCAGGCCTTTGAAAGGTAATCTAGCTATAAGTCCTCCATCCTGACAGATGGATGTCACCATTCTACAAAACCCACACCTAGAATGTAATGCAACCATTTAATTTTTTTTTTTTATTTCTGCCTTCCACTTCTCCCATGGCCAAGTATTATCTTTTTCCTTTATGTGACCATCTGAACCACAGCTGTTCTTATGACTCACTCATATGCTATGCATAGCACTCCTGTTCAAAGAGATAAACATTTCAAATGCATACAAGTAAAAAAAAAAAAACGACCTACTGGTCAGCTGCTGCTTACAACATACAAAGCAGAGGCACCCTTGACTTGCCGAAGTCCCAATCATCTACATCTTTCTTCACCAACAGATTTTGAAAGGGCACTTTAGTTGATTTGAATGTGGGTCAACAAAACAAAAAGACTGCAGGTCCTTAATATTTTGTATTGGTTCTGTCACAGCCCACAGGACCAAAAATGCCCCACACAATGGCCCTTTATAGTTGGTCCATTTAATAGTGCCAGAGTGCCTGGTAGGTCAGTCCAACACCGGGGATGCCTTGTGGCCAGAGTTATCATTTCTATCTGGTATCTCCACATCTAAAACAGCTAGACTAAGCTATTCTTCCAGGAATGGGGAATAGTGTGAAGACCCAGGACTACCAGTACAAATGGATACATTTTTCCCACTTCAGGGACGAATAACACGCACAAATGTGTCCCTATTTACCGCACATTTTTTTTTCAGAATGGAACCCTGGAAGTCAGTAGGACCTAGGGTATACATATATATAACAGAAACAATAATCCCTTCCAAGACTGGTAATTAATACTACATGGAATTACAATGAAAAGTACATATGTGATCTCCAAAAGGAGTCTTAGATCATTTATTCAATCAAACAAACAATAATTCATAATCAGAAAAATAATGAAAAAAATGAGTGGGCAAAACCACGGACATAATAAGATTTCCAGACCTCAGGCATTTTATATGTGGGTGTCTTAGAAGTAAATGCACACTCAGTAACTCACAATTTATAAAAGTATCTTTGCTGATAAAGAATATACATATAACAAATAAAGTCAAGACACTGAAGTCAACGATGTTTCGATCCCAACTAAAGTCAAGGGATTATCATCAGGACACACAAATGTATGCCTGAGAAGTTGCCTTAAAGCAATAATCTGTGATGCTGTGTGAAAAAGGAAAAAAAACACATGTAAAGTGGTAAGAGTAATATGCCATAGGTCACTCTATTTGGTTACCAGACACAACACACATACTATCGGACAACACATCGCCCCTGCCTTCATTAAAATCATGTTGGAGACCCGGATCAGGCGGACCGGGCACTGCACCTTGGTTCTTTACTTTCCGCATTTGCCGGGGGACCCACATTTCAGTGGCCATGGTCAGTAGGGGGCACGTGCCATCCAGTCATACGCAGATGATTTTGAATGCGGATCATTGGAAATTGCATCTGGAGATCGATCTTGGATATGGCATATTACTCTTACCGCTTTACATGTGATCTTTTCACATAGCATCACGTATTATTGCTTTAAGGCAACTTCTCCAGCATAAATTATTGTGTCCTCATGATGATCCCTCGACTTTAGTTGGGATCGAAACATCGTCAATTTTAGTGTCTTGACTTTAATATTTATATGTATATTCTTTATAAGCAAACACACTTTTATAAATTGTGACTTACAGAGTGTGCATTTACTTCTCAGTCACCCAAATGTATAATGCCTGAGGTCTGGAAATCTTGTGATTTCCGTGGTTTTGCCCCCTCATTTTTGTCATTATTTTTTCTGGTTCTATATTATTGTTTGATTGAACATATGATCTAAGTCTCCATTTGGATATCACATACGTAGTTTTCATTGTAATTCTATATCTTAATAATTATTAGTCTTGGAAGTGACCATTGTTTCTGTTATAGACCTATTTACCAGACAACAGGTGGTAAATGGGTGTATGGTCTGAAAATAGTCTTGTGGGGTGGCAAAGTGGATGTGGGAGATGCAGGACAGGAGAGTGGGTAGGCTGAAGAGAGCTTCTGCATTCTACACTCCCTGTCTTGTCTGCTCTTTCGAGCCACATGTGTTACAGGCTACAGTGCATGGCCTGAGGTTATTCTTACTGGAGTGATGGGGCAGGTGATGGGGGTGTGTAGAAATGGCCCTTTCTACAGGGTCACCTCCAAACTTGTTGTCTTCCTCCTCCCCTTTTTAAATAATGTGTTATTGGCTTTAGGACTGCGGGCAGTTTACCACTGGTAACAAGTGCTTCAGTGTTTGCGTTCTCTGCTTTAAACATTGTAACATTGGCTTATCCACTATTGAAATATTTAGTTTACTTATAAGTCCATAGGAAAGTGCCTTATATGTGGCCAAAGTTAGACATGTGCTTTTAAGGTTTACATGTTAATTTGTTTGTCTCTACTGCAAAGCCTATCTCTCCCATAGGTTAACATTGGGATGACCTTATTACATTTTATAGAAGTATGTATGTATGTATGTATGTGTGTTCTTATATAGCGCTCGGCTTACCCTAGGGCAAGATTAGGAAAAAATTGACTTCTCTAGTTTGGTGTCTCTGGACTCACAATGTAAAATCACAGCCTATGGTGAAGTTGGATTTAAAATTGTAATTCTGAAAATACCACTTTAAGAAGGTGCACATTTTCTTATTTTAGCCATTTGGTGACTTCTGTCTGTCTCTGAACACACTTCTGAGGTGGTTGACATTCCTTCTAGACAGCCACACACAATGGGAGCTTAGGTGTGACTTGATTGGTCTTAATGGGCCAATAATTGGCTTGGTTGGGTGGGGGGAAGAGCTAAAACACAGCCCCACTGGCACATGAATAGGTTGTGCCCTGTCCCCACACAATAGGCCTAACAGGCTTGTTTTGTCACTCCTGCCTGCTTGGTACCAGGACAGGGGAGGAAGATGATTCTGTGCACTTCAAAGCCACTGTCTAGAAGCTTCTCACACTTTCCAGAACCAGGGCACCAAAGTATAAATACTGGACCTCCGACACCACTACTTTAGTAGAATTTTGGACCTGTGGATACTCTGCCAGGAAGAAGAACTGCTGTGCTGCTGAAAGGACTGCCACTCTGTTGGATGCTACATTGCTACTTACCTGTGCCTGCTTCCCTCTTGCCTGGGAGTGGAAGGACCAGACCTGTATCTCTATAACCCAGAACCCAGAGTGACTCCAAGGGCCTGCTGACTGGCCTCATGTTTTATGAGGTCTCAGGGACCCAAAATATTTCCAGCCAACCTGCTCCTGCACATAGACTCTGCCATCTGTGAGTCTGCCCTACCAAGTGGCACCACCCCAGTCCTGGACCATTCGAAGTAGGCCTAAGGTGCGCCTTCTGTGGTCCTCATCGGAACCGCCACAAAACCTTGCAAACTAACGAATTGCAGACTGTTACCAGGATTTAAAGTACTTTGTTCAGCAGGCCCAAGTGGGTCCCTGTAGCTGGCCCACGCTCCATTGTGGTTGGTCTGAACTTGTGACTTTGTCCCGCTCCGGCGCGACCTGATAACCCCAGTTGGCGCTTTGCACTTTTACACTTTTTTACCTAAATCTTTAAAATTGCATATCTCAGGATCTACCTATTAGATTTTTGTTGTATTGGTCTTGGTTTATTTATTAAACCGAGTCCTATTTTTCTAACCTGGTGTGGATTACTTTTGTGTGGTGTTTTCAATGTTTTACTGTATTAAGAGTTGCACAAATATTGCACTCATTGCCTCTTAAGTTAGGCCAATTTCTAAAGGGGGGTGAAGCCACCTGTCAACTCTGGACACTGCCAATGCTCAGGCTGGTACAGCAATGGGGACCGAGTGTCACAGAGGCAAGGAGACTAGGGGAAGCATGGAAAGCTCCCTTCATTGTGCTGTAGGGGGCAAGGCTCTGCCCCTTACCGCAGCCCATGCCCTGCCACCCTAACATAACAGGTGTATTTGGAAAGCGCACAATTACCCGAAGTTGTCCTGGCGCTGAATAACAGATGATTATTTTTACCCAACTCAATGGTACTCCTTTTATCGACCTCAAGTGGATGAAAGGCTGATTGGACCCGCCGGGATTTGAACCTGTGACCATGAGATCGAACACAGGCCCATGCAGTGGCTGCTTTGGTCCACTGAGCCACCAGACCCCCCCATCACAACTCTTGTTTAACTGGTTAAGGGATTGTACCCGGTACTTTGAGTACAGTGTCTTCAATGCAAGTATTACCAGGTCTGGAGTCTTAAGACCTGGTTGTTTCACAGCGTTTAGTTTGGCAAAGCAGAAGCGCCCCAGGGGAACTTCGCCACCATATTTCTATTAAGGACCTATGTGCTTTGATGACACTGAGCACAAATGCCAGGACTTTATTTGGAATAGTGAATCTGCCCACCTAAAGTATTGGCAAGTTGAGGTAATGGTAAAAGTTTCTGTAATTTTCTGGTCGATAGACCTTTGTCAGGCACTGTAAAAATATTAGTTAATGGGAAATGTTAGAGACAGGTAAGGGACATGGTAGGAGAAATGGCAAGAAATGTGATAGGAGAAATAGCAAATTAAGTTATTGTCTGGAAAGTCCTAAACATGCTGTGCAGCTGTGCCATGCTAGCCATTTTTCAACTAGCCTTGAAGTTCCAAATGATTGTTTTTTGGGTGACAGAGTAAAGTTAGGGCTGGCAATTAAGTAACAGCGATGGAGGCAGGGAAAGAGAAATGATGAACCTGTGAAGAAATGAAATAGAGAAAGAGAGGCACACAGCGAGAGCACGTCGGGGGACAGAAAGGAAACAAAAAGCATGGTGGTGAGGAAAAGGAAAAAGTAGGGAAGAAATTAACAAGGAAAAGTAGAAAAAAGAAGATGAAAGGAATGTATCTCCCTCAGAATGCTGTATTTCACCCTCAGCACATTGGTATTATTTTATTTTTTGAATTATTTCATGGATGTATCTTTAGAACTATCTGGAAGACAGCTTGCTTTTTGGAGTAATTCTTTAAAAAACTGTGTTGTAAAATGCACTATTTGACCCTTTTTGAAAAAGAAAGTTCTAAAGTGCAGCAACACCCCTCTTGAAATGGTATGGTTGGACTCCTTCACTAGGTGTCTCAAAGGTGTGAATAAGGGGGGGGGGGTGCTTTAATTTTCTGACCATTCTCTTTCATCATTGACACCATGGTAGTGGGCTACAGTTTCTTATTGATGTCCCTCAACCAAAAGGCTCTTAGTTTGAGATAAATCCAGCAAGAATCCCCTGACTGCTCCTAGATTATGATGAAGAGGAGCTGGAGAAATGAAATAGTTTGCAACACTAGTCATACCTGAGGCACGCTCTTTTTTTCTTGCCTCTGTTTATTCCTGATAAGGAGTGTAGTTCCTGTATTTCAGTGACAGATAATAACCTCCCTACCGTGCCAATTTTGCAGTGCGGTCTTTTCAGTGTAGATAAGTAGGCAGCAGGTGCAGAAACTAAATCTGTTTGCTTCATGCCTCTCCTTTGTTGATTTTATCTGCAGTGCAGACTGCCAAGATTGCCATGTTTGTTTGCTCAATAGGGAATACGTAATGCTATTGGTTGGCTGATAATAAATCAAATCAATGTTATGGCTGCCCAAACCTTTAGGTGTCTGGGTGGCAGTGGAGGGTGGAGAGTACAGTGGTTCACTCATACATAAAAGAAACTCAAAAGATGTGTTTTAAGCCTGCTATTAAACTCCATCAGGGCAATTGGTTGTCAAAGTTCCAGGGGAGGTGGAGGGGGCATTTTTGGCTAATTTACTTAGTGCAATCTCCACACAATTGAACGTGGTCCCAGAAATGTAGTCATGCCACTTTCCTGGCAGCATACTTCTGAATCCTTTGTCGGTGGCACAAGATTTTGTGGGAGCCATCTACAAGGACGGCGCTACATCAATCCAATCTTGAACTCACTTTTGCTTTGCCTGTTGTGGATTTGGTTAATAGCCTAGACTGTAGTCTAGGTAGCAAAGGAATGTAAATGCCCAGTACTTAGTTTGCCAGGTTTTCCATAGTCATTGAACCATCAAATACTGAGATGTTGATCGGAGAGACGCCTGAGTTCCATCATCTATGTGACATGACCAATTTCCTAAACGCAGTTTGAGCTTATATCAGCATCAACCCCACTGCAGCATCAAATCCATTGTAGTAATGTTCAGTAAGAACCACCTGCCACAAATCCAAACCTGAATACCCGCCACCAATGGTTCAAGGTCACACATCAAACACTTCCCTCAGGGCGAGGAACAGCTCTGTGTCTTCACCATAGATGTGTAACCCTACGGTCGACCTCCCAGCAAGTCATGTAGAGGTATCATGTGTGTACTCCATATGGAAACATAACCACCTGATCTGTCATTACCTCTGAGATTGAACACTTCTTTCTTAGAAAAAGGGTTTGAACCACTTCAAAGAAGATGGAGCGAGTTCAGTAGTGTTTTGCAAGTAGCTGATCAGTATCATGTTCCAAAGTATGGAAAGTGATCCGCGGCCATGGAACAGTAAGAGCGCTGCTGACACATCGTTTGACATCTCAAGAAGTACCTCTTGAACATACAACTAACCCGCTTTTGTACTACTATGGGGACAAAAACACAGAGGATCATACATCTTAAGATCTAGAGTCATCTGTCTCATGGTAAATCTTTACAGAATCTTAGTAAGATAGTAGTTCCAGCGATGACTCTGTACTTTGTCCAATCGGCTCGACTCAAAGGTGTCGAGTATCCTCCCTTAATTCTGGGAGATATAGATCTCTATGATTGATTTACAGCATGATGGTAAGTGCAGCTTGTACATGATTATATATAATGTATATGTTTTTTGTACCTTGGCTAAAAATAAGGTTTGCTGTTTTACTTCTGATCTCTTTAGAGTACCTTTTAGAGTTGTCACCATAAGAGTTTCCAGAATATTAAATCTTTGGGCTGGGTTGGCAAATTCTAGTACATAGAGTCCTTATCTCTCTCTGGTGTTTTTATGAGGCACCTTTTTATGAGGTTTTTATCAGTTTTAAGACACACCAGGGGCGGCGCCTCAGTTTGAGTGGAGGTGGCGTCGCCACTTAGATGCTCCCCGAACCCCGGAAATGAAAAATAAAATGTTAATTCATTACCATTTGATTTTTCTCCATCCTGTCCTGAACCGAGAGCCAGGACGAGGCGGGCCTGCTGAGTGGCAGCTGGGAGGACTGGTAGGCAGAGGGCTGCCAGTGCACTGTTTAATGTGTGCATGTCTTTTTGGCCAGCCAGCCAGACATATGCACTTTAAACCTCTCAACCCAGCTGTCTCAAGACATCTGGGTTGAGAGCAAGTGCAGCCCTCCAGTGCACTGTGGAGCACCTAGAGAGCCCCCCGCCCTCCTCCCGTAGGTGGCTGCCGCCACTGATTCACACTAAGGCCATATTTGTTGTAAGTGTTGTATGGTTTTGATAGGGATAGCAACTTCACTATATGGGAGAGAGAAGTGGCATAGTAGCTGGTGCTATGGAGCTTGGAGCCTGCGGACTCCTGCTTGAATTCTGCCTTTGCTCTATATTGTGTGATTTGGGGCACATCATTTAATCTCCAAATGCTCTAAAAAAAAGTCAAATGTTTTTGTATAGTCCCCAATTGATGTACACAATCTCAGATCTGGCAACTAGAAAAGAATCCCATTGTGAAGAAGAAGGTGCCTTAGAGGGTGTTGGGCTTCATGCAGGGAAGTTCTGAAGAGGAACTTTTGCCCCCACCCACCAGCCAGACCCCTCCCCCTCAAAAATAAAACTTGCTGATTTTTGAGCAAATGTTGTGGTGTGTTTTCACATCCCTTAAGGGGCATCAGCTGTTCAAATCCTTGAAATACGAACTGGAAATAAACTCTTTGCAGTGGTTTTAAGCTCATTTTAGCCGCCACTATGTGATATTGAGCTACTGAATGGGGGACTGTGCTAAGACAAGTCTCCAATATTGTGTGACATTTGGTGGCACCGCGTGAGTAGGCTGGTCTGAGGTCTTGCAGGTCACCTCCTAACCCCCACCATATGTAATGTACAGCACTCTGTTGCTTCCCAGCTAGATTTGCGCTATACAAATACCAATATATATTTTATAGTGGACCAACGATCACTGAAAATTTCTTGTCTTTTTGAAGTGAATCACAATTGGAAAAAAAATCTGTAGGGGTCACATTAATGACGATGACTAGACATGTCAGTTTAAAAAACCACCTCTGAACTGATGCAGAAAATGATAATAATTAAATGTAGGTTGATATCAAAGAATTTGTGAGTTCAATAATCTCTGTCGTTCAGCCTTCTGAAGTGGATATACTAGTACCATTGGGATGGGTCATGTTAAAATCTGTAGATTTCCCCACAGATGGTGCATCAGCTGGACATGCAACTAGCCCTTCCCCAATTGTAGCAACTTCTCTGAGGCATCTCCCTTCGGAACAGCCCACCACTTATTGTATCTCTTGCAAGTGTCTCTGATCAGCAGAGAAGGATGTGGCAGAGTTGGTCACATATCAGGCATATCTGAGACATCATCTCATTCTGCTGCAGTCTGTAAAGTGACCTCAGACCGGTGACTGACTGCTGCAGCCCTGGCTGCCTTTTTCATCCCATCTACGTCCTCGGCAGCAGAGGTAGAAGCGACTTTATTGTAGTTAAAGGTCATAGGTAAAGGCTAACACTACTCACCATCAACTGACATGCTCTATCTAACCACAGCCTACAACTGCAGAACACTCACATCACATTCTGCAGCCTCATGGCATCATAACTCATCCAGACATCAGCTAAAAGCTAAAACTGGGCCTGTTAAAAAAGCTACCCCCTTTATTAACTGGTTGAGTTCTATTAAAGTTCTATGAAAGTCTGAGCAGTGCCGCTAATGTTTGTCCATACGTCCGCTCTTCTCCAGATTGCTGCTAAGATAGCTCAGTGGGTCACTGTAGCTGCTGCACAAAATGGCACGCCATCTGCCAATCACAGGTCCAAATCCAGATAATAAGGACTCTTCCTTTCATCTTTATGAAGGCAATTAAATGCAAACCATTGAGTTGTGTGACATTAGGATCTGTTATAAAGGATAAGGGGAAGTTAATTCTCCGACAGGTTAGTGGCAGTCAAACTCATGTTGGTCCACATGACTGACTCATCTAGGTATCGGAATGCAGTACACATATAAATATGCATCTATATATCTATATCTATAGATAGATAAATAGATAGATAGATAGATAGATAGATAGATAGATAGATAGATAGATAGATAGATAGATAGATAGATAGATAGATATATAGATAGATAGATAGATAGATAGATAGATAGATAGATAGATAGATAGATAGAAAAAACTCAGCTTTTCATCCTTCTTGGGAAAATTATAACTGATTGGCTAATTCTGAGTTTGTCCGAACTGATTCGCGGTTTATTAGTCATTTAATGTTGCATGAATAGCATGTAGTATCCAAGCTTGTGCAATTTAATGAACTGCTTAAGCCACTACACCACTAACTAATGACACTATCTTATAATTTCAGGCCTTGCCTATGCACTGCTCGCCGGTGTATCCCCTGGCTATGGACTGTATGCGGCCTTTTTTCCTGTCCTAATCTACTTTGTCTTTGGAACTTCGAGGCATGTATCAGCTGGTAAGCAAACTTTTCATTACATACAGCGTAAGGAGCGTAAAACACCTCCTTGTGAAATATGTACAAAAGGAATTGGTTTAATTAGACAACACATTCATCGGCGCATGCACTGTTTTCAGGTTTTGCCTCTAAGCAACTTGGCTGTCTGCAGTCGAAAACCTTTTGTGTGTGTGTGTATGTATGTGTATATATATATATATATGTCATTATGTCATAAATGATGTCATAGAACAAGTCTTGAGCGATGTAATATGTGAGGTCATAAGCAGTGCCTGGCTAGGGCACACGTTATAGTTCACTCTGCTATACTATAGCTCCTGAATTGTTGTTTTTTTAGTTCAAACCATTATGTTGCACTGAACTTTTCCTCTATAACTATAGTGTCACTTTAACCATTGGTTTTATCAATACATTTGTATGTTTAAAAAAAAATCATACCTTATCACACAACAATTTTTTTTAAAACATCTTTTTCTTGGTATTTTTAAAATAGAGGAGAATGTCATCTGCATAAAGTCAAATAATATGCTCTTGGGCTTCCGATTCTATTCATTGCCTATCTCTCTAAATTGTGCAACTAAGGGTTGAATTGCCAGAGTGAATAGGAAAGGGAGAAAGAGGATACCCCTGTCTAGTGCCTCTATGTCTATCTTATTGCAGCGAAAGTGTGGTTCCAGTTCTAACTCTCGCCGTCGGGGCAGTATGCAATAGCTTGAACCACTTGATCCAGTCATCACCTAAGCCCATTCGTTTCATTACCAAGAGTAAAAAGTCTCATCAAACTGTGTCGATGGCTTTCGCAAAATCTACCGACATCAACATTGCTCTTTCGTCTTCCTGCATTGTTGGGTGATACATGACATGATAGTCTCCTGAGGTTGTGCGAAGTACTACATGTGGGTATAAACCCATTCTGGTCTATGTGAACTGAATGAATGAATGAATGAATGAAAAGATTCTTATTGTGCGCAAACTTTGCCCAATGGGCGTCAAGGCGCCTACATCAAAATAACAGCTCGTCACTACATGTAGCATTCAATCATTGATAGGCCCTCCTGAAGAACCAAGTTTTAAGTTCCTTTTTAAAAAGATCAATTGAGGGCAACGTTTTTATCTCAATTGGGATGGAATTCCAAAGATGCGGGGCAACAACTGAAAAGGCCCTGGCTCCCCATCTAGACAGCCTAAAGCGGGGCACAACAAGTTGGAAAAGTCCAGCGGACCGGAGACCTCTAGTTGGAACATAACGAATGAGTAAAGAACTAATCGCATTCGTAGATCCCTCTGCCAGAGCTCTATAAGCCAAACAGAGATTTTTAAAAGAAATTCTGTGCTGAACCGGAAGCCAATGGAGGTCTTTCCTGGCCTTGGTGGCAGATGATGACTTAGGAAGAGCTAGAACAAAGCGTGCTGCAGCATTATGCACGATTTACAGTCGATGTATAAGGCTCTTATTGGCCTCCATGTACAGAGAGTTGCAATAATCTAACCTGGAGCCAACAAGAGCGACTGCAACCTGTTTGCGCGCCTGGGGGGATAGATAGCCACGGATTCTATTAAGAATCCTAATCACACCCCAGCATGTGGCCACGGTCCTGTTGACTTGTAGGGACAGAGAGAGTGAGGTGTCGAAAATCACACCAAGATTTCTGGCTGATTGGGATGGAGTGGGGCAGATGCCAAGAGAAGAAGGCCACCACTCACTCGACCAAGCATCCTGGTCTTTTCCAAAGACCAGTACCTCTGTCTTTTCGCCGTTAAGCTTGAGGGAATTTATAGTCATCCAGTCTGCCACATACTGCATGCATACCCTGAAGCTGGAGGCGGATGTCATAACAGAGGAATGCGCCAGGGACACCAAGATCTGGGTGTCATCGGCGTAGGACACCACCTCCATCCCCTGCGATCTTACTAGTCTAGCAAGGGGGGGCCACGTAGATGTTAAACAGGGTCGGACTCAATGCCGACCCTTGTGGCACCCCGCATTGCAAAGACTTGGCAGGGGAGAGGTAGTTCCCGAGCATTACTCTCTGCTCCCTTTCCAAAAGAAAGGAATTCAAAAGACTCAGGGCTGGACCGGTAACCCCTGCCTCCCTAAGCCGAGATGTTAGAATGGCGGGAGACAGGGTGTCGAATGCAGCCGTGAGATCCAGCAGGACCAGAACAGTGGTTTGGCCAGAGTCCACTTTGCGCCAGATGTTGTCGGCCACAAGGGTAAGAGCAGACTCTGTGCTGTGGTGTTTTCGGAATCCGTGTTGCGAATTGTCTAGAAATTCCAACTCATTAAGAAAGGAGGATAAGTGGAGGTTGAGATGTGCCTCCAATATTTTTGCTGGAGCAGGGATAAGGGAGATAGGCCTAAAGTTTTTAAGAAGGCCTGGGTCAAGAGACGGTTTTTTGAGGAGAGGCTTCACAATAGCCTTCTTCCATACCGTAGGAAAAGAGCCCTGGGTAATAGCTTTATTCATAGCCATGAGCATGGGAGGAAGAAGACTACTTCTACACTCTTTAAGCTTTTTAAGAGGTAGAGGATCCATGGGGGAAGCGGATTTGGTCCTGTCCAATAAAAGATTCAGTCCCTCCAAAGAAAGAGGAGGAAACTCCATGAGTGACTTGGGAGGATCTTTACCTAATGAGTCAAGGTTAGATATGACAGGAAGGATACTCTGATCCAAAGAGTCGCAGTTGGCTTCCAAAGAGACATGGATATCAAGGATCTTCTTATGAAAAAAGTCTGAGATATTATTGCATAGTTCCTGCGAGCTAACTACAGGATCCGGGAGTTGGAGGGAGCATAACGAGTCCGCGATTTTAAACAGCTCCCTGGAAGATGTAAGAGAGCTGGTAAGATTGGAAAAGTACTCCTGCTTCTCCATTACCACTCTCTGTTTATATTCCCGCAATGCAGACTTGTGAGCCTCTCGATCTTTAGAGTCCCAAGATTTCCTCCAGCTTCTCTCGGTGCTCCTGCATCCCTGCCTCAGAAGTCTCAGCTGGTCAGAGAACCAAAGTGCAGTAGGCTTCCGCCGGGCTACATAGCGCAAAGAGGCGGGGGCAAGTTAATCCACAGCATTGGAAATAGAATCCATCAGATCTTGTGCTGCCTCAGCTGCGTTCTTTCGGGAGAAAGATTCAATAGAGGAGACTAGAGGGGCAAGAGCCTCATCCGTAATGTTCCTAAAATTTCTCCTAAGAGTACGTGAAGAGGTAGTCTGAATGACAGAACAAGGGGCAGGAAGAGCAAATTCCAACGGAACTGCAAAGTGATCTGTCCAGACGAGCGGCATGGAGGGGCCAGTAGAGAGTCTCAGGTCATTAGTAAATACCCCGTCAAGTATATGACCAGCCTTGTGAGTGGGGCTATTCACAAGTTGAAGAAAGTCACAGGCTCCAAGTGACTCAACCAAAGATAAAGTAACTTTTGAGTTGGCCTCATCAAGATGAAAATTAAGATCTCCTAAAATGGAGGCGGGGGCAAGTTAATCCACAGCATTGGAAATAGAATCCATCAGATCTTGTGCTGCCTCAGCTGCGTTCTTTCGGGAGAAAGATTCAATAGAGGAGACTAGAGGGGCAAGAGCCTCATCCGTAATGTTCCTAAAATTTCTCCTAAGAGTACGTGAAGAGGTAGTCTGAATGACAGAACAAGGGGCAGGAAGAGCAAATTCCAACGGAACTGCAAAGTGATCTGTCCAGACGAGCGGCATGGAGGGGCCAGTAGAGAGTCTCAGGTCATTAGTAAATACCCCGTCAAGTATATGACCAGCCTTGTGAGTGGGGCTATTCACAAGTTGAAGAAAGTCACAGGCTCCAAGTGACTCAACCAAAGATAAAGTATCTTTTGAGTTGGCCTCATCAAGATGAAAATTAAGATCTCCTAAAATGGTGAGACAGGGCTTACCAAAGTAGGGTTCGATAATTCTCAATAGGTCCGAAGAAAAACCCGATCTAGAACCCGGATGCCTATAAATCAGTATCCCTGTAAAGGAGGCAGATGGGGCACATGTGATACAGAAATACAGAGCTTCAAATCGATCTTGAGGCAAGGATAGTAATTTCGTTTTGCAGGGGAGAGAAGATTTTAAGAGAATAGCAATTCCTCCTCCTCTGCGGAGCAGTCTATCCTGCCTATGCAAGGAATAGCCATCAGGAATGGCCATAAGCAAGTCGTGGCCGGAGGTGTCAGAGGCCCAGGTCTCCGTAATAAATCCGGCTGTCGCTCATCTACAAAATCGTGAAAAGCTACGTTATGCTTAATGAGTGAGTGCGCATTGATAAGAAAGCCAGATCTTAGGGAGGCAACTGGCCTTGTTAGAGGGGAAGATGGTTTAACAGGATCAATAGCTGAGGGATTAAAAGAAACAGAACATGTCCTACAACGGCGTGAGTGCAATATCCCATCAGGCGAGAAGCGATGATAACAAGGTTGGAAGCTAGGTTTAAGTAAGAGGATTTCAGATATGGAGTATTGCCTACTTGCCTTAAAGAGTGGAAATGAAGAGCAAGCCGGGTCCAGCCCGACCTGCAGCCCGTCCTCAGCGCGGACGGGCGCAGGCGGGCTGAACTCAGGCGTAACTCCGGCGGAAGTCCGGCGATCCCGCTGCGCGATGACGCTGCGCGTCTGCATGGCTGCAATTTATGTTGGTCGCGCCTCCTAAATGCGGACTAGACCGCGCTATGACTCACCCCTCACTCAATATGGCCGCCGTCGAGACGCTGGCGAGGGACCCGCGAAATGCGGTGCTTTGCCAAATTATAGTGCAAGTGGGAATGGCAGCGTGCAGGTAAGCGTGGCCGGCAAGTTTAAAACCAGGGGAAAGGATTGCGCTAACAGAAATAACACAGGAGACTAAAACGGGAAGTTAAAATCAAAGGAGCTGCACAATAACAGAGCGCTACCCGAGAGTGTGCTGGAGCTAATTAGGAGCACGCCAGAGATTTGCCTGCAATTTATGGTGGTCGCGCCTCTTAAATGCGGACTAGACCGCGCTATGACTCACCTCTCACTCAATATGGCCGCCGTCGAGACGCTGCCGAGGGACCCGCGAAATGCGGGCTTTGCCAAATTATAGTGCAAGTGGGAATGGCAACGTGCAGGTAAGCGTGGCCGGCAAGTTTAAAACCAGGGGAAATGATTGCGCTAACAGAAATAACACAGGAGACTAAAACGGGAAGTTAAAATCAAAGGAGCTGCACAATAACAGAGCGCTACCCGAGAGTGTGCTAGAGCTAATTAGGAGCACGCCAGAGATTTGCCTGCAATTTATGGTGGTCGCGCCTCCTAAATGCGGACTAGACCGCGCTATGACTCACCCCTCACTCAATATGGCCGCCGTCGAGACGCTGGCGAGGGACCCGCGAAATGCGGTGCTTTGCCAAATTATAGTGCAAGTGGGAATGGCAACGTGCAGGTAAGCGTGGCCGGCAAGTTTAAAACCAGGGGAAATGATTGCGCTAACAGAAATAACACAGGAGACTAAAACGGGAAGTTAAAATCAAAGGAGCTGCACAATAACAGAGCGCTACCCGAGAGTGTGCTAGAGCTAATTCTATTTCTTTTATTTTATTTTTATTCCTTATATAGCGCTTGAATCAACCCTCGAAGGAGTATCTTTGTGCTTCATACGGGTTGTGAGGGTGTGTTGCAGCTACAACAAAATTAAGCGCAGAACAGAGTGATCTTAAGCAGCTTCCTAAATTGAAGGTGGTCCAAGCATTGCCTTAAAATCAAGGGAAGCTCATTACAGTATCGAGGGCCAAGGTGGGAGAGAGCTCTTCCTCCTAATCTTGCCTTTCTTATTCGAGGCACTACTAGAAGATGTTTAGCACTCAAGCGGAGAGATCTAGAGTGTACATATGGCATGAGTTTTTCCAAGAGATAGAAGGGACCCAAATTAAGCAATGACCTATGGATAGTGCAGCAGATTTTAAATCTGACCCGTTGGTGGATGGGGAGCCAGTGCAGCTTCATAAGAAGAGGGCGAGAAGGGGTCCTGGCAGGAGCGTTGAGGACCAATCGTGCTGCCGTATTTTTGACTACCTGCAGTCTGCTGAGTTGGCATCATTGGCGGAGATCAGCAGGCCGTTGCAGTAGTCCAGACGGATTAGTACAAGCACATGGACTAAAGTTTTCCGGGTAGAGTCAGGAAGCAAAGGGAAGACTCGACAGAGCAGGCCTATTACATGGAAACAGGAACCTGCTGTCTGGGCAGCATGCTCTTTCAGGGTGAGGCCTTGAGCCAGATCGATACCCAGATTTTTGACTGTAAGCTTGGGAGCGGGATGGGGGCCTAGATTGGTCGGCCACCATTCTGGTGTCCATAGGAGGGGGGCCTCAAGAGCATAATCTCTGTTTTTCCCACATTACACTGGAGAAAGTTGTTCTTCATCCAGTGGGAGAAAGCTCTCATACCATTGGAGAAGGCCAACTGTACCGAAGAAGTAAATGTATCGAATGGAAAGAGAAACTGAGTGTCATCGGCATGAGATATGCGGATGAACCCATGCGTCCTCGGAAGATTGGCCAAGGGAGAAATGTAGATGTTAAACAATGTAGGGCTCAAACACGAGCCCTGAGGGACTCCCTTGGACAATTCTGTAGGAGCCGAACAATACGAGCCTAAGTTGACAATCTGGGAGCGAGTTGATAGAAAGCTCATCATCCACTGTAAGGCTGATTTTCTCAGTCCGCTCTCTTTTAATCTTCTGAGCAGAATGCTGTGAGAAACTGTGTTGAATGCCGCGGATAGGTCCAACAGCACCACAATCATAGAATGGCCCTTGTCTAGGGTCATCCTGATGTTATCCGTGACCGCTAGTAATGCTGATTCGGTGCTGTATTTGGGCCTAAAGCCGGACTGAGAGGGATCTAAACAGACAGTCAGTTCAACATGGTTGGAAAGGTGAGTGTTAACATGTTTCTCCATTAGTTTGCTCAAAAACGGAAGGAGCCAGATAGGGCGGAGGTTAGAAAGATCCATCCACAGACCTTTGGTGTTATGGCAGATCGGTCTAACCAGAGCAACCTTTTTCTCTAACGGAACATGGATTTCTTTTAGGGAGAGGTTAATAAGGGATTGCATAGAGGGAGACAGATGTGTAGCTAGAGATCGAATAACTTTAAGCTGCAATAAGGTCAGAAGGGGATCCAGTTTTTAGCTTATGAATCAGTATTTCGACCTCTGCTAATGTGAGTGTGGGAAAATGCTCTAACAGCTCAGGATTTGTAGGATTTAATTGGTCGAAAGCCATAGGGATCTGCAGCTGGCAGCTGGCTTCTTGCCGAGGTGATGTTTATATAGATAAGCTCTAATTTTTGTGAGACGTAGAGAGCAATATCATTACACAGCAGTTGGGAGGGAGCCTCTAGGCTTTCATATGCCTTAGGGCTGATGAAGGATTGAAGAATTTCATGCAGGGTTTTAGGAGAGTTGCCGGCTAGGGCTAATTGTGATGCTATATAGGTTTCCCCCATTAGACCTTGCATATGGGGGAGAAGCCTAAGGGACAACACTTTACTCAGGATCTTAAAGTCTGGGTTCAGTATGGATAGAGGGCGATAATCAGTTATTCTTGCATCCTTTTTTTGCCTTTTGGTAGGGGTATTACTACTGCATCTCTAGTCGATTCAGTGAGCAGGCCTATTTCCCAGGCCTCTGCATATACTTTGTCGAGGTTTGGTGCTAGCACCCCTAAGTATGTTTTGTAGAATTCGACCAGTATTCCACCTGGGCCTGGAGTTTTTCCTGTTGCTAACCCTTTTACCGCAGCACGGATCTGCTGTGTGGTAATAGGGGCTCCTAGTGCCTCACGGTGTTCCACATCTAGTTTTTTTATCGGTATTTCCAGTAGCTAATTATTTAGTACTTCCTTAGTAAGGTTGGAAGGGGTTCCATATAGCGTCTTATAGTAATTACAGAATTTGTGATTAATCAGCGTGGGGGAGTATATGGGCTGCCCGCCGTCTATGTATTTCTTAGTAATGGGGGGGTTAATAAATTTGTCTTTAATGAGCCATGCCAACATTCTACCTGCCTTTCCCTCTTCTTCATGCACCTTTGTGATGTAATGCTTATGGCCGTGATTCCTCAACTTCTCTAGTGTGGCATGGTATTGCTTTCTCGCTGCTTGGGCTTCTGCTATGTTTTCCTGATTTCCTCCCACTGCATTGTTCAGTACACATAGCTTTTGTTCTATCGTGTGTACCTCTTTGCGTAGTTCCATTAAAGCTCCTATCGATTTTCTAAAGCCTTGCCCTCTCACCACCACTTTAAACACCTCCCATTCAACCGATCTTGTGGATGCAGTCTCTTGAATATTAGTGTAGTAGTTTGGAATACTTTCCGCTAAAGAGTTTTGGAAATGTGCGTATTCCAGTACTGTTGGATCTAGGCGCCATGTGGGAGCCAGCGGTCTCTCCCCTATTGGAGTATAGTGTATTAGTACTGGGCTATGGTCAGAAATGGCTTTTCCAAGATAATCTGTGTGTGACTGCCTGTGATATTCTGTGGGAACATACAAACTGGTCTATTTTGGTGTGTAAGTGTGCACTGCTAAGTAGTATGAATAAGTGTGATCCACCTCATGGAGCATTCTCCACACATCTAAAACCCCCAATTCACAAGCCATTCCCGCAGGCCAGTTGCCAATTTCCTCATCATTGTCCCTTTCAGGGGAAGGAAGGACCTATCTAGGTGTGTGTCTAGTACATATTTAAAAACCCCTCTTAACAAGAATTTATCAGATGAAAAACTGCCAAATGTGTAGACAGCATACAGAGGTAGTTCAGCTGCTCTTGATTAGGGGCGTAGATGCTGCCAAGAGTAATTTCTTTACCATAGAGTCTGCCCTCAACCAGGACATATTGTCCTTCTTTATCAATTATTGAAAGAATTAGTTTGAATGATATTCCTGTTCTTATCCAAATTAATGTACCCCTGGCATACGCTGAGTGGGACGTTGCGTACAGTTGACATCTCCATCTTCTCCTCTTAACCTATCTATTTCCGACCCTAGTCAGTGTATTTCCTGGAGCAGGGCAATTTGGGCTCCTCTACATGTAAGATATCTATGGATATTGTTTCTCTTAAGTGGAGATCCCATTAACTTGACATTCCAAGATGTAACTACTACCCCCTTTGTGAAGTTAGGTGTGTTTGCCATAAGTATTTGTCAGGGCTTCACACCGTCCAAGTTCCATCCTCCCCCCTCCATCAGCCCACAGGCTGGACTTGTGCCCTCTCCATAACATAGAGTGTAGCAGGGGAAAAGGGAGAAGGAAAGAAGGGAAAAGGTAAAAAAGAACAAACTAAACCCCAACATCAACTCCCAAACCACAGGGCAGCAAAGCAACGGACTGTCGTCCAAACTGCACATAACAACCATGTGATATCCGAATATCTCTTCTGGTCAGCCTATGTGGGCTTTACCAGAGGGGGTGTGCTTTGTTATGCTGTCTAGTCTCCATACAAACTGCGCTAGACTGCTATTTGTCATGTAGACTCAAGAATCCTGATTTAGGGATAGTCCTTTTTAAAGCATGAGGCAGCTCCCCACCTTTTTTCGCAGCCCCAGCCACTAACCGTCTCCCCTTCTTTGAGGTGGGGTCGGCCCCACATAGTCCCCTCCCCTTTCACCTAGGACCTGTCTATGCCTGAGTCAGTTCATACAAAATAAAGGATATCAAACAATGTGGTCTGTGGTTTGTGGTATCACTTCAGGTAATCTACTCTCCTTGTCTCCAGAGGCGGTCAGATCAGTTCTCACTGATTTTCGTTCTGATGACAAACTCTCTGTCTTTGGATGTATGTTGGAAACAAGCATCCTGGACCAGTTTTGGAGTAACCCCCTCATCAAGCTGCTTGTATCTGGTCCAGGGAGGACCTGGCCTGGCAGTTCAGTCTGGACTGTCCCTATGAGAAACAGGGTTAAGACTGATTTGCACAAGGCTGGGTCTGAACTGGGGTGGTGAAGTGAGCCAAAGAACAATGATGAATTTAACCCAGATCTAATGAGTTTCTGAAAAGTTTCAGCGCTCAGTCCATCATCTTAGTGTGTTTGCATTTTTTAAAACAAAAGAAGATCTTACTATCACACAGCCGGGTCTGGTGGCTCAGTGGACTAAAGCAGCCACTGCAGGGGCCTCTGTTCGACCTCATGGTCACAGGTTCAAATCCCGGGGGGTCCACTCGGCCTTTCATCCATTTGAGGTAGATAAAAGGAGTACCATTGACTTGGGTAACAGTAAACATGTTATTCAGCGCCAGGACACCTTTGGGTAATCGTGCGTTTTACAAATACACCTGTTATGTTAACTATAATAAAACTAACTTTTGTTTTAGATCACATAAATGTAACCATTGTTTTTTTTCAGTGAATTGCTAGGGTTTTTAAAGCAAAGTCATATTTTATCAACATACATATAGCAAATCCTCCAGCGCATGGTATTTGGCCGTGTGTGGCAGGGGATTGTTGCAGGGCACGGCCTATGGTCAGGCCATGAGGCCAACTCCCCACAATTAGCCAAATGCCCATTTCCCTGGGGACCTCAGGGCCCTTTCTTGTTTTTGAAGGGGACAGAATGTGTGCAGCCACTTCCCCCTATAAGGAGGTGATGTGTGGTTTCCCTCTCTGAGCCTGAAGAGGCCCTGGGGAAACCACCCTGATGGCCAAATACATTATCATTAGATGATGGGGCATGTGGCCCCTTCGATCCGCTAGCCCAAATGGGTCCAGGGGTCCCGAAGATCCCATCCTCCGGGCCATGCTTTAAATATTGGGGAGGGGGCATGTGGCCCACTCCCGAGCTTAAAGAGGCCCCATCCCCAGGGCAAAATACTAAAGTTAAGGGGAGGGGGAGCATGGCCTCTGTCTCTGAGCCTTAATAGGAACCCAAGACCTGACCCTCTGGCGCCAAATGAAATGCGAAAGAGGAGGGAAGCTGTGAGGTCCCCCTCCCAAGCCTTATTAGGCCCTAGATACCCCATCTCCCAGCATCAAAAGCTATCAAAAGGGATGTGGGCCTAAACCCCTTTCCCCAAGCCTTCTCAGGCCCCACAATCTATTACACGGGGGAACAATCCCCCGGGGCCAGAGGTGGGTGCCCCAGTGCCCACCCAGGGCTTCCAAACATCACAAAGATATAGGCCTCTCAGGTACCCCAGGGATCCCTCCAGCTCCCTGCATAGTGTGCTAGCCTACATTGTTCCCGCCCAGTGGGTGCAAATGTGTTTTTTTTGTGTTTCTTCTGGGAGAAAGCAATCTGTGTTTCCCTGCCTTCATCAGCCTGCCTGGTCTCCCTCCTCTTTTTTATGAATTTGGCTCTGGGGATGGGGGTCTCAATTACCTTTTAAAGATCGGGGAGGGAGGCATCAAGGCCCCTCACCTTTTTTATAATTACGGCCCCAAGGCTCAGGGTGAGGACCTGCGCAGCCGCTCCCCTTTATTAAAGTTTTAGGCCACGGGGAATGGGGTCTCAAGGGTCCAAAATGGACTTATGGAGAGGGGCCCTGCTGACACCCCTTTCCCTAAATGTTTGTTTTTATTGTTTTTTTTTTTTAAATGAAGAGACGCCATTCTTATTTTTGGCCACAATTCTGCTGGAATCCTGTGGGTTCGTGGCAATAAGTGCAAATATAATTTCTTTTATTTTGGCCCCAAGAGGCTCCCTTTGGGTGCCCTCACGGGTCGTAGATATCCCTATCCTGCGCCCTTATGGTATTTTTTCCTAAACTCAAGACAGGGGTATAATTCCCTGAGTCCTGTAATGGCTGCCAGCAACATTTTCCTCATGTTGCTGGCAGTCAGTCAGAGTGCTCCTTACTGCGGGAGTCTGAATCCTGCAGGAGCTAATTGGCCCTAAAGAAAAAAAGCTCCTGGGCCAATCAGAATGCTAAATTTTTCAAGATTGGGTTCAAGGGATTCGTGCGAGAGCCCCTCAAAACCAACCGTCCAGACATACAAATATTTTCCCACCTTTATTTTTTCAAAACTACTAAACGGATTTATACCATATCACACACCACAAGACCAAGGTCTAGATTCCTGCCAAGCTTGGGTAGTTAACAAGTTTAGGTCGAGAGCTTAAAAACAGGCATTTGAGGTGAGAAGATTCAGAGTGTCTGTGGTGTTATAGGGTGCTCTATATAAAGAAGCTGATCTCCAACTAAACTTGGGAGTTCATTCCTTCCTTTTTTGCATAATTTATGCAGCACTCTAAGAACGAAAAGGGTATTGTCTTGACCTACGCTGGGTGTTCCCTTGTGTCTTGACAAAGCTATACCCACCTCTCTGATGAGCACTAAAGAGAGAGAAACACATGTCATTGGTTGCTTTTATACATTCCAGGTTGGCTTTCATGGTCTTTTGGCAATTCACAGCTGTAATACTGTGTCTGGACTTGTAAAATGCATTTGTTATTTTTCAGGGTGGTGTGGATAGGACTAGATAATCCTGTGCTTAAAGACTTTGTTGTAAAAATGACAAAAGGTTTTGACAGTTTCTAGGTCGATGTGGATGACACTGTGCAATCCTATGCTTAAAACCTAAGCTAGAAAAGCAGACTTTTGACACGAGCAGATTCAGCGTGTGGGGATGTTGTATTGTGCTCCATATAAAACTCTCCACCTAAACTTTGAAATTGCTAAGAGTTCCCTGATTCATTTTGTGTGTGTGTGGCTGTGTGTGTATGTACGTGCGTGCATCCGTGTGTGTGCGTATGTGAGTGTGGCTTTCCAAACACATGGTGGAGTAGCAGGAAAAGTGAACACAGTATATGTTGCCATATAAAGGTGAAAGATAGTGATTTACACTATATATATATATATATATATATATATATATATATATATATATATATATATATATATATTTTTCCAGTTTTTATTTACCCCTGGTATTGTTTGTGCATGGGCCCGACAGCTGCACTCTGCAAACAGGCCTCCCAGTTCCCCAGCTTTTTGTTAGAGTTGTCAGGCTGGAATGCAGCCAAATTTCAGAGGCACATTGGGTTCCACTAGCAGTTCGGTAGGATGCAGTTGTTTCATAGACAGACTGGGATGTCACTAGTATTAGGTCTGGTTGAGTCTGTAGGGTAGTTTCACATGATACCCATCTTCATTTCAGCTCCTGAGAGGAATATGTTTATTTTTATGGGTGATGATTGGCATGGTAGTAGAGTAGCATATGAGTTATGCACAACTTATTTCTAATGCCATCTTTATTTGACATCATGATATACCCACCCATATATATTTCACTCAAATATGCTATATTGTATTCCCTCGGTTGATTGAACTCTTGGATTGTTAGTGGGACATGTCTGGCTTCAGTGATCCAGCCTTACATCAGGAGAGGGATAGCCCTGCAAGCTTTTGTGCAGTTGACCAACTATGCCTATAGATTACCTGCTGGTCTACTCCTCAATGACCTATAATTAAATCTTCTTTGTCCACCAGGTCCTTTCCCGGTTCTGAGCCTGATGGTGGGCTCAACTGTCAACAGGATTGTAAAAGCGAACAATGGAACTGACCACAGTAGTTCCTTCGGCAACATGACCTTGGAAGAAGAGCAGATAATGGTGGCAGCGTCTGTCACTGTCTTGGCTGGAATAGTTCAGGTTGACACAAGGACTGAAGGCATATATGTTTAAGTGTAATATGATTTGTATCATAACAGTGTGTGTTGTTTTTAACTATATTAATAAGAGAAGAACATTTTATATGAACTGCATATTCTTTACAACATTCATTTTTTAACTGTCATGGATATTTGTTTTTCTGCTTCTGCCTTTTCTGCTTCTATCTATGTAGCTGCATAGTCCTGTTGCTACTTAGTTTACTTAACTGAATAAGAACAACACACCTTCATTTTTCGAGTTGTGAAGGTGCCCTCTCAAATTCCAGGATCAAAGTAATTATTGCGGTCATTATGGAAGAGTGCAACACAAACACTCAAACAACAGACCAATTAGGCTTCAGAATGTTAACAGAGATAGTAAATTACAATTAACAAATCAAAGTGAGAGAACAGTGAAATGTCAGAAGACCCCTCCCCGATGAGCGCCAGCTTCCACAGAAGTATGATAAACGTCACTGGCTAAATGAAAGATAACTGTCTCAAGCTCAACACAGAGAAGAAGGAAGGCTTCATCTTTGGGAACAACACCTCACCATGGAGCGAGGAATGTTGGCCTGCTGAACTCAGCCTGTCACCTGGCCCGAAAAACCATGCCCGCAATCATCTTAGATAGCAGGTTGTCTATAAGGAAATAGGTAAATTCAATCTAATCTGCCTGCTTCCACACCCTTTACATGCTCCGCAAAAGCTTCAGGTGGCTCCCTGTCAGCACCAGACGGACCGTAAAGCAGACCCTCATCTCTGGCTGGCTGAACAATGGGAACACAATCTGCACAGGAATCACTGCACGCTTCCTGAAGAGACTACAGACAATACAAAACTCAGCCGCAAGACTCATCCTTGACCTCTTTAGATGGACCCACATCACACCCCACCTCAAGAAGCTACATTGGGCTCCCAATCCAGACGAGTTGCCAGTTCAAGATGTTGGCCAATGCATACAAAGCCCTGCACAACGAAGGACCTGAATACATGAACAAATATATGACCTTTCACCAACTGATCAGACACCTATGAACCGCATCCCTCTTCCTCGCAGACACCCTCATGCAACAGCGGAAGATGCTCCTTCTCACGCTAGACAGACAAAGCTTGGAAAAACCTTCCCCTGCACTCCAGGACTGCCTCATCGCTCCAGCAATTTAGGAAAGCACTCAAGACCTGGCTGTTCAAATGAGCAGATCAGCACAACCTCTTGATGATACCAACTTCTATTTTTATTCTACAAGTAAAATTCTAGTCAGAAATTTTATTTCTTTATAAATGTGTACATGATAGCATACATTTGATTACATGATCACGGTATATGCATAAAAAAGGATCCGCTTGCATTCATTAATCATCTGCTGGTAAGCAGTTTTGATATCAGGATGTTCTATTAAAGCTATGGACATCCTATATACATAAAAGACCAACAAGTGTTTCCTTGATACAGGGATTTCTCAAGGCTATGGAAACAGAAAAAAACACAGAAAAACAAAAATAGAGAATAGGAAAAAGACAATGACTGTAGTTAAATCTGCATAAATTCCAACTGGTTTCGACTTCAAGAATTTCTGTTTCGAAATAATCAATAGATCTTTTCAAAAACTCAATAAAGTGCAGAATCTTAAAACAGTTAAAAACTAGCAAATCGTAGTAGGAACATTGTAAATAGTTGGTGAGCCTTAGTTATATCCATCTTAAAAGCAGGTAGAAAAATATATCTCTATCGAAATTAAACCCTAATTCATCGACACTGGGCTTGCTGTAATAAAAACTGGTCACAAAAAGTGGTTGCACATTGTACACCGACTTTTTGTGACTGGTCTTTACTTTTGTTATTCGACCTATACACTGTTAGGTCACATTTCAAAATCTCTGGTCAGAGGGGGTCACAAGGTCCATAACAAAATCTCTAGTCACAGTGGGGATCACAGAATGACCTGTCCAATGAGTGTTAATTAGACAGGTCGCTATTTGCGACTGTTGGACCCGGCCCATTAGGCAGGTTCACCCCTAGACTTTTTGCTTTTTCCTAGCCTGTTTATGGAACCTGGTGTTGGATATTTTAGGCCTCTGCGCACTTTTTCACTGTGGTACAGTGTAAAGTGCTTGAGCTCTCTGTATGTGTGGTGAGTGACCTGCCCTCCCATAGGAATGAATGGAGAATATGTATGCCCATGGTAGTTCCTGATGTGTGGGGAGTGCAGGGGCGAGTTTGGTATGTATCAACTCGTGAGAGTGAATGCTGCAAAATGATGTATGCGACATGGCTGTGTCTAGTCTAGAAGTCCTACTTTTGGAAGTTGGCATATTTGTGCAAGTTGGTGCTAGCGTGTGATTGGCTGGTGAGCCTGGCCCAGAGTGCATGGGCCTGCTTGTGGATTGACTGTCTGGTTTGAGGATGACAGGGGCTGGAGAGCCCAGGAGGTTGTCTGAGTCAGCCCATGGATGAAAGGCAGCATCTGCTGCCAGGGAAGTGGGAGGAGATGGCACCTGATAGTGAAGGGCTGTTCCTGTGTAACTACAAAGCTGGCTCCACCTCCCGCTGGGCGACTGACACCTCTGTCCCTGATACTGAAGGGGACTTCCCTCTAAACCAGTCCAGCTGGTTCTCACACTGCCTGCTTCAAAGAACTTCAAAGGTTTTGCACTGTATAAAAAGGGGTTGTATCCCCTTCCAAATTGTTCTTGTTTTCAACTTGAATCTGCCAGGGGCTGCTGCTGCTTGAGCTCAGGGGAATCCCTGGCTCTGCCCAGCCCTGGGCACCTGATGGACTCCTGGGGGACCCTTCTGCCCTGCCTGGGCTGAAGGGGGGACTTGGCTTTGCCCCTGGGGAAGTTCTGGGACCTTGGCAGCATGGAGAAGCTGCCTTTTCCTGGGGAGAGCGCTGGAGTGATTTCTAGCGCCTGGAGGCGCTGTGCTTCCCCCTGCGCGCCTGGGAGCGCTCTGCCTGCTGTCTAGCGCTTTGGAGCGCTTCATTTTTCCCCAAGCGCTTGAGAGCGCTTTTTCAGGACTTTCTAGCGCTTAGGAGCGCTTTTCATGTTCATTTAGAGCGCTGGATGCGCTGAGGATTCCTGCCTGGATTTATTTAATTATTTCCGAGTGCCCACCTCGATCTGTCGCGGAGGAAAACAAGCCACGAAGGGGCCGCGACCGGATTGGCCGAGACCCGAGGAGAGGAGCGCCCTGATTGGCCGCTGGCCCGGAGAGTCGCGCTCCGGTTGGTCGAGACGCCTGCAGAGGCTCTGGCGTCATTGGGGGCTCGCCGAAGGAGCCGCGATGGGATTGGCCCATCGCTCGTGACCCAGGGAAGACGAGGCGGCGAGAGAGGAAAGGTGGAGGCCGGCTAACAGGGCTCCCGTGTGCCGAGGGAGCCCTGCAGCGAGAGAGGAGATTGCCCCGGGAGCCTGGCGGCTCCACTCGGGAGGACGACGGCGGAAGGAGAAGGCGGTGCTTCATTATGAGGAGGAGACCCGCCGCCGAGCCGCCGCCCAGCAGAGAGGCCGCCGCCCGGAGGAGCCCGCCCAAGAGAGCCCGGTGAGTCTGAAGGGCTGGGGAGGGCTCCGTGCGGCTGCTGTTGGTGCCGGAGAGCGGCACATGGGCGGAAGTGGAGGTAGGGCGGCCCCAGCTGGCAGTGGGCCGCCCCAACGTTTCAAGGGAGCCTGAGGCTCCAACGCCCATGTTGGTCACGAGAGCCCCGTGGGGTACAGTGTTGGCAGTGCAGAAAGGGCGGCCCCGGTTGGCAGCGGGTCGCCCCAACGCGTGTAGAGCCCCGAGAGGCTCCTTACCCCTATCGTTGTGTCCGGAGCCATGGAGGCTCTAAGGGGGCAGATTTGTTTTACGGGCCCAGAGAGGCTCGAGGTGCCCTACGTGATTTGAGAGCCCAGAGAGGCTTGGGGGCCATTTCCATGACGTCGAGTCCCCCGTGAGGGACTCCAACGACCCCACAGCTGTGCTAAGAGCCTGCTAGGCTCGAGGGGGGCATTGTCTGCAGAGCCTGTGTGGCTCCAACGTTTGACCAGTGTTGGCCAGAGCCTGTGTGGCTCCAACGTGCACAGTGTATGTGTTTTAGAGCCTGTGTGGCTCCAGCCTGGGCGCAGTTTGCTCCTAAGGGCCAGTGAGGGCCCTGGCGCAGTTCTTTTGTTCTCCAGGTGCCCAGCACTTAGTGGGCACCTGCCACGTTTAGGCTTTTTGAACTTTAAGACTGGCGCTGCATGGCAGCGCAACCCTGACACTGAGACTCAGGGCGTCTGAGCCCCAACAAGGCCCTTGGCCTAGGGACTGCCACAGGTGGTGGCTTATGGGAGTCTGCGCAATGGTATGGTTATTGCACCTCTGAATGTGATCTTTTGCATCATGTGTTATTCCTGCACCTCTGAAGGTTCTTAGGCCTCATGTGATTTTTGCGCTATTGCTTTACTCTTGGCACCTCTGAATGTTTATGCATTATGTGTCTTCCTTTCCATGCGCTGCACCTCTGAATGTTTAGTCATCATGTGTCTTCTTGCGCTGCACCCCTGAATGTATTTTATTGCATCATGTGCCCTATTCTTAACACCTCTGAATGTGTTACTGCATCATGTGTCTTCCTTTCCATGCGCTGCACCTCTGAATGGTTAGTCATCATGTGTCTTCTTGCGCTGCACCCCTGAATGTAGTTTATTGCATCATGTGCTCTATTCTTACTCCTCTGAATGTAGGTTATTGCATCATGGGTAATGTGTCCTTTTCCTAGACCCCTAAATGCTGAGTGATACTTAGGTGGTTGTCTTTTCTACTCCTCTGAATGTAGGTTTATTGCGTCATGAGTAATGTATTCTTTCTTAGACCCCTAATGCTGTGTGATACTTAGGTGGTTCTTCTTTCTTAGTACAGGTGGTCCTAGTAAGGTCCTGGTTCCTGTTACCAGTGGTTACCGGTTGTTATCTTTGTGATTACCATTTTATGTTTTATTATTTCTTATTCTAGAAGTGCTATATCTGACTATGACAGTGGCCCTTGTGGCCCTGTCTTGTGTACATAATCCCTGTGAATATTGCCCGTGCCAGTTGGCACCATGTATATGTGTGATTTTATCTGATGTGTTTTTACAATACAAAAGTTATTTTTATAATAACCTTGTGTGGAGTCTCTTCTGTGGTGTGCCTAGTATGTTGTTGCTGTTGTGCGCTGGCGCAAATGCTTTACACATTGCCTCCGAGTTTAGCCTTACTGCTTGTGCCAAGCTACCAAGGGGGTGAGCAGAGGTTATCTTGGCGTGTGACTTCCTTGCCCTGACTAGAATGGTGGTTTCTGCCTGGCTTTGGCGTCAGCCTTAGCCTACCAGAAATAGCCAGTTCTAACAGCGACCAACTGTGGTTGTCTGCAAACACAGGGATGGTGGCCTGAAAGTCATAGCAGTCCACCATCCATGCGTTTGCATTCCTAAACTATATTTATCTTTAAGTGGTCAATGTTCCTTTAAGGTATTAGTGCTGCTTTAAAAAACACTTTTGGGAAGACATGATGGGAGGGAGGGAGGTAATTAGGGGGTCGAGCATCATTCCTGTTGCCCCAGAGACAGCCTCTCTCTGGAATAAGTTGCCACCCTTCCTCAAATCCATTTCCTTCTCCTTGATTGTTCATGGTTTGGTAAATCAGATTCTAAAATTCTGTGCATGTAGGATAAATAGACTTTGTGAAGGAGACTTTTGGGGAAAAGTCTTTCTTAAATCTCACATCACTACTGGATTACCAATGCAATTACTTCACTTCAAACCCAAAATGGAGATTGTTTACTTTTATTTCAGAACGTATTACACATACTTGATTCATTTTTGCTAGGAAAACCTATAAACACTTGTTTTTTGAATTTCAAATACTAACTGTGAATCTTGTCTGCAGTATGGCGCTCATGATATGGATGATATGACTCTAAATATAAAACAACAACTCATAATATGGCTTATTTGGCTCTAAATATAAAACAATATCTCACTCGTTTTTTTAAAATGTCCTTATTTTATGTCCTCAAAAAAGTTGTAAGTCAAGATCTGTGGAGTGGGGCGGTGTGGCTCAGTGCAGTGGTGTGGCTCACTGGTTAGAGGCGGCAGACCCGGAAGCAGAGAATGGCCCGGGACCAGGGTTCAATTCCCGACGCTGCAGGGTCGTGGACCAGGGTCAGCGGACTCGATAAT
This sequence comes from Lissotriton vulgaris, assembly GCF_964263255.1. Lineage (NCBI taxonomy): Eukaryota > Metazoa > Chordata > Amphibia > Caudata > Salamandridae > Lissotriton > Lissotriton vulgaris. The sequence goes on along the minus strand of NC_141685.1, from coordinate 1,410,745,693 downwards.
TCTCGCCTCGGTGCCTACTCTAACCAGGGATCACACTCGGCAACTCTGGGCATTAGCTTGTCGCATCTCTACAACGGCCCACCTCATTCGCCGGGGATGCCTGGTTTCACCTTGGAGATACCCAGTAGGGACCATCTCACAGGGCTAGCCAGGACGGGTTCCCCAGCGGTCTACAGTGCCACAACGCCTCAGGGCAGCAGTGCGCTTTAGAAGACCACATACATTACATTACAAGATCAGGGAGGGTTCTTGTAATCTAGGACCTAGAGTACACGTTGTCTGCTATGCTCTAAGCGCCCCGATGCTCCGACGACGGGCTCTACTGCTCATTGTGAGGCTCTTGCGGCGTTCTTTCAGGAAAAGGTCCAAAACGTCTATATGACCTTTCCATCCACAGGACCCCCAGTTGAGTCTCCGATTTCCATCTGTGGAGACACAGCCCTGCACTCGCTTCCCCTGTTGACATTGGAAGGGTTTAACATCTTGGCAAAGCAGGTGAAATCTGGGTCCCCCGCCGACCCTCTCAGTTCGGCTCTCTTTAGAGATGAGTCGTTCGTGGGTCGGACCGTGGTACACTCCCTGATCAACATCTCGTTGGAGTCGGGCACGGTCCCCCGTAGCTGGAAGCGGGCGATGGTTTCCCCCATCCTAAAGAAGCCCTCACTGGACCCAGACAAGCCTGAAAACTTTCGGCCTATCTCTTTGCTTCCCTGGCCTACCAAAGTAATGGAGGCCCATGTCAACAAAGTTCTCTCGGCCCACCTCATCCAGTTTAACATCTTGGATCCCACCCAAAATGGCTTCCGTGCTGGTCACAGCACGGAGTCTGCCCTTCTCTCCATGGCTGAACACCTACGCACAGTGATGGATGCGGGGCAGACAGCGGCGCTCGTTTTATTAGATCTGAGCGCCGCGTTCGACACCGTGTCCCATCCTATCCTGTTGCATCGCCTGGAGGAGGTCGGGCTGGGTGGCTCTGCCCTCCAGTGGTTTCGCTCTTTCCTGAACGATCGTTTCTTTAGCGTTGCGCTGCCACCGTACCAGTCCCAATTCCTTCCTCTGAGACAGGGGGTCCCGCAAGGCTCCTCGCTGAGTCCCACGCTTTTCAATCTGTATGTGAGACCGCTGGCTGAGATCGTCAAGCAATGGGACATGACTATGGTCTCGTATGCTGACGATACTCAGCTAGCGGTGACTATCAGCGGGGATGCGGACCGGGATGCCCCCAGGTTTCAGAGTGGACTTAGGGCGGTGGCAAGCTGGATGAAGAACAACTGTCTCCAGCTCAACGCGAAGAAAACCGAGATCATGATCGTTGGCAGGAAGGCGGAACTGTGGGGGGACAAGTGGTGGCCCATTGAACTGGGGCCGGTCCCTCTCCCGGTCACTGAACTTAGGAATCTGGGAGTGTGGATGGATCCCCCTCTCAGTTACGAGGGCCACTCGAAGAAAATCGCGGCCGGCTGTTTTGGCATCTTGCGGTCGCTGAGGCCCATTCTTAAGTTCTTTGACCGTGGTACCAGGCAGCTGATAGTCCAGGCCACGGTATTATCTCGCCTGGACTATGCCAGCTCGCTTTTGGTAGGGACCAACGTGGCGGAGACTACCCGCCTTCAACGAGTGCAAAATGCCGCGGCTAGAGCCATTGTAGGCTTACCCCGAAGGAGCTCTGTCTCAGGAGTCTTGAGATCCTTGCATTGGCTCCCCATTAAATCACGCATCCAGTTCAAGGTGTTGTGCTTGGCGTTTAAGATCTTGAGGGGAGTAGGTCCGCCAATTCTTGCTGACCTCCTGTCGTGGTATGTTCCTTCCCGCGCTTTGAGATCGGGAAGCCAAGCGCTCGCGGTGGTCCCCCGATACAGGTTGTGTCGGGCTGGTGGTCGCTCTTTTCGGGTGAGGGCGGCTGAACTCTGGAATTCCCTCCCAGTGGACTTGCGGCTACTGACTGACCTCTTGGCCTTTCGCAAAGCTCTGAAAACGTTTCTTTTTAAATAGATCTTTTATCTGTGTTGTGTTTCTGCTATCTGTTGCACATTGCCTGCCATGCGCCAGGACGCCCCTTAGCTGGGGCAGCTGTGCGCAATACAAAAGTGCATAACATAACATAACATAACATAACATTGGCAGTGGGGACTTTGGCAATGCAATGAAAATGAAACAAGAGTGTGAGCTAACAGACAGATAAGGTAACCAGTGCTAGCCTATCTGGTTGCAGGATTTACTGTTTGTACAGTTTGTCACTATTTCTTTTACCTGGAGGTTAAATACAGAGTTTGATATCTAAAAGAAAGGGTACTGAAGCACATGAACCAGTCCCGCCAGTTCTCTTAGACCATGGGTACTCACAAACATTTTCCAAGGGGCCAAAAGGGTTTGGTCTGTGGTTTGACCGATGGCTGTATTGACGGCATCAGGTTAGGGGAGGTGGAGCATATGCATCTAGTGGAATTGCAAAATGTGAAACTACAAAACCTGGGATCAATCCCTGCTTCCCCACTTGACCAAATAGTTTGATTCTAGGCAATTGTTTTGTTTCACTTTCCCTCCTTTTTCGTCACAATCACATTCAAGTGGAACTTGAAATACATGACTTCAGGATGTGCACTGTACGAAACCTTCTCCTGTGTATGATTTAATAAAGTATAATGTTGTGCATGTACAATAGGAACCCAGGCCACCCAAAGAATACACATAACAAGTGACATGCCTCTAGGTTCACTATTGTGATTGTTGTCAGTGTGGATGGAAGGAAATTCATGTTTGAAAAATATCACTCATTGGTCTTGTCGGTAGAACACAACATTCCTCCAAGTTGGATGGATCATTATGTGGTGGGGTTTGGAGTGCAGGGCGAAAAGGTGGAAAAGACGAAATAAGACATATGCACCACTTATAGAAGGTAGAATACAATCTCCAGCCATGAGTTGAAGGAAGCTCTTAATTTTTCTATGACTAAAGGATTTAGCGGCCAGGGTCAGGCAGCAGAGGATTTTAATAAATGGGTGAGGTCAGCTATTGATATGGTAGCTCCCATTATTAGCAAAATGAAGGAGAGGAGGAAAACGTCTGCCCTATGGTTCTCATAAAGTTTGAAAGACCTCCAATGGCAATGGGTTGAAAGACCACCAACGGTGGAGAATGTTACCTATCTCAGAAGAAAAGGATGAACAAAAAGAGGTAATAAAAAAATACAGAAAGACAAAATCTTCATACTTCCCTCTTAAAACATGATCTGTGATAAATGTACCCAGGGAATTATTTAAGGTGGTGATTGATCTTGCAACGCCATCAGCTCAACAGGAGTCCGAGAACTCTCAAGATTTCTGCAATATGGTCGCCTCGTTTTTTAAGGATAATAACTTGAAGATACTCCCTGAATTCCTAGTCCCTTAGGACTGCACAGCTCTCTTATCTGTGAAAGATGCTTCCTCCGGGCGTGCCCCTATTAATGGCAAATTGTCCTCTTTTTCTAGTTTATAACTCTCTTGAGACAACTCAGGCCCCCAGATGATTCTTGCCCACCTATGGTGATACAGCTTGCACCAGACTTAATTTCTGCTTTTTTTGCGAAATGTTATGTTCAGGTGCTGGAATCTGGAGTCCAGAGTTTATCCCTGGTGCTGTTCTCAGGACACCCCCGCGCCGCACGGCCCCCCAGCTGTGTGTGTGCCCCCTCGCTGCTGCTCATCGTGACGATCTGCCGATTTTTATCCTGTTTGTTCCTGCTCGTTTTTTTCCTGGTATTTGCCTCTGTTTCCCCTGCTGTCTCATTTGTGTTATCTGTACCCTGTATTGCCTCCCCTGGTGATAGCCCCACTCCCCGCTTCCCGCCGCCGTGATCTCGCGGCCCCGCCCCCTTTTCTTCCGTGTCCTCCCCGATCCCGCCTCCCAGCTGCTCCCCCCTCCCACTTGGCCTTAAATGGAGACCGCGTGGCGCAGGTGAGTGTGACCTGTTCTCAGGACACCCCCGCGCCGCACGGCCCCCCAGCTGTGTGTGTGCCCCCTCGCTGCTGCTCATCGTGACGATCTGCCAATTTTTTGCCTGTTTGTTCCTGCTCGTTTTTTTCCTGGTATTTGCCTCTGTTTCCCCTGCTGTCTCATTTGTGTTATCTGTACCCTGTATGGCCTCCCCTGGTGATAGCCCCGCTCCCCGCTTCCCGCCGCCGTGATCTCGCGGCCCCGCCCCCTTTTCTTCCGTGTCCTCCCCGCTCCCGCCTCCCAGCTGCTCCTCCCTCCCACTTGGCCTTAAATGGAGACCGCGCGGCGCAGGTGAGTGTGACCTGCTCTCAGGACACCCCCGCGCCGCACGGCCCCCCAGCTGTGTGTGTGCCCCCTCGCTGCTGCTCATCGTGACGATCTGCCGATTTTTTGCCTGTTTGTTCCTGCTCGTTTTTTCCCTGGTATTTGCCTCTGTTTCCCCTGCTGTCTCATTTGTGTTACCTGTACCCTGTATTGCCTCCCCTGGTGATAGCCCCGCTCCCCGCTTCCCGCCGCCGTGATCACGCGGCCCCACCCCCTTTTCTTCCGTGTCCTCCCCGCTCCCGCCTCCCAGCTGCTCCTCCCTCCCACTTCGCCTTAAATGGAGACCGCGAGGACGCGCAGCGGGCGTGCCGATTGTGCGCCGAAGGTGCGCCACAGGCAAGCCCGTGTGTGCCCGTCCGCGCCTGGACCGCGCCCAGTGCCAGGACCCCTGGCCCCCACCTATGCAAGACGGCCCGACAGACCTACGACGACGCTGCCCTCAAAGCACTCAATGCCGGCCGGAACCCCACCTGCTGCCGGGCCGCCCCGAAACGCATTCACGGACCCTTCACCTGCAGAACCTGGAAGTTCACCTGCCGCCGAACCTGCACCGCACCCGCCAAGCCAAGCTCCAGCAGCGACCTCAAGTGCATCCTTCTCAACACCCGCTCCATCCACAGACACGCCGTGGAACTCTGGAACCTCCTCGACACAACATCACCAGACATCGCCTTCCTCACGGAAACATGGATGAACGCCTCCTCAGCCCCCGACATCGCCATCGCCATCGCCATCCCGGACGGGTACAAGATCATCAGGAGGGACCGCGTCAACCAGACCGGAGGAGGTATCGCCATCGTCCACAAGAACACCATCCGCATCATGACCGACTCCAACGACACCTTCGCCGCCGCCGAGCACCTCCACTTCCAGATTCACACTGACCCAAAGACGACCCTCAGAGGCACCCTCATCTACAGACCCCCGGGACCACGCACACAATTCAGCGAAGACATCACGGACTTCATCAGTCCACACGCCCTCCCCTCCGCCGACTACATCCACCTAGGGGACCTCAACTTCCACCTGGAGAACAACAAGGACCGCAACAACGTCGCCCTGCTGGACAACCTCGCTAACCTCGGACTCAAGCAACTGGTCAACACCCCCACCCATTACACCGGCCACACGCTTGATCCCCTCTTCTCATCCAGCAAGCACATCACCTTCAGCCACTCCACCGGACTCCACTGGACCGACCACAGCTGAGTCCACTTCAGCTTCAGAAAAACCACAACCCACCACCACCCGCAACAGGTTCCTCACAGGAGCTGGAGCAAGATCACCGCCGACCAGCTCACCACCTCCCTCAGCCAGAACCCACCTGCCAGCACAATGGACCCCAACGAAGCAGCCCGCAACTTCACGCAGTGGCTGACCGCCTGCGCCGACGACCTCGCACCACTGAAGAACCCTCCCAGCAGACCCAGAAGCAAGAAGGCCTCCTGGTTCACCGACGAACTCAAGGACTCCAAGAAGACCTGCCGCACCCTCGAGAAAGCCTGGCTCCTCGACCAGACCACTCACAACATGACCGCCCTCAAACACGCCACCCGCAAGCACCACCAGCTCACCCGCACCACCAAGAAGAAATCACTGAAGGAGCGACTGGACAACAACGCCCACGACAGCAAGGAACTCTTCAGCATCGTCAAGGAGTTCCCCAACCCCAGCACCGGCAACAACGACATCACTCCTTCACAAGATCTCTGCGACTCCCTTGCCTCGTTCTTCCACCGCAAGATTGCCGAAATCCACACCAGTTTAGGCACACCATCCACGCACCCAACCGTCCAACCAACGCACCCCACCGCCACCCTCCGCACCTGGACCACGGTGACCACCAATCTCCAACCGACCCCTGCCCCCACCACGTCTTCAACAAGGCCGACTCCACCATCGCACCCCAACTCCGGGACGTCATCAACACCTCCTTCAACACCGCCACCTTCCCGGAGAGCTGGAAGCATGCCGAGCTCAGCGCCCTACTGAAGAAACCAACAGCGGACCCCACCGACCTCAAAAACCTCCGCCCCATCTCCCTCCTCCCTTTTCCTGCCAAAGTCATCGAGAAAATCGTCAACAGACAGCTTGCTGCCTTCCTCGAGACGAACGGATCCCTCGACCCCTTGCAGTCCGGTTTCAGAGCCAACCACAGCATCGAGACGCCCTCATCGCAGCCACCGATGACATCCGAGCCCTGCTCGACAACGGGGAAACAGCGGCACTCATCCTCCTGGACCTCCCTGCAGCGTTCGACACTGTCTGCCACCGCACCCTAGTCCAACGCCTCAGCAACACCGGCATCCAAGAGAAGGCACTGGAGTGGATCATCTCGTTCCTCGCCGGAAGAACACAGAGAGTCCGCCTTCCCCCGTTTCGATCCGAGGCCACCGAAGTCATCTGCGGCGTCCCGCAAGGATCATCACTCAGCCCCACCCTCTTCAACGTCTACATGAGACCTCTTGCTGCCATTGCACGCCAACACAACCTCAACATCATCTCCTACGCCAACGACACCCAGCTGATCCTCTCCCTCACCAGAGACCCCGACACCGCCAGAACCAGCCTACACGAAGGGATGAAAGACGTCACTGAGTGGATGAAGAACAGCTTCTTGAAACTGAACTCAGACAAGACGGAAGTCCTCATCCTGGGACCATCACCCTCTGCCTGGGACGACTCCTGGTGGCCCCCAGCCCTGGGCACCGCCCCCAAGCCAACAGACCACGCACGCAACCTGGGCTTCATCCTGGACTCCTCCCTCTCGATGACCAGACAAGTCAACGCCGTCTCCTCATCATGCTTTCACACCCTTCGCATGCTTCGCAAGATCTTCCGATGGATCCCGACCGAAACCAGGAAGACAGTCACCCAGGCCCTCGTCACCAGCCGACTGGACTACGGAAACACCCTCTACGCCGGAACCACAGCCAAGCTACAGAAAAGACTCCAACGCATCCAGAACGCCTCCGCCCGACTCATCCTGGACATACCCCGACGCAGCCACATCTCCAGCCACCTGAGGGACCTGCACTGGCTCCCCGTCAACAAGAGGATCAGTTCAGGCTCCTCACCCACGCACACAAGTCTCTCCACGACCTGGGCCCCAAGTACCTCAACGACCGCCTGACCTTCTACACGCCCACCCGCCAGCTACGATCTACTAGCCTCGCCCTCGCCGCCGTACCACGCATCCGAAGAGCCACCGCCGGAGGCAGATCCTTCTCCTACCTGGCGGCCAAGACATGGAACTCCCTCCCCACCCACCTTCGGCTGACCCAGGACCACCTCGCCTTCAGGAGACAACTCAAGACCTGGCTGTTCGAGCAGTAGCGGACCCCTTCCCCCAAGCACCTTGAGACCCTTCCGGGTGAGTAGCGTGCTATACAAGTGTTATGATTGATTGATTGATTGATTGATTGAAAGAGGCAAATATTATTCCCCTTAAAAAGAAACCAGATGGGACATTGAAGATTTGAAAAATCTCTATCCTATCTCCCTGTTGCCTGCAATCCTTTTGCTGCCAAGTGGGTCAGGAAGGTACAGTGATTCTAGTAACACTAGATTTATCCATAGTCTTCAACATCATCTCTTCACTGCGATTGGTTCAAAGAAGGCTGCATCAGGGCTGGCTCGGGGACTCTGCCTTAAATCCATTGTAATAATTTCTGGTGAACAGGATCCAGATAGTGAGCTACGGGGACTTCAGGGCTAAACCTTTCCAGCTACCCTGTGGTGTCCAGGAAGGGTCCTCCCTCGGTCCCACATTATTTCATCTTTATGTGGCCCCCCTGGCAAAACTTTTTCACTCCTTTGGGTTTCAGGTTTTGTCCTTTGCAGACAATACCCAAATCATTGTTTCTATATCTGGTGATTGGGAAGCAGCAGACAAGTTTAGGCCTTGTATGGTAGAAGTCACCACCTGGATGAGAGAGACTTGTCTCAAGATGAACGCAGAGAAGACCGAGATTGTGGTTTACAAGATGGAGAACTCCGTTTGGACTGACCACTTGTGGCAGAAACCATGCAGTCCACTACCTGCTCTGGGAACTTCTGCTAAAAACCTAGGGGTGATTTTCGATAACACTCTGACATTCAACTCTCAGGTCAATAGGACAGTGAGCTCCATTTGTGGATCATCAACAGCTTGTAGAAGTTCTTCTCCTTCCACACCAGGGAGTTAAGAGTGTCATTGGTCAGTGCACTGATAATATCTCGTATTTCAAAGTGAACCAGTATTCGCGTAACAAACTTCAGCTCATCCAAAATGCGGCTGGTACTGAGCGTTCCTAAACATCTCTCGGTCAGGGAGGGATTGTGGACACTGCACTGGCTCCCAGTGAAGAAGCGGCTGATCTTTAAAGCTCTTTGTCTGGTTTTTAAGGCCCTCAACCAGCACAGCTCTTATTACTTAGGAACCGTTTTCAACTGGTATCTTCCCAGCAGACATTTGAGATCGGCTGGGCAGAGGAAAGTGATTGTTCCCTGTTTCTGAAAGGCCAGATGAGGTGAGCGTGACTTCTCTGTGGCAGCGGCTAGGATATGGAATACTCACCCTGCACATATTGTTAGCATTATTTCTTACTCCATGTTTCACAAGCATGTGAAACCTGGCTTTTCTCACAACCATAATGGGCTTTGGTGGTCTCCCCGATTTATTCTTGCTGGTTATAGCCTTTGATGCCTTTTGGTTATATGTGCTTTAGAAATTACAACATTACAATTACAAAAAAAAACACTTCTCAATGCTCTGATATAATCTGATGTACTAAGGTGAAATGGTTCTGCGTGTTCATGAAATACACTTTTTGAATTTTTAAGAGACTTTATCATATTTTAATATTTTTGTTGCAAGATGTCTTTAACAATGAAAGTGTTCCTAAAGTTGTGTGCAGAAGGAAACCTTGAAACTGGTGTGGGAGCACAATGCTTCACCTCCCAGCAGAGTCGCCCCTAGGCATCATGGTAGATGCAGTTCAGTTCGCCAAGCGAGTACACTTGGAAAGTCTCTTGAGTGTTTCACCAGGTGGGTGCAGATTAGTGCTGGCCATCTCTGGACACGTGTTTCTGGATTATTATCCGTCATCAGCAGAGATTAGGCAAAATTATTTGGGGTTGCTGAGCAGGCTGCCGTATTCTTGGATCGCAGTATCTCTCCAGGCGCGCAGGTGCCTCTCCACGAGCTCGTCAGCTCAAAGCGGCTCGAGGGAGCCTTTAAACAAGAAACTGGTGTGGGAGCACACTGCTTCACCTCCCAGCAGAGTCGCCCCTAGGCATCATGGTAGATGCAGTTCAGTTCGCCAAGCGAGTACACTTGGAAAGTCTCTTGAATGTTTCACCAGGTGGGTGCAGATTAGTGCTGGCCATCTCTGGACACGCATTTCTGGATTATTATCCGTCATCAGCAGAGATTAGGCAAAATTATTTGGGGTTGCTGAGCAGGCTACCGTATTCTTTGATCGCAGTATCTCTCCAGGCACGCAGGTGCCTATCCACGAGCTCGTCAGCTCAAAGCGACTTGAGGGAGCCTTTAAACAAGAAACTGGTGTGGGAGCACACTGCTTCACCTCCCAGCAGAGTGGTCCCAAGGAATCAGAGTCTATGCAGTTCAGTTCGTAAAGCGAGTACACTTGGAAAATCTCTAGAGTGTTTCACCAGGTGGGTGCAGATTAGTGCTGGCCATCTCTGGACACGTGTTTCTGGATTATTATCCGTCATCAGCAGAGATTAGGCACAATTATTTTGGGTTGGGGAGCAGGCTGCCGTATTCTTGGATTGCAGTATCTCTCCAGGCGTGCAGGTGCCTCTCCACGAGCTCGTCAGTTCAAAGCAGCTCGAGGGAGCCTTTAAACAAGAGGTGGAGCAGTGTGCTTCCACACCAGTTTCTTGTTTAAAGGCTCAGTTCGCGAGGGTTTTGTACCAGTTCGCAATTGTGTTCTACGTCTGGTTCATCATCACAGGTTCCCAGCACCCTCTGTTTCACCACTGCCACCCTCTGTTTCACCCATGCCACCCTCTGGTACATCAATGCCACCCTCTGGTTCATCATCACTGTAGATTATGGGGGGGGGAAGCAAGCACACCTGCCCTGCTTCAACTGACATGAATTAATTTGAGGTTGATTTATTAATGTGTCACTGTTTTAAAATTCCAGTCTGGCTCCTGCTTCCTTATCTGTAATTTGCTTTCTGTTGCAGTGCAATTTTTTTTCCAGGACCTTTGTGGCCTACTTGTAGCTATTCTATGAGCCTGCTGTGAGGGTCATACAATTGTTGCAACTAGCAACTGAACTCCGGAGGGGCCCCAGTCAGGAAGCACTACAGGGAATGGTTACTATTACTAATGATGAGTTTGAACTTTTGCACCTGCTGAGTGCTTTCAGTTTTGCAAAATTCGTTTTTCTGCAGAACAGCAACTGTAATGCCCAAAACAAACATAGGCAACTGAACTCTGGAGGGGGCCCTCAGGAAGTACTACAGGGAATGGTTACTAATGATGAGTGAACCTTTGCACCTGCTGAGTGCTTTCTGCAGAACAGCAACTGTAATGTCCCAAACACACTTACTTATGAAAGTTGATTTCTAATCCAAAAGTGATCCAAAGAGAGTCAAAAGGCCTCAAATCCAAAAAAGTGCAGGCAAATGTCAACATGAGGAGTTATTCTAATAAAAAATCATAATTTTCAGAAGGTCTATGCTGCTTGCTAGTGGATTTCTTGTGCAGAATTGCAAATTTTGTAATTTCGCGAGTGCAAAATTGTTGCTGCCCGCCGCACCTACATGTTCGCAATTGCGAACTCTCGCGATGCGTCGCCAAACTCCAGCGGGATCCCACAGCAAGATCCAAAATGGCGCAGCACTCGCAAAATATCGAGAAAAACAACTCAGCAAATGCTGAATGACGGTAAGTGAACGCCGCACGCCGCAAAATTGTATCACCAAGAAAAAAAATTCCGCTGCGTGCGAATTTGCAAATTTTCAGTAAATTTGCGAGCGTTCGCGGATTGCGAATTTACCGAAAATCCGCAAAATCCGCGAGCGGAACGGATTTTCCGCCCATGCTTAGATATCCACCCGTTTTTTTAATTTGCACGTCGAGCAAAATTGGGCCACAGAAACTACTCGAGTTTGCTGCGCAGGAGAACCAGAGAAAAAGATGCATTTTGTGGTGCGTGTGGTGCGTGCATTTTGTGGTGCATGTGCTTAGCGCTTTGTGCGGTGCTCCCTGGCAAAACCAGGCCTAGAGAGAACCGCGTGGACTGCACATGAACCGCACAGCTCCCATGGTGCACGTGATGCTCACTGGAGTGGAACCAGGAGTGGAACCAGATGTTGTCGTCGCGATCAGGTGAAGGTGGACGCTTGTCTCTGCAGCCACGTGGGCAAGGTGGTGTCTTTGACGACCAGGATGGAGGCACGAGCTGTCCCACGCAGGTTCTTGCTGTCGACGGTGTCGGCTTCGGATTCGGAGTCAACAGGCCTTGGCAAAGGCAACCCAGGCGGTGAGTGGAAACGGCGTCTGGAGTACACCAGGAGGGTCTGGGGTGCTCCTCTTTTGGGAGGGAGCAAGGGCCAGTCTGGAGCAACCAGACCAGCAGTGACGATTTCGGAGTTCGTCGTCTAGGAGGTCACTAGCCAGCCGGCAAGTGACCAGACAACACGTCGAGCAGCAAACAGGCAGAAGGGCCCCACGCAGATCTCGTGGATGCTGGAGGGCTGGTCTTCGGTGCAGGAGCTGCTCGGGGTCGGGGCTTCTCAGTCCCCAAAGCACTTGGACGAGGATACCTCTGAAGTCGTGCTGGAGCGAAGTGCTGCTTCTTTCAAGATGGCCGGTCCCACGTGTCTCGTCGCACCCACGGATCTCAGCTGTGCTGCAGATGTAGGTAGAGGTCAAAGAGGTCTGGGAATCCAGGTCTCGTTGGGCTCTGAAGTCTGGATCCTTGCAGGAAGACGACAAAGGGAAGCCGCTGGACGCTGATGGTGCCTGGATGTGCAGGGTGGACACTCCTTGCCCACAAGGGAGATTTCTTCAGTCTTCTGTGGAGCAGAACGTCGAAGTCCAGAGTTTCTTCTTGTAAAGTTGTTCAGGATAATCTAATTTGGAATGGGACCAGCTCCTACCTTTATCCGGCTAAAGGGGGCTGTACTACGACTAGGTCCCTCCTCTGGGTGGGACCAGAAGGGGGGTGGTTACACCCCCTATCCTTTGTCCGGTCTTGCGCCAGCTCTGGGGCTGGAGTGCCCCAGGAAGTGGTTTAGACCAGTGTATGCACAGGGACACCTTGTGTGCCCCAGGCATGTCTCATTCCTTCCAGCCCTGTCCTACCTAATACACAAAATCCTGTCTGGGGTGGTGCTAGCACCTCCCAAGGCAGGAAACCCTTTGTCAAAGCCTCCCTCACTGGAAGGACTCCCAGCAGCAGGAGGTCAGACTTGTGTCTGTGGTGGCTGCATCCATTTTGTGATGCTGAGGCTCGAGTTAACTTTAACCGGGGTTCACAGTTACATACATGTCGTGTCCCTCTAGAAGGGTGGAATGCTACCCCCGTCGCCAGAATTGGCGAGGGGGTAGTATTCCAATTCGTATGACACCTTACTCGACATGTTTTGATAATGCTATACCAAAGTTAGCAATAACCGCGAGGATTATAATGCACTTAAGAGTATATGGTAGAGCGTTATCATGCAAACAGCTAAAGGACTTGGTTCTGAAAGCTGCAGACAGGCTCAGCTCATGCTAGAGCACCATCTCACATAATTCCAAGCACTCTGCCTTTAGGATTGATAAGGCCTGCCATAGGAGTGACTGATAGGAGGATATGTGTCCATTTTAGGGTTAGATATAGCAATACTATATCTAAAGCAAAGGGTGATTACACCACCTTGCCCCAGCTGATTGATCAGCCAGTTGTGTTAGATTTGGATGGCCAGCCAGGGGTGGCATAATACATGCTGCAGCCCCTGGTAGGCCCTGGGTGCACCTATGCCCTGGGTACCTAAGATACACTGTACAGGGACTGATAAGGTGACTCAGTATCCAATTAGATATGCACTTAAGGTACATGGTTGTCAATTTAGAGAGAGCACAGCTAGGCTGTGGGTCTGATTAGCAGGCCCACAGCCAGGGAAAGTCGTAAACCAGAGAAGCAAAAAGCAAAAATCGGGGGTGACCATAGGATTGCAGACCCTACTCTCCTACATAAGCCCCCCCCAAACTTAGGGACATTAAACTAACCTTGACCAGGTGAGTCTTCTTGTTCTAAGTGGAAGTACCTGGAGAGACCATCTGCATTGCCATGGTCAGTCCCTGGTCTGTGCTCCACTGTAAAGTCCATCCCCTGTAGGGAAATGGACCACCTAAGAAGTTTGGGGTTTTCACCCTTCATTTGATTTAGCCACAAGACGGGCCACAAGACGGGCTGTGAAGTGAGTTCCAAACAAGTATGGCCTCAACTTCCTCAGGGCCCAAACCACAGCAAAGGCCTCCCTCTCAATAGCTGACCAACGTTTCTCTCTAGGGGTCAGCCTTCTACTTATAAAAGCAATGGGCTGGTCATGACCATCAATATTCAGTTGAGATAGAACAGCTCCCACACCCAACTCAGAAGCATCTGTTTGGACAATGAAAGGTTTGGAGTAGTCTGGACTCTTGAGAATAGGTGCAGTGCACATGGCCTGCTTTAGGTCATCAAATGCCTTTTGACAGCTAACTGTCCACTGAACTTTCTTTGGCATTTTCTTACTTGTCAGGTCATTAAGTGGAGTCACAATGGTTCCATAATTTCTGACAAATTTCCTATAGTAACCAAACAGGCCCAAGAAAGCTCTGACCTGTGTCTGGGTGGTTGGAGGAGCCCAGTCCTTTATGGCCTGTATCTTGCTCTCCAAAGGTTGAACTTGGCCTCCACCTACAAGGTGGCCCAAGTATACAACTTGACTCTGCCCTATCTGGCACTTAGTAGCCTTGATAGAGAGGCCTGCCTTTTGCAGGGCCTCCAAAACTTTTATCAGGTGAATCAGGTGATCCTCCCAGGTGGAGCTAAAGACAGCAATATCATCTAGATATGCTGCACAGAAGTCATCCAGCCCAGTGAGAACTTGGTTCGCCAACCTTTGAAAAGTGGCAGGTGCATTTTTCAAACCAAAGGGCATCACCACAAGTTGGTAATGACCTCCTGGGGTAGAAAATGCAGTTTTGGCCTTGGCGTCCTCAGCTAACCTGATTTGCCAATAACCAGCTGTCAGGTCAAATGTACTCAAGCATTTGGCAGAAGCCAATTTATCTATGAGTTCATCTGCTCTTGGTATTGGATGGGCATCTGTCTTAGTTACAGCATTGAGACCCCTGTAGTCTACACAAAACCTCATCTAAGCTTTTCTGGTAACCCTTTTATCATCAATTTTAGGGTCTTGTTGAATCTCTCCACAAGCCCATTGCACTGTGGGTGATAGGGGGTGGTGAATTTGTAATTGACACCATACTCCTTCCACATTGCAGTCAAGTATCCTGATATAAAGTTTGCACCTCTGTCAGAGACAACCTCCTTAGGAAACCCCACTCTGGAGAAAACTCCAAGTAGGGCCCTAGCCACAACAGGAACTGTAGTGGTCCTAAGGGGAATAGCTTCTGGATACCTGGTGGCAGGATCCACTACCACCAGTATAAATCTGTGCCCAGATGCTGTTGGTGGGTCCATTGGTCCAACAATGTCAATCCCCACTCTTTCAAAGGGTACCCCCACCACAGGTAGTGGTATAAGGTGGGCCTTTGTGGTGCCACCTGATTTGCCACTGGCTTGGCATGTGACACATGACCGACAAAACTCTTTAGTGTCTTCAGACATATGAGGCCAGTGAAAGTGAGGGACAAGCCTGTCCCAAGTCTTGTTCTGGCCTAAGTGACCTGCAAGGGGAATCTCATGGGCCAAGGTAAGAAGGAAACCTCTCAGAGACAAGGGGATGACCAGCCTCCTGGTAGCACCAGGCTTGGGGTCTCTTGCCTCAGAGTAAAAGAGTCCATCATCCCAGTACACCTTGTGGGTACCTGTGGCATTCCCTGCAGCCTCAGCAGCAGCCTGCTGTCTGAGGAGTTCAAGAGAGGAACAGTCTAACTGTGCCTGCCTCAAGTCTGCCCTGGAAGGTCCCCCTGTCCCAAGAAACTCAACCTGTTCAGGCTCAAGCTCTTCTAGGACAGTTCCTTCTGGGGTCTTTGGGTCAGCCTCCTGAGAGGGCTGATCCTCACCTTGAGGCAGAGGGGAAGACGCTGTCTTAACCCTACTGCTCTTTCTCTTGGAAAGTGTCTGGTCCTTTGTTCCAGGATCCAGCACTTGTTCAGCTGGGCATTTTTTGGCCTGTGACCTAGTCACAGCAAGGACATGTGCTGACAAACCTAACATTTCCACATGAGTCCTATACTCCACATCTGACCATAAGGAGGATTCCAAATCATTGCCCAAAAGACAGTCCACTCGGAGGTCTGAACTAACTACAACCCTTTTGAGGCCAGTTACCCCTCCCCAGGAGAAATTAACAAGTGCCATACTATGGTTGGTAGTGACATTGCTAGCATGGGTCACTAGGTAGTCTGAACCTAGTATTGCCTGTCCAGGGTCCACAAATGCTGGTGACACCATAGTGACACTGGTACAGGTGTCCCTGTAGGCCTGAGCCATTTTTCCATTGATTAAAGGTGTTTGCCTGTACTTGCCCAGAGTACTGGGACTTATTGTAGGGGTCATATCCATGTCCCTAGTACAAACAAGAACAGCCTGAGTAGGTACTCTGACTAGGTCAGAGCCCGCCTCAGATACCAAGGTTAACCCCACTATAGCCTTGGGAGGAGCACTACCACTACTAACTGTGCTAGGGGGTGCAGGTGCCTTAGGGGCAGTAGTGGTAGGAGCTGGGCCTTTCTTGGTGCACTCACTAAACCAGTGAGTTTTACTTTTACAGTATTGGCACCATGGTTTTCTCTGACCATCATTCTTCTTCTTTTGGGAATTCTGGGACCCACCCTCCTTAGATTGTTGGGGCCCTGTTGAGGACTTCTGGTCATTTTGCTTATTCTCATTACCCTTCTGGTCTGCTTTCTTCTGGCACCCACCCTGGTTCTGGTTCTGCTGCTTGACCCTTGTCCTGACCCATCTGTCTGCCTTCTTTCCCAATTCTTGGGGAGAGGTCAGATCTGAGTCAATAAGGTGCTGATGCAACAACTGATTCTGACAATTACTTAAGATTTGCTCTCTCATAATTAGATTATACAATCCTGTGTAATCAGTAACTTTACTTCCTAGTAACCAGCCTGCAAAAGCCTTAGTGGCACAATCAACAAAGTCAGCCCAATCCTGAGGCTGAATTTTCTGGGTGTCTCTGAACAGCAACCTGTACTGCTCAGTTGTTAAGCCAAACCCATCAATCAGTGTATTCTTCATGACTTGGTTGGTAATTGGGAGGAGCACTACCACTACTAACTGTGCTAGGGGGTGCAGGTGCCTTAGGGGCAGTAGTGGTATGAGCTGGGCCTTTCTTGGTGCACTCACTAAACCAGTGAGTTTTACTTTTACAGTATTGGCACCATGGTTTCCTCTGACCATCATTCTTCTTCTTTTGGGAATTCTGGGACCCACCCTCCTTAGATTGTTGGGGCCCTGTTGAGGACTTCTGGTAATTTTGCTTATTCTCATTACCCTTTTGGTCTGCTTTCTTCTGGCACCCACCCTGGTTCTGGTTCTGCTGCTTGACCCTTGTCCTGACCCATCTGTCTGCCTTCTTTCCCAATTCTTGGGGAGAGGTCAGATCTGAGTCAATAAGGTGCTGATGCAACAACTGATTCTGACAATTACTTAAGATTTGCTCTCTCATAATTAGATTATACAATCCTGTATAATCAGTAACTTTACTTCCCAGTAACCAGCCTTCAAAAGCCTTAGTGGCACAATCAACAAAGTCAGCCCAATCCTGAGACTGAATTTTCTGGGTGTCTCTGAACAGCAACCTGTACTGCTCAGTTGTTAAGCCAAACCCATCAATCAGTGTATTCTTCAGGACTTGGTAATTGTTAGCATCCTCAGCTCTAGTAGTGAGGAGCTTATCTCTACCTTTACCTTCAAAGGAGAGCCACAGTATAGCTGCCCACTGACTCTTGGGGATGCACTGGACAGTGCAGGCCCTCTTCAGAGCAGTCATCCATTTGTGGATGTCATCCCCTTGCTTAAAGGGGACACTATTTTATTCAGGTGTCTAGTATCAAAACTCCTGTCTTTATCTCTAGGGATAATGCTGCCACCAGTGGCGTCTACCCAACTCAATTTCTGCTCCCTGGCAAAGGCAAGTCTTTCTTTGGCAAGGGCAAGTTCTTCCCTCTCAATCCTCAGATTGACTTCCCTCATCTTAGCTTCATGCTCTCTTCTCTGAGGGGATGTCATCCCTCTCATCCCTCTCTGAGAAGATGCCTGAGAGACATGGGTGTGAATAGATCTGTTAGAGCCTCTGGAGTGAGACCTAACTCGTCTATTCCCAAGGTTAAGCCTGCCTAAGGATAGGCCTGGGGCTCCCCCAGTTCCATTCTCATGTATGCTTAAGTTGGCCCTGGTAAGTCTGCTGACTCCTCCCTGACCATCGTTTACCTCTCCATCAGATGAGTCTCCATCTTCCTCCACTTCATCAGTTTCAGGGAGATTAGAGCCCTCCTCTACTGGGGGTATGGTTCCCTCTGTAGGGTCAGATGGGCCTGGATTAGAAGCCCTTCTGGCATCAAATGTCTCTAAGAGACCTATCAGAAAAGGAATTGTAGGGTTAGAACCCTGTTTTAGTTTCCTGGAGGTACACAATTGTCTCATCTCCTGGAAGCTAAGGGCTGCATATCTTGACATGACCTGTGGAGGGTCAATATCACCAAGGGGAGCCACTGTGTTCTCTCCTGTGATAGACATGCTTTTCTAGTGAGGTGTAAGTGGTGCACTTACCTACACTATGGGTTTACCTACTGATCCCTTGCTAAGAGTTGTAGTCAGGGTGTGCTACTCCCTTTCTACTACAACAGCTGGTTCAGTAGAACTCAGAGTATTTCTAAGCTTGTTATATGTACCTATGGTACCTTATGTAATCTTTCAAATGATATCTCAAGATTATATTTGGTAAAAACAACAGCAAGCTCAAATCCCACCGATGCCACCAATGTGAGAAGTTGGCCTGATATATGATGTTCACTAGTTCTAGTGATCACCCTGTATCAGTCCAAACAACCCTTATGGTGATTGGTTGTAAGTCAACCTTATAGACCAGCTATCCTAATGGTAGCATGGACAAAGCAGTCTTAGACTAAACTCTTTTGGCATGTGAAGCCAGCTGTTTTAGCACATATAACCCCTTGAATACCAAGTGACAGGACACCACACAGGTTGTTATGAAAATAAACAAGTATTTATTAATTAACATACACCTCTGAACTCTTTATGAGATCAGAGGGCTAAGCACATGACAATCTCTTAGGAAAAATACGTTTAAGTTGCACAAATTACAATGGTGCCCTATGGGCACGACAAACCATATACTAAGTAAGTGGAATGTGAAAGTCGATAAAAGGAATGGAGCTGTCCAGAGGCTGTAGGATCATTGGCTCCACACTATACTAACTCTAGGTAGGTAATAGGAGGCCCACGGAACGCGTGTGCAGAGTGTGAACTCACACGCGAGATGCGTAACAGTGTCTATGGACAGCACAGTTCAAGAAAAAGGTGAGTACGGGCAATCCTGACTAGGTAGAACTAAAAGGACTGTGGAACTGGACACTAGGAGAGTCAAGCTACCCTTGAGCACCGAAATGCTCGTGTTACCTCACCCACGGGCTGCGGGTGCATACGTGCCAAGTCGTGTCGGGTTCCGGTGTTGAAGTCTATGGAGCCTGGAAGAAAAGATGCTGCAGGCGATCAGGAGGAAGATGTCCGGTGTGATCCAAGGGGGGATCAGTGAAGAGAAGAACCTGAAAGCAGAGGGGGCAATGTTCGAAGTCACTAGCCAGTGACTGGAGTGGAACCAGTAGTGGAACCAGATGTCGTCGTCGCGATCAGGTGAAGGTGGACACTTGTCTCTGCAGCCACGTGGGCCAGGTGGTGTCTTCGATGACCAGGATGGAGGCACGAGCTGTCCCATGCAGGCTCTCGCTGTCGGCGGTGTCGGCTTTGGATTCGGAGTCAACAGGCCTTGGCAAAGGCAACCCACGCGGTGAGTGGAAACGGCGTCTGGAGTGGACCAGGAGGGTCCGGGGTGCTCCTCTTTTGGGAGGGAGCAAGGGCCAGTCTGGAGCAACCAGACCAGTAGTGAAGATTTTGGAGTTCGTCGTCTAGGAGGTCACTAGCCAGCCGGCAAGAGACCAGACAACGCGTCGAGCAGCAAACAGGCAGAAGGGCCCCACGCAGATCTCGTGGATGCTGGAGGGCTGGTCTTCGGTGCAGGAGCTGCTCGGGTCAGGGCTTCTCAGTCCCCAAAGCACTTGGACGAGGATACCTCTGAAGTCGTGCTGGAGCGAAGTGCTGCTTCTTTCAAGATGGCCGGTCCCACGTGTTTCGTCACATCCACGGATCTCAGCCATGCTGCAGATGTAGGTAGAGGTCAGAGAGGTCTGGGAATCCGGGTCTCGTCAGGCTCTGAAGTCTGGATCCTTGCAGGAAGACGACAAAGGGAAGCCGCTGGACGCTTTGGGGCTGGAGTTCCACAGGAACTGGTTTAGACCGGTGTATGCACAGGGACACCTTGTGTGCCCCAGGCATGTCTCATTCCTTTCAGCCCTGTCCTACCTAATACACAAAATCCTGTCTGGGGTGGTGCTAGCACCTCCCAAGGCAGAAAACCCTTTGTCCAAGCCTCCCTCGCTGGAAGGACTCCCAGCACCAGGAGGTCAGACTTGTATCTGTGGTGGCAGCATCCATTTTGTGATGCTGAGGCTCAAGTTAACTTTAACTGGGGTTCACAGTTACATACATGTCGTGTCCCTCTAGAAGGGTGGAATGCTACTCCCGTCGCCATAATTGGCGAGGGGGTAGTATTCCAATTCGTATGACACCTTACTCGACATGTTTTGATAATGCTATACCAAAGTTGGCAATAACCTCGAGGATTATAATGCACTTAAGAGTATATGGTATAGCGTTATCATGGAAACAGCTAAAGGACTTGGTTCCAAAAGCTGCAGACGGCTCAGCTCATGCTAGAGCACCATCTCACATAATTCCAAGCACTCTGCCTTCAGGATTGATATGGCCTGCCATAGGAGTGACTGATAGGAGGATATGTGTCCATTTTAGGGTTAGATATAGGAATACTATATCTAAAGCAAAGGGTGATTACACCACCTTGCCCCAGCTGATTGATCAGCCAGTTGTGTCAGATTTGGATGGCCAGCCAGGGGTGGCATAATACATGCTGCAGCCCCTGGTAGGCCCTGGGTGCACCTATGCCCTGGGTACCTAAGGGACACTGTACAGGGACTGATAAGGTGACTCAGTATCCAATTAGATATGCACCTAAGGTACATGGTTGTCAATTTAAAGAGAGCACAGCTAGGCTTTGGGTCTGATTAGCAGGCCCACAGCCAGGGAAAGTCGTAAACCAGTGAAGCAAAAAGCAAAAATCGGGGGTGACCATAGGATTGCAGACCCTACTCTCCTACATTGGGCCTATCAGGTCACATTTTTAGCCCACTGGTAAATTTAGCCCCAAGCAGCTGTGGAGCGGAGTTGCCAGGTTATTTATAATAAAGCTATAAAAAGTAAACTAATTTGTATACGGAATCCTTGTTGCATCTTAGTTAGCTATATTGAAGTATCACAGCTTTCCACAAAGAAATAGATTGGGTAAATGTACAACAACTAACCAAAACCACAAATTAGTTTCAGAAATAAAGAACGTACAGCATATGGTCCAAGGCAAGTCAGACTCAACTACTCCTGAAGTCACAAACACCGGCGGTACAGAGCAATGAAATCTGGAGAAATATGGCAAAAAAATCAACTTCCTTATGTGGACAATATGTAAAGGGCATCTCTACTACCCAATACCTCTGAATTCCTTCGCATGAACACCATGCACCTCCATGCAGAATCAGTCAAGAACAAGTAGCAATATTTGCTTCCTGACTTTCAAAATGTGGGTAAACGTATCGTTTTATGCTTCTTTAATGGAAAGTTACTCTATCCAGGACTATTTTCAACTCATCGTGTGAGGGATAAGGAAACAAACCACTTTAGTGCTGCACATTCTCAACTGAATTAGCCACTGCATGTGTAACCCCACCACTTTAAGAGAAATGTCACCACCACCACATCCTGGCCAAAAATTGTTTAGTTCTATGCAGTGCCCGCGATCGATCCCAAATGTTGATCTTCTTCCGCCCTTCCATAATGAGAAGTTGTGTGCTATGATTCAGTAGTGAGTGTAACAGAGGAACATACCCTCTCACACCAATCATCCCTCACCACAATATCTTTGAAAGAAAATTGTGTTTCTTGAGTATCACAAATGTTTATGCATGAAAGGTGAGCCCCAGGTCTTTAGTCTGCATTTTTAACGAATATCTTCCATTTTCACTGCTCTAATTTTCAGGTGGTTATGGGAGTCCTCCAGATTGGGTTCATCGTAGTCTATTTATCAGACGCCTTAATTAGTGGCTTTACCACAGCGGCCGCCATTTTGGTCTTGGTCTCACAGCTGAAATATGTCTTTGGCTTGACGGTCAGGGGCTACAGCGGCGTTCTTGCCGTTATCTATGTGAGTATCTTTCATCTACTCTCTGTTTAAAAAAATATACATTATTTCTACTATTGGAAAAGTCTGTCTGGAACATTCTAAATCTAACACAAGGCAATTTATCTCTGTCAGTGAAATTAAATTTTGCTCTTATGAGTAATCTAGACGTGCAGCTGCAATGCAATTTGAATGGTTTCCCAATTAATTCTCCCATATGTGACCCTGTAAAATATACAAAAACATTAATTATCCACTTTTGACAGAACTGAGTAAGTTTGGTGCCCAATTTGAAATGGGAGAAAGTAATGTCGAGTTTTCAGATTCCCTTGGGTAAGCTTTCCTCAGGCAAATTTGCAGGTGGTCATATTCACAACCTCGTGGATTCTCCTTTTAGGAAGTAGGAGTGAAGGCAGACACCCCTCTGGGCTCTGTACTTTAATGCTGAAAGAGCCCACCAGGAAGACCAATCAGAGCACGGTTGACACACTTCATAACTCGAGTCTGTCCAAATTATTGCTTTTTCATACCTTCCTTTATGTCACCCTCTGCCTTCTTATCCGTGAACAGGCAAACATTTGCAAAACCTCTTTAAGTCCCTAAAACCCCTTCTCTGTTTACCCTAGAAAGGAACGAACAGTCGAAATAACATGTTTAAAATCAATAGCTTTGCATCACTACAACAACAACTCTCTTACAGGTAGACTCCAAACCTCCAGTTGCCTACCCGGTTATTGCGCCTGCACCTTTGCACTCAAAAGCAAGTTACACCAACCCAAATGAATACACACAACCGAGAAAAGAAAAGTTATTAGCATGAAAACCATTTAAATTTGTAATCGGCTGCTTGCTCTACACACCAATATGACAGACATGTAATTAAATATTTCGAGATCTTGGATTTTGAGGAATCCAATAACCATCTCAATTCAATCATCTAAGCTCCTAGTAGATTTTAAAATATTGCTTCATGTATAGTTTACAATTATGAATAATATACAATGGCACAACAGTAATTTATCGAGCAATTGAACCCACAGCCATCATCACATATCCAAAACAGTGCAGCACTTAAACAGGAATCCATTACCACAATTTTATCTCAAACGATGCACACTGGGTGTAGTTTGCTAAGTAACGCTTCGCGAAGCTACACGAACTGCACTTCGCACTACGCGAAATACTACGCTTAGCACTACGCGAACTGCGTAGTGACCTGTTCGCACTGTGCAAGATGCCATTTTCAATGATTGCACAGTGTGGACAAGCATCCAGCACTGTGCAATCATTGAAAACGGCATCCTGCACAGTGCGAGCTGTAGTTTTCTGCCGCTCTAGTAGATTTTTACTTGAGCGGCAGCTTTCTCAACGCAGACTGGTAGTTTCTCATCGCGAGTGGTCACGAGCATACGCGACCACTCGCAATGAGAAACCTGACCTCCCGGCGTTGAGAATCTCGTCGGGAGGTTTATTTTCCACGCTCGCGATCAGCAACTTGATGTTGCTGATCGCGAACGAGGAAAAAGTCTCGCTGGCATGTCATTTTTCTTGCTCGTGGTCGCCAACTTGACGTTCCTAACCGCGAGCAAGGAAAAAATGTCCGCTGCACTACGCTACGTTACGTGCAGTTCGCGTAATGCGAAGTAGCGCAAACTTCGCAAGCTTAGCGTAGTGCTTCGCCCAGGCCTACTTCATTTTCTCTTTTTGTTCATACATACTCTCCAATCTGCCTCAAGAACATACAGCCAATTCAGTTACTAACCTCCTAGTAGAATCCGGCATTGTAATATCTGGCAAAACTGCAAATCCAAAACTCCTTTCTTACCCCAAACCAGGCAAATAAAGCTCAATTTCTACAGGAAATCTTTTGGGGACCTGTAAGGAATTGGATTGTTGGTTGACTGAGGTGTGAGCCCTTGTCAAGCAGCAACCACAATCCTTGTCAGGGTGAGGCACAAGCCAGCCCTATACTAACCTATTCTCAACACTCTATCTTGGCACCGAGCAGCCAGCCTTAATTTAGAGTCAATTTATAAAGTATTTGTACAACACAAACAGTCATAAAGTGAAAAACACCACACAAAAAGGATCCCACACCAAGTAAGAAAACCTGAAATATGCAATTTTAAAGATTGAAGGGAAACTATTGTCGAACAGCGCAAAGTGCCAACTGTGTATATCTGAATGCACCGGACAGCGGTAAAGTCACACATGCAGGCTGACAACGATGGAGCACAGGCCAGGTACAGGGACCCATTTAAGACCACTGAACAGAGTACCTTAAATCCTGATTTGCCCAGCATTGCAAGGATCCGAGCCGAAGATGTGTCACACACCCAAACAGTGCGTCCGTTCTAAGAAGCGGCAAGACTGGGATGCAAGGGTCTGCGTCGTTGTCGAAAATCCTGTTGACGGGGCTTGCGATGCGAAGTCCAACATCCAGGATGCAGTGAGCAGTCAGGGTGATGTGTCCATTCCGAGAAGCTGTAAGGCTGCGTGACGGAGTCCGTCATTATCATCAAGGCTGCTGTCAATGAAGGATGTGATTGCTTGTGCCCAGAATGCATCACACAGTGGTGGTTCCGATGAGACTGTAGAGGCGATGTCGGTTTTTACTACGGGTCAAATCCACACAGCAGCGCTGCACCACAGTTCTGCTTGGGATTGTGCTGTGCAGCAGAAGAGATGTGTCTGTTTCACTGGATTTACAGAGGCTGGCAGAACACTTTACACCCACTTCCCAGGGTCAGGACTAGGGTGGTACCACTTAGCAGGGCAGACTCACAGATGGCAGAGTTCAGGTGCAGGTGCAAGGTTGTTGGAAGACTGTTGTGTCCCTGAGGCTTCTGATCAGAAGGCCAGCCACCCCGTTCCTCTGGGTTCAAGAGATGCCGTGCCAGTCCTTCTCACCCAGGCAAGAGGGCTTCAGGAAGCAGTTCAGCACAGCAAGGCAGCAGTCCTTCAGAGGAGCAGTCCAGTAGAGTGGCAGTCCTTTCAGCAGCACAGCAGTTCTTCTTCCTGGTAGAGTATCCATGGGTACAGAAGTATACTGAAGATTTGGTGACTGAGGTCCAGTATGTATACCCATGTGTGCCTTTGAAGTGGGGAGAGGATTCTAGAGGCATGCCTTTAAAGTGCACAGGTGCCCTGCCTTCCTTGCCCTGGCTGCAGACTAATCTCAAGGGGTACAAAGCCCTTTGTGTGGAGGCAGGACACACCCTATTCAAGTGTAAGTGGACCAGTTCCTCCCACCCATCCTGCCAGTGATGGCCCATCCAGTCACACCTATACTCCCCATTGTGTGTAGCTGTCTAGGACAAATACAGAAAGCCTAAGTGTCAACTACACCCAGTCATGTGACTCACAGTCAGGCTACAGACACTGAGATATCAGGCAGGAAAATGGCAACTTTCTATAGGTGGCATTTTCAAAACGGTAATTTAAAATCCGACTTCACCCTAAGTTAGGATTTACCTTTACAATTCCAAAGACACCAAACATGAACGGGTTACATGTTCCCATTTGGAAATTACAGCTTCTTAAATATAATAAAGTAACTCTAATGTTCCTTGATAGGAGAGGAAGGCATTGCAGTAGTGAAGAACAAACTTAAGTTTTTCATTACCAGGACATGCAAAACTTAAAAGTACATGGCCTACTTTTTAAATACATTGCACCCTGCCCTTTAATCTATCCAGGGCCTACCCTAGGGGGAGGCATATGTACTTTAAAAGGAAGGTTTAGGCCTAGCAGAAGGTTTATTTTGCCATGTTGAAATGGCAGTTTAGAACTGCACACATGGAGACTGCAATGGTAGGCCTTTATAAAGGTTAAAGTGCTACTTAAGTCATTGGCACAATCAAATAAGTGTTGAAGGCCCACTAGTAGCATTTAGGTTTTAGGCACTGGGCACAGGTGATGGTGCTTTTCTAGGGACTTACATGTAAATTAAATGTGCCAATTGGGTATAGGCCAATCGACCATGTTTTAAGAATAGAGCAAAAGCACGTTAGCACTGATTAGTAGTGGTAAATTTTAGAGAGTACTAGAGCGAGCAAAAATGAAGTCAGAAAAACAAGAGGTCTGAAGGCAAAAAGTAAGGGGGAAAACCACGCCAAGGATGTCAGGTCTAACAGGACCTCATAAAGAGGAGATATTCTAATGCAACCCATTCTCTGCTGCCAAAACGTAGTGGGCGCCCAACCACAATAATTAAGTGAACCCCAATAATATAGATACCCCAGCTTTTACCTAGGGAATTCACTCCTTGATTCTGTTGATCTTACGGCTACAGACCCCACCCTCTTTCCTTTAACTCATCAAATTAAGAGAGTATGTTTCAACATAATCAAAATAGTAACCGGGACCACTCAATATCTGAGTTCTAAATTAGGTAATACGTTTTAAAAAAATTATTTAAAGAAATATTAATAACACTTTACAGAAAAATGTAGCAAATGTCATGGAAACCCATATACAGAGGAAAAAATCAGAATACTAATCCGTATTTGATGAGGTAAATCTCCAGGATTAAGGGCCTGATTACGATTTTGGCGGTCTCTCTGCCATCCTGCTGCAGTGGCAGTCCCAAGACCTCTGTCAAGTCCACAGTCTCGCGCCTGCCATTTTTTGATGTCACCTCCGGCCCATCGGCAGTGTTTCTGAAGGCGGGGATATTTTTTTTATATGTTTTGATGAAGGTGTGTACATTTTGACTAAACAAATGTAAAATGTACACATATGCATGACACATGTGAAAAAATACATTGTACGAGTAATTTTCCATTGCTGGAGCCCGGACCCAATTTGCCCAGTCCAGTCAATGAGAGAAAAGTGCAAAATGGACTTACCTGGATTTCGGTGTCGACAGGGTAGTTTTATCTAGGGGCAACTTGCTGCTGTGAAGTGGGGCCCTGTGCGAAGGGGACTACCTAGATGACTGAAGGGAAAAGAAGGAAATGGGTGAGTTTGCTCCCCATTTCCTTCGATTCTGCCGACTCGAAGCAAGTAGTCTCCCCGCCATGTTGGCTCAGCAGAAAGGCACTTCATAATCCGGACAAAGAGAACCTTGTCTGTACCACCCTCTGACAGCTGCTTTTCCCCTTACCACCATTGAGGCGTTCAGCAAATGGCTGCCGCAGTTGGGGGGGACACCAGCGCCCTTTCCTTCAGCAACCCTCCATTTTCATAATACAGTAATACAGTGGGCGGACTTCCAAATAGGAATCTGACACTGTTTCAACAGCGGGGCCATTTCCTCCAAGAAAGTAATCAGGCCTTAAGTGGCAAGCTCATAACGAGCATAAATAGAATTGTAAGGAAGGAAAATTTAAAATCATTCAGACACAGTCTCGGGAGGAAAATGAGAAGTCACCATGATCCCTCGAAACCAGGGTTTTTTAATACACATATTATGCAAAAACAACTAACAAAACTGCTGAGTCTGCATGGCATGATCATGCTCAGTTCACACTGAACAAATCAGCAATTCTTAACACTAACCTATTTCTTAAGGTAACGTGGAAATACAATGTGAAACATTCTCCACAAATGCTGCTACAAAAAAGTGTTTTCTACAGACCTACATTGGAACTTCCTGTGGAAGTCTTTAAAAATGATACACAGGAAACACAAAGGAAGTTTCATTCACAATACATTTTTTCTATACAAGAACATCACTGACATCACACTTGTTATGGTCCACAGAAACTATGAGGAGAGATTTTTTTTGTGGATCTCTGATTGGGAGGGGGAAATGAGCAGGAGAAGGATAAACAAAACATTAGAAACTGCTCCCATTTCTAATAAAAATTGTGTCCAACTTGAAAATGTGACATGACTAATCAATGTTTTAAACACACTTGTGAATCATATTTCTTTGTCGTTTGAAGTGCAATATCACTAGTTCATCAGTTATAACCATATACAACCTAGAAATTATTAGCTTGCGCAAATAATTTGTCACACAAAATTGTGTATCACGAAAAGCTTTAACATCTTCACTGAGTAACCATGTGTGTCTTAATGTTACATTAAGAGTATGAAAGATCTTAAAATACAATACACAAATAAATATGGGACTTTCAGTGGGTAAAATCGTTTTGAGTATTATTTCCCTTCTTTCTTTCTGGGCACATTGCATGCAGTGCGCTGTGCACACAAATAAGTGTGAACATTTGCTTCTAGGGACTTGTGTCTTCATAGTGACTTTTGGTGTTAAAATCAGTGGCGTAACACAGCCCAGTACGCTGGCCGGAGAGGTCCTGATTGAGTCCGAGGGGGCACCTCACATGCCTTTCAGGGAGGTGAAGGAAGTGACCCAACTAGGGTCACCCGGGTCACTCATGACCTCCTCTAGCCTTCCAAGAAATGAAGAGTCGATGACGCAGTAGAGAATACAATCTAACTGGTTTATTCACAAAGTACACTGCCGTGGAGTCCAGTCTGACCAGCCTCCTATGATGGCTGATGAGGGACTGAATCTAACAAGCATAAAGTTACATTATGTAGCAGAGCCCACAAAGACCCACCCATTATGGATAAACACTGGTAGATATCTTAATACAATGGGGGGGTACAGAACATCATTTTTGATTCCATAGCCTGGTGCTAGCTATCTAATGCCCATGGTCGTCTGGCTTATCCTCCCAACCAGACAGGTGGGAGAAGGCCTCATCTAACGGGAAAGGCATGCGTTAATGAGCAAAATTCAGCTTTATGAGAAACAAAACTTACCAAGGACCATTTCTTGTAAATGATCGAGTAGTAGTTTCGATTATCATACAAGATGGCGTCTGCTGGAGGTAGAATGGTGGCACAGATGTCAACCTAACTTACATAGCGTCTGTACATATTAATTGCGTATACATACAACAAGAAGGTATTATAAAATAGCTATATAAATGGTAACATAATACCAAGTAATATACGAGAAATATGGCAATAACACGTTTCACTTCTAATAAGGGCCACCTCAAGTTTCGTTACGCCAGTGGTTAAAATAGTCTAAGCAGTGGTGAAGGCACCTGTAGAGTGGCCCGCACATTCTCAGAAGGAGTTACCTTACTTGGAATGAAATGTCCTCAGATATTGAAGAAATTCCCAGTACTAATTGGTGAATAGTCTGTTACAGAACAATAACCAGGAAAGGGGGTCCCCACAGATGTACATCTCCTAAGTGCTGCAGTACAATGTACTCCTCTCCCAGAGGAGGAACATTGACAGAGAACAGGATGATCCAACACCCACCTCCTGATCTTTACTGATTAACAGTCCTCACCCCTCCCAAAGACAGACCCAGGGCGCCCTGGTACAGATCCATGAGCATACTTAGGTCTGCTTGCTTGGATTTCCACCAGTGAGGTTCTACCCTGACCTTTTACTAAGGGTGCACTTGTTCATAACTTGGGCTCCTCTGCCATAACCTCGAAGACCCTCCAGGGGACAAGTTGGAAAACCATACATTTATCGCTGTGTGCTTGGCACTGTGGAGCGCTGGCACATGGCTATGAAGCGTGCAGTGGCCTCTCACTTAAGTTGCACTTTATGTTAATAGGCACCCATAAGTGTGTGTGTACTCGGCAGAGGCCCATTTGGCGTGTTGGAGTCCAGTCCCACAATCACACTTTATGCAGTATATTGTGTTGTGTCTCTCCCAACATTTTGGAGGAAGTAAGTTGTTAATTCCGTCCTCGCGCAAAAACATATATTTCTTCACCCCAGGATTCTATTTATTTTTAAATCAATTAAATGTATGCCACTGATGATGTCAGAAAGTTCAAAATAACCACAGGGCACCGCCTCCATCTGCAATAATACTTTGTGAGTAGCCTTTTTTATTTGATAATTTATAATGATTTTTTATATTTTTTCAGACCTTGCAACACATTTTTGACCAAATCACTAATACAAATATACCGGACCTTCTTACGGCTATCATCGTGATGATAATAGTATTTCCAGTGAAAGAAATTAATGCCCGTTTTAAAGCAAAGCTGCGCGTGCCGATTCCCATTGAATTCATTGTGGTAAGTGTTGATTCAAGACTGTGTAAAGTGTTGTCGATATTATACTCATCAAACCGGTAAACTTGGCACTACTGAATTAAACATTCCTACAGTGTAAAAGTTTGAGCATGGTTTGAACGGGCACTATAAGTCAAGCGTATGTGACTGATTGTGGTTCTTGATCTTAACACTTTTGAAGCAGGCTCTTAGCTATTACTTTTTGGCACACCTTCTTGGGTCTTTCAATCACGGGCTCCAACGATTATAGAAGTCCTAAAGTCGTTCATGGTCTTTGATTATTCAAATTTCTAATGCTAATGGTGATTTTGGGGTTTTTTTGCTCTGGAGAACTCTTACAGGTCTTTCCCGCTAAGGTATAGGTATTTTTTTCCCCCTTCTAGACGGTCATGGTTTTTGTGATCATTATTTATTGACCGTTTAGATTTGAACTAAAACGCTGACCCTTGTAGAGATTGTAGGTTAGACATTGACAGGAGTACTGTACTAGGTCACCCCAGAAATAAGGAACACTCAGCAGTACATGTTGTGCTCCCCTGGATTTGCACCCCCATTTCCTGCACGGTATGGCATGTATGCCACATAGTGTAGGAAAGTGCAGTTGGCAATCTGGTCTGATGGGAGGTCCTGCAGCACTCCAACAGCAGTGGGCTGCCTGTTAGGCTCTTCTATGAGCCTAACAGACCGCCGCTGTCAGACTGCTGCAGGACCTCCCACCAGACCATGATTGCAGGCGGAAGCACCACAGCTTCGGCAGTTCTACATCAGACTGCGCGTAGCACCGTCCGCTGTAGGACCGTCACAGTCATAATAAGACCCTTACAGCCAGATTCATCAAAGACCCGTTTTGCGAGTCTTTAATAGCGATTCATAAGGAATCGCTATTACAGACTCGCAAAACGGGATTCATGTAGGAATCGCAAAATAAAATGTGATTCCTACACATTCCTTATTTGCGATTAGCAAATTGCTAATCGCAAATAAGGAACAACTCCCCATTCATTCCTATGGGCCAAAAGGCCCATAGGTATGAATGGGGAGTATTCCTTATTTGCGATTAGCAATTGGCTAATCGCAAATAAGATAGCGATTTAAAGGGTGCCAAGGGTGTCCAAAGGACACCATGTAGCACCCCTTAAATGCAAATTTAAACAGGTGTTGCGTACACACATGTCCAAAGGACATGTGTGTGTGTAACATGCAAAAGACAAAAATGCACTAAAGTGCTTTTTACTCTTTTTTCGCAATTTACCACAAAGTCAGACTTTGTGGTAAATTGCGAGCAAATATTGCGAATTCGCAATTTCAAATTGGTTGATGAATTGCATTTAAAGAATCTCTATTAGAGATTCCTTAAATCCAATTCCTCGCAAATATGCGATTTCTCTAATGGCCATTTTTGCATTTGGGATGATGAATCCCAAATGGAAAAATTGCACTCGCAAAGGGCCAGATTCTCAGAATCTGGCCCTTTGCGAGCGCAATTTCTCTTGATGAATCGGGCTGTAAGTGTATTTAAACGAACAGGGAGAGAAGCATTTTATGCAATGGCAACACACACCAACTCATTTATGTGGGCTACCACAGACATATAGATTCTTTAGCGGAGCACTGGCATTAAACACAGCAGATTCCAATACATAGCATTCAACAAATTGTGCCTATCAGAGTGTCAAATCAGGGTGTGAGACTTCCCTATAACCATTGTAATGATAAACATTAGAACTTGATAATTCAGTGGCATTGACTTAGCCTTCTATCCTGATAATTCTTTCTGTCCGATAGTTACATTTGAAGCCCCTATGGATTCTTAAAACACCCATTTCATGTATCACAGAGTGCACACATTTGCACTTCGTCGGTGCCCTCTGCTGAATAATATGGGCATTGCGAGCTATACCCGCAAAGTAATTTTTATGGTGTATTCAGAGGTATGAAAAATATATGGCGCATGTCCAACCAAACTTGTTTCTGCTCCATAAGTAACTTCATTCAATTCTTTTGAATTTCATACAGACCATATTTCTGAAATAGAAATAGTGAGCAGTGGGACTTTAGAGGTAAATGGAAGAGAGTAAATTATTAAAATACATGTGGATCGCTCAGTACCGTGCTCAAATTACAGCTGAGCACAGACCCAGAAAACACAGTTTCAAATGTTAGATGGTCCCCGCCCTGTTATGGTATTTTACGTTATACAGATATGTAGAGCACACTATCACCCAGGAGGGTCTCCAAGTGCTGTGTAAGTGTGAGTCCAGCCACACCAAAGGCCTAGTAAAACTCCCTGAAAAGCCAGGTCTTCAAATTCTTCCAGAATTCAAGAAGTGAGGAAGAGGTTCTTATGTGCTAGAAGAGATTTAGCAGAAGATTCGGACGCTGGATTGGGTTTTCTGTATGCGCGGGATGTGTGCAAGGAGGCATCCGGAAGAACAGAATTGCCTGGAAGCGTTCTGAAAGGGATGCAATTGTTGAGGTTTGTTGGGCCAGTGCCATGTAATGCCTCGAAAAGAAAAGGTTCAGTAGTTGCACACCTGTTCTCTTAAAGATTGTAAGGTTACTTTCTTAGTTGTGTGATCTATTGTAGGGGTGCTACAGTGGTAAGTTCTCTGTAAAATCAGGCTAACACGCACTGGTTACAGTCCCCCTGGTCAATCTGTATAAATGAATGATCAATCTTTCTACATACATTATTATTTTTTTCATTTTATTATTTATGGTAGCTGAACGACATTAATACCATATAGTTGATAAATTCTTTGCCAAGAACATAATAATACACATCTGCTCAATGTAATATCTTCAATCTTGTTTATGAATAGATTTATCCATGCCTCCGTCGTAAGTCACAATGCATTTCAGACATTTCAGAGAACCTTAATAAGGAGAAATGTAACTATTGTATTCTGAAACTAAACTTATTAAAACAATCAATGCTTGTGCTCTCTCTTTTAAACATGGGTTAGTTGGCTTACACCGGATTCGGATATTTAATTTACTTATAAGTCTCTTGTAGAGTGGTATACCATAAACCCAGTGCCTGTAAGCTAAATGTTACCAGTAGGCTTGCAGTACATATTATGCCACCCATTTAAGTTGTACCTTACAACATGTCCCAGGCCTAAGTGGGATGCGTATGCCCAGACGTGGGTTCCATACACACTGTGTCACTGGAACCAAGCTGGTCCTTGGGTGCTTATGTTCCAGTTCAGGGAGGACCTTGCCTAGCAGTTTAGGCTGCACTGTTACGATCGGGTCAAGGCTGATTTGCATATAGCTGGGTCAAAACTGAGGTGACATGGTTGCAAAATAACAATGGACTGGAATATGGCCAAACGGAAATACCAGTGGCTAAGATTAATTCGAGCATTCCATCCATTTTTTTTGTATAATGAATGAATGGATAACTTGTAGAGCTCACAATAGAGCATACTGGCACTGAGATGAGCTGGACAACAAAAGAGAGCCCTGTGCAATAATGTAGACCACAGAAATGTAAAGGAAGGAAAAGTTAAAAGAGGGAAAAAACATAGAGCATCGGGGGCCAGGCACAGCCATGTTTTAAGCCATTTTTTTTAATTTTCTTTCAGTTTCAATAAACCTTAAAGAGATTGGAAGTAGGTTCCAGGCTTTAGGCCCCAGAAACGTAAAAGATTTGCCTCCCCTGGTTTTAGGTCTAAAAGGAGGGAGCCTTAAAAGATTGGTGTCAGAGGATCTCCATGGCCTGTGAGTCTTGCAGTGACAGAACTGGACTGTAATGTGTTTGGGTCCAGAATTGTTAAAAGCTCTAAAGACAAGTAGTAGGATTTTGAAAAGGATTTTTTATGGGCCAGTAGCCAATGCGATTTCTTCTGGCTGCAGAAGCCAAAGTCTGTTTAGGGATGTGCAGCACTAGTCTTGCTGCGGCATGTCAGACCATCTGAAGCTTGTGTGTTGTGTTTTTTTGGAGCAGCCAGCATTGAGACTGTTACAGTAATCTAGTCTAGAGGCAATCAGAGAGAATGCAACCATTTTTCTGGCACCAAGGAGAAATAGGTGAAAGAATGTTTTCAAGTATTTCAGTATTTTAAAAGACAAGCCTGCTAAAGCTAGAATAAAAGGGCAGTGTCAAATTGTACTCCCAGATTCTTTGCTACTTCTACGGTGGCCGGTAGAGGAGGGACCAAATTAGGCCACCATTGTGCAGGAGAAAATAGATTTGATTTACTGAAAAGTAAAATGTAAGTTTTGGTGGTATTACATCTGAGATGATTGTTGTGCATCCACTAAATAATGTCAGAGAGTCTATACAAAGCCTATCACACCAACAAGAATTATCAGAAAGAAAATTACGACAGTATTCCAAGTTCACAAATATAGTACAAGTTTGGTAAAAATTAAACTTCATTTAATTTTTAGAGGTTTTCCTCCAGTCCAGCCAACACGTGTTTCGTCGATTGGGAAGGAACCCACGACTTCATCAGGGCTGGGAAAAGATACAATACAGAGAATATTGGAGTTACGAGATACATTATCCCATCTACATTAATTATACACTGAGTCATTGTATTTATACAGAAGCAAGTGGGCAATCATATATTCCATATATATCTCTAAGCAGTGCGGGATCATGCGTTAGGAGAGAAAAATGTGGCGGGAGTATCAGTAATCTCCCATGGAGAGAAGGTGAGAATCTCTCATTGTCGAGAGATAGTGCGGGTACCCCACAGTTCGTGAAGTTTCATTCTATTGTTGTGCTATACTATATCGTAGAAACAAAATTCATGTGCTCATCCCAGTTTTTTGTAACCACGTAATGTGCTACCTCCCGTGAGTGCTTGTGCCGGTTCTGATTGATCTATAAAAGACTGTGTCCAAATTGTGATCTATCAAACTTATTTAGGTGCTGAGTACATAATACTCAGGCTTACCTGATATTGGACGTTTACACACTGTACGCCTGAAATCACCAAGTAGTAAGGAGATATTCAAATTGTAAGCTTATTTAATCATCACATTTTCAAAATATGATATAGTTACCATAAGTGTCATACCAGCATCGTGAACGTACCTTCTGACTGGTTCTAATTCTGACCCAGCCTTATGTGGCATGGGTAATAGTATGCTTCTGGATCTTGGTTGTTGTATTTATGAAATCTACAATTT
This sequence comes from Lissotriton vulgaris, assembly GCF_964263255.1. Lineage (NCBI taxonomy): Eukaryota > Metazoa > Chordata > Amphibia > Caudata > Salamandridae > Lissotriton > Lissotriton vulgaris. The sequence continues at coordinate 1,410,710,481 of NC_141685.1, read as the reverse complement.
ACATAAAAGATTTTGTTTTATACTAATGTATTGTTTAGGAGGATAAATATTCCTCTTTTATTTCATAGTTATTCAGATCATGGGCTTACCTTCTGATATCTAAATGTTATATTCCGTCTTGGTCTAGAGTATTCACTGGAACCCGGATTTTATCTAATCTGTCCTTCCTCCAACGTTATTATTTGAAGGGAAGTTGCTCCCTGCTGCCAAAATCAGAGAAAAACGAAACTATTATAGTGGCGAAGTATTTGTGAGGTGCGAGCGATTATGCTCGTATTCTATACTTTCCTCACGGTTTAGTGATTGATTTACTCTTACCTCCTCAGTACTGGAGTCCCGGGGCTGCGAGAACCAAACCGTCCGTGGCGCGGTCTTCCGTGTTTTGGAAGTCAGCGTCAGTAGCCCGGATGTTGTTGTTATATTTCCGGTTTCTATTCCGACTCGCGCTCGAGTTATTCGAGTCGTCCCAGTCCGCCATTATTAAACGGTGTCCATCCATTGCAATGTAACACCAGGGTCATAGCGTGTCAGATAGTGCTCTTAATATTAACAAAACTCTGTGCAGACGAAATGTGCTATTGACTAAATCCAGTCAAGATATACGGATTAGTCAAAGTAAATCCGAATAAAAAACAATAAAGTGCAAGTTTTCCCGAAAGTAACGCATTTGAACTGTGGGGTCTAGAGATCATAGTATTATATATGTATCCTTTGACATATACAAAATATTAGTATCCATAGACATATGCATCATCTCAACTATGAATATACATAACATTGCATGTAACAAGTTAAAAAGTTGTATGTTCTTTACATTCCTTGTATATTTCGGATGTTATTCCAAAATTTACAAATTATAATTTTGGAAATACAAAATAAAAGGAACAAAAATCATTATTAGAGGGTACATTTACATATATGATGGTTATCTAATGTGTGCAATACAGTATTTATGGCATTTCAAAATACAGAGGTGGTGTCAGTGTTATATCCACTATTATATGTCAGTCACCCAAAAAATAGTGTAGTTCCTGATCAGCGTTCATGCCGTACTCAACCGCACGCATAGTCAGTATCCATGACGCTTCCCTGCGACTCAAGGCTAGTTCTCTGTTACCCCCTCTCGGGTCGTTCTTTACCTGGTCTATTGCACAAAAGCTAATGATTTTTTGTTTGCCTTGTTTGGGACATTGATTGACATGCGTAGCAGTGTTGTATCTTGTGTCCTGATGTCTTATGGCTCTTACATGCTCAAAGATCCTCTCTTTGAGAGGTCTTATCGTGCTGCCTATGTAAAAGCTACCACATTTGCAATTAATCATATAGATTACAAAGCAGCTATTGCAGTTCAGTAGTTGTTTGATCACAAATTCCTTGCCCCTGTAATTGCGAAATGTTTTAGTTTTGTTCATTGCCATGGAACATAGCTTACATGTTCCACATTTGTGGAAGCCAATGCTTTTCTGTGTCAGCCAGTCAGTACTGAGGAGGTAAGAGTAAATCAATCACTAAACCGTGAGGAAAGTATAGAATACGAGCATAATCGCTCGCACCTCACAAATACTTCGCCACTATAATAGTTTCGTTTTTCTCTGATTTTGGCAGCAGGGAGCAACTTCCCTTCAAATAATAACGTTGGAGGAAGGACAGATTAGATAAAATCCGGGTTCCAGTGAATACTCTAGACCAAGACGGAATATAACATTTAGATATCAGAAGGTAAGCCCATGACCTGAATAACTATGAAATAAAAGAGGAATATTTATCCTCCTAAACAATACATTAGTATAAAACAAAATCTTTTATGTAAATTGTAGATTTCATAAATACAACGACCAAGATCCAGAAGCATACTATTACCCATGCCACATAAGGCTGGGTCGGAATTATAACCAGTCAGAAGGTACGTTCACGATGCTGGTATGACACTTATGGTAACTATATCATATTTTGAAAATGTGATGATTAAATAAGCTTACAATTTGAATATCTCCTTACTACTTGGTGATTTCAGGCGTAAAGTGTGTAAACGTCCAATATCAGGTAAGCCTGAGTATTATGTACTCAGCACCTAAATAAGTTTGATAGATCACAATTTGGACACAGTCTTTTATAGATCAATCAGAACCGGCACAAGCACTCACGGGAGGTAGCACATTACGTGGTTACAAAAAACTGGGATGAGCACATGAATTTTGTTTCTACAATATAGTATAGCACAACAATAGAATGAAACTTCACGAACTGTGGGGTACCCGCACTATCTCTCGACAATGAGAGATTCTCACCTTCTCTCCATGGGAGATTACTGATACTCCCGCCTCATTTTTCTCTCCTAACGCATGATCCGCACTGCTTAGAGATATATATGGAATATATGATTGCCCACTTGCTTCTGTATAAATACAATGACTCAGTGTATAATTAATGTAGATGGGATAATGTATCTCGTAACTCCAATATTCTCTGTATTGTATCTTTTCCCAGCCCTGATGAAGTCGTGGGTTCCATCCCAATCGACGAAACACGTGTTGGCTGGACTGGAGGAAAACCTCTAAAAATTAAATGAAGTCTAATTTTTACCAAACTTGTACTATATTTGTGAACTTGGAATACTGTCGTAATTTTCTTTCTGATAATTCTTGTTGGTGTGACAGGCTTTGTATATACATACCTAAATCTGTGGATTATTGTGGGTAAGGATGACAACCCATGCCTAGGCACCCAACTACATACACAACTATCGGTGTGGATGGTAATAATAGCCTATATATTGTAAAGCGCCAACACCACCAAGATCAGTCATCCTTCTAAATCTCTGTTAACATGTCAGAGAGTCTGTTTTGGAATTCTGTTTGAAGGTCAAGGTTTTTTTTCCAGGGAGAGCACCAGCTGAGTGTCATTCAAATAGAAGGTGGTCTGGATGGCAAAAGATGTAATCAGAGAGATGAGGGAAGCCATAGAAATATTAAAGAGCGCAGGACTAAGGAAGGATCTCTGTGGAACACTCATGGCGCCTGCTCCTTCTGTGGAGAAAAATTGTCCCACTGTAACTGTTTGCTTCCTATCAGTTAAAAATTACTTAATCCAGGATAACGCCTTTTGCGAAAACCCAATGTCCTACATTCTCTGAAGGAGTATTTTGTGGGAGATGGTGTTGAAAGTTGCAGAGAGATCCAGCAGTATCAACACTGCATTGTTCCCAAAATCCAAAGTAATTTTTATGGTTTAAGAGACCTCCAATAGAGCAGACTCAGTGCAGTAGTTTGGTCTTAAAAATGGATTGCCAATAGTAAAGTTCATTGGAATTTTCCAAAAATGTGAGAAGCTGCTGGCTTACCAATTTCTATGGCTGCATATAAAATGGAAGGGGGACAGGGGTCCTGCGGGGAACCAGATTTACAAGAGAGAATGGTCTATGGTGATTGGGAGAGGGAGAATTCATGAAATGAAGTCTAATTAGCCAGAGAGGAGTTGGTGGAGCTTCTAAGTTGTGTCCAACTATGGTGTTGGAGGTGGAGAGAGAAGTAAATCATTGTAGTATAGCCTGCATTGTGTCCTCAAAGAAAATTGAGATTTGGTCACAGAGGGCCTGGGTAGGAGGAATGTGTTGTGAGAGAGCTTTTAGTTGTAAAAACGTTTTGGCAATATTAAAAAGAGTTTGAGAGTTAAATTGGGCCTCCTCAACTTGTGCGGTGTAGTAGGATTTTTTGTTTCATTGATTTGCCTATGATAGGCCTTCTGTGCTTTCCTAAAATGGTATAAGCCTTTCAATGTTTATGCAAACTGCCATTTGTGCTCCAGCTGTTTACACAGTTGCTTTTGTTTTGCTATAGCTGGAGAGAACCAGGGTGCCAAATATTTAGGCTGTCCCGATTTGGTCTGAACCAGAAGTGCAAGTTTGTTGGATGTACACGTCAGCAATGATTTGAAGGAGTCGCATACTCTTTTAACCTCCCACAGGAGATGGGGGGAAGTACTAGAGAGCATGGGACTAGATTAGAGTTAGACAACACGGTTATCTAATTTCATCTGGAGGAAGGAAGTTTGTCTGTTGCCTGCTTATGTAGATTATTGGAATTGATTGTTACAATGAAAGGAATCAAATAATGATCAGTCCATTATTGCTTGATGGGATCCCCAGGTGCTAGATGGGAATGATTTGTGCAAATTCCATCCAACCTGTGCCTTAGCAGGTGGGTGGGACAGAAACGAGTTGAGAGAGACCTATTGCTTTTAAAGTATCTTTAAGGGTGGCCATTTCTAGATTTAATGATTGTTAAAGTGGTAGTTGAAATCGCTCGAAACAGTGGAATTAGAGAAGTGAAGTAAAAAGGGAGCAAAAGCCTACCCGATTGAGTTTAGAAAAGTAGGTCCTCTACCTGGGGGGTGGTAGAGATTGCATCCAACAAAATAATAGTAAGGAGTAAGTTTGAAACAGAGCCTAGGCTTCCTGCTCCTTTGAGGGAGTCTATATCAAAGGAGCTGCATTGGAGGATATTTCTAAAAATGATGGCAGTGACCCCTGCTTGGTCCTTTGCCCTGTCATGTCTCAAGATTGTGTATCCAGGGGGGAGGGCAATAGCTATGATGGGGTAACACAAAGGTTTGAGCCAGGTTTCCATGGCAAATAAGAAGTCGAGCTTGTGGTCTTTGATTAACTCATGAACCTCTTGCCCATGTTTGTTAAGCGAGTGAGTGTTTAACACCCTACTGGCAAGGGAAAATGGGATGATACAGGAATATGGAGTGGCATATGCAGCGGAGTGTGTGTGGAAGCATGGGGCGGCTCATCCAAGAGACCAAACTCATCTACACAACCGATACAGGAAACTGGCCCCATTAAATATGTTGGGTCCCAGTTATGGCATGCAAGCGAGGGCTTATATCTAAAAGATTTGAAAAGATCAGCTGAGAAAGTCTTAACCAAAGTAGATGGGTGCTGAGTGGCTTGCCTTCGGTGCGCCAGCGGCCTGCCCACTGCACGTGTCTGCTGCGTGTGCGTGCTGCAGGCCTGCACATGAGGGAGGCTTTGGCAAAGCCATGCTTCCTGGCTTCCTCCTAGGTCCAACAACTACAATGGCACCTTGGGGGGGTTCTTGATGCTGTCTTAAAATGACTGGCCAAATGCACATGGGGCGCAATTATTGTGGCGCAAGACAGCAGCACCCAAAGGGAACCATGCAGTAAACAAGTATTAAAGTGGTGACATCGACTTTAAAAGTGGTGACAACGTGATTATATTAAAAGAATAAAAAGCTATTGCAATGCAGTGATTATTTCGAGCGGATAATAATGAGCGCCCAATGTCCCTTGCACGGAGCACTTGCGCTTCTATGTCAGGTTAAGCAGAGACGTGAATGCCCAGCGAAGGCATCCCCGCTGCAGGCCTGCACATGAAGGAGGCTTCGCAATAGCCATGCCTCCTGGCCTTCTCCTCGGCCCATCAACTAGAAGAGCACTTTGATGGAGCTGGATGCTGTCTGAAAATGACTGGTCAAACGCATACCGTAGTTTGTCACTCTAAGTGGGGAGGTTATGCCCAGACGTGGGTCCCCTGCACTGTGGATCACTGGCACCAAGCTGTACCCGGCTGATAAACCCATAACTAGGATGGAACCAGTCCTGGGTTGCTTGTTTCCTCGGTCAGAGAGTACCTGGCTTGGCAATTCGTGCTGGACTGATCCTATTGTAGCAGGGTCAAGGTTGATTTGAATATAGCTGGACCAAACTGAGGTGACATGGTGTGCAAAATAACAATGGATTGGGATGCTTTCCTGAGTAATTAACAGTGGCAGAGAATAATTCAAGCATTCCATCAATCACTTTTTTGTATACTTTAGTTTGTTGACCTAAATCTGATGGATATGCCCAGACTTGGGTCCCGTTGACACTGTGTTTCACTGGAACCAACCTGTATATTGCTGATGAGCCCATAACTAGGGTACAATCAGTCCTGGGTTGCTTGTGTTACAGTTCAGGGAGGACCTGGCTTGGCAGTTTGGACTGGACTATTCCGATTGGAGCAGGGTCAAGGCACATTTGCATAGAGCTGGGTCCAAACTGAAGTGACATGGTATGCAAAATAACAATGCATTAGGATGTGGCCTGAGTAATTACCAGTGGCTGATATTAATTTAAGCTTTCCATCCATCTCTTTTTGGTATACTTTAAAAAAAATTATACGGCAATCACAAATGTCACATCAAAACCTCATTCAATGTCAAAGTCCATATTAAACAAGAATCTAGGTATAATTTCAAGACAATGGCAATGCAGCAAGGGTCACATAAAACTAGAGGATCACAGCATTTAAAGCTTCTGTCTTGGAACTTTATTTCTTTTCTCAAACTCCATCAGCAGGGCAAGGCCAGGTGCTGAAGCTGGTGAGGTCCCTCAAAGTCAATTATATCATCTTTGAGATCCTACTGAAGCCTTCAGTTTTGGCACTGAAAGCTCATAGTGGGACAAAGACGTAGCTATCAATGGCACTTGTCCACTTGGATAATTTGTCTATCTGCAGTTTTCCTTCAGCAGGGCAAAGCAGGAGTTTTTAGCCGATGCGGCCTCCACAGGTTAAGATAGTCATCTTTGACATAACCTCACATGCTAGGTGAAAAAGCCAAGAGAGTCATGAGCTGGCAATTTGTAGCTGGCTAGGTTGCACATTCTTTGGGGAGCTTTAATCTTTGGCCTAAGGAAGTTAGAAAAATGGCTAAGCTTCATTATTTCATGATTCCAAGGTGTTTGGACAGAATATCAAGAAAAACATATTGTGGTACATCAATATTGTGTCAAGAATATTACAAAAAATTCGTCAACAGGAATATTGAAGGAAAAATAAAGTTTTGGGTGTTTTTCCAATATTGTTGTAGAGAATATCATTTATAAATGCTAATTAGTATGTATTTAATTGTATTGTGTCTGTTTTGATTATTTTAGATGAGGGTTTTTAGTAAGCTAAATTTGCAGTTTATGAATTGCTGAACTTTTTATATCCAGTTGGAATAATATATTTGAATATTTTTTTAGTACCCAGATTTTGGAATTTTAGGAGATAAGGGTGGGGAGATTTATACAAAATGTGTATTTTAAAATAAAAATATGTTGAAAATGTTTAAGAAATGCAAAGTCATAAGTTAGAATTTTGAAAAATTGTTTTATTTTGATATTTATGATTTCTTTTAATTTTCATTAAGCTAAATGGCAATGGTATATGAATTTTCTTTTAAAAAAATGTAAAATATTTTACATTTGTTCCAAAAAAGAATGTTTAAAAATATTTATATTTAAAAATGTGTCATTTTACATTTTTTGTAATTTTTTTTCAAAATTGTAGACATTTGTTACTATTTATTTGAAATTGTAATTTTATTTTAAAAATATTTTAAATTAAGAAATGATTTGCAATAATGTTTGACTTTATGATTGTTAATTTTTCAATCATAGTGTATTTGTTCTTTTATTATTTAAAATTATGGAAGGGTTGAAAAAGAATTTCACAAATATTTTAATTATTAATAATACAAAGATTTTCTTTTCAATTTCTGTGTTTTAGTTTGTATGTATAGGTGTGTGGTTTAGGTTAGTTGTTTTTTTAGATGAAACTATATTATTACAATAAAAAAAATGTGTATAAGTATGAAGTATTGATTATGTTTTGAAATTGTTTAATTTGTGTTACCTTCTTTAAAATGTTTTATATTTAGTTGGATATTGTAAATTTTATATTGTTAGCATCCAACACCTTTTTTAAATATCTTTATATTGGAGTGGGATCATTAAATTGTTACCTTTTTAGAGTCCAACACCTTCCTTCAATATGGTTGGTTTAGAGTGAAAATAGTAAATGTCACCCTTCTAGTTTCTAACACCTTCCTCCAATATAGATTGAAGTTAGAATAGTAAATGTTACCTTGTCATGTGTCCTAAACAGGGCCTATTTGAATGTACTCTATGTTAGTCTAATTGTTCATGACACAGGCCATATTAGCTTTGCACATGTTACTATATAATCACGTTTGCTTCGGTGCCACATTGTTTTCACATAGAACCTGCAGTTGTTTTCTCATTCTGTTCTTTCCTGGTATTTAGTTTGAACAGCAGACAAGGTCAAGCAACAATGTCCCTTGTTATTTTGTTCTGGCCAGGCACTCGCACCTAGACACAACATAGAAACGCTGCTGTTGTTTATGAACATGTGAACCTTGTCATTTAGGTATGCACAGAAATGTAACACAGAGAGAGAGAGAGAGATATTTCCTGAGAGAAGATCAAGGCTGTCTCTGAGGTGTAGAATGTTCATCTGTGTATGCTAAGGTATTGGGTTCGTTGCTAAACCCAGAGATCTTTACTGTATAACCAGTTTGCTTTTGAAGAAGGGGCATGGAGATAGGCTATACTGTCTTATAATATGACAGGGCTTTTCATAATATATAGCTTATTGACAATGCTGATGGTATTTTTGCACGGCAGTTGTTTTCTAATAGTAGCATGTATACTGCATTTCAGAGCACAATAGTTTAAATAAACATTCAAATGTCCTTCGTGTCATATCTTAATGACGAGTATGAGTGTGTGAGCGAAAGGGAGTGTCCTGTCACCACAATCCCTTAGAGGGTCGGGAGTGTTGTCTTCTGGGGTGGAAGGGCAAGTGAGACACTAAAGCTAGTCAGACTCTGCTCATGGTACGGAGGTGGTATGGTGACTCAATCCCTAACGACTGATGTTCTGTGTTCCCAAGCATAGTTCTGTTCCTCAGCAGAATCCCTGCAACAACCCTTTTTGTATCCAACGAATTCCCCAAATTGATTTAGATTGGTGTGCGAATAGTAAATTGTATCCTTTAAGTGCCCAATGCCTTCCCCAACTTAGGTTAGAATGCAGTGAGAATAGTAAATCTTACCCCTTTAATGTCCAACACCTTCCTCAAATTGGTATAGATTGAAGAGGAAATTGTAAATGTCACTCCTTTAGTGTGCATTGCCTTCCCCCAATATAATTGGATTTAAGTGGGAATAAGTAAATCTCAACCCCATAGGGTCCGACGCTTTTGGTGTAGAATTTAGTGGGAATAGGAAACGTCACACCTTTAGTGCCCATCGCTTTCTCCAAATTAGTTTAGATTGGAACACAAATGGTAAATTTCACCTCCTTAATGTCCAACACCTTCCTCAAATTAGTATAAATTGGAGTGGCAATGGTAAATGTCACCCCTTTACTGCCCAACACCTTCTTCTAATTAGGTTGGAGTGGGAATAGTAAATGTCACCTCTTTAGTTTCCAACGCTTTCCCCAAATTGGTTTAGATAGGAGTGGGAAAATAAAAAGTTACCCCTTAAGTGTTAATTTTTTTATAAATGATTTATGTTGGAGACTGAATATTTAATGTTATATTTTTATTTTGAAATCTTTTATTTCATTTTTATTTTTATGTCATAAAAATACTTTGGTATTTTATTAGTATTGTTGTTCATTAGTAGGATAATAAAAAAAAGTTAGTTGTATGTTTGTAAACAATTTTAATGTGAATGACATTGTTTTGTATAATAAATACACTTTTCTAATTTTATTTCTGTTTGTAAACTTTAATTGTATATTTTGACATTTTTACATATATATCTATATCTATATATATATATATATATATATATCTATATATATCTATATATATATATATATATATATATATATATATATATATATATATATATATATATATATATATATTCACTGAAAAAACCATAGGTTATAGACCATATAGATTAGCATTTATAAAACCTTATTTTACTCACACAAAACCATTGAAATTCGCATATATAGTTAGTTGCACTAACTATATATCGCGCACCCGCAATCCACTGCTGATGATGTCACATATTACATCATTCATGACATGGTCAGTGACATCACTGATGACATCACTGATGACATCAACCAGTGACTGTATGTTTCTGTAAAATTAAAATATGTCTTACATATTGAAGAATGAGTGGATGTATAAGTGTCTGGATGAAGGATTTAGTAGGTGCCTGACTGACTGTATGAGAGAGTGATTAAATGTGTCTCACTGAGTGCATGGGTTAGTGACTAAACTGTCTTAATTTGTGCATCATTATATCTGTTGTTCTGTAAACTGCTGCATGTGTTGATCAGTAGCTATATGAGTAACTATATGGGTTATTGATTGGTTGCCCAAGTATTTGTATGGGAGAGTGAGTATGTGTGTGTGGGTGGCTGGGAGGTGTGTAACTCTGTGCATAGATGTGTGAGCAGTTGATTCACTAGATGTATGGGTTCAAAGTGCATGTGGAATCAGCTGTATGGGCGGTTGACTGTGTGCATGAGTGTATTGGTGAGTGAATGGATATCTCAGTGCTACATGTCACAGTAAGTACATATGTAAAACACAGTACATGTGAGAGTTGACATATATAAATAACTGTGCATAAGAGCCAGTGAATGTGTGAGTGGCTGTATGGATCATTGTAAACTTGTATCAGGGATTGTATAAGAGAGTAAATATGTGTTAGTATATGTTTGAATAAGTAAGGTGTGTATAACTGTATAGTTGAGGAAATGGAGGTGTGATTGATTTTTTGCATGACTGACTAGGTGTGTGGGTAACTCCATGGATGAGTGACAGTCTGTGAATGTCTGTTTACACTGATTGTATCTAAGGTTATATTAGAGTCTGAAGAGGTTCATTGTATTATCACATAAATGATATCATCAGTGATGTGATCAGTAATGTCAAATGAGATGTCATCAGTGATGTCAATTGAGATGTCAGCAGTGATGTCATCAGTGATGTCATTTGAGATGTCATCAGTGATGTCATCAGTGATGTCACTGACCATGTAATGAATGATGTAATATGTGACATCATCAGCAATGGATTGCGGGTGCGCGATATATAGTTAGTGCAACTAACTATATATGCGAATTTCAATGGTTTTGTGTGAGTAAAATAAGGTTTTGTAAAGGCTAATCCCTAACTATATATGGTCTATAACCTATGGTTTTTTCAGTGAATTTTCAAGGTTTTGTAAATGCTAATGCCTAACTATATATGGTCTTTAACCTATGGTTTTTTCAGTGAATTTCAATGTTTTTTATAGCAAATATCAAAAGCTGTAAAATGTATTATTCTTTTAAATGAAAAATATATTTTATATGTGTTTAATATAATTTTTTATGCATCTGCCAAACCCTAACCTCTTAATAGTGCACTGTGGTGGAATTGATTTTGGGACTATGACTGGGGTTGGTCTGGAAATGCTTTTAAAGGACACCTTTCATCAATTGATGACACTTTTTCCCCAAACTGCCTTGGTATATTCCAATATATGCCAATGACAGAAATGGAAGTGGTCCAACCAATTTTTTCCACAATTTGAGAAAGCACGGAAACATGTGAATAAATCTGTTTCTGCTTACATGGGAGAATTTACAATGGGTTTAATATACAACAATAACTTGCGTTACAACATGCAAGACATCTACAGAGGAGATGGTGTGCACTTCTCAGATGAGGAGAATAGAATATTCCTCCTGAATTTAAAACTGTGCATTGGAACCTACTTGTAGGTACCTAAATTAGCCACAGAGCCCAATAGCTCTTTTCATAGCTACCCTACCTCTGATCATTCAAAACGTTTATCTTTTTCTAACTTTTTTTTCTTTTTTTCACCAAAGTACGCTCCCCGGTTCGCTTACCGGTGCGCGTACCGGGCGCTCCCCACGCGTTTTTTTTTGTGTTTTTTTTTTGCCTATATGAGCGTCCTAAGCCCCCCTCAGAAAACCTAGAGGGTCACAAAGTGTCTACCGTGCCCCCTTTTCCCATTCCGAACATTGTTTATCCTCCATCTTGTGTCTCAATTCTACCGATACACAAAATGGAGGACTCCCGTAACGCTGCCGGTTCGCGTACCGGGGCGCGCACCGGTGAGCGCTCGCTAAAAAAAGGTGGGAAAGTAATTTACAGAAAAACCACTAGAGACACTTCCATCAAATATAGAATAGGCCCTACTACATAGCAGTCCCTACCATTTACCCAAATTTGATGGAATTCCATTGAGAAAATTATGCTGTAGGCCTGACTAAATATCCTGAGGTAAATTACATAACAAAAACACTTATGAAGTGTTAGAATTGACAACCAATTAAAATGCTACTTTCATTATCTTCTATTATTTCATGACATTTGATTGGTTATGTACCTGAATATATATAAAGAAAGAGAGAGAAACACAGCCATTTTGACTACTACTTCCTGAAGTACATTTCAAGTGCATTTCCACTGACAACTTAAACTTCTTTTTGAAAGGTAAGATGTTATTTTAAAAACTGAAGTATGTTGTGCACTTTAAGTTAATTTGGAAAACATTTTCTGATAGTTATATACTATCCCTCTGTAATAGTTATAGAATAAGATAGACTTCTCTGTTATAGTTATGGATGGAGTTAGGCTTGTCTTGTATAATTATGAATTTACTTAGGCTTTATCACATACACTTTTTTATATTTTTACTTCCACTCTGATACCATACACTGCCCAAAGATAAAATCACTGTTAAAAAAACCAAAGTACCTGTCTGAACTTAAACCCAACAGTGCCCTATCTCTACTGATATATTTTTTTTTAATTCAAATTACAGCACAAAAATAGAAGGAGAGCAAAAAAATTCCATCGAAATTGTTCTGGAAAGCAACAATGATAAAGTTATTGAACCCAATGACTCAGAATTCATGGATGAATCACGGGACTATGAACTACTTCAATTTGTCCAATCAGTAGATTTCCTGATTGAAAATGAGGACATATCTGACAATCAAATATTAGAAGTTCTGTTAAATTTTGAAAAAGAATCTGAAAAATAAATTTATATTTAATAATTCAAAAATAGTTTGAGACATTATTCATTTTTATATGTACTTTTTAAACTAGTACCAAATTGATTATAATGTAAAGTCAGACTTTAAATATACTGTGCAACTTTTTTGTGTTACATAGTAAGTTTGCTCATAGTTACTTCCTTTCTCCCACTATTTTATCTCCAATGTGTATTTAACATCTCTTTATCATCTCCTGCCTCCATGTTCTTTCTGCTTTCCTCAAAGACTATGCTATCAATTCCATATACCACAATAACTTCTGAAACAACATGCAAGATATCTACAAAGGAAACGGTGTATATTTATTTTTAGACTCTGCATTGGTACCTACATGTTGGTACTTAAATAAAAAAAATAAAACAAAAAGAACAATCAATAAACATACATTATTTGAACATTCTTTCATTCTATTTTCTCTATATTACGCTCCCCGGACCGCTTCCCGGTGCGCGTACCGAGCGCTCCCCCCGCAAAAAAAACGATAATAAAAATTATTATTTTTTGCCCCGCGGGGCCCTTTTAAAGCCCCCTCATCAAACCTAGGGGATCAGGGAGGATGTACTCTGCCCCCTTATGCTCATTTCCCCCTTTGTTTTTGCCACCTCTTGTGTCTCGATCCTACCGAGACACAAGATGGCGGCCGCTCCGAACTGTTTAGAATGTTCACAGTCACCGGGGAGCCAATCCGCTTCTCCTCGTGAAGTTCCGTTACGCGTCAGGTACGCGAACCGGGGCGCTAACCAGGACGCTGTCACAGATATATCTATTTTTTAAAACGTTAATTTGTCAAAATCCACTGGAGCACATATATTGAGACATAGCAAAGGCACGTCGGGCAAACCATATCTACAATTTTGCCAAGTTTTGTGTAAATCCATTCAGCCGTTCGAGCTAAAAGTGATTCCAACCGCCCTATGGAAAAATGAATAGGAAAAACGCGTTTTGGGACCCCCCTTCTTTCTCGGCCCCCCCTTGACGAAATCCCCCCAAATTTTCAGGAGCTGCTCAGAAACAACATGTGCCATTTTCCTGAACATTTCAGCCAATTCCGTTCACAAACGCCAAAGTTATTCGACATAGAATTTTCAGAAATCCCATAGGAAAAAAATCCTAACTATATATACCTACCGGCGACCGCCAGTAGGTAATATATATATAGGGACTACACCATCTTGGACAATAAGAGGCTGTGGTTTGAAACTGATTAAAGCCAATACAGCGCAGCGAGCCAGACTTAATTATCTCGCAAACCCTTCAGGATCCTACTAAGGAAACAATTGCTTTCAATCATTCTTGTGAGTACAGAACCTACTAAGGTAAATGCAATGTGACTCTCATTTTCGAACTTCCAGCACCAAGATGCACCACGCTATTGTTTTGAACCCAGCACAGCCCACCATGGGTCACGTGGTTAATTTGAATAAATGTGAATAATCTGTAACTCACTTGTAAAGAAGCTGCCTTTGAAGAAGGGACGAAAGTCTTGAAACGCGTCAGGCGAAAGAATTATAACTTGAAAGGAAATGCGAGCTGTCAGGAAAGGCTTTCGAGCAGGCTGGCTGCTGTGTGCGTCGTGTGAAAGCTTCAGGGCACTTTGGTATGCAAAATGATTCTACACGGCGGCCCCGCCGTGACAGGACTGCACCATCTTGGACAATAAGAGGCTGTGGTTTGAAACTGATTAAAACTAATACAGCGCAGCGAGCCAGACTTAATTATCTCGCAAACCCTTCAGGATCCTACTAAGGAAACAATTGCTTTCAATCATTCTTGTGAGTACAGAACCTACTAAGGTAAATGCAATGTGACTCTCATTTTCGAACTTCCAGCGCCAAGATGCACCACGCTATTGTTTTGAACCCAGCACAGCCCACCATGGGTCACGTGGTTAATTTGAATAAATGGGAGTAATCTGTAACTCACTTGTAAAGAAGCTGCCTTTGAAGAAGGGACGAAAGTCTTGAAACGCGTCAGGCGAAAGAATTATAACTTGAAAGGAAATGCGAGCTGTCAGGAAAGGCTTTCGAGCAGGCTGGCTGCTGTGTGCGTCGTGTGAAAGCTTCAGGGCACTTTGGTATGCAAAATGATTCTACACGGCGGCCCCGCCGTGACAGGACTGCACCATCTTGGACAATAAGAGGCTGTGGTTTGAAACTGATTAAAACCAATACAGCGTAGCGAGCCAGACTTAATTATCTCGCAAACCCTTCAGGATCCTACTAAGGAAACGATTGCTTTCAATCATTCTTGTGAGTACAGAACCTACTAAGGTAAATGCAATGTGACTCTCATTTTCGAACTTCCAGCGCCAAGATGCACCACGCTATTGTTTTGAACCCAGCACAGCCCACCATGGGTCACGTGGTTAATTTCAAATAAATGGGAGTAATCTGTAACTCACTTGTAAAGAAGCTGCCTTTGAAGAAGGGACGAAAGTCTTGAAACGCGTCAGGCGAAAGAATTATAACTTGAAAGGAAATGCGAGCTGTCAGGAAAGGCTTTCGAGCAGGCTGGCTGCTGTGTGCGTCGTGTGAAAGCTTCAGGGCACTTTGGTATGCAAAATGATTCTACACGGTGGCCCCGCCGTGACAGGACTGCACCATCTTGGACAATAAGAGGCTGTGGTTTGAAACTGATTAAAACCAATACAGCGCAGCGAGCCAGACTTAATTATCTCGCAAACCCTTCAGGATCCTACTAAGGAAACAATTGCTTTCAATCATTCTTGTGAGTACAGAACCTACTAAGGTAAATGCAATGTAACTCTCATTTTCGAACTTCCAGCGCCAAGATGCACCACGCTATTGTTTTGAACCCAGCACAGCCCACCATGGGTCACGTGGTTAATTTGAATAAATGCGAGTAATCTGTAACTCACTTGTAAAGAAGCTGCCTTTGAAGAAGGGACGAAAGTCTTGAAACGCGTCTGACGAAAGAATTATAACTTGAAAGGAAATGCGAGCTGTCAGGAAAGGCTTTCGAGCAGGCTGGCTGCTGTGTGCGTCGTGTGAAAGCTTCAGGGCACTTTGGTATGCAATATATATATATATATATATATATATATATATATATATATATATATATATATATATGAAAACTGAAAATAAATTTAAGATAAGAAAATAAAACTTTTCTTGTAAATGATATTTGCATAGTATTGGGGTTGTACATTTTCAACTTTTGTTTTCATTGATTAACAGTTTTGTAAAAAACATTTTTAATTTGAAATATATACATATTTCCCACATCATTTTGATATATATGTTATATCTATTTCAAATAGTTGTATATAATGTATACATATTTTACTCTTTATCCCAACATCTTTTGAAATGTTTACTATTTTGAAGCATTTTTTCATACATGTATTCAACATTTCTACATTTTTTCCATTTTTTTCTTTGGGGAGATAGTCTTTTTGTTTAGTTTAATTTAGCAACCATTTTCTTTTACTGCTACCTGCTATTTTGTAATCTATTTGCATTGTTTTTAGACTATTTTCCTGAAACTGGGTCGCAGTAAGGTGCTGCTGTTCATCAGAACAGGTAAGTTTTTTTTAAAGGATTTTTTAAAGGGTTTTGGGGTAGAGGAGTTTGGTTGGGAGGTCTAGAAGCTTGGTATAGTGTTGATTGTTGGGTTCCATATGTTTAATTGTATTAGTGTTTTTCACTAATTTGTAGTTTGGCATTTTTGTAGACCATTTTAGTTATTTGTTTCTATGTTATGATAAATTAATATATGTTAGTTAATTTTTGATGATTAACTGTTATATACAGATATTTTTGGAAGGATAATGTGTTTTGCGGGTGGATTTTTCATTTACTTGCAGGTATTTAGTCTACTAACGTGTCCTATGGGCTTTGGTAGTTTGTTTTTTTGGTTTAAGGTAGGCATTTTTGGTTTAAGATAAACCCTTGCTATTTAATTTGCCTTCCTTTTTTTTGTTTTCTTGGAGCGTTTATTTTTTATAACACTTTTCTGGGTTTTTTATTTTAGATTGCTTCAAGGGATTTGTATTGGATTTCTTTCATTTTTCCATTTTTTTTGTTCTGTTTGGACATATTTTTCCATTTTTGTTGGATTATTATTTTATTACTACATGGATAAAGAGAAAGATCTACAGCTACAGAACAGTACGCTTTATTTATTTACTTTTGTTTTGGGTGGCAAATGTAATTTTATAATGTTTGTGGAAAAAATATGGGATTTTTATGTGGAATTATTTGGTGTATGTGTTGTAATTAATTTAAATGATTGAGTTGTTTTTTTACTTTCTTTGTTGGTGACAATAACTTTGTTTTAAGTAATTTATACATCATTTTATTATTACCAGTCTTTATTAAAATTGGAGTTTCAATTAATTTCTTGACTGATGTGATAACATTTTATATTGACTAATTAAAACATACAAGGTTTGGTGTTGGTTAAGTTTTTTGAGGGCTTTGGTAGGTTATTATTTATTTTATAATATGCTTTTGGCAATAATTTTTAAGTAATCTACTCCTTTGTTATTTATGAAGAGTGTGACTTTAAATTGTAGCATATCAAACATTCTTTTCATAATTTTGCTAAGTTTAGGGCCAATTTGGGTAACAGATTGCTCCATTCTTAGTTGTTGATAGTTTTTGTATTGCTTCTTTACATTTATATAGTGTAGGTTGGATTCAACCCAATGTAGATTGGTGGGTATTGTGCCATCCTTCCTGTGCCAAGGTACTAGCATACACATTTCACCATGGTATTTGGAATTTTGGTTGGCGCCTGTGTCCTGATAAGTGCAGTCTGCCAACCCAAGTGTCTTTGAATTTGTCAATTAGGGTACTAACGGCCTGATCTAGCTCTCGGCGGACGGGTTACTCCGCCACAACGGTGATGGAAATCCCATCTGCCAAAATATAAATACCATTATGTCCTATAGGAGTTCCATTTCAGCAGACGAGATAGCCGTCACCGTTTTGACGGAGTAACCTATCTGCTGAGATCTAAAGATCTAAGATTTTATTGGTAGAAAGAGTTTCTTATTAGTAAATTGCAGCGGTGTGCTACTTCTGTGACAGGGACACAGGCTAGTGCTCTCATGTTTTTGATCTCAAAGGCAAATTGGCCATTTGTAAAATATTCTACAGTGGAGATGCCACCACATACTTTGATAGAAATGAAAGAAACAGCCATGTATGGCTGTGTGAGGGTACATTTTTAGAATAGCTTGAATCATGGCTTCCTCGATACATATTGTTTGGGGGTATGTAATATATACATGACAGTTAGATTTAACTATGTGTGTGTGGTACTGCACAGCTGTCATCCCACATTCATGACATCTTGGTGAACTATGAGTTAATGGAATGTGGGAGTCTGAGGGCAGTTGGTGCAATATAACAAGATGCCAACTGATGTGTCTGAATGAAACCTTCTGATGTAGTTATTAAATACTTCAAAATCTACAGCTTGTTTCCTGCAGTTTGTTATCTGGAGGTTGTCACACAGTGGTAATGATTTGTTTTGTATTTTATATCATTCAGTAGCTTGTTTATTTGATAGTACAGCATATATTAGGGATATTTGTGTTTTGATATTCTCCATGTATGCTGTATATCTGATTGAATGGTTTGCCACACATTTGCAATGTCCAATCCATCATCCATGTTTCACACTGTCTAAGTTTTTGTTCAGGACTGTAGGTAGTATGGGCCTCATTTATGAGGCCTTGCGTCAGCTTTGCACTTCCGATGCGTCACTTTTTGTGATGCATCGGCGGCGTAAAACATGCCTTCTGTTGTGCACTATTTACAAAGTGACGCATCTAAGCAGATGCATCACTTTGTAAACCCCAGCGCTACATTATACCTGCGTCAAGTATAATGTATGCAGGGGGCGTTCCCCCGCAAAAAGCCTCATATAAGTCTCATAGATTTCACTGTGTCACTTCTAGGATGCCATTGCGTCAAAATCTTGTGCCTGCCTCACAGCAGGCGTAAGACTGAAGCAGGCCCTGCCCCAGGTGAAAGGACGCATAACTGCAGTTGCGTCACTTTCGTGACACACTCCAGCAATGCGTCACTTTTGCACTTACAGATACGTCACAAATACTGAAGAATCTGTAACTCCTTGCGACATGATGCGTCATAAATTAAATATAACGCATCAGGTATGGCATAAGGAGTGCACACTGAGAAGTGACGCATCGCTGCTTTTACTATTCCCACTCCAGTCTGTGCAACAGTAGATAAAGTGTTGTATAACAGAGGGGTAATATTTACTATTCCCAATCCAGTCTGTGCAACAGTGTGGTAAATATTTGATTTACCGTCCTAATTTCTATGCAGGTAAGTACTTAAACAAAAATAACTCAATCGGAAAGAAAGACGCAGAGTCCGTGGTGTTAGAGTTCTTAGGGGTTTTATTCCTTAAAAAGGAATGGTTCTGGTACCGGATATCGTGTTCCTGACACCACTGGGGTGCAGGAAGGGATAGAGCATACTTTATTGACAAGACATAACTTTTATACTTAAACCATATAATGAATACCAATACAGTAGGCGTAACAGCTGAGAGAAACAAGATAACAGCATACACGTGTTAGCAATACGTAATCAGAAGGCGTGAACTGGGCGTGAACATAGAGGTGTGCGCTAGAAACGTCACATGTAAGTGTCACAAGTAGGTGGGTACAAAGCAGAATTTTGTAATGTCAGCAGGAATCTGAGGCCTGGATGCGCACGCAGCTGCATGACGTGTGATTGACGTGGAACTGGAGGGTGCAGGGGACTTGACATTTACACTAGCGGAAAGAGACAGAAGTCTGGCATGTCAGATCAACTCGTACCTATATCATATCTAATATCTGATGTTTGGGAACCATATTATCTAGAGGGAAAGGTCTCTTGGGCAGAGGCTATTCTATACTGACTGTGAGTGCGTGTATAAGCGTCTAAGTGTCTGCATGAGATGCGAGGGGGCATGGGCCTACCATGGTAACGGAGCTATGAATTACTTGCACGGAGACAGTGAGGCCGGGCCCTTTGCTCTGCAGCTGGAAAGATGTTTACTTGAACTAGTAGGCAGGAATGTATGTTTGAGGAGCGGAACAGATAATTCGAAGGTTGAATACAGTCTTGGCAGGCAGCAGGCTGAGCTAAGCGCCGTTAGCCGCACAGGGAGTAAGGCAGAGGTCACGGGTACAGAGGCAGCCCAGGCTGAGGCGTTCAGAGTCAGAAGGCAGAAAAAGGCTCGATGGCAGAATTTAGAGGCCTACTTCGCCAGAGCTGAAAAACGTGTAAAGTACACCACAAAAAGACGTTGGCATGGTATACTTAGGAACGGAATATTCAACCCGTTCAGGGTGGATCTGAAAGAGGACATGTTAACGTTGGACGCAAATGTATTTGCGTCTTCATAGCTGGCACAGGAGGGAAGTTACATGCACTTTAAGCTCGTACATGGAGACGGTGGGGTACACGTTAGGGAACATTTCTTGACCATAAAATTTATATTTCCTCATTCCCTCCTTGTTCCCTACGGACCCTTCATGATATATCGATCCTCATGAGCCGATCAGTCTGTTCTTGTAACATCATTTGCTCTTCTTTCTTCTTTTCGCGTTTTGAGTGAAAACTGGAATGTGGAATACATGAAGTGGCGCACAGTCCACAAATCGCTGGCCCACACTGTAGGCACAGGCAGCAACTGAATACTATGACAAGGGCAATGCCTAGGAAGGATAGGATCTTCCATCCCCAAGCGGTCAACGTTGTCCAGAACCAACCGGACCAAGTCCAGGTGCCTGGATTCTGATGTATCAAACTTGCAATTTTATGAAGACGTGTAATAGCTTTATATACTGTTGGCGCATTTCTGGAATGAAAACACAGCAACTTGACCCGATGACCTTACAAGCTCCGCCTCTATCTGCTAGGATGACGTCAATAACGAGACGATTCTGGAGAACAACAACCCGCATGGCAGATTGCTCCTCTGTTAAGTTACCTAGAGCGGAGGTAGTTTCATTCACTACTGCTTCGAGTGTTCTAGTTAATCTTCGTATCAGTTTACTATTAAAGACAGTACCAAAGTAGGGGAAGAAACCTTTATTGAAGTCTGTGTATTGCTCCCATGCCGTTTCGGTATAGTCGACAATCGGGAGATCTCTTCGGAGTCTATTCTTTACTAGATTTGTATTTCTATGATAATCAGGAGGGGCTAGAAAAACAGGCGGCAGAAGGAATGCAATGTAACAAGTACCATCCCAATCTGGAGGTAAGCGTATGTATGCGGTATGGCCACAAACAAAGTAGGAATGACGAGTAGCTCTAAAGGAAGATTTGCCTTGATCACTGAATTCGACCACAGTAGTACATTTACTATGACCTAAGTGTACTGAACCCTTCTTTCTGACACATAAGTCACCTGTGACTGGTAATACTGACATAGCAGGGAGAACTGGTGCAGCTTCAGATTCAACAGTAAGAATCATAAGGTTAATTGTATAATTACCTAATCCATATACTTCATTTTCTAGATCAGTTCCTATTCTAGTGGGAAGTCCCTTCTTGTCAGGATAACAGGCGTTAAGCAGAACTAAGTTCAAGTTTCCCCAAACCCAATTTCCTTCGAAAACAGCAATATCAGGATCTAAGGAATTAATTATTCTAAACCATGCTCCACATGAGCCGTTGTGTGTGAATGGGTACGGAAAGAGGGGCAGAACTCCCTTGTATTTCTGATAGGGAGGGAGTCGGCCACATATCCAACAGTTTGTAGCATTATTAGTCTGATGGGAGTGATGTAACATACTAATGAATGTGTTGTTGCGCAGCGCAAGTCTGTAAGATAATTCATGAGGGGGTAATTCGCTAAAAGAATGTTCGGCAGTGACATTGTAAGCAGATTGTTCACGCTTGAAGATAGGGTAGTATATAGGCAGCAATATACTGGCAACAATAATCAAAAGACTTAGAAAAAACATAACCAATAATGTCACTATACAGTGACTACGGAGTGATTTACAATATGCATGTTTCTTGAATTTTCTCTCTCTCTCTCTATCTCGGTCTAGGGGATACATGTCAGAAACTATTTAACCGATTCACCTAGGGGAGGACTTAAACAATTAAACTGTCTGACTTGCTAGACCGTAGTTTCGCTTTGTACTCCTCTTGGGGAGTATTCTCTCTTTTGGGAACTTTAAAGTCCCTAGTATCAAGGCAGTCCTTTGAGGGGGTGGACGAGTCAGTCTCTGGCAACAGTTCATTACATTTTTTAATATGGCTCGTGTGGATCCACCCCTTTCGTCCTTCAACTTTAATCGCCGTCCTCGTGGTCAGAAGGACGATCTTCGGCTCCTTCCAGCGGGGCTCCAGCGGGCTTTTCCTGTCGAAGTTGCGAATCAACACAGTATCCCCGGGACGGACATCGTGTGGCTTTACATCAGTGTTGTCGGGGAAAGCTGCGGCAACCTGTGAACGACATGATTGGAGTGCAGACATCAAGGAGGCAAGGTAATCTGTCAGCATGTTACAATCAACATCGGTTATTTTCTTAGGCATGGGCGTCCCCCACATATTCGGTGGTCGCCCAAAGACCACTTCATACGGGGATAGTCCTGATCTCGAATGGGGGACCATTCTCATATAGAACAGTGCAACTGGCAGGGCGACTATCCAGTCAACCCCTTTCTCCTTACAGATTTTAGCAAGGCGTGTTTTCAGTGTCTGGTTATGCCTTTCTACAAGGCCAGTGGCCTCGGGATGTCGGACACAGTGGAATTTCCACTGATATCCTAGCAGAAGGGAAACCTGTTTCATGAGCTCAGATGAGAATGGCTGTCCGTTATCTGAGTACACGATACGAGGCAAGCCGTACCGTGGGAAGAATTCTCGAACCAGCTGCCTGGCAGTGGTCGGGGCAGTGTAATCTGGGACTGGATATGCTTCGGTCCAACGGGAAAGTGCACAAACAACTACGAGGACATACTTGAATCCTCGACAACGGTCCATCTGGATATAATCCATCTGGAGGACTTCAAAAGGGTGATCGGGAGGATGGAATCCACCTTGCTCTACAGGGACGCTTTTACCTGGATTGAACTGACAACAGATCATGCAAGTACGCACTTTCTGTTTTGCTGCTGCTCGTAAATGTTTGTTGTACCAGAGATTCTGTAAACTGTCTAACATAGCTTTTTCTCCTAGGTGTGCTGGACTATGTGCTGTATTTATTATGACTTGAACCATAGAGTCGGGGAGAAACCATGTAGATTTTCCCTTCGTCATCCATCCCTGATCTGTCTGGATCCCTCCTAGTTCAGTCCATTTCTTGATTTCATCTGGAGTAGCATGTGTCTGAATATCGATTACATCTAGTGTGGGATCCCTAACTGTCATACAATGTGTCAGTACTATTGTCTTTGTCACATCAGTTATCTGGGTGTGAGTCAATGCTGTATGTTTTGCTGTTTGGTCTGCCAGGTCGTTACCCTGGGAAATGAAATCTGTAACTTTAGTATGTGCTTTACACTTCATGATGGATATGCCTGAAGGCAGATGTATTGCTTCTAATAGTGCTTGAATGAGGGGACCGTGTTGGATCTTGGCACCGTGAGAGGTCAAGAAACCTCGTTCTTGCCATAACACTCCGAAGTCGTGTACGACTCCGAAAGCATAACGTGAATCTGTGTATATGTTAACATTTCTGTTCTTGGCTAGTATACAGGCTCGGGTCAGAGCGATGAGCTCTGCTGCTTGAGCGGACAATGTATCAATACGATATGTTTCTTTAACTTCAGTTTCAGTGGTCACTGCATATGCGGCCACTAATTCTCCTGTGTTTGTTCTCATACATGAACCATCCACATAAAGTGTCAGGTCTGGATTTGTCAGTGGAACATCTGTTAAGTCTCGTCGGGGCTTTGTTACTGCATTAATGATCTCTATACAATCATGCAGGGCTGAATTAGTCATAATCGAAGGTAACAATGTTGCGGGATTCAGAATGTTACAGCGTCTGATTTCTATGTGTGGCTGGAATAGCGTCAATTCATAACCTGTCAGTCGTGCTATAGTCAAGTGTTGAGTCTGGGTTCGGTTTAGAAGAACCTCTACAGAATGTGGAACTTGTACTGTTAATTGATGTCCTAAGACAATTGAATCGCTCTGTCTGATTGCTAGGGCTGTCGCTGCGACTGACTTTAAGCACGCAGGGAGTGCCTGGGCTACTGAATCCAATGTACTTGGAAAATAAGCGCAAGGCTTATGTGAACCTGCTTGATCTTGAGTGAGGACAGACAACGCTGTACCATCACGTTCTGTAACAAAAAGCGTAAAAGGTTTGCTGTAACATGGTGTTGCTAAAACTGGTGCTTGACATAAAGCTTTCTTTAATTCCTCAAAGGCCTGTGTATGTTCCTGAGTCCAAGGAAGGGCAGTCGAAGTCGCTGCCTCCTGTGTTGTCAACTGAATGAGTGGTTTAGCTAGAAATGCATACTGGGGAATCCATTGTCTGCAGTACGAGGTGAGGCCTATAAAGGCCCGCACTTCCTTTTGTGTCTGGGGTTGTGGCATATTTACAATTAACTGGATGCGGTCAGGAGTGAGCTGTCTCCCCACTTTGGACAGCAAGTGACCCAAGTACACAACTTGCTGAACACAGAATTGCAGCTTCGAAGGAGACACCTTGTGTCCCTTGTCGGCCAGAAAATGTAAAACTGTCAGTGATGCTTGTTCACATTCTGGTTCACTTCGTGCGGTGATCAGCAGATCATCGACGTATTGTAGTAAGGCGGTGTTAACTGGCATTTGGATACAATCCAGTTGTCTTTTTAGTGCTTGACTATAGATGCTGGGGCTTTCTGTGAATCCTTGAGGTGCGCGTGAAAATTTGAAACTTCGTCCATTTAAACTGAATCCGAAGAGGTATTGGCTCTCTGGATCAATGGGCACACTGAAGAAGGCGTTCTTGAGGTCAATTACAGTAAAGAACGTTGCTTCTGAGTCAATAGCAGTCAATAGGGAAGAGATGTCGGGAACCACAGGGTACTGTGGAACAATGCATTTATTCAGTTCTCGTTAATCAATCACCAGCCGATATACGGGTGGTGCATTGGGATCAGTACGTTTAAGAATCGGAATGATAGGGGAATTACAGATATTGGAGTCGGTCTCTACGACCACTCCTTGGGCAATGAGCTCTTCAATGATTTCCAGTAAAGCCACTACAGCATCGGGTGGTAACTTGTATTGTCTGATTCTCGGTAAAACAACTCCTGGTTTGAGTGTAACACGGTATGGTGTGATGTGCATGCAACCTACATCGGTTGGACCTTGTGCCCACAGGTGCTTCGGTACATTTTTCAATCTGACATCAAACTCTCGTAATACATAGTGACCCTTAAAGTCACGCAGGAAAAGTCTAACTCCTTCCGGAGAACAACATATCACAGCTCCTAGAGCCTTCAATGTTTTGATACCAGTTTTCTGGACATGATTTCGTGAGTAACAAGTCTGTAACACGTGATAATGGACCCACAGCCAGGGGGACTGGTTTCGATACCTCATTTACAATAGGCTGTCCTGAAAAACCAAGGGAAACATTCTGTGAGCCTGAGAGGGGTGCCCCTGGGACTTCATTATGGCTGATTGTTGTGCGGCTTGCCCCTGTGTCAATTAAAAACTTTCTATCTTTTCCCAATACTTGACTGTGTACATAAGGACCCTCTTGATCTACAGGAATCTCAATAAGAGGCAAGCCAACCTCCCTCTCTAGGCTGTTTCATGTGTATCGCTGATAATCGGGATAATCAGATTGGGCATACTGGTTCATCTGTCGTGAAACTTGCTGTGTCGCGGCAATGGGCTGAGGCTGTGGCTGTGATACCGCTGCGGTCTGTGCTGTATGTGGTGGAGCATGCATAGGTTGTGAATTCTGTGAAGTCTGTTGCTGGACCTGGTCTTGTCTAGGCGGATGCGGTCTTTCTTTAGTTTTACCTGTTGCTATATTGTGTTTCAGGACTGGACATTCATGTACGTAGTGACCTGGCTGCTTGCAATAGTTGCATGTCCCTTTAACGGGAGCTGCTGCATTACCTGTCTGGGTCGTACCCTTTCTCTGGCCGTCGGCTGGAACCGACTGGGCCACTAACATTTTCATTTTCGTGTCTTTCATACGTCTCTGTTCGTGATCCTGTTCTTCTCTAATTCTGTTCTGGTGGTATTGTAACATTTGTAACATCTGGGATGGCGTATTTGCTTGCCATGTACTTTCAACTTTATATACACGGTTCTTAACTGCTGTCAGGGAATTCTCGACTAACTTTGTTACAAAAAGATGCGGGTACGACTCGCTACCTGGTTTTAGGCCACTATTAATAATGAAACATTTCTCAAATCTTGAATAGAAGTCACTGGTATCTTCATCGTGTTTCTGTTTACAGGCTGAGATTGCGTCCCAGTCTTCCTTTTTAGTTGTCAATAATCTTGGCAAGACCTGTACTATTAAACCTGGTAATGCTTTAGCTTTCTCCCCAAGGCCTAGCCCTGGAGTACGAATTTTTTCCTCGTCTTCTATTTCAGTCCATATAATCTTTTTATCTCCCACCTCCCATTCCTTTTCCTTGAGTTTCTCGTAGATGCCGGTGGGCAGCAGTACCTTTAACAATTTCATAATGTCTGTATATGTGTAATCTCCCATGAGTAACATGTCTTTAAGTTCTCGGTGAAAACCTGCAGGGTCTTTATCATGACAGGGTACTAGTTTCTTCATTTCTAATAGTTCTAACTTGGTCAGAGGTGTGTATACATACACACGTTTCAGGGTATTATCGGTACCCATAACTGGGTGTACTTCTCGTAACGGATTCTGTCTGTCAAAATGCTCAAAGTGACACATTTTTCTTTCTGGTGGCTGAGCTGAAACATATTGTGGGCCTAAGAAAGCGTTATATTTACGTCGTTGTTCTAGAATTATTTGAATTAATCTGGTACTTAGGCCTCTCCATCTATTCATAAGTAGTGCTTCTAATGTATCGGGTAAGGGACCTGGATCAGAATGTTGTTGTCTGTATAACGTGATGAGATGCTGAATCATGTATATACCAGCTAATTTCTGCTCGTCTGGGGAAAGGTTCAGAAATCTCTGTGCTACTGTATCATCATTGTATGTGTTAGAATTGTCAGCCCACAGTACTGCCGACCGGGCTAGTTCTTGTTCATCCATAGAATTGAGTACATGGTACCCCATTTGTTCTTGAAGCATTTTATCGGTAACTTGAAACATATGTTCAGGAGAACTTTGTTTTGATATGCCAGAGAGAAAAGCTCTCTTGCTTTCTGGACGAATGCCTTTCCTAAGGTAATTTCCCTTACCCACATATGCTATCGTATCTGTAGTCGTTTCTGGTTCTTCGGGTCCTTCCTCCTCCTCGGAGGAGTCATTCCTGTCACTTTCTTTTTCTTTTTCATGTATTTCTATTACTGCCTTTCTGATTTTCTTGTACATGCTTGATATACAATTCATTTTATCATGCTTTCCTTCGGCTATATTTTGACCCCACTTGTTTAGTGCTTCCATTTCATCCTGGTCTACCCCAGGCCTGTCTCGGTCTCTTATTAAGCAATTTATGAAAAAACGTAATATATATGCTTGAGTGTCAACTTTCTGGTGTGCCAGGGCCTCCTTAATACTTTCAAGATTTTCCCCAGTCTGGACAAAATGATATATTCTATCTAGGTGATCAGTCATCCCTGGGAATAACACTAGATAATCTGTAGCTTGTCGCAATCGTAGTGATGCTATCAACATCCTATCTTCTTTACCGGGTACTGGATCGTATCTGCAAACTGGAAGGGGTTCTTTTAGTATGTCGAGACGGGGTGATTGGGGTGTATGATGCTTCAGCAGATCTCTAAGGTGTAATCTGTGTGTTGCTGGCGGGGTCTGGAGACCCCCTGTCGCACCTCCTGAGCCAGAGGCTTGAGCATTATTTCTCTGTGGAGTCTGTATGTGTACCTGAATTTGTCTCTTACTGGGATCAGGCGCAGTCGGATTCGGTATATTAATCTTAGGTGCGGGAAGTGGTGGAGGTGGAGGAACAAGTGGAGCAGGCTGTCGAACGGGGGAACCTTGTTGCGGTAATGGCGGGATATGGTCTGGAGGCGGGTTGCCACCTCCGTCACCGTCAGTAGGCGGGACGCGGGCACGTGGATTGGTGTAAGCGGGTGCTACATCGTCTAGATAGGAAGCAAGGAATATGTCTTTGGTGGTCCTGTGATTTACTTTAGTCGGAACCAATGGTGGCGGCAGATTTTCTGGTATTTCTGAAGTGGCTTCAGGCGAACCCTCGGCCACTAAGTACATGCCATTTACAAGATTGTTTCGCATACGGTCTACTTGTTCTGCTTTTACTCGGATCCCTTCAGTAACTAATTCATTTTCTCGGACTCTATCCGACTCTTCTCTATGTCTGTCTTCTCTACGGAGTGCTCTTTCAGCACGTTTATGTGATTCTTTACGCCAAAATTCTATGGCGTCTTTCTGAGATTGTCTGGCTTTCTTTTTCCATAGCGCTTCTTCTACCTTCACGATGCACTCGGCATCCCATGTTCCTGTAACGGGCCATCTGTGTCTCTCGTCTAGGTGCTTAGTATAATCGGCCCATAAATCTAGATACAATATGGCATCTAAGCCATGCTTATGGTACATAAAATTTCCAGGAGTGTCCCTAGGGGGGATAGGAATTTCTTCCTCCAGCATCCCTTTCCTAGTTCCTATCTGTCTTAGTTTATTGAAGAACGGCATCTTGTTACTTAGTACTGGATACTCGATACTTGTTACTTACTCTGAACACAGCTAGTTACACAAAAACACAATAATGTACATCAAACAGTCACTCATACCACGACATTAATCACATGAAAACATTTTGAACATATATCACTACCCTTGATACTAGATGTACTGCTAAACAGCACAGATACACTGTTGAGAACAGTGCAAGAACTTGAATGCTCGATATACTGCTAAACAGTACAGATACACTGTCTAAAACAGTGCAGACCGCGTTTGTGTACCCAAACACGTCTTTACCGGATACATAATAATGCACCCGTCTAGATACGTCCCAGCAATGGTACTCACCGGGAAGCACGGAACAGAAGGCCTCGGAAAACTCGACTGGACTGGACCGGACTGGACTGGACTCGACTCGACACGTGGATACTTCAGAAACTGGTGGGCCTCTTGACACCTCGGACCTTGCTTCTTTCGGCTAGGCTCTGGTCGGGATCCTCCGCACTCCTCACCGCCTCGTCTGGGTGCTGATCGCAGTCTCCGTCACCTCCGTGGGCCAGAGGGAGATACAGGAAATCCTGCGGGTACGCGTAGTGGTCCGTCTTGACTTATGGCAGGGGGCAAAGGTTGCAACGCACCAACCGGCGCGTAAGGTGGGGGAGGGGTCCCTATTCGGGCGCCAAAATAATGTGGTAAATATTTGATTTACCGTCCTAATTTCTATGCAGGTAAGTACTTAAACAAAAATAACTCAATCGGAAAGAAAGACGCAGAGTCCGTGGTGTTAGAGTTCTTAGGGGTTTTATTCCTTAAAAAGGAATGGTTCTGGTACCGGATATCGTGTTCCTGACACCACTGGGGTGCAGGAAGGGATAGAGCATACTTTATTGACAAGACATAACTTTTATACTTAAACCATATAATGAATACCAATACAGTAGGCGTAACAGCTGAGAGAAACAAGATAACAGCATACACGTGTTAGCAATACGTAATCAGAAGGCGTGAACTGGGCGTGAACATAGAGGTGTGCGCTAGAAACGTCACATGTAAGTGTCACAAGTAGGTGGGTACAAAGCAGAATTTTGTAATGTCAGCAGGAATCTGAGGCCTGGATGCGCACGCAGCTGCATGACGTGTGATTGACGTGGAACTGGAGGGTGCAGGGGACTTGACATTTACACTAGCGGAAAGAGACAGAAGTCTGGCATGTCAGATCAACTCGTACCTATATCATATCTAATATCTGATGTTTGGGAACCATATTATCTAGAGGGAAAGGTCTCTTGGGCAGAGGCTATTCTATACTGACTGTGAGTGCGTGTATAAGCGTCTAAGTGTCTGCATGAGATGCGAGGGGGCATGGGCCTACCATGGTAACGGAGCTATGAATTACTTGCACGGAGACAGTGAGGCCGGGCCCTTTGCTCTGCAGCTGGAAAGATGTTTACTTGAACTAGTAGGCAGGAATGTATGTTTGAGGAGCGGAACAGATAATTCGAAGGTTGAATACAATCTTGGCAGGCAGCAGGCTGAGCTAAGCGCCGTTAGCCGCACAGGGAGTAAGGCAGAGGTCACGGGTACAGAGGCAGCCCAGGCTGAGGCGTTCAGAGTCAGAAGGCAGAAAAAGGCTTGATGGCAGAATTCAGAGGCCTACTTCGCCAGAGCTGAAAAACGTGTAAAGTACACCACAAAAAGACGTTGGCATGGTATACTTAGGAACGGAATATTCAACCCGTTCAGGGTGGATCTGAAAGAGGACATGTTAACGTTGGACGCAAATGTATTTGCGTCTTCATAGCTGGCACAGGAGGGAAGTTACATGCACTTTAAGCTCGTACATGGAGACGGTGGGGTACACGTTAGGGAACATTTCTTGACCATAAAATTTATATTTCCTCAACAGTAGGGAAAGCGTTGGACTCCGGAGGGGTAAGATTTTCTATTCTTACCCCAGTTTGTGCAACACTAAAAAAAACGCTGGACTCCATAGGGGTAACATTTACTATTTCTACTCCATTCTATGCAACAATATGAAAAGCGCTGGACTTCGGACGGGTAACATTTACTATTCCCACTCCAGTCTATGCAACAGTAGGGAAAGAACTTCAGTTCAAACAATTAACATAACATGTATGAACCTTGACCCTATTAATAAATATATAAAATATATTAATATAACCCTTATTAATTAACAACAAAAATCCTATATAAAAAATTAATTTACGTAATTATTAAACACCTTAATAATTATCAATTTAAAAAATTGCCCATTATTTATTACTTAAATACACCCACACACGTAGCAGACCACACTTAAAATATATCTAAAATAAATTCATGTAACACAATTAACATAATTAATAACTAATCAAATATTCATGAATACATTAATTATTAAAGAATAATTGATTGATCAATTAATTAAGTATGAAATAATTAATTTATACTTAGATGTTAATTCATGTATTAATTACTAATAAACTTCTCACCCTATACCCCTATAAACTCACCAGCCCTCACCTAACCAATACATTTGAAGGCATAATAACACATTTTGCATAATCAATATTCAACAAAATATTTATTAATACATTGGTAATTAATTGGTATTTATTACTTAACTTCCTACCATTTACACCTGCAAAACCCACCAACACTCACTGAACAGATAACTTAAAAAACAGAATTATTACACCATTTACATAATTAATACTCAATGAAGTAATTATGAATAAAGTGTTCATTGATAGTTAATTAATAGTTAATTATTTCTTAACTTCCCACGCTATACCTCTACAAACCTAGAACCCACACATAATATATAACTTTAAAACGATAATTACGCAATTACCTTAATTGATAATCAAAGACATTATTAATAATAAATTAATTATACTAAATAAACTTCCCACCCTACACCCCTACAAACATAGCATCCCACTACAACAATATTACTAATATTATTAAATTACAAATTATCAATCACTTAACGCTACAAACTATATTCAAAAATATTAACAATCATACAAACAATAATAACCCCCAAAAATTTATATAAAACAACATGACGATAATTACAAAACAATATCTTTACAATATTATTGAAAACGATATTTACAACAATGATAGCCTTAAAAACTATATTACTTAACTAAAGATCAATATTCTTGACAACGGTAGTTCTGCATCACAATATTGTATCACGATATTTTTTCTCGCCTATTTCTTTAATCCATATTTACCACTCAATATTTTGGCCAAACACCCCCAGATAGCTTCTCAAAGCAAAATGATCGGCACTTGCATTACAACAGTATTTTTGGCTTTTGAACTGGTGGTATCGTTCTCTAGCAGGCCAGCCCTTCATGCATAATTAGGATGCTCTTCACAGTCGATGTTGGAAAGGTAGTAAACTGAACTGGGATAGTTCCAGGTGGCTTTAAAGCAATGCAAGATACACATTATAAAAGTTGCTTTACCATACTAGATATCAAAAAGTTCTTTCACTATTAAATTCAATTTTTCATAAAGCGTGGAACACTAATTTCCCAGACTTGATTGTATAAATATACTTTTATTCATAATTTGGCTAGTTTAGGAGCAAATGTAATCTGCCCAACACAGTGACACGTGGCTTTTGTCAATATTTCCCTTAATATTTAGTACGTCCCACATTTATAGATTTAGCTACCAATAATGTGGCATTACAGGACACACATAGGAGTGGACTCGTTAATGTATGTAAGCTTTCTACATAGCAAAGCAGTTTTATTGCCATGTGTTACTTCCAAGAGTTTTAAAGCTGCAGCCTAGCCAGGAAACAATGGCGTTCTCTGGAGTCATACAATTTGGTCATACATATGAGTCATACACAGGAGTGGTGTAAATATATCATGTAGCCCACATATGCCATTTAAATTCCATGCCACTGGTGCTTTTCCTGTGACTTACCATGGTCTTACTGGAAAGTTCAATGGGTCAATCGAATGTAGCAGTTTTACAGTACATGTTTTGTGAGGAAAGGTATTCACCTGTTACAACGCATTTTTTACTCCGCACTACCACTACAACGCGGGCATTACAACGCATACCGTTACAACGCATTGCGCTGGGGGGCGCTCTAGGATAAGAGGTAAGTTTAATTTACTATCCAACACCTTCCCTAGGGTCCACGGGGGCTGGAGTTAGAATAGTAAATTATACTTACCACTATCCAGCACCCCAAAGCGCTATGCGTTGTAGCGGTATGCGTTGTAAATACCGCGTTGTAATGGTACGCGGAGTAAAAGTATGCGTTGTAACGACATACATCCGTGAGGAAAGCACACATGCTGTAGCACAAACCATCAGTCGTAACACACACAGGCCTTGTGTCAATAACCAGGAAAATGCTGGGAGGACCACTATAAAAATGACAATCATTACACAGGGTGATCGAGTTGATGCTCCTGTGATGACATTGGAACTGTTTTGTGACTTCCTGTGAAAGTAAACATTTTAAATGTCACACATCTGCACCATATAAAGCACAAAAGAACTGATACATCTGGTGTCATGCAGGATCCTAAGGAACCCAAACTTAACTAGCGGGTAGAAAGAGAGTATTGTGGACGGAAAATGCAAACATCAACTAGCGATAGGATATGTTCTACTTTCAACCTGCTCTGAGATTTCTGATTTTTCACTCTAGTCTAGTGTCTAGCTTTGGTGCTTTCCAGTGCCCTCTTGTCCTGCCTGTTCGACACCTGCTGTACTTGATACAGAATTATCCAGAACATTAATGTCTGAGCATCATAGTTTTTTGCACGTTTCCATATTTTAAAATATCCCTAAATTCCACATTGTGTTTCACCTTTACATTTTCTGAACTGCCTTAGAAGTACTTGTCTTGTAAACCCCTTCAAGTCTACGGTGACTTTGTTTGCTCAAATTCATAATGCCATCAGATATACCTTTCTAAAAACTAATTGAGTGAAATTTCCACATCAGGCTCTTTGGACACTTATTAAACTCTTTTTCTTGTAAATGTACATCTGCGTACCGCACATTTAGTATTTTTAACCATATTTTTATGGTCTAGCTACAGACAGCGGTCTTTCAGATACACCATTGTACAAATTACTCCACAGAGCTAATACTTGTTTACAATTAGGGGTTGATTATGATGCAGTAGGAAATGGCTCTGACAATTGGTGGGAGCAGTTCCTACGGCATTGCAAGCAGCAGTTTGGATTCATTTCAGACCAACCAATTTGGATGGAATCAGTTGGAAATCAATCCAAACTGGATTCGTCTGCCATTTGGAAAG
This sequence comes from Lissotriton vulgaris, assembly GCF_964263255.1. NCBI lineage: Eukaryota > Metazoa > Chordata > Amphibia > Caudata > Salamandridae > Lissotriton > Lissotriton vulgaris. Next base: position 1,410,676,493 of record NC_141685.1, on the reverse strand, counting down.
CCTCCTGTAATCCCAAGGGCCGCTCTTTCCACCTGAGGGATTACAATGTTGGATTCCAACAGCCTTTCAGTTTCGGCATTTCTGACACAGAAAAGCTGTTGAAAGTCGACTTTGGGGCCCCCCAGGAGGGCCCCCTTGGGCGCAAGGCCCCGGATGGTGGCCGAGAGGGACCCTATGGTACCCCACTGTTTATCCCTGCACCCCACAGCAGGCACCTTGAGGTGCCACGGGTGCAGGGATAAACTGCACCTCTTCTCTTTGCAATTAGAGCATGCATTCCAGTTGAAATGCATGTTCCCATTGTAAAGAATAAGACTGCGACAGAACAGTGTTCGGTACAATCCTAATTGCTCGGTTGGGACAACAGACACTTAGTGTCAGTTACAGCTGCCTTGCTCTTAGGGGTGGCTTTCTACCCATTCTTCGTTTGACCCACCTAGGGGACCTTTTTGTTTTTGAGTTGGTCTATTAATTATTTCATCCTGTTTTGAAAGTAGCCCTGCATCTAAGAAAACAAAGCCACATTTAAACATTACTGCATTTCAGTGCCACCTAGTGAAGACTAGAAAAACTGCAGCAGAAATAATTTCCAAGGTAGTCCGGTGTGCAACATCTAGAAGCTAACAAACACTACAGATTATATTTCTACCAGGGAATGTACTGTAATGTTGAATAGTCCGAATGTGCTAGGACCTCTTTATTCTGACTGTCTTGGCAAGGATTTTAAGCATCAAGTAAATTTACTGGGCCCATTTTTCTGAATGTGCATAGGGAAATTATGGAAATGCAATTTTTTAGCACCATCATAAGAAATGTCATCTTATGTTGCATGATGCAAGTTGAAATTTCATTAGAAATAATTATTCTCATTGTTTCCTTTATTTGTGACCCTTTCAGACAATTATTGCAACAGGCCTATCCTATGCCTTTGATTTTGAGAAGAAATATGGTGTTGATGTAGTCGGCCCAATAATAAAAGGGTAAGTCGTAAGTCTTTATTTTTTTGAAGATCCGACACCATGCTAAAACCTGATTGGCTGCCAACAATTCCACCAGGAAGCGTGGCAGCCATTTTGGGACTCGGGCTGATCCGAATCCCAAAACATTTTTTTTAAATAAAGGGTAGAAATACCACCCCCTCACACACCCATTCTGTCACCTTCACATCTACCTACACACCACTCAAACACTCACTCACACACCTATACAGCCACTCACACACCCACTCACATATCCACGCCACCACTCATGCACCCACTCACAGACTCATACACCCACATAGCCACTCATAGAGCCATACAGCCACTCACACACCTACTCACTGACCTATACAGCCACTCACATTTCCATTCTAAACATTTACAGGTTACAGTTAGGAAATAAGATTTTAAAAAACCTTCAAAATTCACCAAAAAAAAAGGTTACAGGGTGTTTTAGTTAGGAAACAATATTAAAAAACCTCAGAAATTCACTGAAAAAACAAAGGTTACATGGACGTTATAGTTAGGCTCAGATTTAACACGTACAATACCAGTGAAATTCAGCAGTTATAGTTACCTGAGCTAATTATAATTTAGGCCCGCAATGCACTGCTTATTACCTCACATATTACATCATTCATAACATGGTCAGTGACATAGAACCACTCAAACACCCACTTACACCCCATACATTCTCTCCTACACCCACTCACACACCCACACAACCACTCACACACCCATTCACTCATCCATAGAGTCACTCACTAACCCATAGAGCTACTCACACAGCCACTCACTTACTCATACACATACTTACACAACCACTCACTCACTCATGCAGTCACTCACACAGCCCTCATTCACACATACAGCTACTCACACACCCGCTAATTAATTCCCCCATAAAGCCACTCACACACCCACTCTCTCACCCATACAGCCTCTCAATAGAGCCACTCACTCACCCATACAATCTCTCACACACCCACACAACCACTTAAATGCCCACCGACACATCCGTACAAGCACTCACACATCCACTCACTCGCCCATACAGCCATTCACACACTCACTCACCAATACAGCCAATCACAAATCCAATCAGTTAGCCAAACAGCCATTCAAAAAGCCACTCACCCATACAGCTGTTTAGTCACCAATATAGCCAGTCACACACCCATGCAGCCACTCACTCAGCTGCTGACTCACCCATAGAGCCTCTCACACACCCACTCATTCACCAGTTCAGCAACTCACCCATACAGCTACTCACACACCCACTTATTAAACCAAACTGCTACTCACACACCTACTTATTCGCCCATACAGGCACTCACACACCCAAGCACACACAGATTAACAGTCACGCAGCCACTCACATAATATATGTTAGAAATAGTATCACCCATTAGTAGTACACAAAGTATACTAATTTAATTTTTGTAGTACCTCAGGATATATGTTTAACACTCATAAAGGTTTTAGAAAACACTCTTTTGAGATGTCATCAGTGATGTCACTGACCATGTCATGAGGGATGTAATATGTGAGGTCATAAGCAGTGCATTGCGGAGCATAAGTTATAGTTTGCTCAGGTATCTATAACTGCTGAATTTCACTGGTTTTTTACGAGTTTCGTACGTGTGACATCTGAGCTTCACTATAACGTCCCCGTATCCTTAATTATTTTAAAGGGAAAATGTATTTATTTGTATATAGAGGGGTGGCCTAATGGCTAGAGTTGTCAACCTCGAAGCTGGGGAGCCGGATTTGAGTCTCTGCAGGGAAACTCAACATTCTGTGATTCTGGGCAAATCACTTAGTCTCCCCATATCTAACAAAAATTAATGTGTTTCTCTGTAACGCACCTGGTGCTCGGGTAGAGTTCTCGCTATATAAAACTCCCCCCCCAAAAAATATATATATATATATATATTTATATATTTTAGTTATTTTTTGGATACATACCGGGATAGCTCCCTATGCATCACAACATTTTGTCTTAACTCTCCATTCAGAGCAAGGAGACTTTAAGAGATTTATTGATAGGTGCTGTCAATTTTTTTTCACCAACAGCTGCCATTCTTCATGGGAGGAAAATCTCCCCCTTACTCTAAGAAACTATAAATGCGGCAGGCCGGCTGATCCCTAAACAACCACTTAAGACACACAGACACTAAGAAGAACCTAGCTAGTACGAAACACTACATGGCACTTCCTGAATCAGTAGTATGGGTTTGCATACTATCAATTTGCTAGCTATGAGCATAAGTTGGTACAAAAAAAAAAATAGTAGTAAGTGTGGCAGAAAGCTCATCGCTTAAAAGTTGACCATGGCCCATGAAGCAGCCATGACCGTGGTGACACTGATGTAGGCAAAATGGAATGAAGAATAACTTCTCGCCACACGTCAAGTACTTGTGTCAGAGACGTGCTGTCACACAACACAAGGTTAAAGGATGTCACCACTAGCAGTGAGTTCTACTATAAATCAAGCTCTGCGCTTTAACACTATCCGTAGTTGACGTAGCACTAATAGTAGCAGTAATAATACTGGAGCGGTGTGGTGCAGCGGCCAGGGTAGCTGACTTCGGAGCGCAGGGGTCACGGTTCGATTCCTGGCTCCGGCATCAGATCAACTGAGTATCATGTGACATTGGGCAATAGTTCACTTACTTTTTATGACGGTCCCCAGCACCTTGAGACCCATAAGGGTGCGTAGTTCGCGCTTTACAAACCGGACCAACGGCCAGATTCATCAAGCTTAATTGCGCTCTCAAAGGGCCAGATTCTGAGAATCTGGCCCTTTGCGAGTGCAATTTTTGCATTTGGGATTCATCATCCCAAATGCAAAAGTCGCTATTAAAGAATTCGCACATTTGCGAGGAATTGCATTTAAGGAATCTCTTTGAGATTCCTTAAATGCAATTTATGAACCATTTTAAAATTGCGAAATCGCAATTTTGGGCCGCTATTTACCGCGAGGTCAAACCTCGTGGTAAATAGCGAAAAGTTCGAAAAATGCTTCTAAATGCCTTTTTCTGAGTTGCATGTTACATGTCCTTTGGACATGTGTGTGCGCAACACCAATGTAGATTACATTTCAGGGGTGCTACAGGGTGTCCTTTGGACACCCCTGGCACCCTTGAAATCGCATCCTTATTTGCGATTAGCAAATTGCTAATCGCAAATAAGGAATGAATGGGGAGTTATTTCGTATTTGCGATTAGCAATTTGCTAATCGCAAATAAGGAGGCTGTAGGAATCGCAATTTATTTAGCGAATTCTACATGAATCCCGATTTGCAAGTCCTTAATAGCGATTCCTTAATAATCGCTATTAAGGACTCGCAAATCGGAACATTGATGAATCTACCTGATACTTACTTACACCGTGTTGTGTATGTGGTAGCAATACTACAAGTGGCTAAGAGGCTACCTTCAGCAGGTGTTTATATTCCGTAGTGGTAATATTACTTGTAGCAAGAGCTGTAGTAGTGGTACCAGTAGTTGTTAAAAATGTGCACTTCTAGGATCAGTAAAATCTTGAGTAGACATGCCAGAAGTAGTGCAAGTGGTATTGCTAATAGTAGTGTTATATTATTTGCTGTATAGTATGTATGATGCTGAAGTCGGCATTTGTCGTAGTAACAATATTAGTAGCGTTTGCAGCAGCTGCGGTCCATGCAGGTAACAGTGGTGGGCCTGTGTAAGGGGGGATTTCGAGGGATGATGCCAAGGGAAAAATAATTATTTATTTCATTTTCCCTCGACATCATCCCTCGAAATCCCCCTTTACCCGGCCCCACCACTGTTACCTGCATGTACCCCGGCTGGTGTTTGGAGGGGTTCTTAAGGACTTGCTTGTTTTAGTAGCGGGTGAGGATGCCGCAAAAATATTCCTCATTACTCTTGTTATTGCCCAATGTTTCTTTCTGAAACGCGGATGAAAAAGCACTCTATGAAACTGAGTCAATGTAGAGGTTTGACGTTTCAGAGAAGAGAGATTCGGTAGTACATGCATAGATCTGTCTGCCACCTCCAGGTCAGTGGTTCGAATCCAGGCGAGACAAATGGTTTTTCTCTTGGTGTATTTAAAAATAAATGTTATTATTACCCAGTAGCGTCCCTTATATACACTGGAGAAGGATGAGGGGCAAGTTGCTGTTAGACAGTTCATATGTGTGACGTGCGTGATGCTCATAGATCTCGAGACCAAGAGCAATAGCTCAACACGTTCTTATCAGTCATGAAACTGTCAATTATATATCTTCAAGCAGTAAATCCCATCTCTTATTTCCCTCCTAAATACATTTTAGTGAAACTGCGTAGTCCGGATGCTTCGCCGTGTGCCAGCACAGGTCCAACTTCATGCAGTTAAAAAAGTTATACATAACATTTCTCGCCCTCTCTCAACCCTTTTAAAGTTCGCTAATTGCTTCCCGCTCAGATCCTTGAAACTCACACTGAGCTCATTCAACCATACCGTGCAAGCTTCACATTTTGGAAAATTGGAAAGTGTATTCTGTGGCCTAAGAGAGCAGCGAGTGAGCAGGCGAGCTGCAATTGATCAGGGCTGTTTTCACCCAAGCCTCTGAAACTGATGCCAGGAAAAATCCCACCTGCAACAGCAACATTTGAAACAAAAGGATGTCTTTGTGCCAAGTAGCAAAACGATGAAAGTTGACCTTTAACGTCTGAAGGCACAACATCCTGCTCTCTAGCAATAAATAGACGTCCCTATCCTTGTTACGAGGCACAAAGGTCCACATCTGTGATAAGACACATAGGGCCTGTCAGGCCTGTGACTACATGCTAGCAAGTGCAAGGCCCGAGCTGTGCAGTGCTCTCACTCCCTCCCTCCTTGAGACCTGAACCCAGCCATCTGTTTGAAGGAACTCCTCAAAACTGAGATCCCCTCGGATCCAAAGACCTCCCGCGCTTGCATCCAGCACACTATTCGAACTTTCTAATGTGATCGTATCGTGTTTATGGAAATCCACTTTTTCAGGGACCACACTTTATATGATCACTCAACTCACAGTAATCTGAGGCCAAATGTCACCAGCCTTTCAGGCAGCACAGTCTCAACACCAAGGGTGATGAGGGGGTGGGCTTAGACAGCCACAAGATCAAATGAATCTGATCTTAGTCTGTGGCTGCTGGGTCCAGTGCAAACCTCTCACCTCTGCTAGCGTCGGCGTTAGGCTCTCCAATGGCCTGAGCTCTTGGCAGCCTTGCAGCAGAGTTCACGTTGGCTATACCGCTGCATCTCTGTTGGAGCGCTGTCCATTAGCGGTCGGTGGTGGGAGTAGCTGCCGGGCGGTGATGTGGGGAGGGGGAGGGGCAGGGTGGGGGGGTAGTAATCTATGGATTACGGAGGATTACAGGTATGTAAACATAAATAAATAAAAACAAACGAATTCCGTTGCGTGCACTGCATAGCATTCGGGGATAAAGTGCGCGCAACAAAACTCGTTTTATTTATTTATATGTTTACTTACCTGTAATCCTCCTTAATCCATAGATTACTACCCCCCCCCCCACCCTGCCCCTCCCCAAGTCACCGCCCGGCAGCTACTCCCACCACCGACCACTACAGGCGCTGTCTAGTGCAAATTCTTCTGCAAAGTCAGGACCCATGAAGCGCTTTATGGTAAATCTTTACTTCTGACCAGCTGCGGCCCGGTGTGCAGGTAATAGCGGTGGGGCCGGGTCTGAGGTGATTTTGACGGACGAGGTAAAATTAAATAAATCAATTTTCCCTCGTCATCGTCTCTCGAAATTTCCCTACCCTCCAACCCCCCATAAACCCTCCACCCCCTTATCGGCCCAACCGCTCTTACCTGCATGGGCCACATCTGCTTCCGAACAAGACTAACCAACAAAATTCAATCCATTTCAATAAAATGAAGCACTTTAGGCTCCACAATAAAGACAGAGGTTAAGTTTCAAACTATACATGTTTATTAATGGATTAGAACATTTTTCAAATTCAAATCACCAAATTAGTAGTTGTTGTACAGCTCAAACCAATTCAAAATTCATGAAAGCAAAGACAAAGTATAATAAAGGCGTCTCAAAAAGGAAAGGTAAATAAAATCACCTACCCCATAAACAGAGTACCCTATGATGCTAAGTCGGGGAAGAGTTCTGCTAATACATCAAGAAAGAGGGGTTCTGAATTTTCATCTAAATTGCATCAGCTTAAATCACACTATTTAACATCTGATACTTCTCCACATGGTTTCCATATGACAAGGCGATCAGAGTTAAGCACAAGTAGTACTTCCTCAAGCTCCTACACAAAGAGGCTTCTCTAAAAGACTTTCAAACTTACAGTAACCGGCAACACGTAGTACCAAGCTGTACTCTGCAGGTGGATTGAAACAGCTCATTCAAACATTCTACAAGTATCAGCAAAAGAAAACATTTCACATGAGGACAAGAACAAGGTCCCAATCATGTTGCAAACGTGGCATCAGCTGCTCCTGATATACGATTGACATGTGATGGTGAAGCAAGACGGTAGCCAGACGTCAATCATTTTTAAAATACAGGCTTACATTAGCGATAGTCAATCTACATGTGAATAACATGCAGTAAGAATATTTCCTCATAAACATGTTAATGTCAATAAAATTGTAAACATATAATAACAAAAAGGAATCTCCTTCAGGTCTCCGGCCACATAAAACAATGGTGAAGCAGACAGGGTCGGACTGGGAACAGAAACCAGCCCTGGCAAACTGCTCAGCTGACCCCCCCTGGAGTGAGGTGAAGTGTAGCTGAGCAGTTTGCGAGAACCGGTTTCGGCCGATTTTGTTACAGGGGCTGACATTGCCGACCCCCGGTAACAAAATCGGCCCCCCAGGGGCCCTAAACCGTCCCTCGCTCTAGCGGCCTACCAGGGAAACGCCCGGTGCCCGCTATGGCCAGTCCGGTCCTGGTAGAGAGGAGCTGGTAGACTGAGATGCCTGAGGTTAATCCACAATGCTTGGCACTTGGCAGAGCTCAGGAGTCTGCCATACTCTTTTTCTACTCCTGCCTTACACAAACAATTCAAGAGTGGTTGCAGGAAGCGGACTCTTTATCTAGTGGACCAATAAGAGGTACACAGAGGCACAAATGATAACACTAATGCTCTCTTTTGTGGTAGTGTGGGCGAGCAGTTAGGCATATCAGAGTGTGGTGCTAAGCATTTATCGCACACACAAAGGCAGTAAGTGAGACACACACTCAATGAAGAAATCTGCCACTAATTTATTAAAAATAACACATACTTTTATATGAATTTAAATAGCAAGATCTTTGCAATCAGTTAAGTACTTTTCGAGTTATGAATTTTTCGAGTTATTAAAAGTTGACACTGCAATTTTTGGGAGCGGTAATGTTATCCTATAGGGCAAAAACAAGTACTGCATTCGGGCACATTACGAGACTGTTCTCCATGACTTAAGGTGAGTATGGGGTTAAGTCCAAGGCAGCACCAACAGGTCACCTCGGACCGCGCTGGGTCAACCAGGTGCAGAGGTGCGTTTCAGCCCCTGGTACCCCGTTCACTGCAATGGGGAATGGTCTGGTTAGACATATGCTGCTAATTGGGGCTGGGGGGGGAATCTGGTCGAGCCCACAAGGGGGCTCAGTCCTTGAGCTGCTCAGGCACTTATTGACACCATTGGTCCACTTCTCCTCGGGCTGTGGGGCTCGAGCAGTGGTTTCTTTTGGCGTCAGGCTGTGTTGCTTGAATCACTTGTGGTTGGAGGGGGCCTGCATAAAGAGGCTGTTGGCAATGACTGGAAGCCCGTTCTGGGCAAACCCAAAGGGAAACTTAGCTCTTGTGGGTCTCAGGACTCCGTTGGCACTGTCGCCCCACTCGTCCTCAGGCTGTGGGGTGGGGGCGCATAGATACTTTGAGGAGTCAGGTGGCGGTGGTCAAAGACTCACACTTTGTCCGTTTTCTGCGGACAAAGGGACAGCTGGACCACTCTTGGTGTGGGTCTCACTGTCCCTGAAGTCCCTCAACGCGCAGGTCAGTTTTCCAGGTGTCTAAGCCTGCAGGGGAGTAGCTCCTCTACTCCAAAGGAGTTTCTCTGGTGATTGGCAAAGCACTGGCAGCCCCCTGGATTTCTTGGAGTCTGCACAGGGGCAGGACGAGTATGGCTTTTCCACAATTGTCGGGGACAGCAGGCAGGTGCCAAGTAGGTCGTTGCTCCTCTGTTCTCATGACAGCACTCTTCTTTGTCCACTCCTTCTCTTTTTCCATTGAAAACTGAAGTTGTGCTTTCAGGGGTCCCCTAAATACTCAATTTAGAGGCGTTAAGGGGAGAAAGGTGAGGTAGCCAATGGGCTACTTACCCCTGGGGTCACTGCACCCCCAAAATGACCCTGTCCCAGAGTTCCTAATTCTACCACACACTAAATGGTGGAATTCCTAACTTCGTGTTCACTTCAGGCTGTTTACCTTAATGCTGTGTCAGGCCTGGCAGTGCAACAGCCCTCCACCTAGTTAATTTTCCTGTTGCCCCTGTGCCATATGGGCCCAGGGCAGGAGGTGGCACCTCAACTGTCTGGGGAAGCCTTGGATTTCATATCAAAGGTGGTAGAGGCCTTTGAAGCCTCCTGCCTTGATATTTACTGGCCTTCCCGGAGGAGGTGCAAACACCTCTTTCCAGAGCAGGCATTGTTTCCGTCCTCTGGGTGCAGGGCTCTCACCTCCTGGCAGTCAGAAACTGATCGGTGGTGACAGGCTGGACTGGATCAGTCAGCCAACACACTAGAGGGCAAGTAGGGTTCTAAGAAACCCTCTGGGTGCATATATTAATAAATATATCACTGGCATCAGTGTGGGTTTATTAATATGAGGAGCCTTTATGTAGCTAGGGAACTCATTTTGGCCAATGCCCAGTACTTACCTTAAGATGGCTTCCCTGCTCACTTGTAATGTCCAGCAATGGAACTAAACATTATAGGGGCTTATCTGCTCATGCAGATATGTCCTCACATGTACTATAACCCACCCTGTCTTAGGGCTTCCAGGCTGTAGGGATGACTTACATATAGCCCATGCAGTATATTTGGCATGGCACACAGGAGTGTGCCATGCCGTGTTTTCAATCATGGTTTCACCCTGTCATGCAGCCTGCAGTGGCAGTCTGTGTAGAATTTGTGTGTGGGTCCCTTGGAGTGGCGTAAGATATGCTGCAGTCCTTAGGGGCCCTCTTTAGTACCTATACCCTAGGTACCTGAGGTATCTTTTACTAGGGACTTGCAGGGGTGCTGAAGTCCTTAGCCAGTTGCAGAACAATTGGACAACACCATGTTTACAGAAGGAGCCTGGAACTGAGGTCTGGTTAGCAGGCCTCAATGCACTGTCAGAGTAAATAATCAGCACCTAGTAGCTAAAATGGGGGCAAAAAGTTTGGAGACAACTGCAACAAACGCCCAGTTTCGTACAGTAATCTACTAGTTTTACATACTTAAGGCTGGAATTCAAGAATAAGCCAAGAGTAGTGCAAGACTGTCAGATCAAAATCTTTGTGAATTGGGTCCTTGCTGTCTTCTGATCATTGGCTTAGTGAAAAGCTGTGTAAATGTTTGTTTCCTTATAAACTATGTCTTGGAAAGCATTAGCCCAAGATATCAGGCCTACTCATAGACAAATTTAAAAACCGTCAGGGAGTGAACAGTTTGCAGACCTTTGGTAAATTTGTAATCTTCTCTGAAATCCCACCCTTTTTGAGTGTGTAGGAGCTGAGAAGAGACGAGCCAAAGCACTTAATGAGGCAGTCCTCTTGGAATGACACCATGAACACCTATATATTGCCATTACTAATACATTTACTGTCTGTTTTCAATGTCTCGTTGCAGATACCACCCTCCCACAGCAGCAAACACACAAGTGCTCACACAGGCTGTAGGCGATGGCATCTCAATTGGGATTGTTGGATTTGCAGTTGCGTTTTCTGTAGCCAAAGTATATTCAATCAAGCATGGCTATGTCATCGATGGCAATCAGGTACTGATAAAAATTGGGAAGCTTGTTTTGTGTTGAAATGAGTGTCGCATCTCAAAACAAATGTTGCTTCAAAGAATGTTTTCTGTGTGGGAAGATATGATGTGCTGCTGGCCATAACGCTTTTTAAAAGAAGGCAGTCTAACAAGTGAACATATGTGGGGTGTCCATGATCACACATGTTGCTTAATATTTACTGATGCATAAGAATTCATGCGAGTCACCAATGTGTTCATGTTTTGCATAGATGCAAATGCATGAATGTGCACAGAACATAAAAAAGAAATGTACAAGTCGCATTCTCAAAATAGTAGTCATTAAGAAATTTGTCATGAGAATTTGTACATCACACAGGTACTTTTTGCACAGGTACTTTTTGTGTGGCCTCACATTCTTGTCATCGTATGCGAGGGATTTATAAGCCAAAGTTCATATGGGGGTCTAAAATCATTTGTATCAGTGGAAGTAACGCAGGTGTGCCAGGCACACAGCAAGGATCTTTGAGGCCTTTGACTGTGCTTTCAAGGCTTCAGGATAACCTAATGTACTGCATTTTCAGGTACTGTGGTTAGAGGACCTTTTTTAATGTGAATTCTTCCAGCTGGTCTGTTCTTGTGCTTTGGAGGCCCATCGTCAGCCCTCACTGTTCAGATCTCCTGTCCCATGTTCAGGTCTCTTGAGTATGGCCTGATCTTCGGCAGTAGGCCCTTTCTCCAGGAAACAATGCAGGTTCCTATGATGCAAGGCAGGCCTCTAGTATCTTGGCTTCAGTCAGCTTTCTCTGCTACACACTTTTGTGTTGTTCTTCAGGAGAAAAGAAAATTAAACATCCATGCTACTCATCATATAAATGTTGAGCAGTAACTATTCCTGTAGGTGTGCACTGTATAGACATAGACAAATATTTGCAAAGAATATATATTGAGTGTATTGAATATAAATTAATGATTATACTTTGAGACACAAATATACATCAGTTTGGGATCACTGAAAGAATATCGACAGTCAAAATATCGACTTACCAAAATATCGAGGTAAAAATATAGAATGCCAGAATATCGACTTCCTATCTACAAACAGGTAAGTACAAAAATATTGACTCCAAAATATCGATAGGAAAAAATATAGACAGTCAAAATATCGAATTTTTTTAAATATCTTAAAAGTAATTTAAAAGTAATATAATAATAAATATAATTAATTTAAACATACTTAAAATACTTAAATAAACTTAAAATTAATAAATAATTAATGTAACTTTAAAAAAATATATATTTTAATTTTAAAACAAATATATATATATATATATTTATACATATTATTAACAAAACATATACAATATCTTTTCCGTAGGATAGCGAGAGGGTTAAATTTACTATTCACACTCCAGAGAGTGCAACAGTAGGGAAAGCGTTGGATAGCGTAGGGGTAAAAATTACTATTCCCACTCCAGTGAGCGAAACAGTAAGGAAAGCGTTGGATAGCGTAAGGTTAAAAATTACTATTCCCACTCCAGTGAGCGCAACAGTAGGGAAAGCGTTGGATAGTGTAGGGGTAAAAGTTACTATTCCCACTCCAGTGAGTGCAACAGTAGGGAAAGCGTTGGATAGCGTAGGGGTAAAAATTACTATTCCAACTCCAGAGAGTGCAACAGTAGGGCAAGCTTTGGATAGTGAGAGGGTAAAAATTACTATTACCACTCCAGAGAGAGCAACAGTAGGGAAAGCGTTGGATATCGTAGGGGTAAAAATTACTATTCCCACTCCAGAGAGCGCAACAGTGGGGAAAGCATTGGATAGCGTATGGGTAAAAATAACTATTCCCACTCCAGAGAGTGCAACAGTAGGGAAAGTGTTGGATAGCGTAGGAGTAAAAATTACTATTCCCACTCCAGTGAGTGCAACAGTAGGGAAAGCGTTGGATAGCGTAGGGATAAAAATTACTATTCCTACTCCAGAGAGTACAACAGTAGGGAAAATGTTGGATAGCGTAGGGATAAAAATTACTATTCCCACTCCAGTCAGTGCAACAGTAGGGAAAGTGTTGGATAGCGTAGGAGTAAAAATTACTATTCCCACTCCAGTGGGTGCAACAGTAGGGAAAGCGTTGGATAGCGTAGGGGTAAAAATTACTATTCCAACTCCAGAGAGTGCAACAGTAGGGAAAGCGTTGGATAGCGTAGGGGTAAAAATTACTATTCCCACTCCAGTGAGTGCAATAGTAGGGAAAGTAAGTACTTCATATATAAATATAAGTAACATAAATATTAATACCAATTACAAAATAATTAAAATATTTTACAATTTTATAAAATATATTAATTAATCAATTAACATTATAAATAAAAATTAACTAATAATAAAAATTACCTACTAATACTAATTATTTACCAATTACCAATACATTAATTTACAATATAAAAATAAATAAAAATTAGACACAAAAAATATTTAAAAAATGTCATTACTTACAATTAAATTACTTCCCAAGCTATTCCCCTATAAACACACAACCCACTACAGAAAATAATGTAATAAAAGTAACATATTTATCAATTAATCAATTACAATAAATTACAAATTATATTTTAATTAATTACCAATTAATAATTAATTAACAATTAATTCTAAATAAATAACAATAAATACAATTACATATTTAATTAATTATAATTAAATTACTTCCCACCCTATTCCCCTATAAACCCACAACCCGCTACAGAAAATGAATTGCTAAAATTAACATATTTATCAATTAATCAATTAAAATTAATTACCAATTATATTTTAATTAATTACCAATTAATAATTAATTACCAATTAATTCTAAATAAATACCAATAAATAAAATAACATATTTAATTAATTATAATTAAATTACTTCCCACCCTATTCCCCTATAAACCCACAACCTGCTACAGAATTATATTACACAAAAATTTTAAATTAATATTAACTTACCTTAAATTCGATATTTTTGTTGTCTATATTATGTCTAGTCGATATTATGTCCATTCTATATTTTTGATTCGATATTATGTCCCTTCTATTCGATATTAAAATTTTCTAGTCAATATTTTGGTATTCTATATTATGTCTGTTCGATATTATGTCTATTCTATATTTTTTACTCGATATTATGTCTAGTCGATATTTAAAACTCGATATTTTGACTCTATACCGAGTATACATACATTGATGCATTAAGTGGAGTCCACTAAACATGTACAGAGTGAACAAACTATAAGAAAGCTCATATTAATTTTGGGAAAAAATAATCCTGCATGAATATGCACTCGAAAGGGAATGTTTTTGATAGGACAACAAATCACTGTGCTCTACCTAGCTCCATGTAGTCACTGTCATTCACTAATTAAGATTTCAATGGGAGTCAAAGGCACAATGGACACAGATAGGAACTGTGCACGATTATTGGCAATAAATCCATGAAATGAAAACAATGTGATTTTGAATAAAACTGAGAGTGTTTTAAAACTGCTGCACTGCTTCTGGATAATCAGTTATGTCATGGCAATCCTTGACGTAAATCCATGTGGTAGTCTGGAAAGATACTTGTATAGGGCTGTGATTCACTTTGTTTAAAGCACCACAGTTAAGGAATGAGTTTCAGAAGTTCTGAGATTCAGACATTTAATTTGTGGCTCTGGTTTCACATTGCAGCCGTCACCTGACCCTATGTGATCAAATGAAAAAGAGATTTAAGAAGCCCACCTCAGAGAATGGATTTGTTTCTGCCTACACATTGTATACCTTGAGTATAGTATTTTATTGGGCATGAGGTGTGTGCTGCCGTCAAAAAGCCTTGCTTGTCACTCTCCTGTTAACCCCTAGAGGGAGTTCTGTCACCTAAATAATTTAATGATGTGGCAGTTTGCAATGGAAAGACTCATCTACCATGCTCTAGCATTGGCTAATAATATTGCTAATGGGTCACAACATGCTTGTTGTGTGCATTAACTGCAGCATGGACCACGTTTTTATTCCTTGGCTAATCCAGTTGGTGCATAGAGCTTCCTAATAACGATGTTCCCTCTTTCAAAATGGCAGTGACAACTGACGTAATGCTGCAAAGGTATCTGTACATTTGTTCCCCACAATTATGTGTGTGCTGTGCAGAATAAGCCATTTGTTTTGCTTTGCCATCCCAGCACTCTGATGGACACACCTGTTGCTACAACCTCAAAAGTCTCATGCCGATCCTTCCTCCTGCACCAACCCATTGGCTAAGTTTGCTCTCCCCAGCTGCCGCGGCCTGCACACGACCAGCTTCCCTAAGCCATGTGAGTGTGATTCACGGAGATTTTGGGTTAGCCCGGACCACATGGCCCCATTTTGACTATAAAATGGGAAGGAATGCAGATAGTGGAAGAGAGCAACAAGACGAGCCCCTTTTCAAATGTAAGGAATTGTATCCAGTTTACGATTAGACAGTGCTGTTGTTTCATTGCCCAGTCTCTGCTCCTGTCCTTTCTGCAGACACGTGCACACTCTACTCTTAAACTGCCCACTTTGCACCCCTCAAATTCTGCTCACTAGTGGTGACTTAAGATCTTTCTAAGTGGTGCCCTATAAAACGAGTACAAGGTGTCTTATGACAGGAATTACCTGAAATCTCAAATTCAGCATTTTACTAACACATGGACTTGTCAATATGTGTTATAAGTATGATGTGAATGAAAAAGTGCACTTTATTAAAATATCTGTATAGGGCGTATACTTGGTTTCACATGACTTACACAGCAAGAATATTGAAAATTAAGTTATCCACTTTTTTTAAATGAATATCACAGCACCCAATTCATCCTATGAAATGCTTGAATCTTTTGGCAAACATGTTTTTTCATCCAGTAACACTTTGCATGTTAGGACTTTCAGACCCAACTTACAACGTAAAAAAAAAACTAAACATCCTAGACTAATGCATTGTGGTGAATGGAAAGCCAGGAATGTCTGAATGTGTCACACAATACATTAGGGAACTGTGTAAAAAGTTTAAAATGGTTTAGCTTGTGATTTTCATCCTATATTTTTTAAACCAATCAAAGCATCCGTGAAGAGGTGGAATGGCAAAGATTGATTTTTATGTGACGACGTCAGAATTCAAGTGATATTTGTCAAACATTCAAACTCCATTGGAGCTTACTAGAAATGTGACTGCCTACCGCAGTGTTAGCCAGAGGGACTGGAGGACCAATGTTACAGCATCAGTTGCAACCCCCACCCCTTCTTTGGTCACAGTGTGTAGCAGCAGCAACTGAACGTCTGAATTGAGAAGACAAACAGTAAACCTCAATGTTGGTGCAGCGCCCAAGCTTTGGTGTGCTTTCATGAGCCCCAGCCTCAAATGTTGTTGGGGCTTGAGCCCCAGTGTCCTATAGAGGCGGGTGCCCGCGCCAACAGCCTCAGACAGCTCACCAGTGTGGAACCTGGCTCCACAGAGCTCTGCCATCATGCAGGCCAACAAGGCCTAAACATTGATCTACGTTGCAGCTTCAGAAACACTAACCCCTAGATTCATCAAAGTCCCGATTTGCGAGTCCTTAATAGCGATTATTAAGGAATCGCTATTAAGGAATTGCAAAACGGGATTCATGTAGGAATCGCTAAATAAATTGCGATTCCTACACATTCCTTATTTGCGATTAGCAAATTGCTAATCGCAAATAAGGTATAACTCCCCATTCATGAATGGGGAGTTATTCCTTATTTGCGATTAGCAATTTGCTAATCGCAAATAAGGATGCGATTTCAAGGGTGCTAGGGGTGTCCAAAGGACACCCTGTAGCACCCCTGAAATGTAATCTACATTGGTGTTGCGCACACACATGTCCAAAGGACATGTGTGTGTGCAACAAGCAACTTAGAAAAATGCATTTAAAAGCATTTTTCTCGAACAATTGTGGGCCACATTGGCTATAACAGTGGCCAAGAGAGACATCGCACAAAAATGGGGTGCTCCGGAATTACCTACGGTGTCTGGGTGGATTAGAAATATGGACCTTCTGATGGTGAAGGAGAGGGCGGTGTATGTGTTGCGGGCCTGCCCCAGAAAATGGAATAAAGTGTGGATGCCTTGGAATAAATACAGGGGGGAACCATGCACACCCTTACCAGAGAGTGACGACTTAGATTCGGAGGAAGATGAAGACTGAGAGGGGTGGACTTGTATGTTGAACCCGGGTTTGATGTTGGGATGGAGTGAGACATTGCTAATGCCTTAAACTGTACTGACATTGTGCAATATGCGACAACTACCTGTGACATGGTGAGACACTTTACTAAGACGATGACATTAGTTGAGCTTACAAGTTACAGAATTTCTTCTTCTTACTGTTAGATAAAGTTGGTAAGACCAGAAGGCAGTATTATAACTGGGTAAATAGTGAATAGGAATAGGATGTGAGGTACTGATGAATGAGAATCTATGCACAATAACTGCTCTTATTTCTTGCATTTCAATAATGTGGAATTAATCACGAACGTCAGACTGTGGTATTTTCTATGCATAGCTTTGATACGACTAAGTACAGAAACAAACCTACTACTCGTACTTGTTATTGTAAATAACTTTTCTGCCCTACTGTCAATAAAGTATTTTTAAAAAAAAGCATTTTTCTACGTTTTCGCTATTTACCACGAGGTTTGACCTCGCAGTAAATAGCGGCCCGAAATTGCGATTTCGCAATTTAAAAATGGTTAATGAATTGCATTTAAGGAATCTCAAATAGAGATTCCTTAAATGTAATTCCTCGCAATTTAGCGAATTCGCAATTACAGATTTTTGCATTTGGGATGATGAATCCCAAATGCAAAAATTGCGCTCGCAAAGGGCCAGATTCTCAGAATCTGGCCCTTTGCGAGACGATTTTTTAATGATGAATCTACCTGTAAGCCATTATGTAGGCCAAGGATGGCCCAGGTGGAGGGTCAACCCCTCCCATGCTCATGATGAGCTCAACTCTTCATGAGCCACGGTGGCCGTGTGATCATGACAAGCTCAGCTCGTTATAACGGTCTGAACGCTCGCACGCAGGGCTAATTCCCCCGCTGTGCTGAACGTTCTGAAGAAACGGGTGTGGCCGTGACGAGCTCAGCTCGTCATGAGCACATGGCCACCAGAACATCAGACAGAACTATTTTTAGGAAAGCGCTCCCTGAGCTTGTTAGCTCCATGGCGCTTACCTCAGCTAATTTTAGCATTATTGGGGATTTAAATCTCCATTTCGATGCTTCTGATACTCCAGCGATAAGTGGCATCCTTGCTGATCTAGAGGCTCTTCAGCTATCGCATCTGATTCTTCACCCCACACATGAGGGTGGTCATATCTTGGACCCATTGTTTACCAACTTGACTGTGGCCAAAGTTAGTCCGCCTAGACCTATAGCTTGGAGTGACCACCATCTTGTCGAGTTTCAGGTTATCACTAAGGACCCTCTGTATAAAACATCAGACAGAACTATTTTTAGACGTCCTTGGAAAAAACTCAAACTTGCGGAATTCCACCATTTTCTGGAGTCCTTCCCTCTGACCCCTCCTGGCGATGTTGAGTCTGGTTATATTCTTTTCTGTGACTGGATCACTAAAGCTCTTGATGTTCTGATTCCTGCGGTGTGGAGTAAGAGCCGTCGACCAGGACCTAGTCCATGGTACAATGACTCCCTACGGCTTATGAAAGCTACCTGCAGACAAGCAGAGAGAGCATGGCGTAAGACCTATGAGGTGGGACTGAAAACTCTTTATCTTGCCAAAGTTAAATTCTATCATCGAGCCGTTTGTAGGGCTCGCGCAGCGTACTATTCTCATGAATTCACTATGAGCACCAATCCTACCAAATTGATTTTTAAAGTCTTAAAAGATCTCACTGCTAATAGAGCTGCTGTGCCCGAGGTCTGTTCACTATCTCATTGCGAGGCTCTTGCAGCCTTCTTTGTTGATAAAGTGACTAAGATCTACCGCTCCTTCCCTAATACTATGCTGCCAAGTGTGGAGTTGGGGTCCACTCCTTGTAACAACTTGACTCTTTTGACACTCCCAGCTCTTTCGGAGGAAGAGTTGGAGAAATTGGCAGCTAAAGTGAAATCTGGATCCCCTGTGGACCCACTTAGGCCAGCTCAATTTAAAGACTCAGCTGCTTTTTGCTTGCCTCCTATTCGTCACCTTATCAATTTATCCCTCTCTTCGGGTATAGTCCCCTCGAGATGGAAGGAAGCTTATGTCACCCCCATCCTGAAAAAACCCTCACTGGACCCTCTAAAACTTGAGAACTATCGTCCTATCTCCCTCCTTCCATGGGCTGCGAAGTTGACAGAAGCCCATGTAAACGGCATTCTGTCCAATCATCTTCAATCTGCTAACACTCTAGACCCTTCGCAGAATGGCTTTCGTGCTGGGCACAGCACTGAAACAGCCCTCCTCTTGAGGTTCCGTGACAATTGTCAGTGATGTTTTCGACTCGTACGAATATGGTCGAGTCTGGTATCTATGAACCGCAAATGACGAGTTTAGTAAGTGTGCGCAGTTTCGCTGTGCTAACTTAAACCGTTCGTTTGTTATGTGGGTTTTTTTATCTGTACCCACGGGTTCCATCTTAGATACGGCATCCATTTTGTCTCTTGCCCTCAAGTAGCCAGCGAACGGACGCTGTCCGCTTCGCGACCCTGGGACTCCCAAGATATTTGCGGAAGACACATGTTCTTTGTAAGTGTCTTTACACATGTTCTTTGTAAGTGTCTTTATGACGAGGGGGATGATACTGTAAGGCAGATGGCCCCGCTCGAGGCTCATCTTGCCGCACGGACTTATTGTCTCAGCCGTGCATCTCATTAGGCACGTCCCTTTGATGTCTGTATCTCGTGTTTCTCGATACCTCCCTTTTACACCCTTTCCGATCTCCCCACTGTCTCCGTCTTCCTCTGCACCTGTCTTTGTTCCTATTTCGATCTGTTTTACTGCTGATTGGAATGCACTAATGTTGGGAAGATGGGTTTTTACAGTTGGGAACCGCCAAATGTTTCCGCACTTATGTTCCGGACCTTGTGTGTATCAAAGTGACCAAAGCGACCCCTCTGGGGGATAATTGTGGGAACCGGGTTGTAAACCTTTGTGTATCATGTTGTCCTATGGGTAAATTCTGTATAAAAGGAGCGATCCACAGAACCAATTTGAAGCAGTCTCCCCAAGTTGCACGTGTTGTACTTGTCGTGACTTCTGTGTTCCCTGCAGTAAATAAACCTTGAATCTTTGACGCCGAAGGAAGTGTCCCGTGTCTCTGTCATTCGTACGCCGGAGCAAGTTACCCACGAAGGTTTCAGGTGTTGTGCCCTGGCACCGCTGGGTCTTAAAGAACCCAGTCCTTCAGTTGGCGCCCAACGTGGGGCTGCATCAGTGGTACCGGTCCAAGCCCGACGATCGTGAGGAACTTCGTGTGAAATCTCCGAGGGAAGGTGCACTCCGCTTCATCGATCCTGTTGTCGAAATAAGTGGCCCAAAGACTTTTCCCGCGAAGATTCCCGCCTCCTGACGGCTGCGACGGACTGCTGCCCTGACTGTAGACCTGTTTTGGCGCCTGGCGTAGACCTTGGTATAGCGAGACGATTGACGGGCCTTCCTGGCGACGCCATCGATCTTTGAGTTAAGTATTTGTGGGTCGCTCCCAGAGTTCTTGGTTGTTGACACTTTAGCGAGTGTTCTTGTTGTTGACGCTGTGTGAGTGTTTTTGTCGGTGACACTTTGCTAGCGTACTTTGTTGTGTTATTTGACGACTGCAGCCGCCAAAAACCGAGGGTTTTGTTCTTTGCTGGGACTTGGTAAATCCCGTAACCCTTGAAGTTTGTGAAACTCGGCTAGTGTGCAAGATGCCTGGTCGTAGTACTTTGTTCAGTTGTTTCAGACCTTGTGGTATGGATTCCCGACTGGAGGACTCGTGTCCGATACCTCCGGTTGGAACTCCCACTTATGAACTGTACAGTAAACATGGGCTAGGCCCGATTACTTTTAATGAATACTGGATCAAATACACGAAGAAGGACGGTGACCTTCGTTGGCCACCTCATGGTAGCTTCGAGGCCCCGATCTTAGATAATCTAGAGGTTAAATTGTTTGAAAGAAAGTCAAGGCCGGCCATGTTTGATGCCTTTCGGTTGTGGCGTAAAGAAGCCCGACAGAAAGAAATCAGACAGACTAAACGAAATCAGAGAGATAATGTTGCTACCATTGTAAAGAAAGCAGAACAGTTTCAGCATGATAAGGAGGTTAGGGAAAAGGAAGTGTTTGATAGATTACAGCGTATGACTATAGATAAATGCTATCCTACTTTGCCTACGGAGTCGGAAAAGAAGGAAGAGGCAGTTGAGGATCCTTTAATGTCCTATCTTATGAAATCGCCACCTCCGTATGTGCAGGGTGTCGCAGCTCCTGTGATTCCCCCTGTACCTGTTCCTGCACCTATTCTTCCTTTGCCTGTTCCTCAACCTGTACCCGTTCTTCCGACTGTTCCTGCTCCTTTGTCTGTTGCTGTCCCTACTGCTCCTCCGCTTCCACATACTCCTGCTCCCGTTACTGCTCCCGCTTTGTTAACCCCTGCTGTTGTTTCTGTTTCCACTCCTTCACTTGTTAGTCCTGTGTCCTATACTTCTCCCTCTACCCGTAGTCGTAATTCTTCTCTTGCGGCTAGTTTCTTTCATTCGCTCGGACCTGTTCTTGGATCCGCTGGTTCTGATGGTCCTCAGAGACGTAGTCAGCTTCCTGGTAACAGGGAACGTGCTTCGCTATATAATATGGCGATGGGTTGGATGATGCATCCCCTTCGCAATCCTCCTCGTGTTGTACTCGACACGTTTTGTCAATTTAATATACCAACCCAGAGATTTGTGTTCGAAGAAATGTGTAAGGTCCTTCGCGATCAGATATCGGCCGATGCACCTGACGAGGTGCTGACCGCTTTGTCTGATCTACAGCTTCAGTTTTCGGCTGGACTGATAGTGGATACCAACGTTCGACGTGCTGTTGAGCGGTTGCTATCTTTCCGTCCCACTCCGATACCCCAAGCCTTGTTTGTTGAGGATATTGAAAGACAGCCAGATGAGTCTGGTCAATTTCCTATGCGCGAAGTTCCACCAGTATGGATGCCTGGTAACCCTGCAGCAAACCCCCCGATTTTGCCTTTCTTCCAGAGAGTATGGATACATCTCCCATGGAAACGCTCGGAAGTATTGCAGGTGAAGCAATCTTTGCCTGACCCACGCAAGAATCCTACAGGGTATTACAAAGAATTATCGCAGCTCGTAGATGCTACGGTAATGAATCTTGCCGACATCGATATGTTGTTCGGCAATGTCGTACCGCAACCGGTATGGGCTAAGATTCGTCATGAAAACCACCCGAATGAATTAGGTGGTGCTTGGGCTGCCATTGTAGCGGCAGATGCCGGACAAACGGCTGCTGCTAAACCCGACCAGCTGATTGTTGACCTTCCTCAAAGAATTATAACGCTAATGAAAACTCTTATGCCAGCTATGAGGGTGAACTGGGACAAATTGTCAGCTTGTAAACAGAAAAAGGACGAGAGTGTCTCCGACTTCTTTACGAGGTTTGAGGAGGCATTCATTGATCATAGTGGTCAGGATATGGGCACTGAGGGTGGTCAAAGGTTGTTCGTAGATAAATTTGTTTCGAACTTATTGCCCGATTTGAGCAATAAATTAAAGAATTCAGAAAGTGCATGGGCCGTTTCTACTTCAGCTCAGATATTGGCCACGGCACAATATTATGAGAACAGAGAGAAAGAAGAGAACGACCGTGCTGATAAAAAGACGAAAGAGCTTAAAACTAAAGTGTTGCTTCAGCAAGCGTATCCTCCACGTTCGAATCAGAATACTTCGCAACAAAATAGATCACAGCCACAATCAAACAGATCGCAATCTTGTAATGACTCCTCTTCCCAAAGATCCTCGTTAGGGTACAATCAATGTGCTTATTGTAGACAGGAGGGACACATCAAATTCAATTGTCCTGTTCTAAACGAACGTAATAGTGGTAATTCATCTAGAGGAGGTCGTGGTGGTTCACAGCAGGCTCCACGTGTTAGAGGTCGTGGAGCTCAGAACGATCGCTCAGACAACTCATCAAATTCCGATAATTGTTTTGATCAACGTGGATCGTCGCAAGGACGATCTGCGCAGTACAATGTGGACGAATTATTATGTCGATCAGGGAACTGACGACAGTAATTACTAGGACAGCCGAAGACAAGGAGAGGGAGTAGTATCAGTTCCAGTTAATCAGAGAGGGCCTTACGTCGCAGTTGCTACATCGGGCGTCGTTGAGCCTTTTCTGTTGGACACTGGTGCAGCGAAAAGTTCCATAAAGCATTCGAAACTCCCTGGCGCACCTTTGTCTGGCTTAACCAATGTTTCCGTTGGATTTTCTGGTGCCCCCGTTAGCAATCCAGTTTCGCGCCCTTTGCCCCTTACAATTGGGCCTTGTGAACTAGAAGCTCCGTTGATTTTGACCACGGGTTGTGGTGAAAATCTTTTGGGTCTGGATTTGCTTAAACGTTTGTATGCGACTTTGTATTGTTCTCCTGCGGGTGTAAAGCTTACGTTGGGGGAGAGGGTTGTCTCTCCTATGTACTTGTCTCTCGATAAGCTTCCACTGGAATTGAGTTCTCTTCCTGCATCTCTGTGGGCAACAGGTCCCAATGATGTGGGCCTGCTTGATATCTCACCTTATATTGTTCAGTTGAAATCCAATGTGCGATTGCCACGTATTCCCCAGTATCGTATCTCTCTTGATGGTGAACGAGCACTGTTAGCGATCATCTATGATTTGATCGAGAAAGACGTTATTGAGGAAACACGGGGAAACGTGTGCAACAGCCCTGTACTGCCCATTCTAAAACGTACTGATCCTTCGAAACCACCTGTTTATCGTTTTGTTATCGATTTACGGGAGGTGAATAAAATTGTGATTCCTCAGTTCCCCGTTGTGCCTGACATCACGGCATTACTGACTCTGATTCCAGCTTCTGCAGCGTGGTTTTCGGTGATTGATTTGAAGAATGCGTTCTTCAGCATCCCGATTGCAGAGGAGAGCAGAGACCTTTTCGGTTTCTCTCTTGGTGGACGCAGCTTCCGGTTTAAATGCGCTCCTCAGGGCTACTGTGAAAGTCCATCGATTTACAGTCAAGCCTTGAAGGGTCAACTGGATGCATTTAAGTTGCCGGCTGGTGCGGCCTTAATCCAATACGTCGATGACCTATTGGTGGCTGCAGATACTCAGGACATTTGCAAAATCGCTACGGTATCGCTGCTGCAACATCTCTGCGAGCTAAATCACAAGGTGTCACCTTCTAAACTCCAATATTGTTGTCAGGAAGTAACCTATCTAGGTCACTTATTGTCAAAGGAGGGAAGACGGTTGACCCCAGAGAGAATTGCAGCAATTGCGCGCATGGCTGTGCCAACCACCCAAAGAGATGTGCGTGCCTTTTTAGGTATTACGTCGTACTGCAGGCAATGGATTCCTAATTTTTCATTGCTAGCGAAACCATTAGTGGCTCTTACGTGCAAGGATGTTTCGACTCCTTTACCATGGACGGAAGAATGTCAGAAAAGTTTTTCTGAATTACGTGATTCATTGTGTTCGGCTCCTGTGTTAGGTACTCCTGACTATAGTAAGCCGTTTACATTATACGTTCACGAGAGGGAAGGTTGTGCGTTGAGTGTTTTAACGCAACCTTTTGGTGGAAAGCAACGTCCATGTGCATATTTTTCCTCGACCTTGGACCCGGTAGCTAGAGCATTGCCGAGTTGTTTACGAGCGACGGCGGCAGCCGCGGTCTCCATCCGACAATCAGCAGGATTGGTCATGGATAATATGCTTACGGTGATGGTTCCGCATGCAGTCGATACTCTTTTGAATCGTACGAAAACTCAGCACTTGACGAGTGCGAGGTTGTCTGGGTACGAGTTGACGCTGTTGGCAAGCCACATTCAAATAAAACGTTGTAATGTTCTGAACCCGGCAACTTTGTTACCAATTAGCTCAGAGTCAGATGAAATAACAGAACACGATTGTTATTTGAGGACAGAGGAGGAAACAAAAGGTCGAGTGGACCTTAAAAACACCCCATTGGAAGACCCAGACGGTACACTGTATGTGGATGGTTCATGTTTCAAGTTGCCGAATGGCGATGTGACTACTGCATATGCTGTTGTAACGTTGAATACTGTTGTTGAGACTGCGAGATTAAATCAGAATTCTGCCCAAGCTGCAGAGCTGATCGCTCTTACTAGAGCGTGTGTGTTAGCAAAAGGGAAACGTGTGAATGTGTTTACCGATAGCCAATATGCCTTTGGCGTCGCACATAGTTTTGGACGGTTGTGGAGAGAGAGAGGTTTTCTAACATCGCATGGTACGAAGATTCAGCATGGCCAACTTGTGAATGATCTTTTGGATGCACTTACGTTGCCTAAACAAGTAGCGATTGTTAAATGTAGTGCGCATCGTAAGGTGACGGATGATGTTGGTCGTGGTAATGCGCTTGCGGATGAGACTGCTAAGGAGACTGCGCGGAACCTTAGCACTCGAATGTATGTGACGAGTTCGGTTAGGTGGCCTACAGAATCGAGTATGTGTGAGGACACTATTGAGAGTGTGAAAGCAATTCAGAATGAGGCCACCGAGACTGAAAAGGCGAAGTGGAAAGAAAGTACGGGAAAGTTGGATGCGAATGGTTGTTGGATTGACTTATCGGATCAGAAAAGATGGATGTTGCCTGATGCGTATGTGCTGGCTGTTGTGACTATGGTGCATGGGTTAGCACATTAGTGCGAAAGGTATTTGTAAATTGCTGTCTCCTGTGTGGAAGAATGATGGTATCACGAAATGTGCTGAACGATTGGTTAAGAATTGTATGGTGTGCATGTTGTACAATCCTGGTAAGGGAACCCCAACTCCTCCTGGTAGTTTTGCTCCCCCTTCATGTCCCTTTGAGGTGATCCAATTGGACTTCATCCATATGGAGCGATGCAATAACCTGAAATACGTTTTAGTTGTGGTTTGCGCATTCTCCCGATGGATCGAGGCCTATCCTCTCAAAGACAATACTGCTTTGTCTACTGCGAAAATCCTACTGAAGGAATACTTTCCTCGGTACGGAATGCCTAGAATTGTGTGGTCAGATAACGGAAGTGAGTTCGTGGGGAGTGTGATGAAGAGTGTGTGTAAGGGCCTTGGAATTAATCAGAAATTCCATAGTGCCAATCATCCTCAGTCAGCTGGTTTGGTTGAAGGGTACAATGGCACCCTTAAACTAAAACTAGCAAAGATTCAGGCTACGACAGGTCTTTCGTGGCCTGACGCTTTACCCTTAGCATTACTGTCAACAAGGGCAACTGTACACTCCCGAGTAGGGCTCAGTCCCTATGAAATAGTGTTCGGTCGTCCTGCCAATGTTTGGGGGGTCCCTAGACCGGGTGCCTTTTGTGATCTTGAGTATCCAATGTTGATCGATTATCTTCATGACTTGACTGCTAAACTGAGGTTAATTCACCAACAGGTTCACGAAGCATTGCTGACGCAGACGGAGGGTCCAGGCCACCAGCTCCAGCCCGGAGATTGGGTGGTGACGCGCAACTTTTCGCGCAAGACCAACTTGGACCCGAGGTTTACTGGACCCTACCAGGTCCTCCTTGCCACGAGAACTGCAGTTCGTCTTGAGGAGCGGAAGAATTGGGTGCATGCCACCCATACCAAGAAAGTCCCTATCCCGTTGCCAGCAGACTCGTGGGTGAGGAAAGGCATTGCATCAACTGAAACCGAAGGATTGCCGGCGTTTGTACCTTTCAGTGACGCACAACCTGTCGGAGAATCCTCAGTGCAGCAGAAAGACACTGTTGAACATTTGTCAGCAAAAGACTCAAGACCAGAACATTCAGCTGATCAACAGGACGCTGTCCCTTCAACGGATCCTTTGTTTGACGAACAGACACGTCCTGGGAAAACCCGATACTTTTTGCGATCTAGCACCAGAGACTAATAAAAGATCCTGTTCTGTCCCTTGACAATTGCATTATCCCGTTTTCCACGATCAGTTTGAACACTCATATCATTGTGATTATTTTTGTATATATTCATTGAGTTCCATTCCTTACATATTTTTGCTTCCACAGCTGAGAAACATTGTTTTCGCATATATATTTGTGAAATAAAGACCGTAGGGCCGCGCGCGTACTTCCTTCTGGTTAGTAGGTCTTGACACCAGGTTAAAGACCGTCGGTTCCTGGGAACTCCTAGGGATTGACTACTGCTACACAGAACGAAGTGCGTCAAGAAACGTTGCGGACGGTCGTAGGGAATGGCATTTTCGAAGCTGACGGACTTGGAAGGAGCTCAAGCACAAAGATTCAAGCTGTAGCAACTCAGTCGTACCAAATGTTTTAAATTCCAAATTTTCGTATTGTTTTTGACTGCTTCTGCATTATTGGCGGGTGGGGTGTATTACACGATGTTTTACTTTTTACCTTCTGCTACACCTACTCCTACCCCTGACCCTAAACTTACCTCCACTGCATCTCCGCATTCTTTTCATATCTTACCTGAACATGAGCAGGCTAGACGTGCAGAATTCCGCAATAATTCCTTTATTCAGCTCCTTCATCAGCATCAGTTAGTGGTTAACACTACTAATTGTTGGGTGTGTGGGTTGATGCCACATACTACGGATAAGGGAATTCCATATCTGGTGTTACCGTATAGTTCCCAAGGGTCTGCTCGAGCATTTCAAACAATGTTTCGAAGCGCACTGGGTTTCCACCCCATTCGAGAACCACGTTCCCCCTACTCTGGTCCTACCTCGTATCAGAAACCTTTGTCTATAGCAATTGAAGACTTAGATAGCGATATCTATGATCCCTCGCTTATTCCTGAAGAAGAGGTACAAGCTTATAGGGTCCTAAGTAGAGGCGAATATAGTGTGTTCACTAGTGAAAAACAGCTTAAAAGCTCGCCTCCGATATGGGTCGTACCCCACATTGGTAATTTTTGTCTAATAGGTCGTGGCCGAAGATCGAAAGCCCGACTTGGAGAGAGTGCTTGCACTGAAAATTACATTCTGCCGATGGTCTCGTCCCCTGTGTTCCTGGCTGCCAAGGGTACATACTTTATCTGTCATGATCGTGCGTATGCATGGTTGCCCTCTGACTTCATGGGCTCATGTTTTATCGCAAACTTGTTGCCTCCGACGTTTACTGTAGATGCAGATTATCACAAGACTAGAGTTGTGAGAGGCGTAATTAGCGAAGAGGATACTGCTGGTCAAGAGGCAGGAGACTTTTTCAAGGGTTTCCTCCCGTTTTGGGGACCCATGGTTAATAGTAGGAACCTAAGACAGTTGACTTGAGTGGTAGAATCGACAGCTAATATTACTGCCAGTGCCCTTGGTAATATCACCACTGAACTTCAGGCGGATAGACTTATGACGTTACAAAACCGTATGGTTTTAGACGTGATCTTAGCAGATCGAGGTGGGGTATGTAAGGTGATCCATTCGAGCTGCTGTATTTTCATTCCTGATAACGCTCCGACTGTCTATCAAGCCATCTCGAAGTTGCATAAAATCTCTGAATCCATACACGTGGATGTAGGGGATTGGACGCTACTTGGGTGGTTTTGGGGCCTGATGTCGACTTGGGGTTGGAAGATTCTGATGATCATCGGAGTCGTTGTGGCGTTCCTGTTCACGTGTTGCCTTTGTGTGCAGTGCGGTCCTGCCTTATGTGGCCTCTGTGCTACAACGTGTATGAGACAGCCACCTGTTACCAAGGGGACTCGGTTGGACAGAGCTATGCTACAGCAACATCTCGATGGTCTGATGAATATCGAATATGATTCTGACTAGTGCTTGCCTACATGAGGGCAAAAGGAGCGTCTGAGGTTCCGTGACAATTGTCAGTGATGTTTTCGACTCGTACGAATATGGTCGAGTCTGGTATCTATGAACCGCAAATGACGAGTTTAGTAAGTGTGCGCAGTTTCGCTGTGCTAACTTAAACCGTTCGTTTGTTATGTGGGTTTTTCATCTGTACCCACGGGTTCCATCTTAGATACGGCATCCATTTTGTCTCTTGCCCTCAAGTAGCCAGCGAACGGACGCTGTCCGCTTCGCGACCCTGGGACTCCCAAGATATTTGCGGAAGACACATGTTCTTTGTAAGTGTCTTTACACATGTTCTTTGTAAGTGTCTTTATGACGAGGGGGATGATACTGTAAGGCAGATGGCCCCGCTCGAGGCTCATCTTGCCGCACGGACTTATTGTCTCAGCCGTGCATCTCATTAGGCACGTCCCTTTGATGTCTGTATCTCGTGTTTCTCGATACCTCCCTTTTACACCCTTTCCGATCTCCCCACTGTCTCCGTCTTCCTCTGCACCTGTCTTTGTTCCTATTTCGATCTGTTTTACTGCTGATTGGAATGCACTAATGTTGGGAAGATGGGTTTTTACAGTTGGGAACCGCCAAATGTTTCCGCACTTATGTTCCGGACCTTGTGTGTATCAAAGTGACCAAAGCGACCCCTCTGGGGGATAATTGTGGGAACCGGGTTGTAAACCTTTGTGTATCATGTTGTCCTATGGGTAAATTCTGTATAAAAGGAGCGATCCACAGAACCAATTTGAAGCAGTCTCCCCAAGTTGCACGTGTTGTACTTGTCGTGACTTCTGTGTTCCCTGCAGTAAATAAACCTTGAATCTTTGACGCCGAAGGAAGTGTCCCGTGTCTCTGTCATTCGTACGCCGGAGCAGGTTACCCACGAAGGTTTCAGGTGTTGTGCCCTGGCACCGCTGGGTCTTAAAGAACCCAGTCCTTCAGTCTCCATGGTTGAACATCTACGCGCTGTGTTGGATGCGGGTCAAACGGCGGCACTGGTACTACTAGATCTCAGTGCCGCCTTTGACACTGTCTCCCATTAAATTCTTCTGCAGCGTCTGGGAGAGGCGGGCGTCAAGGGCGTGGCGCTGGAATGGTTTCGATCGTTTCTCTCTGATCGTACCTTCCGGGTCTCCACGCCTCCCTTTGAGTCTAAACCCCATAGCCTCGAACAGGGAGTTCCGCAGGGATCAGCACTGAGCCCCACGCTTTTCAACTTTTACGTGCAGCCGCTGGCTGCTGTCGCCAAGCGTTGGGACCTTACAATGGTGTCTTACGCTGACGACACGCAGCTTGCGATTGCACTTAGTGGGGACTCCGATACTGCGGCTGCTAATTTTCGTGAGGGTCTTAGTGCGGTGGCTGGATGGATGACGGCCAACTGCCTGCAACTCATCGCCAAAAAGATCGAAGTATTGATTGTGGGCAAACAGAGCAGCCTCTGGGGTGATAAGTGGTGGCCAGCTGACCTTGGCCCCACTCCGATTCCGGTTGTTGAGGTGAAAAATCTAGGCGTTTGGCTAGATTCTACGCTCAGTTTTTCTTGTCATACCAAGAAAATAGCTGCGACCTGCTTTGGTTATCTACGGGGGCTCAGATCGGTGTTGAAATTTTTTGACGCCCCGACTCACCAACTGATTATTCAGGCAGTCATATTGTCTCAGCTCGACTATGCGAGCTTGTTGCTGCTTGGGGCCAATCAGGCTGAAATTATGAGATTACAGCGCGTTCAGAACGCTGCAGCTAGGGCTCTGCTAGAAGCACTATTACCAACTTCACTGGCTGCCTGTGCCTCAGAGGATAGAATTCAAGACTCTATGTCTTGCTTTTAAGATATTAAAACTTGCCTCTCCCCAGATATTGGAGCATCTCATTCTTCCTTACACCCCTTCCCGTCTGCTGAGATCCTGTGGACAAAATTTAGCTGTAGTCCCTCGTTTTCTAAGGAGTAGGTCTGGCGGTCGCTCTTCTAGAGTGCTTGCCCCTAAACTTTGGAATTCTCTCCCTGCCCATTTGCGTGCTCTCGATGACCTTCTGACATTCAGGAAAGCCGTAAAAACGTATATCTTCCCAAACAGATGTTAATTTTCCTTATTCTGGATTCTTTCCTTTCGCTCGGTTTATGTTGTGTTCCTTTCCAGGCGCAGCGCCGGGACGCCTCTTAGCTGGGGCAGCTGTGCGCTTAAAAATGGAGTTAACATAACATAACACCGTGGCTCATGTCATGAGCACCGGGGCGCTGTGCACGCCCCCAGCACAGCGGGGGAATTAGCCCCGCAGGCAAGGGGTTAAAAAGTACCTTTGGAACCAGTGCTGCTTCCCCCGACCACAATTACCATGAAGTACCCATTTGATTCCCTCACCAGCCCCCCTCCTCTCTCATGTTGCTTCATCCTTAGCCTGTTGCACCTGCTCCCCCTTCTGCAGCCTTTGCCTGCTTTCACCTCTGTACCACATAACCACTCACTCCCAGCTCATCCCCACAGCCTCAGACCAGCCCTCAATTCTGCACCATCCCTCAAAGCCTCAACCCTGATCTCTCGCCTCTGGTCATCCCACATCCTCTGTCATCTCTCCCCTCCTGCACCGGTCACATAGTTACAGATGGAACTGACATGGTATCTACTTCTACTGAAAAAGAAGGCATTCTGTAGGTGCCTTTGTAGAGATATGCCATTATAAGCTAATGGGGTAACCCCAGAATGAGTCAAAGGACCTGGGAACAATACGGTAAGAACAACAACAGGTCCTTACATACCTCTTTAGAAACCCATAGAGGAAAAGACCCTTGAAATCAAATCAATGAGTCACCGAGCAGGTTATCTCATAGTCACTGAACAAAGGGGTAGAATATTCTCAAACAATTCACCAGAGAGAAAGACAAAAAAAACAACTGAATGATTAAGACGTCATCTTTATATAGAAATTATAGAATGAGCATAATCAATAAAGCATATAGCAATAGGCGGTTGTCCAGACAGAAAGTGCAGAAAAAAGTGCTCTCCTCCCCTCTAATGCTACTTGGGAGCAACTGCCACTGATTGAAACTCTCCCATACCTCACTCCATAAAAGGGGGGGGGGGTAAAGCAGACAGTTATTAACATCTCCTGCTGTTTCTAATGTGAGTTTTCATTCTGTCATAGGAATTGATTGCATTCGGTCTGGCAAACATATTTACTGGCTCGTTCAAAGGCTTTGCAGCGGGCACCTCACTGTCCAGGTCTGCTGTCCAGGAAAGCACAGGAGGCAAAACACAGGTAGGCCACAAAGAGCTTTCTCTTGTTAAGCTGCACAATCATGGCAGCTCCACCAATGTATAATATGTGCACAGGATACTCTAGACACCAAATGCTAATGTATTCTTACATTTTGTTTTTGGTTCTATGAACACAAAATGAGTGCCTTTAGTTTCTCATCCCTCTTCAAGGTAAAAGTACCATTCTCTTATGTTGACATGGGGGATTCTCCTCTGCTGGCCAATGCATTTTGTAATGCTAGTTGTATTAATATGTATTTTGGGTGCATATCATTAACATATTCGTGTCACTGAAAATATGTAGCCGTGCAAGAACAATGGTTCGAAGAATTTGTTTGTGATTGCAGGTTGCAAGTCTTATATCAGCTTCACTAGTTATGATTGTCATCCTGGCCCTTGGATTTCTCCTTCAGCCCTTACAAAAGGTAAGCTATTCCTCATTTTACACAGCTGAAAATGTCTTCCAGTCCTCACTTTCTGGTTATTTTATGTGCAATAGTAACAAAACATATAATCAGTTTGTGTGCAAAGAAAAATATTAAGGGCCTGATTCACAAAGTTAAACTTAGACTTACGCCTAACTTTCCTACTAGTAAGTTTATTAGTAGGAAAGTTGCTAATAGTAAGGTACCTATGTGAATACTAAAAAGTAGTAACACTAAACTTAAGTCTAAGTTTAACTTTGTGAATTGGACCCAGGGTTTTTGATTTGGACTCATTAACAAAAGCAGACGTTCATAGAGTGTTATGCTAATACCACATATCTCCACATGTTGTGGGTCTCAAGAATCAGGTGAACAATTTCCTTCTGGGACTAAGGCCGGGTGTAAATGTTTACTAAATATCATATTTTTGGCATAGTAACGTGATGAAGTGAGGCCTGTGCCGTGGTGAAGGCCACATTTCTCCTTAAATTGTCCACAATAATATGCAGTTATGGATTTGATAGTTTCTCACAGTAAACGTTGCCACGTTAATTGCACTTCACTACTTCACAGTTCTGTGAATACGTGACACATGGGCATTTCATGTTTTAAGCTTGCTGAGCAAACATAGAACAGGAAGAGGGAAAAATACTATTCCGGGAGTTAGCAGATAGGTATCAAATTTGTATTAGGGTGAGCCGCGGCATATTGTGTTCTTGAGATGGGTGCTATTTTGAGAGGATTCGACAAAGCAGCAGTTAGAGGAATATTTTGAGTTCATTATCGCCAGTTCTCTTATTGATTTGTCTCCTGATGTTTGAGATAACTGCAGAACCGCCTCTTCCCATATGTGCTGCTGTTCTAAGGAGTGAGCCCTTCCATTCCAGTCATTTCCCTGTCCAGCTTCTGTCTTGTAGGCGCATGCATGCCTCTCTTGAGCAACGCTAAGCCAACAACCCGAGCCTCTGGGTCAGTTTTTGCCTCGCGTGCCGACCATCGGAGATCGGAGAACCGGCACCATGCAGAAGACCACTGTTTCGGTGTGCACACACCACACTTTGTTTTATTGTTGGGTGTGTCTATTGCTTCCTCATCAGCAGCCTGTAAAACCTGCTCCTATATTTGTCCTCTAATACGTCTGATGTTCAGAGCTGTGTTTCTTCCCGGCATGAATCCGGATTGGTACAGATGGACCAGTTTTGCGAAGTGGGGCGGTAATCTGTTGGCCAGTGCTTTGGCTAAGATCTTGGTCTCTGCATTTATCAAAGAAATGGGACAGTAGGAAGCGCTATCTGAGGGTGGTTTGCCAGGTTTGGGGATGGCCACTATGGTGGCTATTCGCTGATCTATGGGGAGTTCTCCCTTCTCAAGACTGGCCTCGTACATCTTTAATAGGTGTGGGGCTAATGTTGTGGCTGCACGTTTGTAAAGTTCGATGGGTATACCATTGGGCCGAGGGCTTTTCCTGACTGTATATTTTTAATGCCCAGGGTCAACTTGTCTGTTAGGTTCGCCTCGAGTAATTGCGCCTCAGTGCCGGTCAGAACTGGTAAATGTATGTCGCTAAGGAATGCTTTCGCCTCTTGCAAAAATCCTTTGTTTTTATCTATTTATTTATTAGACATCCATCTTTAGATTTAAGCTTCAAAAGTTATTATAACCCATCATTCAATATTTCATTAAAAAAATAGAACAAATTGTTCATTAAGATCAAGTAATAATGCAACAAGCATGTTCCATAAAGGAAACTCCTCATCTAAATAACATTTGGATTAAGAGAAGAAATGTGTCAGTTCAGAAACCCATAAAGAGTTCTGATGAGAGAAAGATCAATGTGTAAGCATAAACCACCTTTGCATTATAGCTGGAGAGTATTCTCAGCTCAAAATAACAGAAGACAATTAGAGAAAACAGCCCCACATGAAGAAAGACATCAGAAACTCAAAAAGTGAGTCTCAGGTTAGAAAGTCGGGGAAGGAACATGTAAGATTTGTCACTTGGGGTCTGAGGGCTGTGCTCTGTGCTCTTTAACTTACTGTAGGATCATGCACTATTGTAAATACACAAATTCTATGTTGCAACATTATTTTCTTTCGTCTTCTTCATCAGACAATGGAATATCAGGAGACTCCTGGGAGCAGGTGCATACCCCATGTTCTCACCAGAGCATAATAGACTTTGCGACATTATTCCCAAGAAGGTTACAAAGTTATTTGCTTGTGGTGCAATACTTCTTCCCATGAAGTATTCTTCCTGTCATTCCCGATGAGAACCTCACTATCAGTTGTCTAATACAAAACAAGTTTTTATTCACTAACTGACAGTGAGCTTCTGAAGTTGCAACACCAGCAGCAAAGAGTAGAAAAAGTCTTGAACATGCAACTATTCAATGTGAGAAACAGGCTTTTTCCGTGTTAATGCATTATTTTCCAGTTAACATGCATCAGCAGTTAGGCTAACTTAGTTCAGCACTTTATTTACATGCAGGCCAATGACACTGAAGTAGGGTTACCTACTACAATGTTTTTAATTGCAGCATTTATTATTTTAAACATAAACTTGTGCACATTATCAATATAAGTGTTTTCAATAGCAGATAAAATTTCCTGCAGCAGTTGGAAGGGAGCTGGTGGTATGGTTGGGTCCAGGCTGCTAAAAGAAGACAACCAATTTAAGTAGCCATATCACACAGCGGTACTCAAGGACCCGTTTTCACCTCAAGGACAAGTCTTCATCTGTGAAGCTCTTAGGATGTCTATTAAGCTGTTTTTTAGTGTCCATTGGTTTTGAACATAAAGAGTACTGTGCTACCCACTGCCCATGACGCACTACATAAACGCAATTGTAAAATACAATTAAAAACAATGCAACTGTATTGTGCTGGAGACACTTCCTTCGCGATATAGAGGCGACAAATAACCAGAACCTCCCAGTAAATGTGATGTTTCTGAGTAGGCCTCTGTGACATCTTCATAGAGATGGACCCCACATATTGCATTTCAGGTCAAAGATGGGCCCATCTAGGCTTTTAGAGTCATTTCTTCATCAATCATCAGAACCTCCTATAAAACATGATGGCACAGAATTGGAGCATTTTCAGTGGTCTGTGTAGGCCCACAAAGTACTAAAATAATGTGTTTGCATTGAACATTGCCCAGTAGGAAGTTGCACCGAGTGGAATGTTTGTAGGCGAGAATATTTTGGCAACACTTTGTAGGAGCACTTGTTGATGACGACTGACAGAGGAGACAATGACAGCAGTGTTTGCTTTTCAGAGTCCTGCTTGTGTGTCAGAGAATCCCTCATTGTTCAGGGTGGGTTGGCTTTAGTGTTGGAACTGTTATAAGGGATGAAAGACATGCCAGCTAATCATGAAGCCTGACCTATACGCCTGCTTTGAACAATACCTAACCATGGCACCCGTATATTATGACTTCTGACCCGGTACTTACAGAGCATGAGGTTTGACTGAGGTTCACAATAAGCATGTTACCTGGCTGCTACACCTCACCAATATGAGGGCTATCATATTTAAAGCTGAAAGTGATGCCTGAACAGGCTCATAAAAAGCGGGATACCTGACCGCGATGTTGACAGTAGGTAAACAGTCTAACAAACAATGCCAAACAAACAAGATACAGTGCTCAAGTGTTAGAGGTATGCAATGAGTAGCATAAATAATGAATTGCCCAAAACAATAAGTACATGTAGACTGTCAAAGACACAAATAAAGACTCCAGGGTTAGATTTTCAGACATTTTGCTAGAGGGATAGCATCACAAAAGTGACGCTAACCAACACAAAATGTTTTTTTACAAATTTACTTTCCAGTGGAAAACTTGTTTTGCATTGGAAAGTACCCTACAAGTGACGCAAAGCAGCCCGAGACATTGCTTTGCATTACTTAGTACCAAAGGGGACATTACATGGGTGGTACATGGGAGTTCTCATGCAACCAACTTTGCCTTTTGAAGCAAAACCCTACCTACAAACAATTGTAGACAGGGTTTAGCGCCAAAAGCTAAGGGGAGAAATGGTTTAATTTCTCCTTTCTTTTCCTACTTTGCATGCATGCTGCAGAGTGCAGCACAAGTACAATGTGGGAAAAGTGTTTGAACTTGTCTAGGCATAGTATTTTGTACAGGAAAGGTGCCCTTCCTCTACAAAACCTATGCTAGACTCAGGCACGCACCTTAGCGCTATGGCGCTAAGGTGTATGCCTGGCACATGGCAGCTAAAACCACTGCCGGTGCTAGGGAAAGGAGAGAGCAATATCTCTGTAGGTATGGTGCTCTCCTGCCCCCTTCCTGTCACAGAACACACTGCAGCAGAACTTTGGCTGCTGTTCTATTTTGAGTGACTTCTTTGAAAATCTGCCTCCTACTCACTGCCAAAGTACTGTCTCCATTTTTTAATCTATGAGATCGGGCGTTGATCTAGAAGAAGAAACTGTGTTGAATACCATTAGATGTCGGAGGAAGAGAGTAGTAAGAGAGATGGGGTGGTGCAATGTTACAGTGTACAAGTAGATTGTGACAGGTGGGGGGGGTGTAAAAAAGTTAGGGTGGTCCTTAACAGGTGAGTATGTTTGTCATCATGAGGTGGCAATCAA
Organism: Lissotriton vulgaris; assembly: GCF_964263255.1. Lineage (NCBI taxonomy): Eukaryota > Metazoa > Chordata > Amphibia > Caudata > Salamandridae > Lissotriton > Lissotriton vulgaris. The sequence continues at coordinate 1,410,639,255 of NC_141685.1, read as the reverse complement.
GAGTAGGATCGCTGAGTGAAGAAGAGTCGAGTGTGGCAAAGGCCCCAGAACAAATGGCGAGATGACTTATTATTGACTTATTGTAAACGGCTAGGAGATCTTACGCAGCCAACTCAATGTTACTGTGCTCATAATAAATCTCACTTACTGTTTGAAAAGTTGCTTGACCTTTGTACTCTGTGGTAGGAAGAGCTTCACAGTTTCCGACCAAAAGAGAGCCTAAAAGCTTCTCCAAGACATCAACTAATCATTAAGCCAGACTAAGGCACCCAGTCAGAGTGATGCTTGACTCCACTGGAATTTCCTAGCATCTTGGATTTTTGCCTGGTTCTTTGAATGCTAACATGGGATTGGATGGGGCTCAGGCTGTGAAAGTGTTTGTTCAAGAAACACTAGAGGAGCTAGTAAACAGGGAGAAAAATCCCTAGGTGCAGTAACCATGTAAGAGGTAACACAAAATTATATTGCCTTCAAAAACTATTTGCAAGAGTTGGACTTGACAATGATTAGGAAGCATGTCTGGGAACAGGATTTTTTTCTGTTGTCTAAAGTTTCCATTATACAGAAAGTACAACACAAACTGCTCTCTCCTTGGTTTTCAGTCAGTGTTGGCAGCCATAATTATCGTCAATCTGAAGGGGATGTTGATGCACTTCAATGAAATTCCTGTTTTGTGGCGAAAGGACAAGTATGACTGTGTAAGTAGATTTCTCATTTACAATCTCTCCTCAGTACCAACAAGGCCCAACTCAATGCAAGATACACAGCAATACCTTGCAAACACCTAGCAAGACACATTTGCTTTTGATTACCAGTGCTTCAAATATTTCCAGCCAGGTAGTATAAAGGAGAGTGGTCCCATCCATCCAGTACATGTAGCGGCCAAACAAGTCCCGAAAATGTGCAAACTATGTCCCTGATCTGAGAAGCCCAAGAGTAGATGGTACATCCAGTTTTGGACACTCCTAAAGATGTCTTCCAATCATAAACATGATCCCTCTTTATGATCTTAGCCCCTCTTTCAGAGCCCAACTCAATGTAATGGCTGCCTCCAAAGCCACACATTCCCTTCTCAGATGCGGTCTGTAATCCACAGCCATGAACCAACTCAGTGCTGAATTTATTAGTCTCAAAAGTGCATGTGTGGCTGTTGTTTTGCGTTTTCTCTGTTGTAATATGTTCGGGAAATAGTCTTAAAATCTTACCTGATGTCCTAATTAAGATGAGCACATTCATACATTCATTCATCTTGGGTCTTTTGAAACATAGGTCTTGAATATGAGGCTCTATGTCTATTAAAATAGATTTAGCTGTAAGGAAAATAAAAAATATACACATATGATACTTATCTGTCTATAATGTATACCTTATAGCGTACACTCCAGCAAGAGCTCGCTCTGTATTGTCACTGTTATATATAACCATTCTTTTAGGCAGTCACATTTACTCTGTCACCTAATTTTATATCACCAACAAATAAATTGACATCAATTACAATGTCTTTCAATATTGGGGATTGAAGTTAGGAGTTATTAGGGTTATGGGTTGGAACTAGGGTATGGGTTTGTAGGTAGGGTTACCGGTTGGTGGCAGCTGTTAGGGGTAAGCGTTAGGTGTAGTTTGGGGGTTGAAGCCAATGTTAGGGTTTGCATTGGCTGAAACTCCTAGGAAAGGTTGCCTCCATTTTCCTGCCATGCCTGAGAGCAAACCTGCTCACCCTATACATAGACACACATTTTCTATTTATCCTTTAAATCGTGGTTTTTCATCTGTAAACAGTTTACAGAATCTGAGATTGGTGGTTTTCTTCACAGCTGGTGTGGGTGGCGACCTTCATAGCCTCTGTGTTACTGGATCTGGACATTGGTCTTGCTGCTGGCGTGGGATTTGAACTAGCAACCGTGATTTTCCGCGCACAGTTGTAAGTACAATTTCACCATGCTACATTTCTGCCAGTATGATTCAGCCCAACAACAGCTGTACATGTAGAAAGTATCTGAATGTGTTGTCCAGTATATATTATATAAATATATATATATATATACATATATATATATATATATATATATATATATATATATATATATATATATATATATATATATATATATATATATGTATATATAAAAATTTTCGCAAAGTAAAACGCCGCACTCGGGAATTGTCAGTAACTCTTCTTTATTTGGCAAACTCCACCATCAGTCTATCACACCGACGCGTTTCGGGCATGCGCCCTTTCTCACGGTAGGTGACACTACTTTTTCCATAGATTTTAAAGGCTATGCACTTTAAACCCGTCCCATGGAATTCTGGGATTGGTAGTTTTTGTCCAATTCACAACGGAAAACACCTTAAGTGACAGTGATTCACATTATTTTAACAGTCCTATATGACACATTACACACGTACTGCAGCATAGTGTTTGCAATTAGGAAAAGAAATTAAGAATTAAAAATTAAAGACTTTAGCATTTCAGGTATAGTACCTTTTTGAACCCATAATTGTTTGCACAGTTATGCTGACAGTAGTTTAGTACTGATTGTTCAGCTATTTTTTAGATTATACCTTTTATAAGGTCTAGTACCTACGATTTTTCCATTTAGCTGATTCTCGAATCTATGTCAATCCATATGTTATTCAAAATCTTTCTCTATATAATATTAGACTTTATGATACTGTCTCATAGTTCATTGTGTAATGTTCTTATTTACAAATGTACAAAGAGTTCCTCATCCAGGTTCATCCTCCTCAGGATCTTAGTTTTCATTCGGATGATGTATTTAGATTTTATTGACGGAGTTTTAATTTCGATCTCCCAATCTTTCATTTTGTTCCACATTGTCTATTCCAAAGAAATGCATTTTCCTCCAATCTCCACCCTGACATTCGAGCATATGTTTAGCCGTGGCATAAGTCATGTCTCTGTTTTTTACAGCTCTTATATGTTCAAGCATTCTCTTCTTTAGGGTGCAGATTGTGCTCCTATGTACATCTGTATATATATATATAAAAGCTCCCAAGTGCCCCCTAGGCAAGGACGCACACGACCAACAGCTTGCTGAAAAGCATTTTTATTTGGGTACGGTTTAGATCCGCATTCCGATAAAATTTCAGTTCTCATGTCGAAAGTTAAAAGCCTGACGCGTTTCTGAGCTACTGCAGTTGGGCCTTGTAGTCCGTGTCAACAAATTACTACACTGATGGGTGCACGATAATTTAAACTGTTCACATTCAAAGCCCTCAGATGGGCCTCGGAAATACGTGTCAGTCCACAATCCCATCAGCTGCTGGTTCCTTTGCGAGGCTCAGAAGAATTTCGGGCCCCAGGACCCCCAGTCATCACAGGGTGGTGCCATCCTTCGCGGCTGGGCTGCCGCGATTAACATCAAAGCTCCCAAGTGCCCCTTAGGCAAGGACGCACACGACCAACAGCTTGCTGAAAAGCATTTATTTGGGTAAGGTTTAGATCCACATTCCGATAAAATTTCAGTTCTCATGTCGAAAGTTAAAAGCCTGACGCGTTTCTGAGTTACTGCTCTCTTCAGAGGCCCGACAAGAAGTTTGTGCTGTTAGACACTCCAACACAAGTTAATTAACCGCCCTCAGATGGGCTACATCATTCATAATGTTCAACGCAGTGCCTGTTGGGCCTTGTGGTCCGTGTCAACAAATTACTCCACTGATGGGTGCACGATAATTTAAACTGTTCACATTCAAAGCCCTCAGATGGGCCTCGGAAATACGTGTCAGTCCACAATCCCATCAGCTGCTGTTTCCTTTGTGAGGTTCAGAAGAATTTCGGGCCCCAGGACCCCCAGTCATCACGGGGTGGTGCCATCCTTTGCGGCTGGGCTGCAGCGTTTAACATCAAAGCTCCCAAGTGCCCCCTAGGCAAGGACGCACACGACCAACAGCTTGCTGAAAAGCATTTATTTGGGTAAGGTTTAGATCTGCATTCCGATAAAATTTCAGTTTTCATATATATATATATATTGAATAAAATATAGAGTATATTGTTTAAAGATACATGGATCAGAGGCTTCGTCCCTTGGGGGCCCCAGTGTAAAGACAAGTGCCAACATTTGATGGTCATGTCTTTAGTTAGAACAAAGCTTCAAAGTTAATCTTACTACTTAGAATTTAGACATACTGCGATTCTAAAGATATTATCTAACCTCACAAACAACTCATTTCTTCGTGGAAACAAGAGACTGATATGGTGTTTTGTCACCTTCGATTGACAGCCACATGGAAACCATACATTGCTTTAATAGACTTCTCTTTAGGCACTGGGAGTCAACAAACCAAATTCGGAGCTAGTGAAATTCTGTCAATTCCTCTGATCACTGTAAATCGTAAAACCCTCCCAGTACCCGGTCAGCAAGGAGAGGATGTGGCCTAACTGCTAGAGCGATCAACCTCGAAGCTGGTGGACCAGGTTTAAGTCTTGGCAGAGACGCTGAATATCCTGTGATTCTGGGCAAATTACTTAAGCTCTCCATGCCTGACAAAAAAGGAATATGTCCATCTGTAACGCAATTGGTGCTCGTGTACTCCGATACCCTTGGGTCCAGTTCCCGCTGTATAAAACTACCCCCAAAAATGTTGCTGAGCACAAAAAATAAATGTTTACTTCCTAAACTGGTCTTTGTGTTTTTAATGTCCAGAGAATCTGTCTAGGATGAGGCTTTTACCTCTGAATAAATCAATATTCTACATTTCTGTGGAAACAGTAAACATGTCTCCACAGAACTGTAAGCATACTTTGGGAGAATAAAAATGTGGGTTCCATCTCATTAAAGGAAGAAAGTAAATCAATATCTATAGAGAAGGAAGTACTTAAGTTAGTTTTTGTGTCTCTTAAAAATGGCCAAGAAGCTGGCTGAAATAAACTTTCTATCGAGGAAATTATTAACCCTGGGCGTAGTTGGCAAAGTAGCGCTACGCGTAGCTGAGCGAAGTGCACTTCTTGGGCCATTGTCAGCGGACTCGATAATTCTCGCCTCGGTGCCTACTCCAACGATGGGTCACACTCAGCAACCCTGGGCAATAGCTTGCTTAATCTCTACTAACGGCCCCTTTAGCGCCGGGGATGCTTGTATTCACCTTGGAGATGCCCAGGAGGGACCATCTCACAGGGAAAGCCAGGATGGGTTCCCCAGCGGTATACAGCGCCGGGACGCCCCTTTGATGGGGCAGCTGTGCGCTTTACAAGTATACGACATTTAACATTTAACTACGCGAGCTATGCGTAGCACTACGTGAACTGCGTAGTGTGCTGTTCGCGATGAATGCACAGTGCCGGATGCTTGTCCGCACTGTGCAATTATTGAAAATGGCATTTTACACAGTGCAAGCTGTCTTTTACTAACGCTGAGGTATATTTTTACTCGAGGAGCAGCTTTCTCAACGCGGACTGGTAGTTTCTCATCGCGAGCGGTCGCGAGCATACACGACTGTTCGCAATGAGAAACCTGACCTTCCCGCATTGAGAATCTCGCCGGGAGGTTTATTTTCCACGCTCGCGATCAGCAACTTGATGTTGCTGATCGCAAACAAGGAAAAAGTCTTGCCGGGATGTCATTTTGCTTGCTCGTTGTCGCCAACTTGATGAGCGCAAGCAAGCAAAAAATGAACGCTACACTACGCTACGTGTGTTTGCACTGTGCTACGTGCAATTCACGTAGTGCGAAGTAGCACAAACTTCGCAAACTACGTAAGCGCAGCGTAGTGCTTTACCCAGGGTTAGAAATTAATTTGCATGCTTTCTAAAATATTCAGGAGTGTAGGCGAATTGTGTACCAGATCAAAAAGTTCTGAAGCAGTGACTATTTTATTCTTTTTAGAAGAAGGTAACTAATGGCTGGGGGGGGGGGGGTTGCTGAAAAGCTAATCACGTTTATTCTGCAACTTTTATTTGTTCTCCAGCAGAGAAAAATAGTTTTAAATAATGACTGAATCCACACCAAAATGTGAAACAAGACAATAAAGGTACATTGGTTGCCCGGACACAGAAAAAACAGACGTGGATCAACAAGAAGGGCTGATTTGTACCATCATTCTCATCCATGTACCAAGGACCAAAAAATTTACCAGGCACCGGGAATGGTCTAAGTTTGCAGTGGGGAGGCAGTGCACGCCTTTCATGAGCTGGAGGGGCGCTGTAGAGCATGAGAGAAAGTCATTTATGGATGAGAGGTAGTCAGACTTGCATAAGATCTATGGCTAGTAGAATAGTAAATAACAAATTAGTACGCTAAATCTTTTGGTTTATATAGCAAATCGCACCCCACAGGATTGCACTCTCAGCTTGCAGTTTGCCATCTTCTTGAGATCACTTTGCTCAGTGATATACATGATTATTCCTAATTATAGAGAATACACGATTATCATTAAGGTGCACTAACTTTGTATCCCTTTGGGCTTCACTGCCCTGGGGAACGATCTAAGATTTCTCGAAAAGACTACAATAGAACAGTATACTTTGGGGGCATGTATAAAGTCCGGTAAAGTCAGGGAGAGATGGAATGAGCTACTAACAAGACAAGCATTGGCAGAGCCAATAGGTCTGACATTGGCCGACATCCTTTTGTCAATTCTTGTTTTGTTTTGTAATGGTTTTTGCAAACCTTTGTTGTTTGAGACTATGCTAGGCCCTCATTAGTAAAAAAAAAAAAACACATATCACCACAGTACTCCCTGGCACTGAAGGGAACCACTTTGTGTGTGGATGTGTTCCTCACACAAGGGGTGGCATGCTGTAACTGGTAGTCAAGTCAGCCAATGGCTGGAGTGCGGTCATGCATTGTTTCCACCAGCCTAAATGCATGCTGGGGTGGGTGGAAGAAAATGTGCATGACACCAAGGACACACTAATGGATGAAGTCTAGTTGAACCCCTACAAGTATCTATGTTATGCACATCATTTTAGTAAATTCCAAAGGTCATAGTTAAAACAGATCTAAAAAGTCACTCAGTTTGGATTTTACTGAATGCCTCTTTCCTTTAAAAAATAAAGAACGGAGAGAGGGAGGGAAGAAAGAAGGTAGACAATAACAAAGTCAAGGAAGAAAGGAAGAAAGAAAGGAAGAAGTGAAAAGAGGACAACTTAATACAGAAGAGTTTCAAATGGACAATCTGATACAGTGAAATCGCAGTCTGAAAACCAAAGCACCCCAGAGGGAATTTACAACAGCAGTGACAGGAGATGGGATCTAATAAAGATGGAATGTGCTTCAGAAGCAGCCTGCTATCACATCAGGCTATAAACACAAAGGCAACACTAAAGTAATTATAAAGTAAAAACAAAAACATTGGCAATGATGAGAACTAGCTTGTGTGCAGATATGCTGCTTGTGAGAGAGCAAACATGCAGGCATTCAAAATGAAGTTAAACAGTGGTTTAAGTAGGCCAACCCATTGCTATGGGGGACAGAAGCAAAATGTGAATGACACAACAATAGACCAGTGGATTAACAGAGGTGGCTGAAAGCTCCTATAGGTAATTAAATTATAACTATTTTAGTAAATTCAAAAGGTCTTGCCTAATGCAAGACCTAAAAAAGGACTAGCCCATCCTATGCACATAAATAACAATCCAAGTTTTGAAGAGAGGCAAGACCTGACAAACGTAACGTTAACTGCAGTTGGAATATGGGTAAGAACTTTCTTTTTCACAATGTGAGGGTTTTTACTTTTGCATTTAAAATAGCACAATAAAAATAACAGGAATATTGTCTATAATACTGCTGTGATCAACTCTCAGATATATTACTGATTCAAAAATGTACCCCAACACCAAAGGTCCACCAAAAGATTGACTAAGAAAGGGAGCACAACAATTGAATAAAGTGAAAACTTCTCACTAAAATTATGCCTCAAGCATTCTGTGGTATCCCAGCAATCTCTCTTTATTGTCTACTGTTCAGGCATGATTAGCCTTAGTAGTACTTACATTTGTTATGTAACCCAAAATAATGTCCAGTGTCATAACAGATCTTACAGCCAATAATAAAGATTTTCCTTAATTACACCTTTAAAAGAAGGCCATTGCAATGTATCCGTGTAAGGATAGGCTGAGGCAGGATGATGGTAAAATAGAATGTGTCTGATGATTTGTTGCATTCCACTTGCAATGCCCAATTAAAATAGGAGCTATCCAATGCTTCTCCTTCTCTGTTGCTTAACTTGCTCCTCACTGGTTAAGAGTTGGGTGTGCCTGATGCTAAGGTTGAGTTCTTAGTTCTTGTGGAATACATCTAAGATGGTACACGCTTCAATGTGTTCCTGCCCGTCAGGTGTATAGGATCTCCTGTGACTTTTTATTAATGATTCGATTTGATTTGATTTATGATTTTCTATAGTGCCTGAATCACCCCCATCGGGGTATCTCAGCGCTGTGACTGCTTAATGCCAACCAAGGAGGGTTAGAACAGTGTCTTTTTCAACAGTTTTCTGAAGGCTAAGAAGTTGGGGCATTGACGCAACTGGGAAGGGAGCTGGTTCCAGTACCGCAGGGCAAGGTGGGAGAATGCTTTACCGCCCATGCGGGCTAGTTTGAAGCGTGGAACCGGGAGAAATCCTTGGTTGCTTGATCGCAAGGTTCTGGGTGGCATATATCTTACCAATTTCTTGGTTAGGTAGCTGGATCCCATGTTGTTCATGGATTTGTTGATATTTTAAATTGTACTCTCTGTTTTACTGGAAGCCAGTGAAGTTCTCGAAGTAACAGAGCAGCTGAGGTTCTGGGAGAGGCATTGTTCACCAAGCTCTATTGAATTCTTAACCCTAAAAATTGATTTCTTTCTTAGAAGGTTTGTTGCTGTAGCACCCTGGTGCTGTTTCAAACGTCTGCAGCAGGCACCTTCTCTAGGTACCACAGGGGAAACCTCACATGCACTCTGCTGATACACTCCTCCATTACTTGTAACATCTTTATGCAGTCCCATTTACATTTACTCCACTCTAATCCTTCTGTTTCCACCTGCCTCTGCCTCACCCTTCATCTACCACTGCTCCAATGTTCAACCTTCATTACAACTTTCATCCCAGGGGCAAGTCCTCATGAATATGTTCACTCTGTCCTCTGTCAACCAAAGCTTACCCAACTGAGTTAATACTGACAATTTCCCACAGTGCTGTGACCAGACACTTCATTACACTGCTGCTGCTGACTCCATCTAACACCCCTTCATGCATTAGTGTTCCATATTTCAGTCTTTGGTACCTAATCTCACCCCGTTGGTAGCCTCTTACCTACATGTACTCCCTCAACATCCACTTCCACACTTTGCTTCATGTTTGTTCAGATGAAATAAGGACGGGGTTTTTGCACTACAGTGTTGGCAAGAGCAATTTAGCAATATTCCCTCGTTGTGTGCCGCTGTATGTTGCATTTATCTGTAACCAGCTAGTAATACACTCTGAGTGCATTCGCAATTCGTAAACAACCAATTCTCTTTTTCTTTACAGTCCTCTCTGCACCCTTGAGGCTAATGTTGGTGGCCATGACATCTACAGAAACAGAAAAGACTACAGAGAGGTGATGTGCTGTTCCTATGTGCTGTACATTGAGCTGCACAAATGTATGAACACTAATATACACTATGACGGATGAGTAGGATGAGTTTGCATTCAACTGCATGTTTCATTGGTGCTCTTTGGCACATGGCACAGTTCTCTGCGCGAATCGTAGTTTGTATTCCCCATGCATTAAATACTTCTCTCTTTTCCCAGATCTATGAGATGGAAGGTTTGAAGATTTTCAGATGCCCCTCTCCGATCTTTTTCGCAAACATTGACTTCTTCCGAAGCAAGCTGAGATCATCTGTGAGTGATTGGTTTTATGGGCTGCTCTGAGAATGATACCCTGTAGTAAGTCATTAATGTCAGTGAAATTGCAGAGCCTTCACGAAAGATAACGCTGGTTTACTCATTGTGCAATGGCAGGTGTAAACAATGGGGTATGTGACAAATCCAGTGTGCGTGTAGGTAATCGCAGTGGTGAATTTCTAAAGGAAGCTGGAGCAAAGTAGTGGTTGTTCAGGTACATTATTGGTGTATCTTTCTCCTGATCGCTCTAGAGCTACGTTATCACAATATTGGTTCAAGAGTGACTGCCACACTGGATTTGTAGCTTATCCAGAAGAGATAGAGTTGCAAACCATGAATCTGATTAGGGATCATTGACGTCTGGCAGGATCTGACCCTTGTAGACCACCGTTGGAATATCCCTCTTGTAGAGCATGCAAACGTTTAGCTAAAAAACAAAACCAAGTGTCATGCCCTGACTGTCAATAAATAGCACCATCATCGCAGTGCAGTTTTCCACCAGATACGCCTTAGAAAATTGTAAACAATACTATATAATATAGAGTTAAACTGGCCAGGAAGGCACCATTCTTGTATGATCCGGCAAGATACATATTCAGTGTTTTACTCAACTTCCCTAAATTTTCCTCTACGACATTCCTTCTCAGAGAGAGATGTGATAGGAAAAGACACAGACCATACACACAGTAATCTCAATGACTTTAATAAGAATTCTTAGTTGAACGTAAAATATGATGACTACAAAATAAAAAAGTAATGTGATTAGTTTTTGTCTCAAAATAAAATAGTTTAGAGAATCTATGTCGGTTATAGATTCATTACCAACCAATAATATTCATTTCACTTAGTCCAGCTCTGTCACCCTCACCAGCTAACATACAGAAATAATCAACGCAAGAGATTATGGGATACTTCTTAGTGCCTACCTCACAGTATACTCCAACATTCACTTGGTGAACAATCTGTGCTCTCTATTCATCGATTTCTGAAAAGTAAGCCAAGGATTGAGTACTGTAGTCACTGCTCTGTTGCTCTATTCTTGATCACCCGGTACATCAGTGTAGACCACAAAAAAGCTTTTGGAATAAGAAAGAGGTCCACATCACTGAATATGTGAGCTCAATGGGTGACTCCTAAGGGGACATTCTTGGCCTGGCTGAGAGGACAACTAATAAATGCTTGATGAGTAAACTTCTTCCGCCTGGGTATTGTGGAAATGTCCCACTTTTCACAAAACTGTATTCATAGATTTTAGGGTATGGTTGCAAAACATCGCCTGACAAAAAATGTGTTCCTAAAATATGTATTTCAAAAATATCGTTCATTTAAGTTAACAATAGAAAATCTACACTTTAATGAAAGATATTTTTGTAAACCATATTTAGGACAAAATACTTCTGTCAGACGAAATTTTGGATAACTTCTCAAACATAGCACTGATTACCATGTTTCGCCTACTGCTAATACTGCAAACTGAGCACACAACCAAAAATACATGTGGAGTGATTGCAGGTGGGTCCCGCAGACACTCATTAGTCGGGACAGGCACTTATTTTTTTCTCATTAGACTTTAACCGAGGGCAAGAGGGAGAAAAATATAGAAGGGAGAAAGGAAGATGAAGAGAAAGACTGAAAAACAGTGACAAAAGGAGAAAGCATGGAGGAAAAAGAACCTGCAGAAGTGAGATAAAGAGGCAGGGAGTGTCTGGTGGTAGATAAAAGAGGCGGGAGGTGGAATCGTTGTAATTCGCACCACAACCTTCGAGCAGGTGGAGGAAATTGTAAATAGTTTTTAGGGTGACCTGTAATAAAAATGTATTCAAACACACCAGTCGCAATTGTGGACACGCTTTATGCCATAAACATTACAGGGCAATTAAATCGCTATAATTCGATACATTGTTTAATGGCATTTAAAATGGAGGGCAACAGTCGCTGAGTGCAAATGTAGCAGGGCCCGATGCGCAAGGCGAAAAATCCTTCCATGTTGGGGCCATTTGTTTTTTTTTTATTTCAAGAAAAAAAGCTCCCACTTTGGGAGTTTCTTTCCTCTATACAAAAACGTATGCCGAGTGGGTGCTTTAAACATGGCGCCGGTGTGAAGAGAGCCCCGACAGGTGGAGGGGGACCTCTAAGTAGGGCGAACGTTATTCTGCCAGGTGGCAAAGGCCATGGCCTCTGACCCTTGACGTACAAGCAGACTATCTGACAGGGTCTATGGGCCAGATGCATCAAGCATCCATTTTGCGATTCCTAAATAGCGATTTTTAGCGAATCGCTATTTAGAAAGCGCAAAATGGTATGTATGTACAAAATTGTTATTTTTTTGCGATTCCTTATTATTCTTTATTTGCGAATTCGCATTTTGCGAATTCGCAAATAAAGATTAATTTGCAATGCATTCCTATGGGCCAGGAGGCCCATAGGAATGATAGTGCAATAATTCTCAAATTGCGATTTCGCAATTAGCTAATCGCAATTTGAGAATTATTTCAAGGGTGCAGGGGTGTCTCAAAGACACCCTGCTGCACCCCTGAAATTTCCATGTGTGTGCATGTGGCACACATACATGCCCTATGGGCATGTATGTGTGTCACATGCCACCCTCACAAATGCCAAATAGGGCATTTTAAAAAAGAAATCGCAAATTACCACCAACTATAAATTGGTGGTAATTTGCGATTTCTTAACACAAATTCGCAAATCCAAATCGTTACATACATATCATTTAAGCAATCGCAAAAATTGCGATTCCTTAAATGCTATGGCAAAATAAGGAATCGCACTTTTTTGCGATTCCTTAAATTGGATTATTTGATGCATAGCAAATCATGCTAAAAGGCCGTTTGCGAGTCACAAAGCCCGAAATTCTGCGAATTTCGGCCTTTGCGAGTCACAAAAGCCTTGATGCATCTGGCCCTAAATGACCACTTGAGTCCACCGCAGCTTTTTCTGGGACGTGTGCAGTGTAAAGAACTTAAATGATGAGACAAAATGGGAACGTCGATCATCACACTGCACTTTTTTTCAATAACGACACCTTGCTCTGAACAGCCCTTGCTTGCCCTGTCAACCACAGGCTGGATTTTTGTTTGTTGTGTGCACCACGAGGCACAGTGCAATTTGTGTAACTCATGGCCGCCTTTCATAAATCATTACCTTTCTTTACCAAAATGTTTCATGTTTAGTTATGTTGTTTTTACTGATTGCCGTATCAGTAGGATATCACGGCATTACCTTCATTTTTTATTGGTTTACAACAAAGATTGGCTTTGGAATTTGGAACCCAGCTGAAACAGAGCAGGAAGCTCCCTTTCAATGTTAACCTCAAGTCAACGTACTGGGAAAGGACGCCGACAGGCTCAAAAACAGGCTTTGTATAACTAGGGTGCAAAGAGTATCTACAGGCAGTGTTTCACTGGTAAAACATAATGAAAGAATTATGCAAGCCCACATCAGCACAGCCACGGGAAGTCCTCAATTCCAACTGAGTCTACTAAAGAAGGCGAAACAATTCATATCGCCAATAGACTTCAAGAATGTATTCCGAGCTCTGGTGTAAATCATAATTGACTAAGGAATTGCCACCCAAATCGGAACCCCAAAAGCGCACCTGGACTCTCTTAAGTTAAGTGGCATTCAACGTGGCAGCAAGAGAAGTAAACAGAAGAAACAGATTTGACCACATTAAGCCCTCCCTAGCATCCATTGAAGTGGCTTACCATTGAAGCCAGAATTTCACTCAAAGTTGCATGGCTGACACACAAAGTATCGTACTAAGTATCTAGTGCATGTCCTCATCACCTAGGAGGCAGTCGCACACTATGCACTGTAAATTCCCCTCTACTCAAGCCTCTGAGATGCAAGAAAAGTAGGCGCTACTCACAAAGCTTCCCTGAAGCAGCACCCAAAGTTTGGAACTCCCGCCCACGAGAAACGCACACCATTTTATCACCCACCCTCTTCGAGAAGGAGGTGAAATCAATACAGATGACAAAATTGTGACCACAAGAACACAACAAGGCCGTCCGGACACAAAGCAACCCAAACACCTCTAACCAGTGATAAGACGTAAATTTAGCACACACTTACAATCTGCTGGTGTATCACATACCTAAAATCTGCTTTCCCTCATATGACCCACGAAGGGCAGTGAAAGTTGATGGCTTTGCAACCTGATCAGACTCCCTCCCTTTGTATTCTTCCATTATCCAGCCTTTAATGGAGGGTAGATGGCCTGCCTCCTTCTCTGGGGGAAATAGCACATTGATGTCATTTTCACATATTTCCTTACATTGGGCTAGGTAATTTTTCTGAGATATTCGACCCCCTCCCCCCATTTGTCTCCGGTCCCATGTTACAGTCCTGCTGTAGAGCTTCATTTACTGAGTTATAGCTGACACCACTGTTTCTTAACTTGTGCTTCATTTGGAAAAGAATATGCACCCGTGCGTGCCCAATGTTGTGCACAGAAGCCCTCTGCCTGTGTTATGGAGGTCAGGGTGCCGAATACCAAGGCTGCATACTCTTGATTCCACCTCATGCCTCTTTAATACACTATCAGACACTCCTTAACTTTCTTTCACTTTTGAAGGTTCTTTTTCATCCCTCTTCATACACTATTATTTCCCTTTTTGTGTTTTTTCTCTTTCACTCTGGGTCAATCTGATGAGAAAAGTAAGTTCTGGATCCCAAAAATGAGTGACATTGGGCCCCACCTCAAACCACTAGTTAGAATTAAGCACTGTTTTGAGCCCTTCTCTTTGAACAATAGTATAATTTTTTTAAGGACTTGAGTTGCTGTTATTGGTAAAGTTGTCCCTTTTAGGTGTGATATTGTTGATGTGAAGATTGAGGTCCTAATGAGTACTGATGTAGTAGGTTAGCAACCAACCTGGCCTTCATCCTAATTAGGACAATTTTTCGTACTTTGATGCATGATATAAAGGACAGATTTATAGAAGGGGTGGTGCTGCATTAAGGCCATTGACGGAGCTGCTTTGTGTTGCCACAACAAATGCCCACTGGAGGGGGCTAGGGAGCAATACATGGCCCCAAGTGGACCTCAATTGACAAACTTGGCCTTAAAATGGCTTAGTGCTATGGAAAATGGAAATCCAAAACTTTTTGTGCTGCTTCTGCTTCTTATAGTTTAATAGCACAAGTGGCAGTAAATGTAAAGAAAGTGTTAATTTTAGTGCAAGAGAAATAGTGGAAAATAGTGGTAAATTGTTAAGCTATATTGAAGTTATCAAACATGAGTCTTCTCAAATAAAGAGAATTCACAAAAGTGTAAGGGCACATGCACCCCTAGAAGTTGCATTGGATGAGAGGGATGGAACAACAACATTGAGAGGAGGCTGACTATTTCCAGAAGGAATTAGGAAAAAGGTCAATCTGTGGGATAGTCAATAGAGGACATGTAGGAATGAATGCATCAAATGCTTATTGTAAGAAGCTTTTTGCGACGGAGGATGCGCACATTATATGGAATTGTGTACGCATAGAGATCTGACACTCATGCAATAAGCAAACTGGTAAGTTCAGAAACTGCATGAGACATTTGCAATGAGTGTGGTAACTTCTAGCGAATATAATTTTTTTGATAAATATCAGGAGGTCAAACTTGCCGAAATTTTTCAGAGGAAAAAAAACTGGTATTGCGATGTTGGTGCGTTACGCACTAAGATCCACGTGTTATTCCCTAAAAACTTGTGATAAATGATAATTATCACACCTAATAAACATTGAGCACCTCAGTGTTGATTTCATCCTGAAGTGGCCAATGCAACTCAGGGTCATATCCTTGACGAGCCAATGAATAGTTTGCACTTCATTGAAGGTTGCTGATAGGCACTACTAATTTTCGTTGAGAATGACGAGAAATTAGGGTAACGCAGGACCTTAAAACAGGAGATATAACAGGATTGTCACAATCGTCTGGTGCATAACTAAGGGCATCATTTAGACCCAAGGGGCAGTCTGCTGGCCCTGCAGAGGACCATCCACTACGTTTAGAAAGTCTTGCATCCCTGGCAGGGATTTCCCTGCTGTGATGAGCGCAGTCCACGCAGCATCCCTAACAGCACCAAGGGGCTCGTTTACCAGTCTATTGTGCCGCCCGAGAATCACTTTTTTTGATGCACTGGTAGTGCAGTGTGCCTGCACATATTTACAAGGTCACGTAAAGTCACCCTGCATGACCTTTCATGGGCTTCTAAATATGGGCCCCTTTCACGCATAACACTACATGAAAGGGGCATTCCATGGGTCTCGCTGTGGGTGTTCCCAAGCAATATCAACAGAACTTAACACATTCCCAGATTTACAAAGTTCTGTAAAGCTGGGAATGCATCAGAATCCTACGCCTCCCGGAGGCGTAGGAGTGGCGCAATGAGGAGAAATACTTTTATTTCTCTTCGTTTTTCCTCTTTCTATATGTGCTGCATTCTACAGCATGCATAGGAAAGGGAAAATGTAATCAATGATTATTTTTGTGCAGGAAGGTTTCCCTTCCTGCAGAAAAACAATCATCCCCACAATGCAGGCACCCTTGCAACATGCCGCAAGGGTGCCTGCGCTGGCACATGGCATCCAATTGTGCACCAGCGCAGGGGGCAGCAGGTGTATTGTGTTGTTGTTAACACAACGCATCCCTGTGCTTTTCAAATGATGCAGCATGGCTTGCGGCACCTCGCTGCATAAACGTTTTGTAAATGAGGCCCTGAAGGTTGGCTGAGCAGGCGCGGTATTAAAGCGTTCCTGATCTGCATACTTTTTTGTTTAGAGAATACTAACTCCCAAAGTAGAAGCAACATTTCTCTACACAAAAACAAATGACCTCGATGTGTAAGAAGTTGCCTTCCTTTTCATGACTGCCATTCTCCATTTACCCTTCCCATATCTGTCATACCCTGCAATTGTTGCGGCTTAGAACATCTCTGCTTCACAGCAATGTTCCTGTCTGCTAAACTCTAGATGAGGCCCAATGTTCCTGTCTGACCTATATGATCGCAAAAAACACACTTGATGGACAGAATGCAGAACAATGTCTTACATTCACCCCAGTACAAAGATCTGGGCCTAAATCCATCGTTTTTTTTTATGTTCTAGTCTCAAGGTGGTAATAAGAGAGGTTAATTATTAATCAGCTCAAAGGTATTAATTTTATCAACCTAACAAAGATGAAAGGCTAAGTGACTCAGCTGGATTTGATCCTGTGCCCTTAAGGTTACACACTAAGCTCGAAAATTGCAATTTTCACCCCTAGGCTGAAGAAGGCTGATAGCCAGAAACCGGTCCTTGGATGCTTGATTCCGGTCTAGTTGGCTTGGTAGTTCGGGCTGGACTGTTCTCATGAGGCACAGGGTCAAGGCTGATTTGCATATAGCCATTGTCTGACCTAGGGTGGTGTGGAGTGCAAAAAAGCGATGGATTTAGGCCCAGATCTTTGTACAGGGGTGAATGTAAGACATTGTTATGTATTCTGTTCATCAACTGTGTTTTTTGCAATTTTCACCCCGAGTGGGCTGGGTATGCTCAGACGTGAGTCCCAGGCTCTCCACATCACTGGAGTCAAGGCTGAAGAAGGCTGATAGCCAGAAACCGGTCCTTGGATGCTTGATTCCGGTCTAGGAAAGACATTGCTTGGTAGTTCGGGCTGGACTGTTCCCATGAGGCACAGGGTCAAGGCTGATTTGCATATAGCCATTGTCTGACCTAGGGTGGTGTGGAGTGCAAATAAACGATGGATTTAGGCCCAGATCTTTGAACTGGGGTGAATGTAAGACATTGTTCTGCATTCTGTCCATCAACTGTGTTTTTTTGCAATGACCTATATGATCAGCATACATTTGTGAGTATTTTAAAGTTCTAAAACCTTGACAAAGAATATGTTATTCCCCCCTCCCTGTCATGGCTATACTAGTAGCAGAACTCTACATGTATGAGAAAGCTATGCACTTGCAGCCTGTTCTGTACTGTGAAAATAATAACTACTACACTAATATAAGAACTTTTTGAATGTTCTAGTCTCAAGGTGGTAATAAGAGAGGTTAATTATTAATCAGCTCAAAGGTATTAATTTTACCAACCTTACAAAGATGAAAGGCTGAGTGACTCAGCTGGATTTGATCCTGTGCCCTTAAGGTTACACACTAAGCTCGAAAATAGATGCCTTTCCTCACTGAGCTTTCTTACCAACTCAGGACCACAGTATGAGTCTTCTGGACTTCCCCATGGAGCTGGTAACAATAAGTCCCCATCAGGAACTGCAAGGACCATAGAAGAAAAAAACATTGTACAGAGAAACTGGAGGGTGAAAGAGGAATACTAGGAGAACTGTACATAGAATTAATGATTCTCTAAGTAATGACTCATTTCCCATGGGATTCTCTGGCTTCAGATCAGATCCCCTGTTAATTTTCATCTCAGCATGAATAAGATTCCACTAATATTAGAACATAGGAATGCTGGGAGCTCCATTGAAAAAAATGGAGAGCTCCTGGCTTCTAATGGCTGGTTGAGGTCCGGAGCTCCAACATTCCAATGTTGTCCTTCACAGCTGTTGGTGTGAACAAAAGCCTCACAGGGCCTGAGGGAACTTCAATCCCCTCAGGCTCAGTGAGGCCTTTGTTTTATTTGTTAGAACATTCTCCCTTCTAGTAGCGGAATGTTGCCCTCAGTGGCATGGCTATACAGGCATTAAAGTCCTGCTCCCTTGTTAAAGGCCCTCTCCTTCAGCTCAGGCCTTTAACATGGGTGCAAGTCTTTAATAGCCAGTATAGCCCGCTACAGCAGGTTATAAGGCTATATTAATGCTGCAGGTGTGGAATGAACTGCCCCACACTGTGGATGTGGTTTTATATCTGGATCATCATGGGCATCTTTTATTTGAAGTAGCCCATTACTCAAACTGTAGAACATTGATTTATCATTGGCCCATTGCTTTTGGATGGCATCAAAAGTTTACTTAAATACTTTGAAAAACCTAATGTCAAAAATTAAATGTGAAACAGAAGTGTAGAGAGCAAACAGTTTGGGAAAACAATAGAGAGCAAACTAAAGCTTGAATAAAGCATACATTAGGAAAATATAGATTATAACAGAGTAAATTTTAAGGTTTAAGTTAGATGTGGGTAAAGGAAAAGGGTCACTCTTAAGAGCCGGGTTCTAGTTGTTTTCCATAATGAAAAGTTAAGGGATGTAGTAAGGGAAATGGTGTTTATGGCTAAGGCAAGGTTTGCAAATTCCTGTGACTATTAAAATTCAAAGTCATTCTTTTATAGTTTTTGGTCCAAACGTTTGACTTTATCAATTACAACATTTGTCTTTTTTAATGTAGATTCCAGTAAAAATGTCTGCACGCGCCACATGTAGCTTTTTTTATAGGATTAATGTGAGCAGCAGTCCGGTATATTGAAATTGCATAATGGAAAACCTGCTTTAAATCTTTTCCCAACTGATGAAACTTCTCTTTGCAGGTCGGTTTTGATCCACTGAGGATTTTGCGAAAGCGAAATAAAGCGCTGAGAAAAATCAGGAAGCTTCTGAAAAAGGGAGAGCTGCACATGACTCCTGTAAGTCTTTCAATCGATTCTCATGAAATACATTTAATTCTGTAAGAGTCCTTGTACTATTTTCCTTTTCTTATTTCAGTTGCACTTTGAATTGGATGCATCTCTTATATTGTGGGTGACGGTGACCAGTATAGTACTGTAGATGAACAGAGCATTGTGGGTGACTGTGCCCTTGTACAGGAATTTATATATGTACAGGAATTTATATAGCGTAAATCACCAAGCGGTTTCTAAGCGCTTGCTTAGGGAACCCGTCCTGGTATTCCCCTGTGAGATAACCCCGGCAGGGTATCCGCAAGGTGAAAGCCAGGCATCCGGCCGCGAGGGGCCGTTGTGGAGATTAAGCAAGCTATTGCCCAGAGTCGCAGAGTGTCAACCCGTGAATCAAGTAGGCACCGGAGCGAGAATTGTCGAGTCCATGGACATTTTTAGGACTCAAGACCCCGCCAAGCCGGGAATTGAACCCTGGTCCCGGGCTGACCTCTGCTTCCAGGTCTGCCTCCTCTAACCAGTGAGCCACACTTCTCCAGAGGAAGAAGCTGTACTTTGCTTTGGTACCTGACTGGTGTGAGGGTTTTTGCTCTTTCTCTTCCCATCTTCCCTGGCAACAGACCTTTTCCATCGTTTTCGGAGATGGAAGGAGCTATAATCACATAAATCACAATTACAAAAATATTCCAAGTTCAGCCAATAGTGAGCGGTGTAAGTAGTTTTAAAGGGTTTTATTTTCTTATTAAAAGTTTAATAAAATCAGATTCTTTATTCATTAATCAAATGTCAATCAGATTATTGAACTGATAATAAAAATATAGTTAGAGCAAATCATATCAAAATAATGAATTCAGCGCACTCCATAGAGGAAATAACCCCTATTCTAAAAAGAAGGCGAAAATGGTGTCGGTCAGAACCCATAAAGAGTTCAAAAGTGAGATGCAAGTGTGAGAATAGAGCATGATGCTCAAACTCAATAACTGCAGAACTTCCCACAAGGAGAGGTTCAAAAGATTCAGTAGAATCTTAAAATGGCATAGGGTGAAGAAGGATTGGCAGCAGCAAATATAAATCAGGAAGAGGTAAAGCGCAGAGTATGGGTCTCATAGAGTGTCAAAATGGTTTTGAACACGCACTTTTATAAGACAGTATAAATCCTTATTTCAATACATGTTGGCTTGTTCTTTTGTATTCAGCCACTGAGAATTCAATTTTCTCCTGGCAGCCAATACTTCCCTACGGTTCTCACACGTCTTCAGTCGTCCACGCAGACCTTATCTTCACGTTTGCAGCCTCTGTTAATAAATCTAACGACACATGGGACATCTTAGTTCGAGTCTTCTTTCCCAAGATTTCACTACATTTCCTAACCTTCTAATTCTGCACACATTTTATTTTTGTGAGTTTACTGAAGCAACCTCTCATTGGTATTTTATCACCACAGCCTTTTTTGTATAAAGGCTAATACAATAATGCAAACAATTATAAAGGGTGATATTTTTGTCCCCAACACAAACATTCAACATAAATGTTCAAGTAAAAACACCTAAATCTGTTCTAAAGCAACTAGAGCCGGGACGTCCATATCGAACACATGGGAAATGACACCATATCCCATTCATGTTTTTGTCCTTCGCTTAAAGACACTTTAGCAAAGCCAATGTATCTTGGCTCTAAAAGGTCGAGCTATTGGTTTAGCCTGTGCCTTTTAGTAATAGAAGGCGTGTTTTTGCCTTAAGATGCATTCACATGCATGGTTGTCAACTTTGACATGGGTTTTCTGTGAAAAAAACATTAAAAGATGGTGGCCAATGCACCCACACACTAGATCGTTGTGATGCAGTAGCCATTTTTCATATACAATTCCAACATAGTGAATGGGCATGTTAGAATGGTAAATTAAAATGTTTTTTTTTAAAGTCTGTGTGAAGTGCCAAAATGTATGCAAGCAGCCTGGCAGCACTTTACAGTTACTGAGAACTCTGAAGAAAATACATTTTAGACAGACAGGAAGCAGGGCGGGGGAATTAAATAGGTCATGTGGAGGAGATGAGAGGAAGAAGTGAGTGGCCGGAACCAAATTGCAGCTGCCAGGCCTTCATAATTGAAATAGAAAATACACATATGTTTACATGGGGGTGACAAGGCGCATCAGGGAGTGGGTGAGGGGAGAAAAAGAGAGGAAACAACGGATCGAGAGGGGGGAAAGTAGTGGAAGAGAGTTAAAAAAAGACATGTACTCGAATGGAGACCATTTTTTAAACATGTTTTTTATTGGGCATTTTCGCGTTTATCACCCGTACAGATCTAATGTCCGCTATATTTCCATCAGTGTTAGCATTTCAGTGAACAGCCACATACAGGATGAAAGCAACGTTTCAACAAATAGAAACAACGCAGAAAACATGTAATCACTTTTCATTTCTGAACCAAGCGAGTGCATGGGTGGTGCAGCTTTACTCAGTACCATAATCTAATATAGCATAATGGGGGTCAGACACATCCCTGAAGGAGTTTGGGAGGGGCTACTGGTGAGGGTGGGTCATTGCAAGTCTATACCCCTTTGGGCACCCTTGCACAGGCTCTGCCCTCTGCACATGTACATCTTTCATGCTCTCTGTGCCTCCACAGATAGAAAACTGAGTACAACTTCTTGCCATTGATCCGGTAAAGGCTTCTTGTGCATTCCCCTCTCTTCACGTACGGCAGTGCCATCTGCTAATACCCAGTTTTCCACACCCATCTCCCCCTTCTATGTGGAGGGCTCTTTCGTGATTTCCAGTATCTGGCTATCTCTGCGAGCTACACTCAGTGCTAACTCAAGGAACTTGCAGCCAGATTCATCAATGTCCCGATTTGCGAGTCCTTAATAGCGATTATTAAGGAATAGCTATTAATGACTCGCAAAACGGGATTCATGTAGAAATCTCAATATTATTTGCGATTTCAACAGCTTCCTTATTTGCGATTAGCAAATTGCTAATCGCAAATAAGGATGCGATTTCAAGGGTGCCAGGGGTGTCCAAAGGACACCCTGTAGCACCCCTGAAATGTAAATGTAGACTGATGTTGCGCACACACATGTCCAAAGGACATGTGTGTGTGTAACATACAACTTAGAAAAATGCACTAAAGTGCATTTTTCTAAGTTTTCGCTATTTACCACGAAGTCAGACTTCGCGGTAAAAAGCGGCCAAAAATAGCGATTTTGCAATTCAAAAATGGTTCATGAATTGCATTTAAGGAATCTCAAATAGAGATTCCTTAAATGCAATTCCTCGCAATTTAGCGATTTCGCAATTTGCGATTTTTGCATTTGGGGTGATGAATCCCAAATGCAAAAATTTCACTCGCAAGGGCCAGATTCTCAGAATCTGGCCCTTTGCGAGCCGATTTTACAATGATGAATCTGGCTGCATGTGCCCGCTTTCCTGGTCGCCTGCCGGCGATATTTAGGCCCAGCAGGCAAAGATCCACATTCTATAATGCCTTTCAATTCTGAGGTGACCTGCTTCCAAATTCGGGAAATCATCAAACCTAGAACATGTGGGCAAAGTCCCATTCCACAATATGACATCTGGGGCAACTAACCTCAGTGATGTTAAGCATCATGTTCCCCCAACCCTGAAAACTACTGAGTCCCAAACCCTGAGCCCTAAATCTGGCCTCCAGTCCCCTGCCCTGAGCCTTATAACTACTCATAACATAAGCTTATTGTAAATGGCCCTGCAGCCCTCGTTTTACCACTAATAAGCTAATATGACAGGTTTTTGAAAAGCACTATTCGGACTAAACGTGTTACATTTATTTACTGTCACTGACTGTGTTTGCATTTTTGATCTTCCTGCTGATATAGAAAAACAAAGAATTCATATGGCACGGGATAAAAAAGTCATAATTGCAGCGAAGTTCACTTTTGACTTTTTAATGTGCCCTGTTTTTAATACCTCAAATTCAGAAATGATTTCTGCATTGGTCTGGATAAAAACATTATGAACAGCATCTGGCCCTTGTCCGATCCGTGTCTTATCTAGAAAAGTCAAGAGCTCACATTCAAAATGGTCGGCATATTAAACAATAAAATAAATTACATTTTATTGTTAAAATAAAGTTTATGTAGTGCATTCTACCTGCTACTCCTAAGTGCTGAATGTAACAGTTTTTACTATTACTCAATTTGGTTGTCCAATCTTTGATTTTTTTTTTACTCCTTATTTCATGTGTTATTAAATTCCAGTTAAACCTTAAAATATGTCCGATCCCTGCTGGAAACACTGTTTACCACTAAGAATCTATCACCAGAATTTCAGTATGTGTATCACCCACTTCAAAGTAGCTCTTGTCTTATTATTATAAAGGTTTGTGTGCATGTGCCACGTGAGAGATTGATGATAAAATTGAAATTTTCACCTATATGTAATAGTGCTGAAAAAAAGTGTAAATTTGCTAATAAAAAGTTATTAGTTGGGTCATCAATAGAAAGGCCATGTAAGCCTACTTTAGTTGGCTTGCTCCTCCACTACCCCCACCATCTATTTCACCTCATGTATCAGGAACTCATCAAAAGTCTGCTGTTCTAATCTTCTTGTTTTTAAATAGGTGTATTATGCTTCAATCCACCTTTCTCACTGTGTGTATCTCACTGCGACCACTAGAAAATTGTGGGTCCAGCAACTTTGACGTTTATGACTTCTTCACCAATTCGTGGCTTTCCTAAAGCTACGTGTCAATGCCTCAGTTTGTCCCATATACAACATCACAGTGGCTGGTGCATTTGGATTTGGGGTCATGGACATTACAGCTTATCCTTTTTTAGTACATGTCTGTAGTCTTTTACAGTTAAGATGAACACAGAATAGGAACAGATGTCTTACAAATAGCCATATTATCATTCATATTGGTTTGTTTCTATATTATTCCTTTCTCCTAAAATTTCCCCAACCAACACGCATTCTTTTCCACTTTTGTGTCACAATACATGCCAACATCCATGCCCGCGCCCTTTCCTCCGCCGCACCTAATTCTAAACAAGAAACAATTTTTTATACATCACCAAACATGCTTTATATCTCTTTTATTGCCTTTTCTTAAAAATGCCCTCTTTTGAAGTTTCTTCATTCAAACATAACATATTTGTGGGTCTTTTTTTAAATTGTATTAAAAGGAAGGAATCATTAATACTAGTTATGAATATCAAGACACTGATGATGAAGAACTTGACAACAACCAAGTAGAAGAGCTGGACCTGCCCACATACACTGCTGACCTGCCAATTACCATAGACTGGAAAAAAGACCTACCAGTGAACATCTTTGTGCCCAAGATTGATGTCCATAGTGTGATCATCGACTTTGGAGCTGTCTCGTTTTTGGATCTTTCTGCCATGAAGGGCATCAAAGCGGTAATTTCTTTTCATATAACTTATTGTTAAAATGTCCATAATGCCCTTACCGCTTGCTGCATCCAGTATTTACCAGGCTAAGGGAGAGACAGGAGAAGGGGCAGCAGCCACATGAAAATATAGTTGCAGAGGAACATTATGTATGTCAAATCCTTAAAAAATGAGTTAACACAATGTGATGAGGCTCTGGGCACTCAGTGAGTCCTGACCAATCCTGGATACGTCATAGCATAATGAAAATCATGTATAATCTACAGCATGCACTCGTTCAGGATAATTTGTGTTGTGTACACTTTACAGACAGTACATGCTTTGCAAAAAGGATGCCAACAATTACACACACATGTCCTGGATAACCCAGTATATCACAGATTATGCGTGAAATGCAAGAAATTGGGATACTTCATAGTGTTAACAATTACCAGATATTAATTGTTATGCTCACATTTGGATAAACATGGTATGTTCAATTTTGTGATAATACAGGCATTCACAGATTCTAGGTAACTCAGATTATGCACACATTCTGGATAATTCAAAGTTTTAAATGGGCTATTATTGATGGTAATGTGACTGCCTGTTCATTAAAAGTGTTGAAAGCAATGTTAGATAATGAGGAAATTAGGAGCAGAGAAGATCAACTCTGAAAATTGTATCACAGAGAGGCACATTTTTTACCTTAATGCATGTAAAACACCTATGAATCTGGATACCGTAATAAAATAAGAAATAGCCAAGGACTCAGGAGCTTGTTATGTCCCTGTAGCTCGCACAGGAGGCCAGCCAACTAGCCCTTGGAGTCACTTCTAGTGGCCCCGGGGTCAAGGATATTGTCTAGTTCTCCTTCAAGCAGTCCTTCAAGTAGCAGGACAATCCTTTGGTAACAGCAGTGCATTCCTCTGGGGGTCAAGGCAGTCCATCTGAAGTATTTCCTGAAGAGGTGCCCTGAGGGTCCAACATTTATACCTGGTGCCAGACTTTGAAGTAGGGGGATAGCCTATTTTAACCCTACATCTTTTTCTGAACAGTTCTTCCCTTCCTTTCCCTGCCAGGGCTCAAAGACGTCTGGGGTGACAAAATCCTGGTGTCAGGGTCCTTTGTGCTGTAGGCAAGCTCTTTGGAATTAACTGAGGCAGGGAACAGCTCCGCCCCCAGCCATCCTGGTAGGATAGCCCATTCCTGTCCATACCTAGTCCCAGATGGTCTCAATGTCTGGAATAAATGCCTAACACCCAACAGCAGAGCCATTCACAGTCATGTGATCCAGGACCCTGGCAGACACACAAATGGTTAGGACAAGAACATGCCAACTTTCTAAATGTGGCCTTTGCATATTGTGACTTAAAATGTGACGTTGCCATTAAAGAGGATTCCAACTTACAATGAATTTGATTCTAACCATGATATCCCTATCTGCCCCAAATCCCAAGTTAGCACTTTTTAAATGTAATAAGGTAACCCAATGTTACACAATGTAAGAGACAGACCTTACACTAGTGAAAAATACATGTAGGAGTTATTCACTACAAAGGACATCTAAAACTTAAACTCACTTGTCCTACTTTTTTTAATACAATGCACCCTGAACTTTGGGCTTTTATGGCTTACATTAGGGGTGACCTACAAGTATTGAAAAGAAAGGTTGGCCTAGGAAAATGGTTTTTGTTTTGCCAGGTCACTATAGCAGTTTAAAACTGCACTACAGGCTGCAATGGAAAGCACGAGACATGTTTTAAAGGCCTACTTTAGTGGGTGGAACAAGTGCTGCAGGCCCACTTGTAGCAATTTATGTACAGGCCCTGGCTGGGTACATGTAGTACCGCATACTGGGAAGTTATAAGTAAATTAAATGCACTATTCAGGTGTAAGCCAATGTTACCATGTTTTAGAGAGAGCACAGAAGCACTTTAGCACTGGCAAAAAGTGCACAGAGTCCTAATTCCAACAAAACTAAATTCAGAAATCAGCAGGAGTGAAGGCAAGAAGTTTGGGGGAATACCTCACCTAGGATGTCAGATCTAACAGGAACATTGACTGTCAATTACTTTTAGAGTGTGGATGCTGCTATCAGTGTTACATACAAAACAAATGATGTACCAGGATTTGAAATTCAAAGGAAACTGTCTTGCACAGTCAGGGATTTTGCGCTGCTAGAAAGAATGAATCAGATCAATAATCCCAACAGAAATATGTCCAACAGCAATGCAGATGTTTCAATTTTGTATCATTCTTGGGAAAGACTGGTTGTCGTACTGTATACAAACATAAAGGTGCTCCAAGTGACTGTGCAGTGAGAAGGGAAAATCAGTGAGCCATAACAAATTAAATGAAAGCAGTACACAAGAGAATAAGCATGTACAGAGCGCCCAACCCTCTGGATTTCCAGATTAAAACCTTTGCAAAGCACACTGTTGGAAACAGAGTTTGGGTGTCCAGTAATGAATTGACAAGGGGGGTGCAAGTGAAGAATATTACCAAACCATGGAGTGATAGAGCACCGTTACAGGCAGCATATTTTCCATTTCATTTGGCAAGAAATGCGCACAGACATTCAGCTTTATTGATGAAACCATATAGGGCACAAATGATAACTTGTGTTGTGTTTTAGAAAAAATAGACCTCCTACAGCTTTTCCTTTCACACTTCCTTTATGCCAGCAAGACTGCCACATAGTTCACGTTTACAAAATCCTCTTACTCTGTAGTCGGAAAAATAAAAATAATCCCCAATCTCCATGTTAAAAAAAACAAGCATCAATTTGTCAGAAGACATAGCTTGACATGTTACCTCTGCCTTTGAATGCACAGCAAATGTAACTAGAGAAAAATAAAAACTTAAAGGCATCTTTATAGCTCATTCATCTTCTGAACTCTAGCATGGTTCTTACTGGGGGTGCTGCATCACCCCCACCCCCACCCTTACTTATGGAGTCTGTGATTGCTTCTTTTTGCAGTATTCTGTGAATTCTTTGATTGGTGTATATACATCAAACGTTCAGTAAGAGTAGGAAGGACTACATCACCAGCATACAATGGAGTAGGTGTCCCTACACCTCAGACAATGAAGGTTCAAACCCTTGAGGTGTCCACCAATATCATTCAGGAATAGTGTGAGAAGCAGAGATGCTGAAACGCCCCCTAGGGAATTCATTTCCTTACCTTCCCCATTAGCTCAATATTGGATTTCGACGTTGTTATCTGTGTGCAAGTTTTTAAATGCATTTAATAAGGGGCTGTGCAACTGTTGTTGTCATCTCTGCCACAATATCAACCTGTTGGCTAAATCGAAAGCCGGCTTTAGGTCAACAAAGGTCACTGTATAGGCATTCTGTGTATGTATACAGATTTTGAAGCAACTACATAGAACCTGATCACCTGTTCGATCATATCGATTCGCTTACGGAATCCTGACTGATTATCGACAAGGATGGACTCAGTGTTATGCCAGTCTTTGAGCCACTTAGACGGTCAATCCCCAAAGGTTTCACCCGGCCCCACTCAAAGAAGCCATTGGCAGATATTCTGGAAACCCTTTTTATTTCTTGCTAAACGCCAAAAGCAAAGAATAGTATCAGTTGTGAGTGCAATAGAAATGCCTTAATTTGGACATTGGCCCATAGTTAAGTCTCTGTTTTATAGAAGTCCACACTGGAATAAACTCAGCGCAAAGGGCTTTATTTGATTTTTTGTGAAAGATGGGCAGCTCAGCATCTATATTATTAATCACAAATGAGGTCTTTTCAAGGGACTGCTGCTCAGTGGCTTTTCATTTTTGGAAGAGTGTGTTTGACATGCACTAAAGCATAAAGCTGCTTAAGGGGTCTACGCAGTGCTTAATTTAAGCAGATGCTTTCAGGTGCTCAGCACCTGCACTTCTTTTACAGGGCCGAGGCGACAATTTCTGAACCTGCAGGTGGTGGTCTCAATATTAATTGTTCAATTCAAAATAAAAAGAATAACATACATTGCATGGTGACTTGCTGGTAAATGTTCCTAGGCAGGCCGGCATACGCCTGTTCCGCAATAAACCCAGTCATACCACAATGATTAATATATGCAAAAAAGCCTTTTCATTTTGTTTTTGCACTCAGTGTAGGTTAGAAAGTAAAACACGTCATCTTCCGCTTCATTAGGAATGACAACAGGAAAACGCAGAGTTCAAAATAGCAGGGACATGTACCGGCTGACGACAGGGGTCACAGGCAGTAGCAGTGTTATAGATGAGAGACATCAAGAGTAAAAAGGAGAAGAAACAACAAGAGAGGAGAGAGATAAAACGGAGCAAAGTAGAAGAAAAGGAGGAGAGCCAATCAGATACAAAGAGAAAGCAGCCATGATGTGAAGAAGAGATCATTAAGAAGAGAGAAGATAGAATTCATGGATGTGGAGTACAGGACAGAGGAAATAAAGCCGTCAAATGATAAAATGGAGACACAGCTAATCACTGCTAGAGAATGATAGTAAAGAGCCAAGATCGAGGGGAGGGGAGAGAGAGCAGAGCATGGATAAAAGTGAAGAGAAAAAAGGGCAGGGCTAAAATTAATAGAGGGCAAATCAGAATTACAGGGTGTGACAAAGGTGATAAAAAACAATTAGAGAGGTGAGAGAATAGACTCTTAGAGCAAAGACTTAGGGGATAGACAACAGAACAAGGTTAGAAGATAGCGGCTGAGGCAGTGAGAGTGTTGAAA
This sequence comes from Lissotriton vulgaris, assembly GCF_964263255.1. Taxonomy (NCBI): domain Eukaryota; kingdom Metazoa; phylum Chordata; class Amphibia; order Caudata; family Salamandridae; genus Lissotriton; species Lissotriton vulgaris. The sequence goes on along the minus strand of NC_141685.1, from coordinate 1,410,609,764 downwards.
GTGGGGCTCACCGGAGGAAGACGTGAGCGGTGGCCTCCTTGGCAAAATTTTCAGCACCTGCACTTCTTTTTTTTACAAATTAAGCACTGGGTCTACGCCATTCTTGTGGACTAAGTAGTAACCCTTGTGTCTAGTATACAGCACCTATCGCGTTGGGTGATAAACAATGTCATTCCAGATCTCCTGTCTTTGATTTTAGCCCATGAACATCCCAGCTAGCTGCTGTCGATGAGTTGTGTTTGAATACAGACAGGTACTTCCAGTCACCCATCTGTGGATGCCAAGCAGCTCCATTAGTGCAGGGAATGAACTTCTGCACCAGTGCTGAGACTTGTTTGTGACAACTATGAGAATCACTAAAATAAACAAGATGCAGTACATGAGGCTATCAGGAGGATGGCCCATTTACAACCCATCGTCCAGATAAGATAACTTCCAGGAACGGAGCCACCCTGTTCCCAGCAAGGCCGTTGTATCCTGGGGTTCTGGCCGCTGGTCAACAAACATGCAAGACTTGTGACACTATCCGTGCGTCACTCCCAGCCTCTCTGGTCACGAAATACACCGTACTGACTTAGAAAATGTCTCATTGTAAACCGCACGTGAATATCAATGGCGGTTCGTAAGGTGACTGTTTGCCACCACACCTGCTTTGCTTCATGCCATTCCGGGAGACAATGCATGTGCCCTGCTGCATGCCATTGCGGGAGACACTGCAAGCACCCTGCTGCATGCCATTGTGGAAGACACTGCATGCACTGAGCTGAATGCCATTGCGGGAGACACTGTATGCTCCCTGCTGCATGCCATTGCGGGAGACACTGCATGTTCCCTGCTGCATTCCAATGTGGGAGCCACTGCATGCTCCCTGCTGCATGCCATTGCAGGAGACACTGCATGCACCCTGCTGCATGCCATTGCGGGAGACACTGCATGCTCCCTGCTGCATGCCATTGTGGAAGACACTGCATGCACCGAGCTGCATGCCATTGCGGGAGACACTGCATGCACCCTGCTGCATGCCATTGCGGGAGACACTGCATGTTCCCTGCTGCATGCCAATGTGGGAGCCACTGCATGCTCCCTGCTGCATGCCATTGCGGGAGACACTGCATGCTCCCTGCTGCATGCCATTGCGGGAGCCAATGCATGCTCCCTGCTGCATGCCATTGCGGGAGACACTGCATGCACCCTGCTGCATGCCATTGTGGAAGACACTCCATGTTCCCTGCTGCATGCCAATGTGGGAGCCACTGCATGCTCCCTGCTGCATGCCATTGCGGGAGACACTGCATGCACCCTGCTGCATGCCATTGCGGGAGACACTGCATGCACCCTGCTGCATGGCATTGCGGGAGACACTGCATGTTCCCTGCTGCATGCCAATGTGGGAGCCACTGCATGCTCCCTGCTGCATGCCATTGCCGGAGACACTGCATGCACCCTGGTGCATACCATTGCGGGAGACACTGCATGCTCCCTGCTTCATGTCAATGTGGGAGCCACTGCATGCTCCCTGCTGCATGCCATTGCGGGAGACACTGCATGCACCCTGCTGCATGCCATTGCGGGAGACACTGCATGCTTCCTACTGCATGCCAATGTGGGAGCCACTGCATGCTCCCTGCTGCTTGCCATTGCGGGAGACACTGCATGCTTCCTGCTGCATGCCAATGTGGGAGCCACTGCATGCTCCCTGCTGCATGCCATTGCGGGAGACACTGCATGCTCCGTGCTGCATGCCAATGTGGGAGCCACTGCATGCTCCCTGCTGCATGCCATTGCGGGAGACACTGCATGCTTCCTGCTGCATGCCAATGTGAGAGACACTGCATGCTCCCTGCTGCATGCCATTGCGGGAGACACTGCATGTTCCCTGCTGAATTCCAATGTGGGAGCCACTGCATGCTCCCTGCTGCATGCCATTGCGGGAGACACTGCATGCACCCTGCTGCATGCCATTGCGGGAGACACTGCATGCTCCCTGCTGCATGCCATTGTGGAAGACACTGCATGCACCGAGCTGCATGCCATTGCGGGAGACACTGCATGCACCCTGCTGCATGCCATTGCGGGAGCCACTGCATGCTCCCTGCTGCATGCCATTGAGGGAGACACTGCATGCTCCCTGCTGCATGCCATTGCGGGAGCCAATGCATGCTCCCTGCTGCATGCCATTGCGGGAGACACTGCATGCACCCTGCTGCATGCCATTGTGGAAGACACTGCATGTTCCCTGCTGCATGCCAATGTGGGAGCCACTGCATGCTCCCTGCTGCATGCCATTGCGGGAGACACTGCATGCACCCTGCTGCATGCCATTGCGGGAGACACTGCATGCACCCTGCTGCATGCCATTTCGGGAGACACTGCATGTTCCCTGCTGCATGCCAATGTGGGAGCCACTGCATGCTCCCTGCTGCATGCCATTGCCGGAGACACTGCATGCACCCTGGTGCATGCCATTGCGGGAGACACGGCATGCTCCCTGCTGCATGCCAATGTGGGAGCCACTGCATGCTCCCTGCTGCATGCCATTGCGGGAGACACTGCATGCACCCTAATGCATGCCATTGTGGGAGACACTGCATGCTTCCTACTGCATGCCAATGTGGGAGCCACTGCATGCTCCCTGCTGCATGCCATTGCGGGAGACACTGCATGCTCCGTGCTGCATGCCAATGTGGGAGCCACTGCATGCTCCCTGCTGCATGCCATTGCGGGAGACACTGCATGCTTCCTGCTGCATGCCAATGTGGGAGACACTGCATGCTCCCTGCTGCATGCCATTGCGGGAGACACTGCATGCTCCGTGCTGCATGCCAATGTGGGAGCCACTGCATGCTCCCTGCTGCATGCCATTGCGGGAGACACTGCATGCACCCTGCTGCATGCCATTGCGGGAGACACTGCATGCTTCCTGCTGCATGCCAATGTGGGAGCCACTGCATGCTCCCTGCTGCATGCCATTGCGGGAGACACTGCATGCTCCGTGCTGCATGCCAATGTGGGAGCCACTGCATGCTCCCTGCTGCATGCCATTGCGGGAGACACTGCATGCTCCCTGCTGCATGCCATTGCGGGAGACACTGCATGCTCCCTGCTGCATGTCAATGTGGGAGCCACTGCATGCGTCCTGCTGCATGCCAATTTGGAAGACACTGCATGCTCCCTGCTGCATGCAAATGCGGGAGACACTGCATGCGCTTTGGTGCATGCCGATTTGGGAGACACTGCATGTGCCATTCTGCATGCCATTGCGGGACACACTGCATGCTCCGTGCTGCATACCAATGTGGGAGCCACTGCATGCTCCCTGCTGCATGCCATTGCGGGAGACACTGCATGCTCCCTGCTGCATGCCATTGCAGGAGACACTGCATTCTCCCTGCTGCATGCCAATGTGGGAGCCACTGCATGCTCCCTGCTGCATGCCATTGCGGGAGACACTGCATGCTTTGTGCTGCATTCCAATGTGGGAGCCACTGCATGCTCCCTGCTGCATGCCATTGCGGGAGACACTGCATGCACCCTGCTGCATGCCATTGCGGGAGACACTGCATGCACCCTGCTGCATGCCATTGTGGGAGCCACTGCATGCTCCCTGCTGCATGCCATTGCGGGAGACACTGCATGCTCCGTGCTGCATGCCAATGTGGGAGCCACTGCATGCTCCCTGCTGCATGCCATTGCGGGAGACACTGCATGCTCCCTGCTGCATGCCATTGCGGAAGACACTGCATGCTCCCTGCTGCATGCCATTGCGGGAGACACTGCATGCACCCTGCTGCATGCCATTGCGGGAGACACTGCATGCTTCCTGCTGCATGCCAATGTGGGAGCCACTGCATGCTCCCTGCTGCATGCCATTGCGGGAGACACTGCATGCTCCGTGCTGCATGCCAATGTGGGAGCCACTGCATGCTCCCTGCTGCATGCCATTGCGGGAGACACTGCATGCTCCCTGCTGCATGCCATTGCGGGAGACACTGCATGCTCCCTGCTGCATGTCAATGTGGGAGCCACTGCATGCGTCCTGCTGCATGCCAATTTGGAAGACACTGCATGCTCCCTGCTGCATGCAAATGCGGGATACACTGCATGCGCTTTGGTGCATGCCGATTTGGGAGACACTGCATGTGCCATTCTGCATGCCATTGCGGGACACACTGCATGCTCCGTGCTGCATACCAATGTGGGAGCCACTGCATGCTCCCTGCTGCATGCCATTGCGGGAGACACTGCATGCTCCCTGCTGCATGCCATTGCAGGAGACACTGCATGCTCCCTGCTGCATGCCAATGTGGGAGCCACTGCATGCTCCCTGCTGCATGCCATTGCGGGAGACACTGCATGCTTTGTGCTGCATTCCAATGTGGGAGCCACTGCATGCTCCCTGCTGCATGCCATTGCGGGAGACACTGCATGCACCCTGCTGCATGCCATTGCGGGAGACACTGCATGCACCCTGCTGCATGCCATTGCGGGAGCCACTGCATGCTCCCTGCTGCATGCCATTGCGGGAGACACTGCATGCTCCGTGCTGCATGCCAATGTGGGAGCCACTGCATGCTCCCTGCTGCATGCCATTGCGGGAGACACTGCATGCTCCCTGCTGCATGCCATTGCGGGAGACACTGCATGCTCCCTGCTGCATGCCATTGCGGGAGCCACTGCATGCGTCCTGCTGCATGCCAATTTGGAAGACACTGCATGCTCCCTGCTGCATGCCAATGTGGGAGAAACTGCATGCGCCATGCTGCAAGCCATTGTGGGTGACACGGCATGCACCCTGCTGCATGCCATTGCAGGAGACACTGCATGCACCCTGTTGCATGCCATTGTGGGATACACTGCATGCTTCCTGCTGTATTCTGTTGTGAGTGAAAAGGCATCTGACTTGTTACATTCCATCATGGGTGACACTGCATCTGCCCAGCTATGTTCCATTTTGGTTGACACCACGTCTGCTCTGCTTCATTCCATCGTGGGTGACACTGCATCTTGCCCACTGTATTTCATTGTGGCTGACACGGCATCTTCCCTGCCGCATTCGATTGTGGGTGACACCATTGTGAGGGGTAATCCATCTGCCCTGCTGTATGCCACTGTGAGCGCCACAGCATTGGCCCTGCCTGCTGCATTCCACGGGAGCACTGCAGCGAGGAGAGTGGACAGTGGGGAACACATGACAAAAGTAGACCTAAATGTAAAGTTGAGAATGACACCAACATAATGTGGATATTTAAAGAGCCGGACCAGCTTTGATACACATTTAGATTTCAGAACTGATTATGTTTTTTTAGAGAGGCCATGTTCACTTCATTCAATCTTTGCTGTGTTTATGCAGCATAACAATATATTTCTAATGTTTATAAGCTTCCATTTATTTTATCTATAAAAAGGGTAAAGAACAGCTGGCGTACACGCTCTAGACGTTCCTTAGGCATTCTGAGCCTACCTATCCCTCAGAACCTAACATGGTCTATCCACCCCTTGACCCTAGTCTAATCACTTACCTGCCCTCACCAGAAGTAGCACTTTCAAAGAACTCCCAGATATGGCCTGAAAGAGGCAAGTCGCCTGGAGAATCCCAACACCCTATGCTGTATTCCACCCTTCAATAAAAAAACAGATAACACACGGTATAGTACCCATGGCGGCTATTGTACTGTGGTTTCACTGGGGATTCACCTTCATGAAGTGTAGAGAGTAAAGACATGACTACGCAGAATGGAAGCTGGGGCTATGTTCCTAAAACAGAATCAGTACTTAATTTGTGGGGGTGGTTGCAGGTGGAGTCCATCAGAACTTATTTTTAGGGACCATACGCATTGTACCTCATCAGATTTTGTTGCAAGCAAGGGAGAGAAAGGTAAAAAAAAAAGGACAAGGGAGGGAGAAGATTGGAAAAAAGTGATAAAGAGATGAAAAATAAGTCCTTATCCAGTCACTGGACTTTAGGATCCCGGTTTGTCATTTTCAGCTTCAAATTTAGATTTCACAATTGCAAATATGTTCATGATCGAATTGTATCCTGAAAGAGTATTTCACCTTTCAAGAACTTGCCATGCTTTCTGTAGTGTTGTCTGATGTGTGTTCTGTATCCTACACAGGCGCTGAAAGAATTTATCAGGGTTGAAGTTGACATGTACATCGTTGGTATTGACAGTACGTATTCTTTATAGAGATATCAAAGCTTGTTTCTCCTGTTCCACAACTCATGTGAAGTTTGCACCTGCATGGAATCAGAACTATAATATCTGCCCACAATTATGTGTTAAGCAACAGACCTTCTTCAGGGATCCCAAATATACATGCAGGTTCATGTATCAAATAAATGTACTTTAGAGATTCCCCTTAGGAGATACACCCACATTGTAAGATTTAGATGGCGCTGGCAAGCGTTACTAAATGTAACATGGACAACAGATATACAGTTGAGTATTCTGCAATATGTTGTCAATTTGAGCTGAGCATTTGAGGATAGGGAGTTTTCATTGAAACTATTTCTTGAGATTGTATGACCGATTCAGCCTGAGGAAAATCAAAATATATTGTGCTAGCACTACAGTAAAAGGCTCGTAGAGCAGTTGTAGAACCTCTTCAGGACCTGTGCACACTAGCTCACATTTTTTATTTTCAAACACCGGACAGGCTTCATCGAGTTAAATATCCCTAGACACATGGCTCACATGTTTGCAAAAGATCCATAGGCTTATCAAAAATAAAATCCTGCCCGGAAAGAAGACAGGCAAACATTCTGGCACCCTACAGTCTTTTGAAAGTTATTGCTGCAGAGATAATTTTTGTTAATAACTTCTAAGCTAAGTAGCAGAATGAGAAGGATCCTTCCCCTGGTCCGTGGATATACATTCATGTGAAAAGCAGGCATTTGTGTGTTTTTTATGGTTTTGTATATTTCATGAAATGTATGCTTCTCTGCCGCGTGTGCTTTTGCATGTAATTGTCACACGTGTGATATGGGTTTCAGGAGAAACTGTGAAGTTGCATGTGTGCTGCAACCACACGCACTATGCTAGCAAAGTTCCTCCCATGACTTCATGCAAAATATGTTGAGTAAGTAGCTTGTGGGATTTGTGTGCAACAGGAAGTACCTTGCATGCCATTTTCACAGAAGATAATACATATTTTGCATACACAAAATATAGCTTTGTCTTCCCTTGGTAATAAAGCTATCCCATAGTCCCATTCATCACTGAAAGTTTCATGGCAGATCTTTCCTTTGCGTGTGATCATCTGTCTACTTTGCAATAATCCACGTGGACTAAGTAAGTGACTCCCACTAAGGATCAAAGAGAATCTTCACCAACCAACCTCCCCCCGTGGCTTTTACAGCTAGATTAATGAAAAAGCCGTTTGGCGAGTCCTTAATAGTGATTATTAAGGAATCGCTATTAAGGACTTGCAAAACGGGATTCATGTAGGAATCACTAAATAAATTGCGATTCCTACACATTCCTTATTTGCGATTAGCAAATTGCTAATCGCAAATAAGGAATAACTCCCCATTGATTCCTATGGGCCTAAAGGCCTATAGGATTGAATGGGGAGTATTCCTTATTTGCGATTAGCAATTAGCTAATCGCAAATAAGATAGCGATTTCAAGGGTGCCAGGGGTGTCCGAAGGACACCCTGTAGCACCCCTGAAATGCAAATTTACACAGGTGTTGCGCATACACATGTCCAAAGGACATGTGTGTGTGTAACATGCAACTGAGAAAAATGCACTAAAGTGCTCTTTTCTATTTTTTCGCTATTTACCACGAAGTCAGACTTCGTGGTAAATAGCGGCCAAATATTGCAAATTCGCAATTTAAAATTGGTTAATGAATTGCATTTAAGGAATCTCTAATAGAGATTCCTTAAATGCAATTCTTTGCAAATATGCGATTTCGCAAATAGCGATTTTTGCATTTGGGATGATGAATCTCAAATGCAAAAATTGCGCTCGCAAAGGGCCAGGTTCTCAGAATCTGGCCCTTTGCGAGCGCAATTTCCTTTCATGAATCTAGCTGTTAGTTCCTTAACTTTGGGGGTAGTATACCTGTTTAAAAGTTGATGGAAGACCCGTTTCCTGAAAGATGCTACATGGAATCCCTATCAATTACTTCTCCCATTCCTTGGCAGATTGTGTAGACTCCAAGATAAGTGCAGCTTCTATCTCACTCAACCACAATTTGAGGCCCCAGGTTGTCCTTCACACCCCACTGTGTGATTGAATCTTCCATCATCACTTTCACGTTCATAAATGGATCAGAAAAAGAGAGCAGCCCTCTTAAATCTGTACTCCTTGACCATCCTCGCCCATCACCCCACACTCCTCCATTGCCACCCCGGAATCGAAATTCAAAGCAAGGCCTTCAACTGGATTTCCTTCCTCTCAAACCACATGCAGAGAATTGATTCTACCTTTTGACGTATCTCAACCATTCCTCTCTGGCATACCCGGTGTTCCATCATCATACAAACCCTGTTCAACTTCTACCACACAATAAACAGATACTCCTGAAAGCTGGACCGTTATTCAGACATTGAATCCACCATGCACCTTAACATACATTACGACTCCCATAACTAATTGAGCAGAAAACATCTTAAGCTAAATGCTGGCAACTCAGAGATCATGACTTGCGGGACCCTGATTACCCAGAACGGTGACCCTCCCAGCCGTAACCAACAGTGTAAAGCCTCGGAGTCACCTGGGACTCTGAACTAAGCATAACGCCATCCACACAGTTGTCACAATCTCCTACTGTCTTCTTCACTTATCAAATCCAAGTGTCAACAGCCCTTGTGCATTCCCATCTAAACTGAGGCAATGCTTTTTATCTGGGTGCTCTTCAACACGTTCATCAGGGTCCAACAAGTACACAAGATCACGGCAAGTCTTTTCCTACATCTACAGCCATGCAACCACATCAAGCCAGCTCTCCACATCCTGCAATGACTACGCGAACTAGGAGAGCCTTCATCCTGGCCCCTGCACCCCCCACCATGTACACCACAGAATAGGACCTTACTTCCTAGAGAAGAAACTGCTGACATTTTCACCTTGATGCATCCTCGCTCAAGACCAGCCAATTAAGAAAAATCCTGGCTTTTAATATTTACAGCTTGGAAGCTAAGCATTCTCTTTCAAATTGTAATTGTAATTGTAAAATTATTTATAGAGCGCATGGCTACCCGGAGGCCTCCCAGCGCTGTGGACTGTTTGCTGTGAATGCTCTGTTTAGCGTGATGGAAATAGCAGTGTTTTCAAACGTTTGCGGAAGACCAGATAGTCATCTATCAGTCTAATATGGTCCGGCAGGGTATTCCACCCTTTGGAGGCCACATAGGAGAATCGTTGTCCTCCGCTTCTGGATTTCTGGATTTTGGGGATTGTTGCTAAGCGTTTTTTTCCAGATCGCAGAGATCTATTAGGTAAGTAAGGGAGGATGGTTCCTTGTGATATAGGGGAGCATTTTGCGTTCAGGATTTTGTGGGTCACACAGAGGGTTTTAAACTGGATCCTCTCTGCCACTGGTAGCCAGTGTAAGGTGGATATGGCATTTCTGGCGGATTCTCAGAGGGATGTCCATAAGAAGCCTAGCTGCACAATTTTGTACCGCCTGAAGGCTCCTTATCGTGGACTGGGGTGAGCCCACATATAGGGCATTCCCGTAATCCAGGCGTGAAAGTATCAGGGCCTGGACTACTAATTTCTTAGACTCCCATGAAAGCAGTGGGAAGACTTTTCGCATCATCTTCAGTATTCCAAAACAACATCCTACGACTTTCTGTGCTTGGGCTTTCATACTGAGTTTATTGTCTAGCCAGACACCGAGGGATTTGATTTTGTCTTTAGGGGTTGGAGCTTTGCCTAGACAATTTGGCCAGAGGGTAGAAACCCCCATCAGGAGTGGTTTACCCAGGAACATCAGTTCTGTCTTAGTTCCGTTCAATTGTAGAAAGGAACTTTCCATCCAGGAAGCTATTGTTCTCATACAGTTTGGTAGGGTGTCTGGACTGTTTCCTGGTTGGTTTAGGGAGACGATCAATTGGGTATCGTCTGTGTATGTGATAATTCGAATTCCAAAGGGTTCCACTATTTTGGCCAGCGGGCTCAAATAAATGTTAAAGAGTGTGGGGCTGAGGGACGAACCCTGTGGTACCCCACATCTCAATGGCCATCTTTTCGATATAACTTCGCCCTCATAGACCCTGAATGATCGGTCCTCTAAAAAGGACTTCAGCCAGTCTAGTACAGTCCCCGATATCCCTGCTTCTCCTGCCCTAGAGATAAGCAGTTGATGGTTCACGGTATCGAAGGCTGCACTTAGGTCTAGGAGGATGATAGCTGCCGAGCCTCCGCTGTCCATGATTTTTCTGGTCTCATCAGTCACAGCAATCAAGGCTGTTTCGGTGCCTTGTTGGGGTCTGAAGCCAGTTTGTGTCGGGTGTAGGCAGCCGTTTTCCTCGAGAAATTTTGAGAGTATCCCATTCACATGCTTCTCGGTTATTTTGGAAATAGCTGGCAGCAGGGAGATGGGTCTATAGTTCAGGAGGAATTCTGGGTTGGTTCCCACTTTTTTCAGCATTGCCTTAACCATGGCTTGTTTCCAGGTGGAGGGGACTGTTCCCGTGCTTAATGACAGATTTATCAGCTCAAGTATGGTGGATGCCACAGAATGAGAGACTTGGTTAAGGATGTTGGGGGGTGCTGGGTCTGATGGGGACCCCGATTTTAAGTTATTGAGACACGATTTTAGAGTCTCTAGATTCGTTGGGTGGAGAACTTCCAACTTTATTCCATTCCTAGTCTCCGTGACATTCTCAAAGGTGGAATTCCGGGGGGTGGTAGCAGGGGCAAATGGCAAAACTGTAAAACTACCTCCTTGACCACTTGAGGAGCCTTCTTCATCTCCTGGCTGTTTGTAAAGCTCTGAAGACATGGCTGTTCACATACACAAGAGTTACTCACTATGACAAACTCTGGAGAAGCAAACTGGTTACCTGACAAACAGAATTTCCATGTATTCAACATCAAGTTCGCCATGAATGGTCATTGGTCAAGGACCACTGGCCTCTGGTTGAGTAGTGAGTACACATAGGATTACTGTTCCCCTCATCTTCTTAGATGCACCCGTGCACTATGATTGGAGCACATCTCTGACCCTCAGACATTGCACAAATTCATCCACATGGAGCTTTCTCTTCAGCCCTGCTAACATGCTCCTGCCTCCGTACAGTTCTTCAAAGACCGACCAGATCCCCTGAACCTAGTTGTCCATACTGCTCACGCAGCACAGTCGGAGCACATCTCTGGCCTCACACACTGAAGTAACAGTCACCCATACACACCACTCATATGTACATATGGGTCTCACCAACCAATACCCTTCTGATGTACATATGCAAGTACCACTTGTCACCAAGGGAGAGGTAACAAGCTTTGGCGCCTCAGTGACGGCAGCAATTCCCCATATAAATGAGGTTGGCAATATTTTTCTAGGAGAACATCAAGATCACACATATAAAAATATTGGTTTCCAGTCTGCTGGAATTATTCGTAAGACAATTTGTCCCTATGGCTAATATCTCAGAATAATGATCCTACTCCCAAAGCTACAAGGTGTGTTATGAAAAGGAGAAGAGCAGAGAAATGTGGGATGCTTCCAATTCAGGACTGAGAATCAAGTACCTATTTCTAAATGCTTTGTTTTTATTAAAGGTTAGTTCGATAGCCAAAGACAATAACCTGTGAAAACGTATTTTCATACTTTTCCATTGAAATGTTATTTTCTGCTGCATGTAATCCCGCGTACATCAAAAACGGACTCAACCTATTAATTTATAGGTCTCGTTTTCAGATTTATTAGAAATATTTCATTTAGGTAAAGAGGATTCAAGGTATAGCCTATTGTGTTTGTTTCTTTTTACGCAGGTCACCTTATCGAAAAGCTTGAAAGATGTGATTTTTTTGATAGTGAAATCACAACATCCCTATTTTTCCTCACTGTCCACGACGCAGTGCTGCACGTGCAGATGAAAAGAAGCATGCTCAGTTCAACCAAATGCGGCTCGTGTCCGGTGAGTATGTTGCAAGTCATGTATGTTTCTGAGAAGCGCAGGACACAAACTAACTATTCACAAACTCCAGTTACTGGGAACAAAACCATGTGCCTGCTCTGTCACAATGATAAAGCAGGCACTGGCCGAGATCCAGCATGTGGCAAACAGCCCAAATGGATGAAGTTTAGATTCCGATTTTTTTATTTGTATTATCTATGTATTTCGCTCTGTTAGGGCTGGACTGGCCACATGGGACACAGGGAAAACCCCGGCAGGCTGACGAGTTGTGGCTGCTTTTAGGGATGGATGAATGGGTCAGCCAATCACCCTGGCCAACATCCCTGAGGGAACACACATAATATTCTTGTAGCCTCATACATACGCTCCCCCCCCCCTCCCCCTCAACTCCTCCATGTGGGGTAGGCAAGAACATATTTTCCAGGGCAGCTTTCAGTTCCCACACCACCACTGGACAGTCTGCCTAGGTACAGTACATAGCAATGGAGTGACATTAAAAAAAGAAAAACTGTGTAATCATCCAGGATTCATGGCATGAACAAAAGACCTAATCTGCACCCTCAGATTTACATCATCGCATGAATCCAGATTTACACAATTTGGGAATTCATAAACTTTGCAAGTATGCCTGAAAACTAGGCCAGTTACAGGTTTTCAGCCTTACCTGAGGAAAACATGTGATAATTCCGTTTTTTGACAGATATCTGAGATATGGAGACATTTCTACCTGCGTAACAGTACATGGTGTTCAAGTATGCATACTGAAATGCGGTAATCAACTCTTATCCCGCATTTTTTATCCCGCATACCATTAGCCCGCATACTATAATCCCGCAATTGCTTTCAGCCCGCATACCATTATACCGCATTTTTTTATAACGCATGTGCTTTTATCACGCATGCCTTTACAACAAATTACGCTGTAAAGGCATGTATGGTAAATGTATTTGCATTGTAAACCACGACGATGAGAGAGGTAAGTGGGTTTGGGTTAATTTTTAAGGGTGGGGGTCGTGCTGGGGTAGTGATTGTGTAGTGTAGTGTTGTGTTAGTGTAGTGTTGAGTTGTGGTGGTTGTTTAGTGTAGGGTCGTGCTGGGGAAAGTGTAATAGGGGTTGGGGGTAGTGTTTTAGGGGGTAGGGTAGTGTTGTAGTGTTTGCCTAGTGTAGGGTCATGCTGGGGATAGTGTTTTAGGGTTTAGGGTAGTGTTGTAGTGTTTGCGTAGTGTAAGGTCATGCTGGGGGTAGTGTTTTAGGGTTTAGGGTAGTGTAGTGTTTGAGTAGTGTAGGGTCATGCTGGGGATAGTGTTTTAGGGTTCAGGGTAGTGTTGTAGTGTTTGCGTAGTGTAAGGTCATGCTGGGGGTAGTGTTTTAGGGTTTAGGGTAGTGTTGTAGTGTTTGCATAGTGTAGGGTCATGCTGGGGGTAGTGTTTTAGGGTTTAGGGTAGTGTTGTAGTGTTTGCGTAATGTAGGGTCATGCTGGGGGTAGTGTTTTAGGGTTTAGGGTAGTGTTGTAGTGTTTGCGTAGTGTAGGGTCATGCTGGGGGTAGTGTTTTAGGGTTTAGGGTAGTGTTGTAGTGTTTGTGTAGTGTAGGGTCATACTGGGGGTAGGGTTGTAGGGTTTAGGGTTGTGTTGTAGTGTTTGCGTAATGTAGGGTCATGCTGGGGGTAGTGTCTTAGGATTTAGGGTAGTGTTGTAGTGTTTGCATAGTGTAGGATCATGCTGGGGGTAGTGTTTTAGGGTTTAGGGTTGTGTTGTAGTGTTTGCGTAGTGTAGGGTCTTGCTGGGGGTAGTGTTTTAGGGTTTAGGGTAGTGTTGTAGTGTTTGCATAGTGTAGGGTCATGCTGGGGGTAGTGTTTTAGGGTTTAGGGTAGTGTTGTAGTGTTTGCATAGTGTAGGGTCATGCTGGGGGTAGTGTATTAAGGTACTGTCGTAGTGTTTGTGTAGGGAAGTAAAGTGCTTAATGGTAGTGTTGGGGGGTCGTGCTGGGTAGTGAAAATGTAGTAAAAGGACTGTAGTGTAGGGTAGTGTTTGGTAGTGTATGGTAGGGTAGTGTACTTTAACTTACCTTTAAAACTTTTACAATGAGTATACCTTTAACATGCATGCTTTTACGTTGTAAAGGCATGCGTGCTAAAGGCATATTCTTCCTAAAAGTTTTAGTTCTTTTAGTTTGCGGCCTTATAGTATATGCGGGATGAAAAATGCGGGATGATGGTATGCGGGATGATTGTATGCGGAATTTCGACATATATTCAATGCGGTAATCGCCATGCAAATCCCTTAAACCTAAAGCGATGGCATGATTAAAATAAAATCTCTACAGAGAAAATGATGTCACTGTGGAGAAACCTCTTTCCAGCATCACCACCAACTTTATGGTTGCTCCCTTTCCTTTACCCCCCTGACAAGTGGCACAGGTAGTATCCATCCAGGGCCGGAAGGGGTCAGAAAGGAGTTTGAGAATGCCCATAAACGTTTGTTTGAGGGTGTTCACAAACTTACCAGGAAAAGCCCCTCCATAGAGTTCAATGGGACAGTTTACACATATGTTAGGCTTACAGTTGTAAATGATTGTGTGCCACCATTATCGTCGCATTTGTACTGTGAATAACAGTAGGACAATTACAGAGAAGGCTAAGGACAGGTCTGAAGAAATACTTTAAACTAAGCATTTTTGGATGAAAGTGAAATATGTATTCTTATCTGTATTGCAATAAAAAATAATCAAGCATGTTACTATGTTAGAGCTCAATGTGCATGAATATCAGTGTAATACTTCAGTACAGCATTTGCAAAACCAAACATGGCCTGTGTATTAACACATCCAGAATATTTAGACTGATTAGCAAAACTATTTTCATGTCCAAGATGAAATAAGGTGTGCATACAGCTTGTTTCAAAAGTGTAACTATCTAGGCCTTTTATATTCACAAAAAGTGAAGCCTCTGAAATTCCAAAGGAAGATTACAAGTAATGTTAAGTATTTTGAGCATGAAGGTACCTAGAAATGTCATTATAGCATCTTTCTCTGCTTGCTCACTGATTCCAATTATTCGCATGTTGTCTCATCGGATCCTGTCCTCCAAACTGATAGTTTTCCTGTGAAGGCACCTGAGTTCACTCCCCCAATCTGGCTGTGTATCAAGACATAATTCAACATCTGTAATCTGGTTTACTATCTTTGTTAGCTGTGCTTTAAATGCTGGGACCTCTCCCCTTAATGACTACTTCTGCCAGGGCCGCCTCCACTGCCGTCTTTACTGATCTTATTAATACTGCTTATTCTTTTAACAACGTTGTGAGGGCTGTGCCCGTAACTGTGGGGGAAGTAGTCAGGTCAGCAGGTACGATGGATTGTTTCTGAGAGCATTTGGCCATGGCTTCGGAGAAGAGGAGTTGCTGCGCCTGGCGCATGATTGGTTCTCAGTATGTAATCGCATTGCGAGGTAGTGGTGGATTACAGCATGAAGGTTCCAAATTCCTCTGTGCATTAGGAACTCTACCTTGGAGAAATTCGGGGCTCCCCTATTTAGTATCTTCTTTAATTATCTAAACAAAGGCTATGCCCATGAGATATGGTTGGAGATGTCCTTCTGTAGGATCACATCAGCTGATGGTTTGCACGCTTCTGCTACTTAATCTTTAAAAATAAAGATGTTGTTCCTGCTCTATTTGGGTTCCAGTATTCTTCAGGTATATATGCTTCTATAAATTCACACATACATATTCATGTTATTCATTAAAAATGTGCCCAAGGAAACTCTAGTGTGGAGGTCTTATGGTGGTAATATTAAGGTAATATTAAGGCTAGGAGATCAATGCAAAATGGCTTCTGCCTGTATCTGCCCGCTTTTTATCATTATACGTGCCGGTGATCGGCTCATATCCTTTCATTTAAGGTAAGCGGGTATGAAAGGTGTTCACCCATTCTACTAGTGGCCATTAACCTCATTTCTCCTGTCCAGCGCCCTTCTCCATTTCTCCGCTCTCCTCTCATCAACGATAATACACACCGACAGCTCTGGGGCTCTGCTGGTAATGGGAGCCTCACCTTTAATTTTCCAACATCCACATACGCCGACCTGTACGCACCAGGCGTGCAACAGATGGCTTAATATTCTCAGAGGGGTGCCACAGACAGCGATCTACAATGAGCATCCACCTCCCACTTCAGAGCAGTCATGCAATCTCACAAAGGTTTGTGGTCTGCGAGAGTCATAAGGCCAATACAGGAGTATTCACAGCTTGCCCATGATATCCAGCAGCATCCCCTCAGGTTCTTCTTTAGTTCCCCTCATGCACCGTTCCGTGGAACCAACCATATAGCCTGTGTCACTTGGGGCCTAATGATTCCTCCGAAGATTAACTAACGAGTCGCCATGCCCATCAGCATCAAGCCCCACCCTCACTAGTAACTTTTCATTGGAGTAGGTCTCCATCACTATGGCAAAACGTAAAGTATTATTAACGTAGAAAATAAAATAAAATGTTACAGCACATTAATTTATCAAATTCAATGTTCGATAAATATCGAAATGAAAAAAATATATTGATTGTTAATATTATTAAAATTTATTTGTTTAACTAATTATATTTAATTTTAATGTTTTATTAAAAGTTGTAAAGTTTTATTTAACATTGTCTTTAATTATATTTAAACAAAAGCAAAATATTTAATTAACAAAAAAATCAATATAACTTTTAACGCTTAATAAAATATATGTACAATTGAAATCTTGTAATTATTTTATTTAACGTTATTTTGCTACAGTGTGCTATATTCACGGCTGCCGAAATTATGTGATTCTGTGGCTGTTACATTTTTCGATAATTATTGATTTGCCACATAATACATCTGTGGGACAATTTGTAGATTTTAACAAAAAATTGTTTCTAGCTCAAACAGATCAAAAGTTATTAAAAACGCAGCAACAAGTCATGCTGTGCAGCGGAAGGCACTTTGCAAAGCTTCACTGTTCACCTTCAGTTGTATATTGCTGTATTTAGGTTAGATGAGTACTAATAAGGTAACAGGGCCGGCCTTAGGCATGTGCAAGCTGTGCACCTGCACAGGGCCGCCAAACCCCAGGGGCCGCCACGCAATCATATACAGGCCTTCCACTTAATGCACTCTGAAACACGGCTATGCGGCGTGCCAGCGGGCACCCCTTGCGAATGTGCGTGCCTCTCTGCATCAGCTCTGCTGCTACACACAGACGTGCCAGCAGCCAGCTGGCTCAGTAAGGTAATAGTTAAATATTTAACACACTGCTCCCCTCTGGAGTCAGAGTGCTACAATGTTGCAAATTGCCCCAGCCGCTGCGCGCCTTTCAGACACTGTCGTGTAGTTGTATGTGCAACTACAGATAATGACAGGACACCAAATGAGGTTAGATGAATTCTTTATTTCTTTCTTGTGTCAGCGCAGGTCGGCACGTCTGTCCTCGTCCTCAGTCTGTGGTCGTCCGTCCACTTCCTGTCCCCTACAGGATGTCGTGTCCAGTGACCTGGTCACTGCCCTGTGACCCACAGGGTCCTAGTGCCCGATTTCAGTGGTCACTACATCTCCCCCCCCTGTCACAAACAAATGTCTTTGTCACATGCGCAACCTCTTGGTACATCATCCACATAGTGATGGGGAAAAGAGAAACAAAAGGGGAAAGAGAGAGAGAGAGAGAGAGAGAGAGAGAGAGAGAGAGAGAGAGAGAGAGAGAGAGAGAGAGAGAGAGAGAGAGAGAGAGAGAGAGAGAGAGAGAGAGAGAGAGAGAGAGAGAGAGAGAGAGAGAGAGAGAGAGAGAGAGAGAGAGAGAGAGAGAGATTCTTTATATTTCTTCTACTAGTCTTCTTGGCTTCCTGCACACTCTGCTTGGTCTTTGATCTCTGTTGCGCTCTTGTCCTCTGTTATCCACTTTCAGTGATATTGTCTCTCTGCTAGTTCCTTGCTCTCTTTCTTCCACCTTTGGTGATGTTGTCACTGGTTCTTCCTCTTTCACTTTGAGTTCCTTGAAGTGAGAACTATTTCTTGTTATTCTTTGATGTTCTGATGCTGCAGTCACCATTGTTCCTTTTACATTTGTCACAACTAGCGGATCTTTTGAAAATGGGCTGTCTGACTTCCGTTGTTGTTTCTGTCTCACTACCACCAGATCTCCTTCATTTATCTGGTGTTCAGATGCATTCCTCCTTTTGTCAGCATATTCTTTCATTTTTTTTCTTTGCTTGGTGATCTTTTTCTGCAATGTCGCTTCTATTCGTGCTTGCTTTTGCATCTATCTGAGGCAGTCTTGTTTTGCTTGATCTTCCAAACACCAGTTCCGCTGGGCATCTGCCAGTAGAACTGTGAGGTGTGTTTCTATAGTCTCTAAGCACTTGACAGAGGGCTTGTCCAGTTGATATCTGTGTCAATTTTGCTCGCTGGATGAACTGTTCTGCCATCCCATTGGCCTGGGGCCACAGGGGAGTTTTTTTCCGATGATTGATCCCCAAGTATTCCATGAATCTACGGAATTCCTCTCCAGAAAATGGAGGGCCATTGTCTGTTTTTAGTGTTTCTGGTGAGCCCCAAGCGGCAAATATGTCATCCAGCGCTGGTAGTGTAGCGCTTGCTGATGTCGATGATACTTCTTTTACTATTGGAAATCTTGAAAATTCGTCGATGACCACTAGCAGGTACTTCCCAGTCTCTAATGGTCCATAGAAATCTGCTGCCAACTCTGTCCATACTGCTGGTGGCAGTTCAGACATCTTCAATGGTGCTGGTTTGGCAGATGGTCCTGTCACTTGACAGATATGACAGTGTGATACTTCTTCTTCCACCATGTTGTCCAGTCCTGGGAACCATACTTTTTCTCTCAACATCTTCTTTGTCGCTACAATGCCTCGATGTGATTCATGGGCTAATTCAACTGTTTTCTTTCGCAGGCGATGCGGTATTACAATTCTTGAGCCTCTCATCAGAATTCCTGTTTCTGTTTCGGACAGCTCTTCACCAATCTTTTTGAAGGCTAGCAGTTCTTCTTTTATGACCCCTTCTCCCACAGAGCTGTTGCTGTTAATGTGTCTCCATCTCTGCTGCCGCACTACTGTCCCGATTGCTTTCATTGTTGGATCTCTTTTTGTTTCTTGCTCTAGGTCTGCACTTGTTATTGATGCTGGAGTGTTCTGTTTTAGAATGAAATTTAGATATTCTTCTGCCATGGTGGTGCCACCTTTTTGATGAGGAAGCGGGTGTCGTGACATATAATCCGCTGGGTTTTGGTCTTTTCCTGGCTTGTGGATGATCTTGAAGTTGTAGTCCATCAGTCTGATCCCCCATCTTTCAATTCTTGGTGGTATTTTGGCATTCGGGTTTCCGTATATGGTCACTAGCGCTTGGTGGTCTGTCACTATCGTGAAAGGCTTTCCATATATGAACATGTGATAGTGCTCGCATGCCCATACTACTGCCAAACTCTCCTTTTCTGGTTGAGAATATGCTTTCTCAATGTCCGACAGACTCTTACTTCCGTATGCTACTATCTGTCGAGGTGAGTCTTTTCCAGGCTTGTGTTGTGCCAGTATTGCGCCAAGACCTACCCGGCTGGCGTCTACTGTCAACTCGGTGCATAAGTTCGGGTCAAAATATGCCAGGTGGTCTACTGCCGTTACTGACGCCCTTATTTCTTCGAACGCCTTGCGGCATTCAATGGTCCATTCAAATGTTTGGCCCTGTTTCGTTAGTTCTCGCAGGGGGGTGCTCACCGTCGCAAAGTCCTTTATGTATCGCGCACAATAGCTGGCGAGGCCGAGGAATGAGCGCACTTCAGCGACATCTTTTGGTTCTTTTGCCTTTTCGAGGGTGTCTACTTTACTGCGATCTGGTCTCATCTCTTTCTTCGAAAAGATGTGTCCGAAGAACAGTAGTTCTTCTCTTCCCAGTTCACATTTCTTCTCATTCACTGTCAGGCCCACTTCTACCAGCTGTGAGCATACGTCCCTCAATGCTTTATCATGTTCTTCATCCGATTTGCCAAATACCAAGATATAATCGCTGTAGTTGTATGTGCAACTACAGATAATGACAGGACACCAAATGAGGTTAGATGAATTCTTTATTTCTTTCTTGTGTCAGCGCAGGTCGGCACGTCTGTCCTCGTCCTCAGTCTGTGGTCGTCCGTCCACTTCCTGTCCCCTACAGGATGTCGTGTCCAGTGACCTGGTCACTGCCCTGTGACCCACAGGGTCCTAGTGCCCTACGTCAGTGGTCACTACAGACACCACTCTCTCACTCACTGCCAATTATCGGTCCGAGACAGAGGGGGGAGGCAACGCTGCTCTCAGCAGTGAGTGCCCAGCCTTCTGTTCTACAGTCTCCCCAAAAAACTGGACACACTTTCCTCTTTTTTATCTCCCCTTGCGACGTCACATCCTGCTGACAGGGTGCGCGCTGGGAGATAAATTGGAGGTGGAGGCCAGCTGCTCAATGGTTAACGGGCAGCGCAAAATCGTGGGGCTCGGCTGCCTTGAAACACCGCTGAACGCACCTTCTGCACTGCTGGGCCGTCTGCGCTGTGGGGGCAGAATAAAGTCATGGATGCCGACTGCAGGGAATAGTAATTTCCAAACCGGAAGGTTGGCCGGGCCGAGTGAGAGTGCTGCAGGCAGCCCGTGACATCACATCATTGAGTAACACACCGATTGCAGTGGGGGGATACAAGCAATCGGCAGAGTCGTGGATATTTCTCTTCGCAGCTCAACTGTCTGGTTGCTGGTCCTCTAAGCAGGATCAATGGGCCCTGCTTCCCCCTGCCGTTAATTATCTAACTGCACAAGTGGCAGCTGCACACTGTCACAGAAACATCAAGATAAAGAGCAGGACCAGATCGGAGAGTCTGCCCCCTCCCCGGTTCCACTCTCAGAGTCAATGGCAGAATGTGTGCTTCCCTCGACCCCTCCAACGTTGGCTGATGCCGACCCGCCGTTGTGAGCCTGCTGCCGCCCTTAATCACTACAGAGAATACTGTCCGCCAGTGCACTTTCGTCCTGCTGCTCTGTGCAGAATGCGTAGTGTGACTGTGGTATATTCATGATCCCGCCGTATTAGGGGTCAGTGACTCGGGCCTGCAGCTGTGAGATCATGTACCAGCCAGCCTGCCTCAAATCCAAGTAAGGAAGTGCAAAATTAAACATCTTATAACATGTGAACTTGTAAAACGACCAGTGCTCTTAATAAAATGTAACGTTTGTCAGAGCAGAAGAAATTAAGAGGAACACCTGCTCAAAATTTCGGTAGTGAAGTCTGCGCCTCGGATACATTCTGAATCCCAGCGACTGATGATGTGTGCTTTCAAGTGATGAGACCCAATCTGGAAAACAGTCCTCATCACCTTCTTTTCTTTTTTCCCCCCTTTATAGCAGTCATTATGTTATTCTCTGTACTTGAGGTGAGCAAGTGGCAGGCACCTTGCGCCGGTTTTGCAACGCATAATCTGACCCTACTACAATAACTCCCTTTGCTGAAATTTAGAGAAACCTTCTTTTGTTTGCAGTGGTGTGGAGCGCACTGTCAATGAGTGGTGCATATCTGAATCCTCGTTTTGGTTAACAGTATGGTCAGCTTAGAAGGGCACTAGGTGCTTCAGTTTCTGGTTATTTCCAACAGTTTAAACATCTTCTTAGAGAGTCTTGTTGCTCAAATGGGCGCAATTGCTGTTATTTATATGTTTTCCTAGTCTTCCTTGCTTGATTTTGCTTGCGAAAAAGTGTTACTCTTAGTCATTGAAATGTCACTCATAATTTCACTGGAATTATGAAAGTGTCACACATAGCAATCTGAAACCTTGGCAGCTATGTGTATATCCTTAATATAATCTGGGTCTGCTGGCTCAGTGGACTAAAGCAGCCACTGCAGGGGCCTGTGTTCGACCTCATGGTCACAGGTTCAAATCCCGGCGGGTCCACTCAGCCTTTCATCCATCTGAGGTCGCTAAAATGAGTACCATTGAGTTGGGTAACAATAAACATCTGTTATTCAGCGCCAGGACGCCTACGGGTAATCGTGCGCTTTACAAATACACATGTTATGTTGTTATGTTATGTTATAATAATCCTCTGAGAATGGATACCTATTTGCATGGCGGCCCATGGTAGGGATTTGGCGGCCTCCGGCTTTGTTCCACTTCCAAACACCCTGACCCCCACTTCTTCACTGGCCTCCGCAACTGCGTTCCTTCTGGTTCCTGATTGGCTTCTTTTTTTCCCTACCCACTGCTGGCCATGTCATGTGTCACAATACCCTCCTCCTCCTAAATTTTATAGTTCTGAGACGAATTTGGAATGGTAGGAACACCTGCAGGTACTGGTCATCTGACACCTTTTCTGGACGTTTTATTAACACACCTTCCTGAGCTCCGGGGGGCTCCGCCCCACCTGGACCCCCTCTTCTGGGGCCCCCTACCTACGCTCCCTGCACAGGGCCACCATGAGCCTAGAGCCGCCCCCGAAGGTAAAATCTTTCTCCAGACCGTGTTAACGTTTATAAAAATGACAAAACAATACACTGATATTATCACAAAAGGAGCCGCATTATGGTGCATGATTTTCATTTTCTTGCCTCATGATTTGATAATCCCCTGCCCCCATAATTCCAGTGGCCCTGGTTATATTCAGTGCCTACCTTCATTATTTGTTTGGGCAGTGTGTTGCAGTACCTGTGAGTGGCCATGTGTGTTACTGGACCTACTCCAAGGCCTAGCCTGGGGTGCAGTTATTACTGTTTTCGGTCATTTTTGGCTGTAGAAACCTTAGAAGAGCAGTTTGCGAATAGCAACGGGCTTGCAGGTAGATGCATCAAGCATTTTTGCGAGCACAAACGGTGCAAATCGCAAAATTCAGCTGTTTGCGCCTGTAAAAATGACACTTATGATGCATCAAGGGTTCATGCACTCGCAATTTAAGAATTCGCAAATAATTGCGAGTTCTCAAATTGCGATTGCATTTAAGGAATCGTAATTTGCGATTCCTTAAATGCAATGCATGAACCATTCCAAGATTGCGAATTCGCAATCTAGGGTCGCTATTTACAGCGAATCCAAACTACGTGGTAAAAAGCAAAAACTTAGAAATATGCACTTTAGAGCAATTTTCTAAGTTGTATATTACACACACACATGTCCTTGCGACATGTGTGTGCGCAACACCAGTGAACATTACCATTTCAGGGGTGCAACAGGGTGTCCTTTGGACACCCTGGCACCCTTGAAATTGCGGCACATTTGCGATTCGCTAATTCCTAATCGCAAATAAGGAATGGCTTTCCCATTCATTCCTATGGGCCTTTAGGCTGCCCATAGGAATGAATGGGAAAGCCATTCCTTATTTGCGATTAGCAATTAGCGAATCGCAAATAAGGAATCAGTAGGAATCGCAAATAACATTGCGATTCCTACATGCATCCCGTTTTGCGAGTCTTTAATAGCGAATCCTTAAAATTCGCTATTAAGGACTCGCAAAATATAACTTTGATGCATCTGGGGGTTACTCTTTTGTGGGTGGGTATTTGCATGCCAGCACCAAACTAATCCCTAAGACCCTCCTTACCACTTTCGAACCCAATGCCATTTAGTAGTAAGTATTCTCCATTTTCAGCTCCTCCCCAGGCAGAGGTGGAGGTTTCCGCATGTCATTTTGCGAATAGTTTTACTATGGATAGAACATGCTTCAGGTGCAGGTTTATTACAAGATTTAGTGGGTCGCAGGAGACTAACGAGAACTGGGTCCCGTCTCTGGTTTTATGGTGACAGCTCTTGGTGGTTAAGGCTACTTATATTTATTTATATTTATAAAAGCACTTATAAAACGCGAACGAAGGCCCTTGGGCATCTCGGCGCTGAAGTTACTGCAGTGTTTAACCAACAAGAGGGGCTGCCTTACAAAAATACATCGCAAAGCTCCTTAAGCCTGACATATGAACAGATTTAGCAGTAGCAGCGCGGGCTCCTGAAATAGACGGGTCTGGGCCAAACAGCCCCAGCTGCTTCGCCTAGAGACCGGCCCTGTGCAGGAGTACCCGTGGTAACCCTTGAAAAATGTCTGCACTACAAAGCAAGTTGAAAGAGGTTTCCTCACCTCACCAGCTGCGTTCCACTAGCTAAAATTTCTACTTGCATCAAACCACATTCTGAGTTAGGGTTCATCAGTGTTTCCCAAAGTTGTGAAATAGACTATAAACAGAATCACTAGGATACAAATTTAAATAATGCACCACCACCTTCTCTTGCTGAGGATGAAGTACCCATCTTATGCCGAAATTCCAGGAAAACACACAAGAAGCACCTTCTTTTTTCCAGATGCTCTGTAAAGCCATGCCTGAATGAAGTTTGGACAGCAGCAGCGCATTTATAGTCAAAGTTACCTAATTTCTATTATTGGGCACGTGGTTAACAGGTTCGCTTCACATAACTTACCTTTTATCTATTTATCAATAGAATGTCTTGCATTTTGTTTCTGAAATAAACGTGCTAGCCAAACAATAATTCCGTTTTTTTAGGTCTCGCCTTTTCCATTCAGAAGGAATGGGAAATGGCGAGAATTCAAGTGCTCAAAATACTCGTGAAACCATGGGGTTTTTCGTGCGGTTTTCTTCGAGTTCACGTGGCCACAGGCACGCGCTTTTGGGCCATAAACTTTCACGGCCATCTGTTCCCCAGCTCCAGCACCTCCCCTCTCTCTCCCCGCACACAGCCTTACTTGCATTTCTCCTCCCCCTCCCCAGCCAGCTTCCCCCAGGCCGTGTTCCCTCCCACCTTTCCTCCTCTCTGTCCCTTCTTTTTTCGTGATGTTCTCCACTAGCATTTTACCTCTTTGCTCCATTTCTTGTTTTGCCAATGCTTGTTACATTTTTGATCGATTCCTGACTTCTTTTACGATAACTGATACGAGCAAGGCTACTTTTAGTTAATGCTCGCCCTATTGCAACGTGATAGAGAGTGTTCCCAGCTGGATCTACACCACACACTTCATGCCCTTGATAAAAAGCTAATATTTGCAGGCTGTTTCCCTTAAATACTGTATGTTTACTAAACATGTATGTAATGTGATAACTTGAATGTAAAGCCATTTTCTCCAGAACAGCGTCAAACTGTCATTGGCATTGCAGCGACGTGCAGGCCTTTCAAATGACATTAAGACAGGTTTGTACTTTAGTTGCGCGGTCAACCGTCCTGGGGCGGTTGGGCGGTGGGCTTCTCGTTAGATGCAGCATTGGAACCCGCATCCAGGGAGAGGCGCGTAGCAGCCGCTTGACGCACGGCTGACCCCTAGTGGCCGTATCATCCTGTACTCAGTTTACAAGAAAAAACATTTTATGTTCACCTACTCCAGGAAGCTGGCGTCCAATAAACTTTCTCAACGGCACCAAAAGGTTGCTTTTAATCGTCGGTAGAAACAGGTGACGCATCACTTGTTGCTTGTCCGTCAATTAAACTCTCTGCCTTCCTGATGTGCTCTGACTGCTAGGTACTGTCAGCGACAGTCCCATCGAATGCTCTGGTCATTACTGTGTTTACTGTTGACTTCCGCAAGCTGTCAACAAAAAGTGCAGCAGGCCTCATAAACAGACCTTTATTTTCATGGAAATGTTTCAGACCAATTTAGGGATTATGTGTCATGTGTAGGGTGTGTGTGCCTTATATGAAGCCACGTCTGCTTATTACAATGAACGTGTTTCACCTGGAACTTGTATGAATCTATTATGACTCAAGTCACTACTGAGATTGGTGATGTAAGCTTAATTGTTTCCACATCTCATTTAGGGATATATACTGTGTGCAATAAAACACACTGGAGCAGATTTACAAGCCTCTAGCGCCACTTTAGCGTCACTTTTAACATGGGCAAAGTGAAGCAAAAGCGGCGCAAAGGGCTTGTAAATCTGCCCCATCGATTTTAATGAACATATAACGTTTGTATTTATATATTTACATTGTTTGCATTATACGAATAATTTATTTGGAGGAATAGATACTGTAATTCTGCCATGACTGAGAGCTGTAAATAACAGCTCTCAGGCACAGCCATATCATGGAGGTGTGCGCTTGCTCATGGCACAGCTCCACGCCCGCTTTCGCATGAATGCACATTGTAGAACACACACATTTTACTCGTAATTTCTCCAAATGACTGCATGAGCTACAGATAAAACGACTCAGAAACAGTGAGCAGTGTTTCTGAGCTGAACTGTCTGCAGCGCTGGACTCGGAGTTAACTGTATGCGCTTTAGGATTTGCTATTTCATAAAAATGGGCAGCTGTGCTCTGTGAGAACGCACGCTTTCATGATACGCCTCTGATGATGCTACTGACCAGTTTATGGTATTCAATTTTCCTATGGCATTGAGTTCAATGAGCCATCATTTGAGTATAGTTTAATGCATAGCAATCGGGATGCTTAGTAAAGCTGGTCAGCTGCGCTTTGATTTAGTGATGAGGCACTGAGAGCACATGAAAAATACAGGTTAATTTTAAGGATGAATGACATTTTAACTCCAACTGGAACATTTTGCAAAGGTTTAACTTCACAAAGCTGTCAAAAATATGAATGCTGACATACCGATTAGGTGCTATTAATGTAAAGTATGTGATTTTATGTGCACTTCTAGGGACGGCCAACCACAACCAGACAGTGGCGCAGCGTCTGTCTCGGGCCGTTGTTGTCCATGTGGGTCCCTGTGCCTGTCTCCTGTCTCCTAGACATGCTGCAGACCGCCGTCCGAGCCCTGGGGCCATGGGTCCTGCTGGGGCCCCTCTGCTCCCTCGGGCCCGGACTCTGCACAGCACGACCTGGACCCCAGGCCCACGTTGCGGTTGTATCTCCCTCCCAGCAGTTTCCTCCCACCACCCGTACCCCATTCACTTTGACCTTTTCTTCTGCCCCTCCTCTTTATTTTATGCAATTTCTGTTTGACAAAAAGAGAGTTTGATATGAGATGAAGCAGAGCAGTAATAACAGTGGGCCACAATCACACATTGCATAAAACACAATTTCCTGCCACTGGGATGCTTTTGTGTTTATTTTGTTTTTTACTGTGCTTAGTTTTTGCTCTTTAGCAGTACGTGGATAGAATATTGTGCCTCTGTTTCTGTACGGCCACTACACATCTTCTGCGCTCCCTAATACCTCGTTGAGTGCAGAGAATTCCTGAGATCAGGGCTTAGCAAATGTGAATACTTAGAAGATAGCTCAAATGTTCCTGCTGGAGAGTTCTGTATGTTCTATGCTCATCATAGGGGGCAGTTATTGTATGAGAGGTTAAAGTTGTTCACGCTTCTGTTGCAGAGGTGTGTGCTTAGCTCACGTATCACAAACAACAGTCCGAGTAGGATAGCTCAGTGGGTTATACTTTGTTCTGTCGCAAGGACTTTGTGTCACCTGCAGCGCATACTCTTGAATTCTGGGAGTCACTGCGTTGATGATGGCAATCTACTCTACTTTACTGTGTCCCAGGGAGTAAGCAGAAAGATGCTGGTCACTCACTCTCCGGGGTGCAATATATTCTGACCTCATTAGCTGGACATTGTCTTTACCACAAATGTGTGGTAATTACCACTGGCTTAGATTAATTAAACGTTCTATCCAAAACTCCTTGTAATCTTTATTGTGAGTCCCTAAGTGCACCGCTATGCCCAGATGCCGGCCCGTGTTCACCGTGCCACTGGAACCACGCTGCACATTGCCGGAGGCCCCAATAGGCACGTGAATCACGTGACCAAACAAGCACGCGCATCAGCCTCCCTCCCTCCCTCCTAATTGCATTTTTTCACGGCCGCCACCACATCAAAGGGCTTCTTCCAGCGTGTGCTCTGCGGCTTCTCCTCCCCTAATTATTCATGGCTGGCCGGCCGTACTTTCAGTTTCCCGGCCGCTCTTGTTAAAAGTAGGAATGCAGGCTTTCTGCCCACCTTTTCTCTAAACCTTCTTTCTTAAGCTCTCGTTGTCTATCTTTATCAGTGTCTGTAAGCTGCTTAAGCTAAATAAGCCACAACTGTGGCTTCGTTGTACATCAACAACCACCAACAGCAACATCTGCTGGCAACTTGATGGCAACCGAGGCTGACAGGGCACGGCCACCCAACAAACCCAACTGCATCCACCGATAAGGCCCCTGAAGCAGTAGTGCTAACCGGTCCGGCAGCAAGAGAATCCAGACAGGGAGAGTGCAGCAGCGACAAAGGGCACCCTCGATGTTTGAGGTGTGCTGCAACAATATTGAATAAGCCCCCCACTCCCACATATAAGGTGCCTGCTTGGGAGAAGAGATGGCACCCACCAAAGGACAAGCTGCACCAGTCCCCCACTGTGAGAGGGGAGTGTGGACAGGCATCACAGAGAGGTGAGAAGAACAGCGCAGTTCCCTGAAAGTAAAAAATTAAGCACATAGACTGGACTGACGCCGCTATGCACACCCCCATTACAGAGCGACTTCCACTCACCATCTGCTGACATCGCGCATCTACCCTGCAGCTACGAGGAGAAGCGCCCACAAGGAAAGGCATGGCCTGCAATAAAAAGAAGGCTGCTGCTGCCCCTGTTTGAAGCGACACCACCAAACGGCATTGACTGGGTGAACTGCGGATGAAAGACAAGTTGCCCTGCCGCCCCAGCATTGAAGGAAGCCCACACCGTCATTGCAGTGCCCCTCCCCCCACAACAGCGACTCCAGCTCAGCATGGCCCGAGGCTCGAGGGAGGACTGCCAATGCCTCATGCACCAGTGTCACTAACAGGCCAAGTAGGTGACTCAGGCCATCAATTGTGCAACAGTAAAGCCCCCCTGCTACCCACCGTGAATAAAAAAATAGCCCGCAGTGACCCTGCCTACCTCCTCGAAATGCCTGCAGCAGCGGGAGCAGTCTCCCCTCTCTGCAAATAAGAGCTCCCAGCCTAGTCTCAGGATTGAGCCAGGACCTGTAAATAGAAGTGCTGTATATTTGACCCAGGTACTAAAAAAAATATATAGAGTTTTCTCTCTCCGTCCCCACACGTTTTCCATTGACTGTTGGCTGCTTCTCTTAAAGATGTGGGGGAGGGCAGACTGAAGTCATTAAGCAAAGAAAACAAGCACTGGCGTTGCCAATAGGTTTCGCATTTGGAAAGTTGGAGCTATTGGTTTTGTAAATGACATTTTATATTTATATATTGTTATTAACAATGCCAATAACGATATATAAATATAAAATGTCATTTACAAAACCAATAGCTCCAACTTTCCTACTGCGAGACCTATTGGCAACGCCAGTGCTTGTTTCATATAGTAAGAATACCTTACAGAAGTGTCCGAGTGCTGTAGATACGAGTAATTATTATTGCCGAAAGCAAGGGTACTCAATGTATAAACGTCAAAAGGATGAAAAGCTGAACAGGTCGTGCCTTGCATCTTTACTGGTAATAGATGTCACTGCAGAAGGTGCACTGCTACACTAAGCTAACTTCCTTGTCCGATTATAGGCTTTCTCTATGCCCCTCCCATCCCCATACCCACAGAAATGCTGCTCTTCCTTTTAGGGGGCAACATGGAAAGTTATGTGCTCAAAACACGTCTATTTCCACAGAGGCTCGAATGTGAGAGACATACATGGGAGTGGCTTAGGTTGCCTGGTTAACTTTACTTTATCCATGATCGGCCACCCCTTACCGGAGTCTTATTTTCATATTTCATGTTTTCAAAAGTGCCGGACTGTCCAACGTTTGGAGAAAACATGTAAACAAAGGTGCAAGCCATTTCTAATTTCTGATGTTCTGAGAATGCCGAATCTCTGTTTTTTATAGGAAAAGGAAGGCAATGTGCAAAGCATGGAAAACGAACACAACAGTGACAACAGTGACAATTGGAGCCTACGCCAAAGAACCCACAGTGTAAGTATAATATCCAGTGTCTGTAGTATTGCATTTGCAAGTGATCGGGGAAACAAATTCCTCTCTTAATCATCATTATCGTGAAGTACAGATGATAACGTTTAATTTTTAGGCTCCTCTTTCTTAAGGTGTTGGGTCTCATGCCATTTAGCCAATCAAGTGTTACTGTCTTCTGTTAAGGTGTGTTAATAGCAGTTAATGACCTCTGATGAAGGTGGTACTCTTTAACCGCATTTATGGGCTTGAACTCAAGGTGAAGACACATAATGACAGAATTGGAGGCAATAAACAAATGTTAATGCCTGGGAGCATCTGGTCAAAAAGATATCTGTGTGAGCCAGTAGAGTTCTTAACATGATGCTTGGCCACATTTAGCTACCCACTCTCAGAAATCTGCACAACTGAGATGTGGCTGCAGATGAGCTCCGGGGTGCTGATGTAGGCATGAAATGCTGAGGTCAAACGTCATCACAGGAGGCCATGGTGAGGAAATATCTGTTATTAGAACATTGGAATGTTGGGAGCTCCATTGAAGACAATGGAGTGCTCCGGGCTTATAATGGCTGGTATAAGCCTGGAGCTCCAACATTCCAATGTTTCTTTGTTCACAGCTCTGGCTGTGAAGAAAGGCTTCAGGGAACCTGAGGGGATTCCAATCCCCTCACGCTCCCAAAAGGCTTTGTTTTTTTTGTTAGAACATTCCACCCTCTAGTGACAGAATGTTCTCATAGCCTTATAGCCCTTCGTAGATGGGCTATACCGCTATTAAAGCCCCTCTCCCCTGTTAAAGGCCCTCGCCTTCGGCTCGGGGCCTTTAACGCTGGAGAGGGCCTTTAATAGCCGGTATAGCCCTCCACGGCGGGCTATAAGGCTATATTAAGTTTAAGAGGCAGCAGCTGAAAGTCACTATCGATTTCAGTGACATGCACAATGGGCCCCATTCACAAAGGTAAATGTGGGCGTAAACACAGGTTATTTAACATCTGTGCAGCAGGATTCTTAGTATCCCGAAAGCATGTAGGATCCTTTTTTATTTGACCGCAGTATTTAATATGCTTGAAGACCACTGAAAAAGGGACCATGTACTTATTGGACCAGTCTACAGGACTATGTCACTACTCGAAAAAAAGTCCTTCTTAGTGACTATGATGTCAGTGGTAGATCCTTTACTGCTAGTAGGCTTATAACCTTGTTGGGTGAGGTGGATTCTGGAGAGGAATGAGGAGACTTTCATGAGGGTCACCCTAGTGGAGACTCTTCAAGAAAAGTATGGCTGTTGTTGAGAGGGTGACAGATGACACTGAGACTGCCTGGGAGGATTGCTCTGACTTCATGTTAAAGATCAAATATTGGAAGGAGGGGAAAGAGTCAATCTCTGTTATCCTGCACTGAAATGAACCTGCAGACCTGCCCTCAAGATCATGACTTATGACGGAGTAGCAGTATATTTAGATATGGCTTTGATATGTATGCGTAGACTAATATTACAAAGAATATAAGGTGTTGGATTGAATGAAAGGTTATTGACGAATAGCACTTATGAATTTAGTATGAGTATTCTTTTAATGAGTAATGTATTTAGCAATTGTAATGATGAGCTCCTAAAGGAGCCCATATTTCTGTTGGTGGGTGGGAAAAGGCTTTGTGTTTGACAAAGGCGTTCATTGTTGTTTATTCGTGCACTGTTTAAGTGTGAGCATAACCAGAGATACTGGAGCACTGTTCGTTCAATGAAATAAAAATTGTTTGTTTCCCATTTTACGGCTATAACTCTGAAGGATAAGGGAAATTAGCAGATTGGGCCTAGGAAGGACTTCAATAAAGTAATCATCAATTATTTTCTGAACGAAAGAATCATTTGGGGTGGTTTTAACTTTTCTGGTAGTGCCTTCCACAATCTGGGAGCATGGAGTGAAATGGTTTGGTGAGCAGATGCAGCTTTTTCACCCTTAGAATTTCCTCAATAGCTTGTCAATTAGGTTCTCATCTCATATAAGCCTCCCGGGCAGTTAATTTGTCAAGCAGATATGATGACTGTAAGTTGGTAGGAGTTTTACATTCAGTGAAGAAAATGTGAAGTTGCCTTTAGTGTCTAGTACTAGTAATTGGAGATTGGTTAGTGATATCCTATTGTTAATTTTGTAGAGTAACTTGACAGATTTGGGTAGACTCTTCAGATTGGTGTCCAAGCTGTCAATGTTAGATTAATAAAGGACCTCTACCATTTGTTTTAATTGATCTCATCATGGGCTAATTTCTTTAGTAAGCAGTTTAGTAGCTGGTGTTCTATGGAGTTGGTTACATTGGGGATATGGTTTTTGCCATTATTTTTTTCGTAGCAAGGCTTGATCCATAGTTCAGGCTTAATTGCTAGGAACTATAGTTGCATCTGTTGGTTTCGTCTCAGCACGGTAGCAGTAGAAGGTCAGTCTTTGCTGAGTTTATATGACCCCCTAGAGCTTCCAGCATTATGCGATTGGTGTCCCTGAGGAATGCTACATGACAGTGTAAGAGTTGGTAAGAGGTGAATCAAGTTAGATATGTACCACTAATCCACTGTTTGGTGGAGAACATGTCTGATAGGGTCTTATTGCGAACAGTATCCTTCAATACCGTACCAATGATCATGATGGATGCAGTCTCCTGCACACAATTTAGACCTAAAACATAATTGATTTGACATAGTAGGCTGGTTTTGGAGATGCATTCTTGTATTTGCTTGACCATTCTTTTCTCTAGTAATTTTCAGGTAATGGTACTTGCATAGTAGGTCTGACATTCAGCACATTTTTCCTGCCCAGAGCTGGTTTCTTTAAGAGGGGAGATTGTGGTCCCATTTTAACCAAAGAGTGCACACCATCCTGATTTATTGTCCTTATTTATTTTCAGGATAACGAGACCTCTTCTCAAGTGATCTGGGAATGCAGATGGTTTGATTAAAGAGATGTTTTTCATGATTGTGTGACGGTCTACCTTCATAAATAAGACCATGAATGAAGATGTTTTCTTGAGATGATCATTGGGTCTGGTCGCCTTATGAACCCTATCTCATGCACCATTATGGAGTTTTTTATGACTTCCCCTTTTGGAGCAAGAAAGAGTTGCTTGAAGTCATAGACTTATCCACAGTATTAAGCCACTGACGAGCTGAAGGCCTTCCTAGTGTCACCACAAAGTTACTTAGCCCATCTAAAATCCAATATTGACCTGTTCAGCTCCCACAGTAAAATCAAAAATATTGCGACAGTTTTCAGAGCAAATTCCCAGCAACAGAGCTACTCCATGTACTAGGACTGACAACACAGTGCAAGGTAACATTTCAGACTAAGATACACAATTGCAGAATACTTAACTCAGAAGTGCTATCCAGAGATCTGGCACCTGATCGCCCATCACGCCTACTCCTCAAATCCAGAAGGCAAATTCTGTAAAGTGAACAAAGATGTGGCCATCTTCGTTTGTGAATAATCTTTGTAGCCACTCAGAAGTTGGTATACAGCAAACCATGGATGAGGGCGCGCCCTTAGGCTACCACCAAACATGATCTTCCTTAAGTCCAGAGATGAAGCCATAAAACTCTTGTTTACCGAAGTCGACATCTATCCTAATTGCACGTCTGAATCTTTGTTATTTTATCCTGGGAAGGTAGCTTACCATTATATTGGGGAGTATTATGGGTAGAAGGGGAACTCATTTTTTCCTCGGGAATTCAATGGACATGCCACTAACTTATTGAGACGTAATTGCTGAATCATAAAATTCAAAAATCATTAAGTAGAATC
This sequence comes from Lissotriton vulgaris, assembly GCF_964263255.1. Taxonomy (NCBI): domain Eukaryota; kingdom Metazoa; phylum Chordata; class Amphibia; order Caudata; family Salamandridae; genus Lissotriton; species Lissotriton vulgaris. Next base: position 1,410,575,995 of record NC_141685.1, on the reverse strand, counting down.
CTAAATATTGTCAATATATTCTATAAAAAAATGATCCTGTTGTAGGCGCATCAGCTAATAGAGAGTAGTTCCTAGATGTATTGACTGATTTTGTTTTATCTTTTGTAAATAACCTGCATGACTGATTTTAAAGAGTTCCTAATGGGGGGGGGGGGCTTACAAAGAAGGATCTGGGTTAACTAAAGCAGCTAAAATACAGAGGGCCATAATGTATCAACACATTTCCCCATGGACACAGAATGGGCAAAACCCTTTGATACATCTGGCCCAGAGAGTGTGGGAAACAAATAGGTGTGATTCTAATCAGAATGTAAATAATAAAGCAATTAAATGTTGCTATGGGAATAGCTCAAGTGAAAAGCACTCTCACCCACTTCAGAGCAGTAAACAACAAATTATAGGGATCGTTATACATGAAGATCCGGAATCCTCAGAACATTCTAAACTTGGGTTCTTGAAAAGTTTCGAAAGATTTTAGTGAAATCCCTTTTGTTCTGGGTTAGACATTCCAAACAAAGAACAAGAGCTGTGAAACATACTTTAAAATTACCATAATTTCTAATGAAAAATAAAAGAAGTACTTAAAACCGCAATACCCTCTGGGTCTGTGGCAAAAGGCTGCACTACAGAACATATTAGAAAGAAAGAGATTCTTCTAATTCCTTGTTCAACTCAAATCAATTATTTTGTAATAATAGAAGAATGGGTGCAAAAAAGTTCACAGACGTATCCTTAATGCCCTTGCTGAAAACTCTTCTTCATTATGCAAACTTTTGACCAGTGATAAAACTACCAGGTGCAGTGAAAATAACATACCCAATAATTGTGAAAAGCTGCAGGAAGGTCATGACAGAGAGGACGTGTTAAATTTACATCAATTGGGTTTTAACCCTGTGTTTTACAGATGTTGTCAAGATGGTTGCCGGACAGGAGCAACTGCATCAATCTAGGTCCTCATACAGTCAGGCAGAAAAACATCTTAAGCCATCCCTGGCACTACCAACTTACTGAGATAAGAACACCATATTTATTACTCAATAGTCTTTAGGTGAGTGAGGAATTTATACACCATCACCATACATAGGATATGGTACCAAATCTCCTACACATCTCCAACTCTCGCCACTTATGCTCGACTTTTAAAAAAATACGTAGATGCTGCCAAAAGACCCTTTGGATGGAAAGAAACCATAATTTACACGTCAGCTACCTCCCCAATATCTCATCGCATTGGAGGAAATATCTTTCAAGACATACACCGACTCTGACATTGACATATACTGATCAGTAGGCAGTTTGCTGGGATGAAGTCCACACTCAGGCTGGACTGATTTTAAACCAGTTATGGTCCTGGTCTGCGGCATGCAAATGTGTGCACTTAGCCAACTCTACCCACTGGTGGAGAAGGAAGAGTTTGAGAAGATCACACAGAGTCCAAACTTTACCTTTATGAACAAGGCCCTGTGTCAGTATCAGCAGTATCTTCAGATGCAGGGTTCAGATACTGCAGAACAGTTTTAATATTGTACAACAATGCAGTACACTAAATTATATCAGTGCATTTATTTGAAAAGATATGTTTTTAAAGATGAACTTGGAAAAATTCATGCCCTTTATCCTACTGCTCTGACGACAATGCCCTTAGTGATCCACAAATCAAGTAGTTTGTCGTATGTACCCTGTATGTGGCCTGGGTTGTAAATACATATGGAAAAACATTCAAATCTATTAAAACATATGCAGGAAAGGTTTTGCATAGCACATATTTTGAATCTTTGTATTTCAAGGGGTTTTGAAATGTAACGATGAAGGAAAAGGAGGCATGGTGAAATCAGGTAATTGCCTAAATTCACACAATTTGAGAGGAATTGATACCTGGTTATACGCAGGCATCGCCGACGCCTCTGCTGGCTTCAGAGGACACACCACCACGGATGCAGCTCACAGGCTCCGGGTCATCAGCAGTGCGGGGGGTGCACTGGCACTGGGACCCAGGGACATGAAGGGCCCACTTTACCGAAATGTGTGACTGTTTTTTATTACCAAACAAGAGGATGGGGGGCAACTTCCTTGTTTTCATTAGGGCAGTTGGTACAACTGCTACACTACTGGCCAGGAGTGCAGATGTATAAAGCCTGAATCAGAAAAAGAATTGCCTCATTTTGAAATGGAGATTTCTTAGTAACTGGGCCCGCTTGTAGGAGCTCATTCAACACTTAATACAGCATGTGGGGAACTAATATTTCAACACTGTGCTGTGGTGTGGGGATTCATCATTTCAACATTGATGCAGAATATGAGGACACATAATGGACTGTATTTTTGTAAATATTGGTGCAGTTTCTTTACAGTAGCTTTTTTTTTGTTGCTTCTTCGATGATCTTTAATAAGGGCCCCGGGACAACCGATATCCCATTGTCCTAGCCCTGTTGCCTGCCAGCGCATTATGTAAGAGATTCTGCCTGGGCAGCTGGGTGCAAGCACTGCAGAAAGGAAGCACGTCACTTCAGTTCCATCACCTCACAGGCTGACACTGGCTGTGTCTCCTATTTTATTTCTGCTTCAGGATTGGCCCAAGGTTGGCAGGGCAGAGTCTGGCTGGCAGCATGTGAGTGAGGGCTACAGCTTCCTCCTAAACCCCACATGCCCCACCCAGCCCTCAAGGCCCATACATGCCTACAAGTGGCTCCTCCTAGAGCATATGTACTGCATAGTGTAGCCTCCCACCTACCAGCACAGCGTCGTTTTGAGGTAAAATCCATTATTTTAGATGTAGTCTGAATCCACAGTATTGTGTCCTGTCAGGCATGACTGGGAGCGACAAGCCAGGCCAAGGGTCGCAAACAAAGTGGTACGGGTCGCAACAGGTTGCCTCAGGGTTGCATTCCCCAATTGTCTATATAATACACATGGCAATAAAGTCCTGTCTTCCAAGATACCTGAAAGAAAAACGACACACCTCTGTGGGTCAAAGAGAAACGAGAGGAATAAAGGAGCCATCGCTGGAGATTCCTCCAACAAAGAAGAGAAAAAATATTGAAACAGACCATTTTGGGTCTAGCACTCAAACTCTGGAGCCATTTTCCTGAAGGCATAAGAACACTCCCTAACCCCTTTGCCTTCCTCTAAGACCTCAAATCAAACCTTTTCAGACTAATTTTCCATGGCTCCAATTTAACTAATCAGTTACTAAACCTGGAAATAGTAACTGATATATAAGAATGTATCTGATGTTAGTCAGTAACTATACATGTATACACCCCCTTGCACCAGTGGCTTTGGCCATATAATATTAATATTAATAACAGCAACAATAACAATACATATAATAATATTTAGTTATTATTTTAATTACGTTATGAAATGAATCAATAACAATTATAGTAACAACAGCAATAATCATCATCAAAATACAGTGTGTGTCTCATCACCTGTGTCTAGCATCTCTTAATGTCTGGGAAGGGTAGTAGTTCCCTATAGCGAGCCCCATCACATAAAGGTTTGCCAGGGTAGATTCGAGTAACCGTGAAGATGCCTTTAGATGTGGTGTTCAGTTAAATGTGGCTGTATGGAACTATTTGTACTTCCCGATGGGGATACACATGTCTATAAATTGAACATTTACTGAGTTTTATGATTTGAGTTGCGGCATTAAATGAGTGTCTGTGTACTCTGCTGTGTTCACATGTAGTACCGGGTTTTACCAGTCTGATGTAGCGTAAATCAAGCAAAGTAATCAATGAAAGTGCAGTGCTGGGGAAAGTGAGAACACACATTTCCTCTCATGGGTATCTTGGATTAGTTAGGCGCTAGGCCAGACTTCAAGCCGATGGAAATAAACAAATTGCCACCTGCAAACGGGAACTCAAACCAAATTCACAATGCTGTAAAAGTCTTTGATACTAAACCTAAATACTTCTCAAGGGTATGATGGCTCCAGTGCTTTTTAATGTTTCCATTCAATCTGCTTTCTTTGCCATGTCCTTATTGGTATGCCTTCCAAGTATGCAAGCTCTTCTAAGTGTGTACTATAAAACAAAAGTTATGTTGATGAACCTTGGGACAGAAGGAACTTGTGAAAGTTGCAGGAACACAGGTAGGCATTTCCCGGGCAGAAGCAGCTGCGTAAATCTGATATGGTAGTAACAGGACATAAACCACTCGGTCTCATGTCAACATAAAACAAAATAACCACTTTTCTGCCATTACAGTTGGTTGATAATTATGTTATTAAAAATGATGTTACTGTATCAATTGTCAAGTCTGTACTAGTGTGATATAAACATGTATCTGTTTTAAATCTTGTTAAACTGTCTTAATTGTTATGAAAGATGCAATAATAAACACTAAAGATCCATTTTTCTATTGTTGTAGGTTCTCGTTGGAACAACATTCTGAAACTTCGACTCCCATAGTTCTTCTGAATTCCAGACACACGTCTACCTGCCAGATTTTGTTCACCCTTATGCTTGTAAAGATGAACCTAATTGGCTAGCTGGTGATTCTCACTATGCAGGATCTTGGCTTTTGCAATGTGAATTTTTTTTAAAAGTTAATATGGTTTTACTGCATCGCTAATGGGTACTCAGTGAGAAGAGGTAGTTATGTAGACTAAATCTGTCTGTAATACGACTATTCTATTTATTCCTCACTGTTTTTTGTAGAAAAAAAGAAACTGTGGAAACATAGCATTTATTTTATACTGTTGTTGAATCTGAGGAAAATGGCTTTAACCATCAACCCCCACCCCAAAATGCAGATGCACTGCAGACAGATATCCTCCAGGGAGCCCAAGAGTTCCAGACAAGTCTGATCCCCCCTTATTGAATCATCTGAAAGGGGAGTCTAGCATTTAGGGTCTGTTACACTGGGATGCATGATATTAGGAGATGAAAAAAATCTTCCCCTCATTACAAAAGGTGCCACCATTCTGTGGTGAATTGTATTTCTGGTAACAATACAAAAATAATAATTTGCACAAAGGACTTTTGTTTGTTGCAGTGTTGCTATAGTAGTAAAATTCAGTTAAGGTGGAGAGCAGAAAAAACACTTTCTTTTTTCCTCAAATACATTTCTGTTCACTTACATTATCAATAATGAGAATCTGCCTGTGCATGCAATAATGATATAACAACAGGTGGGGTGGGCATAGGCAGCCAGGCATTCCTGTGTAGCATAATAGTATGTGTGTACAATGCTTCCCTGGGAGCAAAGAAATCAATTAATTTGAGAAGTAACTGCCAATGCAATAAAACCTCCCAAAACACATATTTCTGTATCAAGAATTTTGGAAAATGAATACAGGTGTATTATATTTATACAATAGATTAGAATAGGACCAGTAGGTGCTCCATCTGAGGGCGCATTGCAGGTGATTAGTAAGATAATATTCATAATTAATGACTGGCATTTCATGTGTTTTTACTGTTACAATTGCAGTTCAGTGAGAGGACTTGACATTGTAGCTTTCGTATCGCTTCTCCTGTCTCAGACTGGGGCTCAGTGGGAGGAGACAGAATTTTAAAGATTTGTTTTGGCCCCCTGCCCACAGTAGGACTGTTTGTTGATTGTATGCTTATAGATACATGTCTGTTTTTTTTTACTTTTCATTGTTGACCTCAATGCATACACAAATGGTACATTGTTTGTAGAAATGTTCACCTACCTGTTTGTAAACACTACATCCGTTTGCTAATTTATCCCATTTTCTAGGGAGCTGTGCACTCATTCACATGATGATGGAGAAACTGAACTACAATTGTTTTGTAGATCTCATTGTCTTCTTCAACAACCAAATTTCATCAGTTTTGAATAAAAAAAGAACAATTAGACCTCTGAAAATTAAAACCTTTTGGGATAAAGTGGTTTACCACAGTCTGTCAAAACATGTAATTGCCTGGATTATCTCAACTGGTTTGATGGTAATTCCTCCCTTCCTAAACTTGTAATCCTGTGACAGGGCAACACTGGTACAAAGGTGTAATATGTAACCATTGTGATCCAGAATCAAGCACTTCAAGGTTTTGCCCAAAAGACGGAAAGGCGAGAAGAGGATATTGAATGTCATTCATTTCCCTTTTGTCATAATTAGTGGCTAGAACAAGTCACCAGAGGGGCACTTGTGGAAAGGGTAGAGAAGGAGGAACCAGGTCAGATTATTAAGTAAGATATTAAGTTACTAAATATATGTGTGATGTTTTTCAATAAAGCAGTCTGTACATAGTTGGAGTTCTTGTTTTGTAGATTGGGGAATTAAACATTTGCTGAAGACAACTCAGAAAACACCTCCAAGTGCAGTGTGCTTTCTGCTAACACAACGTAAAGGAAGTAGTTTTTTTACTGTGACAGGCTCAGCTTGGACTCAGCATGTACTAAAGTGGATTAATCTGCAACCTTATGTGATTCAAATTAATTCCAGAATGTCTAGCTTGCCTTTAGAAAATGTGAGCGTTTCTCCCCGCTGGCCAGGGCGTGAACCTCCCTTAACACCCATTACTGGGACTGTTAGCCCCTTGTTAAGAACTACCCCTCAGTTATGTGCCCTCTCTTTTCTTTTAAATAGCTATATTGAGTTTTACAGCTATACAAAACATGAGTTCTACCTTGATTGCATATATCAAACAGCATCGCATTAGTTACCTAGCAGGCATCACTTACATATATTGTTACAAGCTTAGAATTCAAAGACTCTCTGACATTCCAACAACACTAACAAAGAAGCAATAACATCGAGCTTGTGTCCCTGGTGTGGGTTAATGCAACTTGAGAGCATAAGGTGCTGTGTGGTCTCCCGGGTGGGCTCATTACATCTCAAACTAAATTGTTGGGTGTTATAGCCAGGAGGAAGCATCTCACTCGCACCTTAATTCAGTACACACCATGCCAGTGTCCTCATCGTAGTTATGGTGGACGGGTATTATAGTTCGGGTCAGCCTGGAGAGCATGAACTAGTTCGTCCAAGGCTGCTGCTATGGGGCTACTGCATACATCCTGTGTTTCCTCTAACCTCAATCCCACCAATTCCACCTCTGCCCATTTAGTCAAGACAGCCTGCCAATGCGAAGCTCCAGGAAGGATCGCTGATTTCCACCGCAGCTCAGTGACGCACCAAGCCAACATCAGCACTAGATCTATGAAATGGGTGATGTCCCCACCTGTGCGACACTGCTTGTAAAGATCCAACACATAACTGCTTCATTGTTGAGACCCTGCCAACCCGTCACTCGTAGGAGTATCAAGCAAACAGCATCCCAAAAGGCTCTTGCACGGGGACAATCCCAAAACATATGCAAAAAGTTAGCATGAGGAGCTGGGCAATGAGGGCACATGGGCAACACCTCAAGGTATATTCTGTGGACTCTATATGGCGACAGGAATGCAATATGGAGGATATTATGTTGTATATATTGAAAGCAGGCCTTGTAGTAGACATTCTGTGGATGTATAAGTGCCCTTTGCCATTACTTAGGAGTCAGAATGATCCAGCGGTAATTTCACAGTAATTTCACCAAAGCAAAACCTTATATACCACTAGTTTACCGCTTTACATGTGATGGACCTTTGCCACCGTGTTATCACCTTCAGGAAACTTTACATAAACATGAAAAATAAAAATGCAATTAATATTTAAGGCAATAAAGAGAATTGTGAGTATTTTTAAATGGTTTTATTTTCTAGATAAAAGTTAAGGTTTTCTGACCCTTTATTCATGAGTCCAATATCAATCAGGTTACAGAATTGAAAAACAGGAAAAATAGAATTAATACAGAACATTTTATAGGTTGACTACAAATCGCTCCATAAAGGAAAACCCTTTATTCTATGTCAGTCAGAACTTTTTAAAGAGTTACAGGAAAAATATAATTCAAGAGTGAGTTTTGCAAGTCTAATCAATAATTATTAATTGGCAACAATCTCCGATTAAAGAGAAATAAATGCATAAGGTAAAAACCTGTCCTGGTCTCTCAGCTGCTCTATCTTCACCGGTCTGTTCATCTGTGCTCGTTTGTGTCTCACACAGAGAGGATGCCCTCCCTTCACGAAACCACAGAATGATGTGATCTGCCTTGCCAAAAATATGACGTGCAAGGCTAGCCTGTGCCTCTCTGAAAAAATATGAGCAAGGCCCCCTACTCCCTTTGTGTGATGTCTGGTTAGATATGCTTCTTCTCCTCTCCTCTCCGCTCTAATCTCTGACACGCCCCTAAGGGGTCATTATTTATCCTCTAATTCTTGGCGGACTATACTAATAATGTTGCAGTTTCAGTAGAAAATCGCACTGTGATTGGTTAGCACAGGTGACATAGGGGTCTCATCATCCTGTTCTCATTGCAAATCCACTCATACTGTTTTTAACAAAGGAAGTGTTAAGGCTTAATACAGTCATATGTTTCACCATCAATAATTATACAATATACAATATTGTAACATTTAAGTGACAAAAATGTATCAGTCCATTTCCATCTCTCCCACAAACACTGGTACATTGGCAAGGTGGCAGGAGAGTACAGATCTTTGTGGCATTGACCCATGTGTCTTCACTTGAGGTACTTGGCAGTTCATGCAGCTGGCACATTCTTCTGTGCATGCGTCTCTCATTCAGGACACTGCTAACAATTCTCAGCCATGCTGAATTCCTAGGCAGCCATTTTATTGTGGGCCCAAAACAAACACAAAAGAATATTAATTTATGAAGTAAAGCCCATTATGTTCACCTCCACCATTCTAATATCCTGTATTAATTATTATTACCAAGCAAAAGCTATTAGTTTAAAGCAGCCTTTCTATTATTTGAGCACCACATGCAAAATGTGCAATATACAACATAGCATAAACATGCACTAGTGTAAATTTTCAAAGCGAAATAGTTAATACATGCTCATAGCAACCTGCTCCAATGTTTTAGATAGCTTGTCATGCTAAATGCATTTGCCCCACATGTAGTGTTGGTGCATGGTTGATTAATTAATACACATTATATGAAAGATGTGTTAAGAGCTGAATATATATTGTCTAAATATGCAACAAAGTCAAAGTCTCTTGAGACAGGGACAGGGACTGTAGATTACAAAGAAAAGGAGCTAGGAGAGAACACATTCCATTCTTATCTTCAAAGCTAAAGAGGAAACTGAAATCACTGATTTTTCTGCATTGCAAAAACACATGTTAATTCAGCATAATTATGTGTTACTTTAAAGGTTCAAACAAAAAAAACCATTCTCTAAATTAAACGTACGTTCTATAGTGAGTTTAAATCTAAACTAAACACATCAAACATCCATGATTAATTAATTAAGCATGGTTTTAAATGAAAGAATTTCAGACTGAAACCATTTTGACCAGGCCTCATTTCATGTCTTTCATTTGCATGCACCAAAAGTGCCACTTTTAAAAAGCATTTGACCAGGCCTCATTTCATGTTTCATGTGCCATGTGTTTTCACTTGCACCAAAATCTGCATGCCATTTTCAATGTAGTCTGTCTGAAACACAAAACAGAGCGATGCTTAATCTTGATGAAATCTGGCTCCATCAACTCACCATTTGATGATCATGATACCTCAAATAATTTGCAAATCATCACACTTATTTATTTTCCTCATGTTAAGCCCAACATGGGTTCAGGGAAGGACACTGTACCGAGACCGCCCTGATTAAATCTACGGAGGAGGTCAGGAAGGCTTTGGATGCAGGGGGCCCGGCGGTGCTGGTCCTTCTCGACCTGTCCGCAGCCTTCGATATGGTCCACCACAGTGTTCTGGTGGACTGGTTAGAGGACTGCGGGATTCAGGGGAGAGCACTGAGTATCCTGAAAGCTTTCCTTACGAACAGGGTCCAGGTGGTGGCGATGGGAGATTTTGAGTCTAGACCTTTCGAACTCCGGGGGAGATCCCTCAGGGATCCTCCCTAAGCCCTACCTTATTCAATATCTACGTATCCTCTCTTGCCCCGGTGATACGATCCTACGGGTTTGAGTTAACATCTTATGCAGACGACACGCAGATTGTTCTATCGCTGCTCCCGGGGAAAGAGCTAGGTGTGGCTGCTAGGTTTCAGGACTGTATGACAGCAGTCAGCACTTGGATGGCAAAACGTTGCCTAAATCTGAACTCCTCCAAAACTGAGGTGCTACTATTTGGCTCTAACACATATCTCTGGAGCCCTAAGTGGTGACCGGAAGACATGGGGTCCCCTCCTTCCCCTGCAACGAAGGTGAAGAACCTAGGAGTTCTTATTGACGATCAACTTTCCTTTAAACCACAAGTTAAGGCGCTCACCCCCTCCATCCATTGGACTTTGAAAATGATTAGGAAGATCCTCCCCTTCTTACCGGTAGGGAGCAGAAAGACGGTGGTGTCAGCACTTGTGCTCTCCCGCCTTGATTACTGCAACAGTCTACTCCTTGAGGCCCAACAAGCTGCTTAATGAGCTACAGGTCTTGCAAAACGCAGCTGCCCGGACTGCCTACGTTTTCATCGGTTTCCCGGGAGCTGGAAAAGCTGCACTGGCTCCCGGTACGGAAATGGATTATGTTCAAATCTTTGTGCATAGTCTACAAGCCGCTTCATGGACTGGGCCCAGCGTTTCTCCAGCAGCACTTCCAATGGTACATGCCAAGCAGATAATTAAGGTCGGCCTGTATGGGGCTGATTAGGACAGCCCGCATCAGGAAGGCGCGTTGGGGGGGCAGAAGCTTCATCAGAGGGGCGGCGAATGCTTGAAACACCTTACCTCTGGCCCTAAAGCAAAGTGCGAACCTGCTGGCATTCTGGAAAAATCTGAAAACATGGCTTTTTACGCTCTAGTCGGGAGGCTTGAAATTCAGGGAGGTACCATTTCAGCGCCAGGACACCGGTTGGTAACAGCGCGCTTTACAAATGATATAAATAAATACATTAATTAAGCCAAATATATGTTTTTCTCTATCTAAAATATGACTACTCATCTTTACTGTATGTAGACATAGTAAATTCATTAGCACACTTATTTCACTCAGGTATATAAGGAAACAAAAAAAACTTCTACTAAAATTAGTTATTATTACAAAAGCTGCGCATATAACAATTTTACCTTTATTTCTAAGGCAAGACAAGTTTTGTCTGTAATCAGAGTATATATAGCCAAGCTCAAATGTTTAGTGCAGAGTTCTGTAAATAGCTTCTTGGAACTGCTAGTCTTCCCTAAAATAAGTAACTAAAATAATAAAAGGAAAATTCAATAGAACAGTTCTCTTTTCTATTTTATTTTTTTATTTTTTTATTTTTCTTTCATCATTCAAAGATACTTTTCTCTTCAACTCTTGACAATTCTCAGTTATTGTTTAAGCATTTTTTGGCTCTTAATCATCAGCTTGCCATCAGGGTGGCTCATACAGTGTGGCATTCTGTACTTTTTCCATGCAATTTGACCACTCAGGTGCTGAGAAACTCTGACAGAGCACCATCAATTCTTTGCACTTTTTTAATCCAAGCCTTTCACTTTTATTTTCACTCTGATCAGATTTATATGTTTCAGCTATGGGTGCAAATGATTTTTCAAGGGACCACAGCAGACGTTTTGGATACCCTTTCTGCCAGCTTTTCCTACCTCCACTCGTAGGACCACAGCACTAATCTCTTCTTCAGAGGCTGCACCTGACTCATTCACCCTTTTGACACTGCTTTCATCTGAGTCCGTTTCCAATTTGTGCTGTTCCAGCGCCACTTCAGTTTTCTCTAGTGCTGCTTCAGACTCTGTGTGTTCCCTTACAGCTTGACTGACCCTCTTCTGTGGGCTTTTGATCACCATTGGCTTCTTTTCTTGAAGAGGAGCTGTTTAATCAAGGAGACACAGGACCATACATGTGTAAGAGGCATGCACCCAATTTGGAAGGACACCACATTTCACATCAGTCTTTGCCAGGATCATTTGGAACAGGCCTTTCCATTTCACAGCCTTTCTCAGATCAAAGTTTTTGCACCATTCATTATGCTGATCTTGTGTAGCAGCTGCAATCTGGTGAGAAACTACCCACTCCACATCAGCCAGACCTTCACAGTAATGGCTAGTCTTTTCCTCTGTGTTTTTCACAAGTGCTATTGCATGTACATATTCAAGCCAATTCAGTGATGCCGAAACACAGTCTTTTGCAAAGTGAAACTCTGTACTGTCTTTGTGTTGCTTTATTATGTTTGAAACTTCAGGCAGATAGCTACAAACTAATCTTTGTCCTTACTGTGGTTCTACACACATCATCTTTGTGACCGCATTATGATCTGATTTCACAGAAACTGGCAATCTATACCTGGGCATCAGTTTTGCAATAACACATTTGCTACTATGCAGTTGTCCTTTTTCTCAAAATCTGTTTTTTGATTCACCTGTGAAAATCCCATTGAATGTATAGGCTAACAGAACACAATCTTGTGCAACTGGATTAGCATTTCTCTCTCCCATGACAACAGTGACTCCCATTTGAGCAGCTATACTGCATGTTATGGTAAGGGCAATCAATTTCGAATTTTGGGCTGAGGTAACTACTGAAAGCCATGACGTTTTTACAACATAATGTATAGGGAGCACAGCATGTGCTGCTCCTAATGTGTCATTGATACCTTTAAAATATGGGCAATCTACAAAATGGACATTGTTGGGCTTAATCAGACGTTTATCCTTAAAGTCCGATATTGGTTTTATGCATATTTTCATGACATCTAGACACTCATATTCAGTTTAATTGATGTTGGGGTCAAAGGTCATTGGGGAATACGTCACAGAACTTTCAACACATTCATGTTTTTGAACAGGCACTGAGAGAGGGCAGCCCTCCCTCTCACTGCAAATTGGTGTATATTCTTTTAAATAAACTTGCATTCCTAGTGCCGGGCGCAACACTTTTTCTCTTTCAATTTTAGGAATGCTCTTGTGCAATTGTTGTCCAATGGAAGCAGATCAGACACATCATTGTGTGTCAGCCTCAGTAAAGTCTTAGCCACTAGGGAAAGGTTTAGTAACCACTCTCTACAGCAGCTAACAATTCCCCAATACTTTCTGACGACTTCTTTCTGAATTTGAGGTGGATTCATCTGATGAATTATTTCCATTCTCTCTGGTGACACGTTTCTAGCCCCCTTTCCAATTGTGTCCCAGACATTCGTCTTCTTTTTGATAGTACTCTCTCATGCAATGGCACTGTTACATGAACTTGACACAAATCAATAACAATAAGCCATTTGTCAGCACATGGAATGTGAAAAAATATGTTGGCAGGATTTGGTACCATAGGACAACATGGAAACATTTTGCTATTAATCTCCTGCTCTAATCTGTTCCTTTCATTTAGTGTCTGTGAATCTGTGATCAGAAAGTTACATAAACTTCCAAGCAATTCCATCAAAAATCATTTACTCAGTTTATTTCCAATTATGTGTAACATTTCTGCAACTGATGGTGTTCTTGAATAAATGTCATCTGGTTCTAATTTTAATTATAATGGTAGAGGTCCGCTGCACTCCTTTTGTTGTAGTGGGTAAGACTGTGGTAATCCAAAATTTGAAAGAAGCAGTAAGGTGAGGGTGCTCAGGGTGTTCACCTCCTGTCCATGAGGCGCTATGAATGTCAAGCAAAGAAGAACCTTACTAGTGTAAGGTGGGGACCTTGAGCACACCTACGTGCGGATGCACTTTTAATAATGATGATCGTGCGTAGTCTTGAAGGTGAAACAACAACGTTTTAATCACTTTGAAATTCAATGCAATTTTCCAAATGTAGATTGTAACAACATTAGTTGAAGTAAATGAGGTAATCCAAAATAAATGTTATACAGTTCATAACCATGGCATCAATTGTGCACCAATGGAAAATATCAAGGATTTTAGTGGTGTCCCCGATGCATTTTCGAGCCACACTGGCTCTTCTTCAGGGGGTCCGTAATCTATGAATGTAAACAGAAGAAATATGTCTAGAAGGGATACAGGGCCCGAGAGCTGGTAAAATAACAAATAGTGTTCAAAGCAACATAAATGCGAAATGTGAGGCGAGCAGAAAAACCGAAACGTTACACATGCGGTAACAATGCTGTGTTGAGCAGGTAGGTGCAACACAACGTGAGAAGCTGTGCACAAAACTTCAACGGGTGTGATCTTGGGGTGACTGTGTGTTGGGTACGTGCAAGAAAGGTGGTCCCCGATGTGGAGGTACCTTACCTGTACATGGTGCCTAAAATTCAAGAGCTTCCACAAAAACCTCCATTCAGACCGATTGTTAGCACCTGCAACTCCATCCATGAGCCTATCGGAACCTATCTTGATTGTCAAGATTCAAAATTCGGTTAGACAAATGAGCAGCTATTTACAAGACACCACAGATTTTTTGAGGAAAATAAAAGACATCACCATTGATCCGGTTGAACCCATACTACTCTGCACGATCGACGTTGCTCCTCTATATACATCCATACCGCACAATCTGGGTCTCCAGGCTATTGAAGCTGCATTTCTCAAAACTCAAAAACCACTTGATCTCCAAGTTTTTCTGAGGGAACTTACACAGTTTACTTTAACACACAGCTACTTCAGATATAAAGAAAATTTTACAGTCAACTTTCCGGCGTCACCATGGGTAATTGTGCGGCTCCTTCATATGCCAATCTATTCATGCAAGAATATGAGACTGAACATATTTTGACTGTCCCACTTTGGAAAGACCATCTCATAGCCAACCACCGCTACATTGACGAAATTTTCCTTATTTGGAAAGGCACAAAAGATCAATTGACCAACACCATTCACCAACTCAATAACATCAATACCAGAATTCAATTTACTTATACCATTAGTGCTTCCAGAATTTCATTCTTAGATGTCAACATCAAAATGGGTCTTACCAACTTAGAAACATCAATCCACATAAAACAGACAGACCGTAACAATTTTTTACATTACTCAAGTTTTCACCAGCCAAGTCTAAAAAGACACTTACCCTTTTCACAGTTGCTCCGAGCTAAAAGAATAGCATCCACTGAAGATAATTTTAAAATGGACATTACCATCATCATCAACAAATTTTTGAAAAGAGGCTATCCGGAACACATCGTACAAAATGCAGCAGACAGAGTATCAAGTGTTGACCGTACCACTCTCCTAACATCCAGAAATCTCCCCAACCAAATAGAATCGAGAAGAGTATTTGTTTCTAAATTTTCAACAATCAGTCCATCCATCAAACAATGTATTAAAAAACACTGGCCAATACTACAGCTTGAACCAGACTTCCACCAAATCTTCGATCATTTTCCGATTTTCGCTTACCAACGGTCCAGAAGCTTGCAACAGATGCTTAAACAACAACTCATGACCCCCACTGTATATAACGGCACGATTCCTTGTCATAACTGTATGAATTGTCACAACAGTATCCCGGGAAACACGGTGATGCACCCGACTCAAGGCAACCCGATTCATCTGCAAGTTAATGCCACTTGTGACACCACAAGCGTGGTATACCTGCTCAAATGCCCTTGTGGTTTGCCATACGTTGGCAAGACGGAACGAAAAATGAAAACCAGACTAACGGAACACCGGAGTAACATCAGGAACAAAATTTGAAATCCAGCGTATCAGCACATTTTGTACAATCTCAACATAATCCGAGTCAAATTCGTTTCCAGATCCTGGAGGTAGTGAAAAAACCAACCAGCATGAACCCACGTAAATTCCTACTTCAAAAAGAACTATACTGGATTTACAAACTTTGCTCTATTCACCCTAATGGACTCAATGACAGACTGGAATACAGCAGTTTTGTGCAAACCTGTATCTCTCTTGGCACATCTTCTGTACTTTTGTACCTTTTTCTCTAACGTTCTAATTCTCCACTCTCAGGATTTTCCAGTTTCATATCTGCTCTTGCACAGATAGGTTTTCCATGTTTTTTCTTTCTATTTCTTGTTTTCCTTTTTACACATCAGTCTTTTCTTGGTGCACGCATTTTTTACTTTTTCACCTCCTCTTCATCCACTGGTTCATATTCATTTCGTTTATCCCACTTTGATTGCCTTGTTACATCCCCACCTACGTTTCATACCTGCATTTATTTTCTCACCTTTTGTGCGTTTCTTCTATTTACCCACTCACATCCTGAGGTTTTCCCGTACAGTTCAACTGTTTATGCATTTGTGCAGTATTGTTCAACCTTGTTTTACCTTTTTATCATCTGTTTCTTCTTTTTTTCTTTCATTTCTACTGTTGTCTTCTACATTTGCCCCTTTTTTCCGCTTTCACCGTTTGACACCCACGATACTGATATTCATTTCTTGTCTTACTTTTAGTCCCATATGTATACTATGTTTATGTTTGTGTGTATTTTTATGTGCACTTTCATGTTTAATTTTTTTATTCTTGCCGTTTTAAGTTCGTTTTCGTTTTTCATACCACACCTCCGCACCCCGCATTTACCGAGTGTTTCGGCGCTCAAGACCCAGACCGGCATTCTGCCTGAGTCTGTCTTCCGTTTCAGTTCGTTGTACTTCCACGCACTAGAGTTAGGGTTTCCGTTCGTCCGCTTACCCCGTCCCGTTTTTATTTCTATTCTCCCTCTTAAATGCGCATGCTCACACATGGTCTCACTGAACTTCCTGGATTTACATGGCGTTCTCGCAGTAACACGGCGGTTTTTCGCACTCGGAATCATCCCAGTGGTAAGCTTTCTTGCATGTACCTTTGGTGCCCTCAGCACTCATTTACACGTTTTTGCACTTTTCGCCTATTCGTTCCTCACCCCTGTGTGCCCGTCTTCTTTATATTTCCTGCATGTTCCTTCGGTGCCCTCAGCACTCGTTTACCCGTTTTTGCACTTCCTGTTGAGTCGTTTTCCACCCGCATGCCCCCGTCTTCTTTATTCAGCCCAAGCTGTAACTTGATACACCAGCCTTTCTCCACATCAGGGGACCACCTTTCTTGCACGTACTCAAGACACAGTCACCCCAAGATCACACCCGTTATAGTTTTGTGCACAGCTTCTCACGTTGTGTTGCACTTACCTGCTCAACACAGCATTGTTACCGCATGTGTAACGTTTCGGTTTTTCTGCTCGCCTCACATTTCGCATTTATGCGGCTTTGAGCACTATTTGATATTTTACCAGCTCTCGGGCCCTGTATCCCTTCTAGACATATTTCCTCTGTTTATATTCATAGATTACGGACCACCTGAAGAAGAGCCAGTGTGGCTCGAAATGCATCGGGACACCACTAAAATCCTTGATATTTTCCATTGGTGCACAATTGATGCCATGGTTATGAACTTTGTAACATTTATTTTGGATTACCTCATTTTCTTCAACTAATGTTGTTACAATCTACATTTAGAAAATTGCATTGAATTTCAAAGTGATTAAAACTTTGTTGTTTCACCTTCAAGACTACGCAGGATCATCATTATTAAAAGTGCATCCACAGGTAGGTGTGCTCAAGGTCCCCACCTTACACTAGTAAGGTTCTTCTTTGCTCTAATTTTAATTAGACATGTTCTGCATGTTATATGAATCTGAAATTTCTCTGTGAACTCACTTACTTCTGTGTTAATTATTTCTTTCAAAC
The DNA here is from genome assembly GCF_964263255.1 of Lissotriton vulgaris. Classification (NCBI taxonomy): domain Eukaryota; kingdom Metazoa; phylum Chordata; class Amphibia; order Caudata; family Salamandridae; genus Lissotriton; species Lissotriton vulgaris. The sequence continues at coordinate 1,410,558,421 of NC_141685.1, read as the reverse complement.
AAGAAGGTCATTTTTCATATGTCATTTCTGGAAACAATGCTACAGCTGTCTCTTGTTGAAATGGGTTCCAATTTTGTTTCTGGAAAGAATTCACATTTGCTCTAGACAACTTATTCAAATTAATTTTAGCATTTTTCATATTTTTTGGGAGCATCTGAGCCTGAAAAACTCCTGTCATTGGTACCTGTTTCTGAACTTACATTTGCATTTGCTTAAGTGGCATATTTTGCACCTGCATTTTTCTGTGTGTGTGTGTGTGTGTGTGCATCATGTTTACATTTATATTTTTTCTTCCAATGCTCAAATCTGTTATAAGGATGGCAAAAGAATACTTTTTCCAGCAGTGCAACATTCATATCTGAATTTGCATGTTCCAAAACACCTTTACTTCCATCCTGTGTTCTTTTAACCTAAACCCAATTAACATCCTTTGCTGGCACTCTGCCCTTCAGGAAAGTAATCACTGCCACGTTGTTCTCCATAACAACAGAAAATGATGGTGCATTCATGCAAACCTTTTTCATTGTCTCCTCACCTGGCCTTTGCACAGCAACTTTAGATTCAAACCATAATTCAGTCTGCATGGCAATGTCAAAGAACATTTCTAAATTAATACACAATTCTTTTAAAATTTCAACAAATCCATAAACTTGTGGGTACCATAGCATAGGTTTGTCTCTCAATTGTGGGAATGTGTTCAGAAATGCTGCAAGTTCACTTTTGTTCCGTGGCACATGAACATGCACTTCTCCCACCTTTTCTCTCAACGAGTAAGAAAAAGCTTCTCACTCATCCTGTTTTTTATTTTCCTCAACAAGGACAGGTGGTTTCTTTTCCTTATCCAGTTTTTTCCTCTCATGTTTTCTTGCCCACTTGTCTCTTAATTTCTCAAACCCATTGCATTTGGAAATATATTTTATTATTTATGCAATGTGCAATTGCATTCTTGAAGAACACATTTTCTAATTTTCCTCATCATTCACATGTACCCTGAAACTTTTCTGAAATGGAAAACTTCCAGAAACATCAATTTCATATTTTTGAGCCAAATCAGTTGGTCTATCATGTGTAGTTACTGCACATGTAGCTGTTTCCTTAATCAGGGAAACTAATTTTTTCTCCTGACACTGGTTCACATTTTCATGATTTAAACAGCAGGGACGGTTAATTTCTTTATGTTCAAATGTTGAATTTAAAACACTAAGCTGTTTCTCTTTTTCAGGATCTGAGTTAATTTGTTCCCCCATACTTTCTATCTTTTTAATCACTGCTGCTTCCTCAAAGCAGGTTTGAAAAATCCCATCTTCAAATATATTCATTTTATCCTGGGCTACAGATGTTGTAAAGGCCATTTCCCCCCCACCTTTCAGTGCTTGGACTGTCTGGGGTAGTTTCTGTTCAATAATCTGTGAATTCTGGGTTTCTGAAATAAACCCTGCCATAATCACTCTTTCTGCAGTTCTTTGACCTTTTTGTTTAGGGACCATATTAATTGGGACAGTCACAATGTTTCTAGGCATTGCCTGTGCATCTGCAGTTTGTAATATTTGTACTGAATCAGTCACATTTGAAGCAGTAACGCCTGGAGATATCACTGCTGAATCAACAGATAGTGAGTAAATCTGGAATGTCCGCACAGTTCTCTCAATCGGTGTTTCTCTCTGTTCAACAGAAGCAGTAGCCACTGTAATACTTACTGGTACATTATTATCAGTATTTTTTGGGGGGCCACATAAGTTAACAATGCTTCCATTATTTCATCCCCTGAATCATTTTTATTCGAAGCTCTTTGTCATCATTAATTCCCTTCTCCTGCATCTGGTGCTTTACTTTTTTATCCTCACCTGCTTTGTCTCTTGCTGCCTTTTCCCACATGCTTAAAGCTTCAAATTGTACAGCTCTAGATGGTGTCTTTATTTCACATAACGCTTCCCTTAATTTGTCAATGATTTGCAATTTAAAAGTGCCATCTTTTGGAAACCTCAAAGGACCCTCCTTTTCAGTAATCTTGCACCAAAGGTGAACCCACATACATAGATTTTGTCCCAAATTGGTAGACATAAAATGCACGGGTGTTCCTTCAGAAGCATCACCAATTAAAAAAAAAATTCAATTTACCTCCCAATAGTTTCTTTAAACATTCAAACAATTTCATTTCAGCAATAGTTCAATTCAATTTCTTTTCTCCAATGCTGTCAGTTTCAATTTCAGTCAGTTTAACTCCTACTACTGACCCTCTCAAACAAAATCTTACTGCAATATTTTTCTGAGTTTTCTTAATCAACATTCTGTTAGTAACAACATAAAAACATTTGCTACTCTGCCTGTTGCACTAAAACAAAGGATAGATTTTCAACTTATTCTGGAGTCTCAGAATTGCTCCTCTTCTACTGTGAGTAAAAACCTCTGTTTACCCTTCATTCAAGCTCAAGAGAACCTGCTACTCCTTCAGTGTTATCCTTACTAGGGGACATAGACCAAAGTTTCACCAGCGAACCTTTTTGCTACCACTCACACTCAGCTTTGATACGAAATAGTCCCTAATTTAACACTGCCAGCCCTGCGTAGCTTCTCAGTGCTATTCCAAAAGACGAGTAACCTCACTGCAGTGTGGTTTCTGTCGCCACCCGCTATTCAATTTCCTGGGAATTCTGGACAACATAAAACAGGACACTAACTTTTCATATTAAGACCATGCATATAATCAATAATCAAAAATTCTGTCCTATGAAAGTCAAAATGAGAAAAATTTCACCAACAGTCAAAACCCTGACTATTTTTTCAACACTTCAAAAAAAACATACCTTCTAGCACATTAACAACATCTCACAACCCTATTGATACTCACACCACTCCAGCAATCGCCTTCTTGCATCACCTTCCAGTACTGCTTTGCTAGTCTTCTAGTTCTGAGCATTGGAATCAGGAATCCGGACTTTTCGAGAATCTATCTAACGTGGGCATTATTTTCTAGCGCTATTTAGGCTTTACACTAAACTATGCTCCTTTTGGTGATGGTGTTAACCTTACCTCTGCTACCAGAAACTAATCCAGCGGTAATTTCATGGTAATTTCTCAATGCAAAATCTCATTTACCTCTAGTTTATGGCTCTAAAGGTGTGGGACCTTTGCCACCGCGTTATCACCTTCAGGAGACTTTACATAAACATGAAAAATCAAAATGCAATTAATATTTAAGCCAATAAAGATAATTGTGAGTATTTTTAAAGAGTTTTATTTTATAGTTAAAAGTTAAGGTTCTCTGACCCTTTATTCATTAGTCAAATACCGATCCGGTTACAGAATTGAAAAACAGGAAAAATAGAATAAATACAGAACATATTATAGGTTGCCTACAAAGCACTCCATAAAGGAGGGAAAACCCCCAATTCTATGTCAGTCAGAACTCTTTAAAGAGTTTCAGGAAAAATATAATTCAAGAATGAGTTTTGCAAGCCTAATCAATAATTAATAATTGGCAAAAATCTCCTATAAAGAGAAATAAATGCACAAGGCAACAAGCATTTGCAATGCAATAGGTCTCGCATTAGGAAAGTTTTAGCTATTGGTCTTGTAAATGACATTTATTTTGTTTATGTGTTGGTTTTGAAAATAGCTAAATTAATAGCTTTGTCATTTACAATGCCAATAGTTCTAACTTTCGCAAATGTGACACCGATAACCTGGGGTTGCGCTGAGTGATGCTGTGGTGGTGCTGAGTGGTGCTGTGGTGGTGCTGAGTGATGCTGTGGTGGTGCTGAGTGATGCTGTGGTGGTGCTGAGTGATGCTGTGGTGATGCTGAGTGGTGCTGTGGTGGTGTTGAGTGGTGCTATGGTGGTGCTGAGTGATAATGTGGTGGTGCCGAGTGATGCTGGGTTAGCGCTGAGTGATGATGTGGTGATGCTGAGTGGTGCTGTGGTGGTGCTGAGTGGTGCTGGGGTGGCGCTGAGTGGTTTTGTGGTGCTGCTGAGTGGTGCTGTGGTGCCGCTGAGTGATGCTGTGGTGGTGCTGTGGTGGTGCTGAGTGGTGCTGTGGTGGCGCTGAGGAAAGGAAAATCATGCAAAGGCGGTGCATGAATTACAAGAACATCGGATGCATACATTAAAAGATAACCCTTTAAAGTTAACATGAGCAGCTGCGTGAAGTGGGCGCCATGCTGAGCATCCCCCCAAAGCTGGTTTGTTTTTGTCTTAAAATAAAAGTGGTTTTCGGCAACACTCTTAGATTTGTTTTGGGGTTTTGTATAGTGTAACTACGGCCTCCATACACCGCAATGGCTGCAAACTCTGTGCATGATGCTGGCTGAGCACGTAATATAAAAGTGAGCGGTGCGCCCTCTGCACAGACTTTACATGTAACAATTTGCACAAAAGTGCTCACTGAGCAGAGCAGGGCAGAGTAAAACAGCACCATGCACCAGGGAGAGGAGAGTGAAACTGCAACATACCCCCGGTAGGGCAGAGTAAAACAACACCATGCACCACGGAGAGGAGAGTGAAACTGCAACATACCCCCGGTAGGGCAGTGTAAAACTGCACCATGCACCAGGGATACGAATGTAAGACTGAAATACACAGTTCAGAGGGCAGAGTGAAACTGTAACATGTATCTGGGAGAGGAGAGTGAAACTGCAACCTACACCCGGGAAGAGTGATGCTTCAGGACAAAGAGCAAGCGAGTGTGCAACAAAGCAAGTTCTGTTTCACCTTGAAATAATTTGTTTCTAAAAAATACAAAAAAAAGCTGAATGAAAGAGTAAGTGAACGTATGAGTGAGTTAGTCAAGGGGGACTGTGTGAGTGAATCAGTCGAATGAGTTATGGCATGAGTCAGGAGTGACCACATTTAAGTGAGTTAGTTGAATGCTACGTAAGTGAATGCTGAGTGAATAAGAGTGAATAAGAGTGTAAGTTTGTGTGTGGTTTAACGATCCAATGGGTGAGTGAGCAAAATACAAAATTGTGGCTTCGTCAATCAGGATATTAACGAAAATAAATTGAAACAGATAAAATAAGTACCTCTGATCCAGTTTATACTTGACTAAAAAAAGACGTTTGAATCACTTTCAGAAGGAAGGATGAGTAACAGGATGGGGTGCAGTTGTTAGAGCTAGGGTATCCACTTTCACTGGACCTTACAGTGGGTGCTTTAGCCACACCTTTACAACATCTGGCAGTTGGTGCTTTATCCTTTTTCCTTGCACATTAGAGTGGGCGCTTTAGCCACACCCTTATAGCATGGTTGTTGCAATCCTCTCCATGTCACTGAGTGCTCTTCGTACGAGGTGTTTTTGAGGATGACTTTGCTCGGGTGTGGGCTGGTATTCCGCTCAGATGCTGGCTCTGGACTGGTACGGGGGAGGATTCGTTTTGCTTCATCTCTACTGTGGGTGGGCTGCTGCTGTGACATGCACCTCTTGCGGCCACCTGCTAGAGGGAGTAGCAGTCCCTGGAAATCAGGACATCCAGGCAGGAGGTGGTGACTCAGTGTCAGTGAGGAGTTTAGGGGCAGTGTAAGTGGTGCACTGCTCTAATGCAACTCACTGCAGAGATAGGAAGCGCACGCCCATAGCATTGAGTACTGAGGGAGGGATGGGGGTTTTACCTGAAACAGAAGCAGAGCTCTCAGGGTTTGAAGAAAAACAAAGGGGATGGCTGCAGTGGGGACCAAGGGTGCCATTTTCCCAGCAACCCCCACCACTTTTTTCCGGCCACACGTTAGGAGAGGTGAGAAATGGTGAAGCTCCAGGACAGCAAAAAGGCGGCTGGTATCTGGCAAGCGATCTCCCAGTTACGTGGGTCAGCCACGTGCTTTGAAACCATTATGCTGGTCTGCCATTAAATAAAAATAAAAAATGTTAGTGCGTGGATCGTTGCCAGCTGATTGCACAAGCGTGGCACAAGCATTTCTGTCACTAATGCTGATTGTTTAAAATGGTGATGGTGACCGGCAGCGCTTTCCACGATCACCAGTTACATTATACAATGACAGTTTCATATTTTTTATAGACACTGGTAGATTAATCTTATAAATAAATAAATAAAACTTGGTATCTGCACCGCTGTTCGGCGGCCCGTTAGCTGGACTGGGGGTTAGGCGCCATCTTGGGAGGGGAAGTGCCGGCAAGGGACGCCATCTTTGTTGGCGCTCTAGCTCTAGTTGCTGCAGACATAGCACGACTGGGTGCTATTTAAGTCGATCTAAGCAGGCGCTCGCTCTGTTCAGGTAAGCGTCAGTGCAGGCGAGGCATTGTCTGACACTCTGCTGCTGCGCTTGCTGATTCATGATTCTAAAAACTGCCATTTACTTGTCTTTATTTAATGCAATATGCGGACTTTGAAACTGATTTTTTAAATGTGTCACATGCTCGGCGCTTGAAGCGCGGTCTTGTGCGTTTTTACTTTAGCGCGTTTTAATGGGAAATTTCATTTTTGGCTTGGCTGTGATTAGGGGGCTTGTTAGGACATACCTGCATATAAAACTTGGTATCTGCACCGCTGTTCGGCGGCCCGTTAGCTGGACTGGGAGTTAGGCGCCATCTTGGGAGGGGAAGTGCCGGCAAGGGACGCCATCTTTGTTGGCGCTCTAGCTCTAGTTGCTGCAGACATAGCACGACTGGGTGCTATTTAAGTCGATCTAAGCAGGCGCTCGCTCTGTTCAGGTAAGCGTCAGTGCAGGCGAGGCATTGTCTGACACTCTGCTGCTGCGCTTGCTGATTCATGATTCTAAAAACTGCCGTTTACTTGTCTTTATTTAATGCAATTTGCGGACTTTGAAACTGATTTTTTAAATGTGTCACATGCTCGGCGCTTGAAGCGCGGTCTTGTGCGTTTTTACTTTAGCGCGTTTTAAAGGGAAATTTCATTTTTGGCTTGGCTGTGATTAGGGGGCTTGTTAGGGCATACCTGCATATAAAACTTGGTATCTGCACCGCTGTTCGGCGGGCCGTTAGCTGGACTGGGGGTTAGGCGCCATCTTGGGAGGGGAAGTGCCGGCAAGGGACGCCATCTTTGTTGGCGCTCTAGCTCTAGTTGCTGCAGTCATAGCACGACTGGGTGCTATTTAAACGCCCCATGACGACGCGCAGCGGGCGCGCCACAGGCGCGCCGGAGGCTCGCCAGAGGCGAGCCCATCTTTGCCCATCAGTGACCATCCGGGACCCGGGGCCAGAACCCCTGGTTCAATTATGCCCTACTCTAGATGTGAACTATTGGAGCTTAACACGGGTAAGTCCCACCTTGACCAGGATTGTATACATCTGCTGGTCCGGGAGGGCCTGCTGATTCCACCTAAGTCGATTTACAAAAGGGGGTGGTGATGAACAGAGTGTCTGAATTGAGCAGACCACTCTTACCCAGTCCAAAGATCAGGGCTTGATCCATCACCGTTATTTATCTCACTGCCCCATCCCAGCTCAGAACCTGGCTATATGCAAATCAGTCTGTCCCTGGCCCAGTGCATCATGGGAACAGGGCAGACTAAACTACCAAGCCAATTCTTTACCAGAAAGGAGACAAGCTACCGGGGACCGGTTTCTGGCATTTCAGCCTCTTCGGCCCGGCTTGCTTGAATCCTGATGGAGCAGTGAGAAAGGGACTCATGTCTGAGTATACCCTGCCACACCTATAGTGGCCAAAATCGATTTACAATGTAACAATGTAAATATTTTTGTCCACCCTAAGCGTGGAAGGGTATTCTCAGATGTGAGACCCTTGCTCATTGCACCATCAGGATTCAAGCAAACCGGGCCGAAGACGGCTGTAATGCCAGAAACCGGTCCCCGGGAGCTTGTTTCCTTCCCAGTGTAAGAATTGGCTTCTGTAGTTTGGTTTGTCCTGTTCCCATCATGCACTGGGACAGGAACAGACTAATTTGCATACAGCCAGGTTCTGAAACTGGGATGGTGCAGTGAGCTAAAAAACGGTGTTGGATCTAGCCCTGATCTTTTGACTGGGTGAGAGCTTTCTGCTTAATTCAGAGACTCTGTCCCTCACCACCCCTTTTTGTAAATATTTTTGTCCACCCTAAGCGTGGAAGGGTATTCTCAGATGTGAGACCCTTGCTCATTGCACCATCAGGATTCAAGCAAACCGGGCCGAAGACGGCTGTAATGCCAGAAACCGGTCCCCGGGAGCTTGTTTCCTTCCCAGTGTAAGAATTGGCTTCTGTAGTTTGGTTTGTCCTGTTCCCATCATGCACTGGGACAGGAACAGACTAATTTGCATACAGCCAGGTTCTGAAACTGGGATGGTGCAGTGAGCTAAAAAACGGTGTTGGATCTAGCCCTGATCTTTTGACTGGGTGAGAGCTTTCTGCTTAATTCAGAGACTCTGTCCCTCACCACCCCTTTTTGTAAATATTTTTGTCCACCCTAAGCGTGGAAGGGTATTCTCAGATGTGAGACCCTTGCTCATTGCACCATCAGGATTCAAGCAAACCGGGCCGAAGACGGCTGTAATGCCAGAAACCGGTCCCCGGGAGCTTGTTTCCTTCCCAGTGTAAGAATTGGCTTCTGTAGTTTGGTTTGTCCTGTTCCCATCATGCACTGGGACAGGAACAGACTAATTTGCATACAGCCAGGTTCTGAAACTGGGATGGTGCAGTGAGCTAAAAAACGGTGTTGGATCTAGCCCTGATCTTTTGACTGGGTGAGAGCTTTCTGCTTAATTCAGAGACTCTGTCCCTCACCACCCCTTTTTGTAAATATTTTTGTCCACCCTAAGCGTGGAAGGGTATTCTCAGATGTGAGACCCTTGCTCATTGCACCATCAGGATTCAAGCAAACCGGGCCGAAGACGGCTGTAATGCCAGAAACCGGTCCCCGGGAGCTTGTTTCCTTCCCAGTGTAAGAATTGGCTTCTGTAGTTTGGTTTGTCCTGTTCCCATCATGCACTGGGACAGGAACAGACTAATTTGCATACAGCCAGGTTCTGAAACTGGGATGGTGCAGTGAGCTAAAAAACGGTGTTGGATCTAGCCCTGATCTTTTGACTGGGTGAGGGCTTTCTGCTTAATTCAGAGACTCTGTCCCTCACCACCCCTTTTTGTAAATATTTTTGTCCACCCTAAGCGTGGAAGGGTATTCTCAGATGTGAGACCCTTGCTCATTGCACCATCAGGATTCAAGCAAACCGGGCCGAAGACGGCTGTAATGCCAGAAACCGGTCCCCGGGAGCTTGTTTCCTTCCCAGTGTAAGAATTGGCTTCTGTAGTTTGGTTTGTCCTGTTCCCATCATGCACTGGGACAGGAACAGACTAATTTGCATACAGCCAGGTTCTGAAACTGGGATGGTGCAGTGAGCTAAAAAACGGTGTTGGATCTAGCCCTGATCTTTTGACTGGGTGAGAGCTTTCTGCTTAATTCAGAGACTCTGTCCCTCACCACCCCTTTTTGAAAAGATTCCACCTAAGAGCACAAGAGCGCGGCAGCGTGACTCCAATGCTCACGCTTTAAACTATGGCTTGCTGAATACGCGCTCTTTGCAGGGCCATAAGTTGGAAGTCTTTTCATTACTGGAAGACGGGGAGCTAGATGCCCTAGCGCTTACCGAAACATGGTTGGAGGATTGTTCGGCGCCAGACTTAGTGGCGGCCCTACCAGATAACTATCTGGCACTCAATTTCAATAGGGTGGGAGCTAAGAAAGGAGGTGGAGTAGCTCTTTTATATCAGGCACGTCTCCGCGCCGAAAGGTTTCTATCCGAAACCTTGGGGGGAGCAGAGGTTTTGGGGGTAAAGCTCACGCGGGGGGGCGGTATGTGTGGTGTTTTTGGTGGTATACCGACCGCCTTGGGCTTCGCCAGAATTCCCGGTTCTTTTTACTAGACTGGTTCAGGATCTGCACTCTAGATATGACAAAATGATTGTTGTCGGGGACTTCAACTACCACTGGGAAAAATCCCCTAAAGAGGGGCAAGCACTACAGATTGAGGAGGCAATTTCCTCCTTGGATTTCACTCAACAGGTGAAGGGACCGACACACGAGAAGGGACATATGCTTGATTTAGTCTGGACCACTATGCCAGTCCAGGGCTCTATAGAGATCTTGCCATGCGCCTGGTCTGACCACTTTTTAATAAAGGGCAGAATTTTATTGAACGGCCACCTGTCCAAGCCTGGGGAAGGCTGGAAAATGGCCCGGAAGTGGAGAAATTTCGATGGGGAGAAAATGGTGTATCTCCTGGAACAGTCTCCTTCAGTAAAGGAGCAGGATGCTAATATTGATGCCCTTTGTGGACACCTTCAGCATAAACTGGGGAGAGCCATTGATTTGGTGGCACCCCTTCGTAGGGTGAAGAAGGTGGAGAGAGGAGCTGGGGCCCCTTGGTACAATGACTCCCTACGGGATATGAAACGTGGGGTGAGGTGGAAAGAACGAGCATGGCGGAAAGAGTATGACGCCACTGCCAAGAAAGAATATATTTCATCCTTAGCGACTTATAAACTAGCCATCCAAACTAGGAAGGCTGCTTTCTTCGAGGAAAGAATAGTTGCAGCTAGAAATCCACAGAAGGAAATCTTTCGGGTCCTGGCGGAGCTCAGGATAAACAAAGAGCAAAGCACTGAGTTCACCTAGGAGGATTGCCAGAGGTTCCAGGACTTCTTTGTGAATAAGATCTCCGATATTCTGGGAGAAATTGCTGCAACTACACCCCTCGAATGTCCTTGCCCACCTGACCACACTGCCCCGCCGGATATTATACCGCTAGTTGAGTTCTCCCCAATTTCAAAACAGGTATTATTTACGATCATGGACCGAGTCAAATCTGGCTCCCGGGTGGATCCATGCCCTCCTGATGTGTTCAAGTTGGCACTGCCAGGCATTGAGGAAGAAGTTTTGCATTTGCTGAACTCTTCCCTTCACACAGGACAGGTCCCTCTAGCTTTTAAAGAGGCTCGCCTGATTCCTCTACTAAAAAAACCCGGATCGGACACGAAGTGTTTGAAGAACTTCCGACCCATCTCCCAGTTGCCTTTTCTGGCTAAGGTGATTGAGCAGCATGTGTTGGCACTGCTCTCAGGACATCTAGAGAGCAACAACCTGCTGGAGTCCAATCAGGCAGGGTTCCGTGCTAATCATAGTAAGGAATTAGTCATGCTATCAATCCTGGATGAATTGAGGAGTCGAGCTGATATAAAAACACCGAGCGCCCTGATACTACTGGATCTCTCCGCGGCTTTTGATACCGTGTGTCATGAACAACTTCTGTCGCGGTTGAGGTCCTTTGGTATCAGGGGTACAGCACAGGCATGGCTTACATCATTCCTGCAGGGCAGGACACAAAGAGTACAGTTGGGGGATTTACTTTCCACCTCTGCTCCCATCACCTGCGGGGTTCCACAGGGCTCTGCCATGTCACCCCTACTCTTTAATATTTATTTGCAGCCATTAATTGCACTCCTGAATAGGATGGACTGCCTAGTTTACAACTACGCCGATGACACCCAGATAATCATCAGGCTGGATGATGGCCCGGGAGCGTCCACCGGGCTGCAGGACATACTCAAAGCCACGGTTAATTGGATGTCCGAGAACTCCTTAAAAATCAACCCGGACAAGACGGAAGTGTTGCCCATTTCCATCACGGGCAACCCCTGGAGCGAGAAATTCTGGCCTGTGGAGCTGGGTGTGCCACCAAAACCGGCGACCGCAGTTAAAAGTCTGGGCCTGTACGTGGATGATAAACTCTCCATGAAGAAACAAGTCACTACGGTAGAGGGTACTTGTATTGGCCTGATGCGACAATTGAGGAAGATCTCTGCATTACTCTCATTTTCCACCTTGAGACACGTGGTTTCAGCCACAATTTTGGCTAGGCTGGACTACGGAAACTCCCTGTATATAGGTTTACCCCAGCGGCTGCTGGATAAGCTACAGGGGGTTATGAATGATGCAGCCAGGCTGATTTAAAAAAACCCAGGACTGCCCACTCTTCCCCTCTGATGCAGGAGCTACATTGGCTGCCGATTTGGCAGAGGGTTGTATTTAAAAGATTGTGCATCGTACATAAGGTGCTGTATGGTAATGCACCAAGATACTTGAAATCCCGTCTATCCCCATATTCACCGAGCAGGACTTTGCGCTCGTCGGACGCTACCCTCTTGTCTCAATCCCGTTTCAAACTGGCCACGTGGGGGGACGTGCTTTTTCCAACACACTCCCAGCTTTGTGGAACAAACTGGCCCCAGAACTAAGGAAGGAATGCAATCTGTTATCCTTTAGGAAAAAGTTAAAAACTGCATTGTTCAAGCAAGCATGGAGTAGTCGCTAGGCGCACTGTTGAGATCAAATAAATGGCAAATCCCACTACGTAATCTGGACAAAAAGCGCTTAGAGACCCCGGTGGTTATAACACACTATACAAGTTAAATAAATAAAATAAATAAATTAATCGGCTGGTCAATTAAAGAAATGTAAGTAATGTCCTGATCTGCCGATTAATCTTCCTGTGTCTATAAAAAATATGAAACAGTCATTGTGTAATGTAACTGGTGCTCGCAGAATCGCAACAACAATTAAACAACAAAAAGCCAGAGAACGAGCTGCTACCAAGGTGTGGCTTGAGGCAAACAAAGTAAGACTCCACGATGGATCCCCAGAACGAGAGAACGTGGCAGAGCAGTCAGAGCTGCAGACTTCGGAGCTGGGGTTCCATGTTCGAGCCCCAGCCTCGGTACAACATCCTGAGCACTAGTTGTAATGTTTTTTTTAATGCAGTTTACACCGTGCAGGGAGGAGCCAAAAAATAAGAGAATTACACACGCACGCTCGGCGAACAAAAGGAATGTGGGCGCACCCAGTTACTGAGGGGCAGCCTTTTTTTCTGTTGGTGATATTTCGGAGACAAATACCCTGGGAGCACTGCTCCGATCTTTGTTTAATGGACGGCCTTAAAGGCAGAAGCACAGCGCTCGGCAGAAGCACAGCTCTCTTAAAACAAGCCGCGAAAGTGAAAGTGATCGGACGGAGGCTGGGGAAAAATGGCCAAAAGAAATAAAGAATCGTCCGTGAAGCAGGGGGCAGGGGGCAGGGGATTGGAACCCTTTGATGTAGCTCACGGCCTGGCGGCCGTGAAAACAAGCAATTAGGGGGGAGGAGAAGTGAGGCACAGTTGGCTGGCTTTCATGTGCACGCGCTTTTTAGGTCAATGCGCTTGCGCATTGAGCCTTGCTTTTCACGGGCACAGCATGAAATCGCCCGATGGTTAAGCTCTCGTTAAGCCCCCAATATCTCTCGCAAGCTCAATGTGCAAGCGCATTGACAGGCGAGACCTAAAAACCTATCCTGATCTCTCAGCTGCTCTCTCTTTGCTGATCTGTTCATCTGTGCACCTCTGTGTCTCACACAGAGAGGCTGCCCTCCCTTCACAAAACCACAGAAGAATGTAATCTGCCTTGCCAAAAATATGACGTGCAAGGCTAGCCTACACCTCTCTGAAAAAATATGAGCAAGGCCCCTCCCTCCTCCCTCTGTGTCTCCTCGGATGCAATATCCTCCCAGGCTGCACCCACGACGTTCATGTACCTAACCCAAATGATGTCTGGTCAGATCAGCTTCTTCTCCTCTCTAATCTTTGACACGCCCCCTAAGGGGTCATTATTTATACTCTAATTCTTGGCTGACTATACTAATAATATTGCAGTTTCCGTAGAAACTCGCACTGTGATTGGTTAGCACAGATGACATAGGGGTCTCAAAATACAAAAAAATGATGGATTTAGGCCCAGATCTCTGTACTGGGGTGAATGTATGACATTGTTCTGCATTCTGTCCATCAATTGTTGTTTTTGCATTTGTCACCCCGAGTGGGATGGGTATGCTCAGACGTGAGTCCCATGCTCTCCACACCACTGGAGTCAAGCTATCTTGGCTGATGACGGATGATAGCCAGAAACCGGTCCTAGGATGCTTGATTCCGGTCCAGGGGGACATGGCTTGGCAGTTCGGGCTGGACTGTTCCCATGAGGCACAGGGTCAAGGCTGATTTGCATATGGCTATGTCTGAACTGGGGTGGTGTGGAGTGCAAAAAAACGATGGATTTAGGCCCAGATCTCTGTACTGGGGTTAATGTATGACATTGTTCTGCATTCTGTCCATCAACTGTTGTTTTTGCATTTGTCACCCCGAGTGGGAAGGTTATGCTCAGACGTGAGTCCCGGGCTCTCCACACCACTAGAGTCAAGCTATCTTGGCTGATAGCCAGAAACCGGTCCTAGGATGCTTGATTCCGGTCCAGGGAAGACATGGCTTGGCAGTTCGGGCTGGACTGTTCCCATGAGGCACAGGGTCAAGGCTGATTTGCATATGGCCATGTCTGAACTGGGGTGGTGTGGAGTGCAAAAAAACAATGGATTTAGGCCCAGATCTCTGTACTGGGGTGAATGTATGACATTGCTCTGCATTCTGTCCATCAAGTGTTGTTTTTGCATTTGTCACCCCAAGTGGGAAGGGTATGCTCAGACTTGAGTCCTGTGCTCTCCACACCAATGGAGTCAAGCTATCTTGGCTGATGGCGGCTGATAGCCAGAAACCGGTCCTAGGATGCTTGATTCTGGTCCAGGGAAGACATGGCTTGGCAGTTGGGGCTGGACTGTTCCCATGAGGCACAGGGTCAAGGCTGATTTGCATATGGCCATGTCTGAACTGGGGTGGTGTGGAGTGCAAAAAAACGATGGATTTAGTCTCAGATCTCTGTACGGGGGTGAATGTATGACATTGTTCTGCATTCTGTCCATCAACTGTTGTTTTTGCATTTGTCACCCCGAGTGGGAAGGGTATGCTCGGACTTGAGTCCCGTGCTCTCCACACCACTGGAGTCAAGCTATCTTGGCTGATGACGGCTGATAGCCAGAAACCGGTCCTAGGATGCTTGATTCCGGTCCAGGGAAGACATGGCTTGGCAGTTCGGGCTGGACTGTTCACATGAGGCACAGGGTCAAGGCTGATTTGCATATGGCCATGTCTGAACTGGGGTGGTGTGGGGTGCAAAAAAACGATGGATTTAGGCCCAGATCTCTGTACTGGGGTGAATGTATGACATTGTTCTGTATTCTGTCCATCAACTGTTGTTTTTGCATCTATCTGAATTGCGAGACACCCTCCTAGTCCCTGAAGTTCCTTCTTTGGGGCGTTGATTTTCTTTTATTTGTTTCTTTTTTTCAATTTCTATGAGAGCCATTGCCCTTGTCACTGTTTTATAGGCCTCTAATAGTGTGAGTGCACGCTGACCATGCCCTCTTCTTCAGTAAAAAAACAGTCAGTGCCCTGACATATCCAATTTGTATCTCCTCATATTTTAGGTACTACAGGTTTAGTGCCCAATGTCCATTCTCTCTGATGGCCGTGCCTTTGAGCTATACCCACGTCGGTGCGTGATCAGAAATGCCCTTAGTCAGGTGTCTGGACCCCGTAATAATATTAATGGATGCTGATTGAGCCAGGAGATAGTTGATATAGGATTGACTACAATGGGCTCCTGAGTGGCAAGTATGTTGCCACTTCTGGGAATTGTAGACACTTCAGATATCTGCCAGTCCCAGTGAATTTCTTTTTCCTGAGGGGAGTCTGTGCAGATCCTGCACCACCACGTCATTCATGCCCCTCCGAGCAGGAGAGTGCCCAGTGTCATTTGAATTAGTAGCATTGCCAGTTCTGCAAATGTGCTACAGTAGATCAGCGGTGGAATATATGTTCATTATGTGTCATTCAATCTCACTGCCCTGTCAGAGACACATAGCGAGCGCCCCTGTGGGTCTACCCATATCCTGCCCGGCACATAGGATGTTTATTTACATGTTGTGCTGCCCACCCCTCATGAGTCAGACTTGTAGCTTGCATGTGCTTGCATAATATATTCATATCGGTCTTGGGCCATGTAATGTTACCTGTGAGATGGGTCTTTTGTAGCAACACTATATCAGAGGCCTGTCTTTTGAGATATTGCAGAACTACGCCCCTTTTGAGTCTCCTACGTAGTCCATTAACTTTCCAGGATAATACTTTTCGCATCTACCATTTTCCCATTGGAGTCTCAGCATGATCTTTCCTATTGTATAATTAATAATAAACACATGTAGGGAGGGTCAAAGGGGAAATATTTTAACGACCTGTCAACTCATGCCCCTATACTATAGATACCAAACACAAAATAAGGAGACCAGGTCAATTAGTGGTGTGTTGTCCAGAGTGGAGAGCAGGAATCACAAGGATACCCGTGTGGATAAGTGTGTTGGGTCACACTGGGCTAAAAAAGTCCCATCAGACCACCCTCGTGGCGGCATATCATCATTTGGGGATGGTCAGCAATACCATATACCGCCCATATAACGGTGCGGAGATGGAAAGCAACGTGTTTTGCCACAGTTGTGCCCAAAATAAAGTGTGAAAAAAATGCAGTGCTAAGAAAAGGTGCTTAAAAATGACTACCTAGACTAAACAGCTAACTTGTCGAAATGAGTTTAGGTGTCAAGATTAAAAAACACGCCTGGTAGTAAATGAGTAGAACTACGTTGTGGCGCTGTGCAGAATGGTCAACTAGTTTCAGCTAATTGGAGCATTGCTCCAGCTTTCATCAGGACCAGGAAATGGTAAGCTACTGCAACACATAATTTCATAAAGGGTGTACATCTAAGAGAGAGCAAAAGTTGCATCAAAATATTGTAAGGAGAAAAAGTGTCACCCAAACTTGGAAGCTCTATGTCCTCTGGAGACAGGAAAAGAATCTGTTACCTGTCAAGGAAACAAAAGATACCATGTACGCTTTGCCACACAGAAATCAGCGTGACCCCACTGACACCATCAAAACAAAACACACCTGCGTGAACATATTGCGTTCCGCATTGCCTATAAGCTTATTAACTTTATCACGAAGAGGCATTTCCTCACTGTGATACTCACCCAGCTTTGTGTGGGTGAAGACCTCACCTCGCCCGGCAACCGCTCGGGAAATTGAGGCCCCGCTCTAGTGTGTAGAAAAAAGGACACAATTAAGGCACAGTTTAAGAGTGTCCAGCCGAATCGCTATACACAATAACCCAAAATACGTGTGATAGACTCCTGACTACCCAAAACATTACCTGCCCCTGCCACTGAGCCAACGCCTATTGTTTGTGCTAAATAAACAACCCAGGAAATTGGGTGATAATGATGTTCGTGGTAATCCTATATCGCCCCTTAACTAATGCTGTAAAGGCACTGTAGGGTAGCTGTCAAAAAGTTGTTGTCAACTCGAAAAAATACCCAAAAATCAAGGAAAAATACTGAATGCCACTGCTTGTACTAGGATAAGCGACAGGGAAAACCTCAGTCATGACCCTTTGCATCACGGACACTGCTCGAACAAGTGATAGAAACTGTTAACTTCAAGCATTGCCTACACCCATACTGAATGTTAGGAACCTGTTATGGCAACCCATACACACTGTACTGTTCATCACAACCTCGCCGAACTGACCTGTCCGTCGGTGCCCGCGCTCGGCTTTGAGCACGGGCACCGACGGACAGGTCAGTTCGGCGAGGTTGTGATGAACAGTACAGTGTGTATGGGTTGCCATAACAGGTTCCTAACATTCAGTATGGGTGTAGGCAATGCTTGAAGTTAACAGTTTCTATCACTTGTTCGAGCAGTGTCCGTGATGCAAAGGGTCATGACTGAGGTTTTCCCTGTCGCTTATCCTAGTACTAGCAGTGGCATTCAGTATGTTTCCTTGATTTTTGGGTATTTTTTCGAGTTGACAACAACTTTTTGACAGCTACCCTACAGTGCCTTTACAGCATTAGTTAAGGGGCGATATAGGATTACCACGAACATCATTATCACCCAATTTCCTGGGTTGTTTATTTAGCACAAACAATAGGAGTTGGCTCAGTGGCAGGGGCAGGTAATGTTTTGGGTAGTCAGGAGTCTATCACACGTATTTTGGGTTATTGTGTATAGCGATTCGGCTGGACACTCTTAAACTGTGCGTTAATTGTGTCCTTTTTTCTACACACTAGAGCGGGGCCTCAATTTCCCGAGCGGTTGCCGGGCGAGGTGAGGTCTTCACCCACACAAAGCTGGGTGAGTATCACAGTGAGGAAATGCCTCTTCGTGATAAAGTTAATAAGCTTATAGGCAATGCGGAACGCAATATGTTCACGCAGGTGTGTTTTGTTTTGATGGTGTCAGTGGGGTCACGCTGATTTCTGTGTGGCAAAGCGTACATGGTATCTTTTGTTTCCTTGACAGGTAACAGATTCTTTTCCTGTCTCCAGAGGACATAGAGCTTCCAAGTTTGGGTGACACTTTTTCTCCTTACAATATTTTGATGCAACTTTTGCTCTCTCTTAGATGTACACCCTTTATGAAATTATGTGTTGCAGTAGCTTACCATTTCCTGGTCCTGATGAAAGCTGGAGCAATGCTCCAATTAGCTGAAACTAGTTGACCATTCTGCACAGCGCCACAACGTAGTTCTACTCATTTACTACCAGGCGTGTTTTTTAATCTTGACACCTAAACTCATTTCGACAAGTTAGCTGTTTAGTCTAGGTAGTCGTTTTTAAGCACCTTTTCTTAGCACTGCATTTTTTTCACACTTTATTTTGGGCACAACTGTGGCAAAACATGTTGCTTTCCATCTCCGCACCGTTATATGGGCGGTATATGGTATTGCTGACCATCCCCAAATGATGATATGCCGCCACGAGGGTGGTCTGATGGGACTTTTCTAGCCCAGTGTGACCCAACACACTTATCCACACGGGTATCCTTGTGATTCCTGCTCTCCACTCTGGACAACACACCACTAATTGACCTGGTCTCCTTATTTTGTGTTTGGTATCTATTGTATAATTAAACCATGGTCTCTCGTGGTTACCTTGTGCGTGGGTTTGTCATGTTCCTGCCTAGTCTGCTCCTGTTGTGTGGTGCATGAACTAATTGGTTAAAATGTAACTATTGCCTGAACTCCCCCTCCTTCTGCCCTGCATGTTTGGTTTGAAACTACCCACTCCTCCAACATTGCAGATCACCTATCGCCCTAAACTTTGTAATATACATATCAGTGGCTAGGCCAACACTGAGAAGAGGACGTCATTACTAATTTATGTTCTCACTTAGCGTTTACACTCACGAGGCCTCTAATCTCTGCATTTCTCTTGAGCTGATCTCTGTCTCCTCCCTGTTGAAGTTTCACCCATTCTCTATCAAACTTCCTCACTCATCTGCCCCCCGGGTCCAGCAGCTGAACCTCCTTTCACCAGTTCTTACCGGGGGAGTTTTGGTGCCACTATACCCATCTGTGGATGGTGCGATTCAGCATGCTCTTTTCTCTGTGACTCGGCTCCCCTCCAACCCTCCAGGCACTACCATGCCTCCACAGGCGTTCCAAAGTGCCAAATCTTTCCATCCGCAATCCCTCGTGTACAGCAACATACATTTTCAGGTCCTCGCTCTTAGTTCCTTTTTTACCCCCTCGAATGTTCTTTGTTGTTGTTGCACTTTGAAGGAGAAGTCTGGGAATAACAGGATTATAGCATTCATGTACTTCAAGTCTCAACAACGCCGGGCCAGCTGTAGTATTGCCTCCCGATTTTGGTGATTGAATATTCGTGCAAAGTTGATCCTGGGTGAGGCCTAACAAATGGGGGGACAGCAACAAGGCCCGGTGTGTTCTCACCACCACGAAGAATTTTCAAAGACCCTTTGATTGTAATTCTTGTGTTATGAGTTCTTACATAAACAGCTCAACACTCAAGCCCTCCGCCCTCTTTGGGACCTCCCCTGCTCGTATATTATTCCATTAGTAGCGTCCTTCACAGATCTCTAGTTTGGCCAATATAGTCTTATTATCTCACAAAAGGTGTTTCGCCTGGTCTCGCAAGGCACAGGTTTTGATTTGAAGGGCTTGTAGAGCTTATATCATTGTATCTGCCTATGTAACCCTCTCGCTGATTTTCCAGATATCTGCTAGTAAGAGTGCTATTTCCATTATCACAGTCTATTTTAGTTTCTAGTGTGTCTTTTATGTCCTTAATTGCGTAACCCATGGCTCTGCATTTTAGTTTGGGCTCTCCCCCAGTTATGCCTCCATGGGTGCTCACCGATGTGCCAGGGATTCCACTGTCACCGCCAGCATTGTGTACTTGTCCAGCTTTGCTTGTTGGGTGTGGTTGCTTTCTTTACCCCCTGCCATGTCTTCCTGCTGGAGACAGAGAGGGACCATCCCCCGGGGGTGTCGCTGATTATCAGCCTTTGTGTTTTCTATAGTTAGTTCCCAGGGGAGGTGCTACTCACCACTGCCTCCCAGAAAGGAGTTGGTGTAGAGAAACTTTGCTCCCACTATGACTAATCAAACTCCACACCCACCACTGTGAATGATGGAGATTGGTTCACACTCGCCAGTCCCCGTCAAGATATTGTCAGGGTGGTCGAATCTTGCCCTACCATGTCTTATGGGGCCTCTAGTCGATGATATCAATTATCAATGTCTTAGCCCCCCCCACACCCCACAGACAGCTACGGTCAGTCTCAGTCTACGGTCATGTCCAGCCTCAGGTCATTGCCAGGGGGCCACTCCTTTGTGGCTTTTGGCAAGTCATTTTGTATTACTTTTGTTTGCCTGTGGGAAGCCACCACCAATTCACAGGTGGCTCTGCTTCTATGCTTGGGTGGTGCAAGCCCGTGTCCGAGGCTCCAAATCATGCCTCAGACCATCTCCACCTCAGCGGCCGCCATGGCCTTGTCCTCCCTGCTGTCTCAACTCCATCCTCATCACATCCAGGGGGCCACCTCCCCCGCCTCATCGCTCAGATAGCACTCCAATCCCATGCCCGCAAGCACTCACCGGACATTATAAGTGTTGCGTGTCAGGCAGTGCCCCAGATCCGCCTGCCTTGGCTTAATTGTCTCCTCTTGTAGACAGCCCCACTTTTGTGACCATTGGTTCCAGGCTCCTGGCCGAGGACTCAGTGGCATCCATTGCCCTGGCCTCCTTGTATCTGTGGAGCCAGCCGCGTCTCACCCGGGGAACTGCTCCGTCTACACACCCCCAAGATAGCTGCTGGAACCCACAGGGGGATCTCTGCGCCTCAGTAGTAGGCGACATCCCAGATTTCCCGCCATGGCTGCACAGCTCCCTCCATAGGCCTCTCAGTGGATTTTGGCCTTGCTGAATGGAATCCTTTTTCATTTTGAGCTGCTTCAACACCACTAGGTGCGGGATTATTATCTAGCATATTCTGTCAGCAAGTGCAGGACTTTTGTACAGATGTCAAGGGATTATGCTGTATCATCCCTGGAGCTGCTTAGCTCTCAGCCACCATCCTCAGCGGTTGGCTGCTCAATCCTTCTTTGAGAAGCCATACTTTATAGAACAAATACAATTAAAATACAATAGACTTCAGGGGTCTCATTGGAACCCCCTTCACCACAAACCACTGATGTGGAAACCTTCTGAGAACACATCGGGGGGTGGGGAAGAGTGATGATACAAAGGACTACGCTATGTGTGAATTGGCTTGATGGGTATGATACATGGATTACTATACAGAAGTCGGTTGTAAAGTTAGGGGCTGATGTTCACAAACCAGAATCTTTACTTTTCTGTATCATAAATGTCATATGGAAGTCACCTGCTTGATTGCTATCATATCGTTCAATCTGTATTATATTTCTCCAGTAAGAAATGTGACTATATTATCTGCCGACTGATTAAAAAATGTTGAAGGAAAAAAAATACAGCAGTGGTACAACCAGTGAATAGCAGAGCGGTTTTAAGGAGTGGGCAAAGGGAACTCTGGCCCAGGGCCCAAGCCTTAAAGATCCCCACTGCCCCCCAATAGAGCCAGCTCTGTTCTGTAGAGTGGCTTGCCTTGTTGAGCTTTAGCCCCTCCCATGCTCATGACGAGCTGAGCTCGTCATGAGCCACGGCGCTCCGGTGCTCATGATGAGTGGCCCGTGGAAGGCTCAGGTGCGGGAAGAATTCCCTGCTGTGCTGAACGTTCCACAGGAGCCAATGCACCTGTGACGAGCTCAGCTCGTCATGAGCACAGGAGCGCCGTGCCTCATGACAAGCTGAGCCCGTCATGAGCTTGCGGGCGCTGTGCGTGCCCCCCTCCCCCCCAGCACAGCGGGGGAATAACCCCTGCAGCAAAAGGGTTAATAATTCCGAAACAGGCTGCTCTAATTTATTTTTAATATGAATGATGTGTAAGAGTCTATGGCAGAGCAATGTTGTGTATGTGTTTCATGCAACGTCTATAAAAAAAAGTTTCTCTTAGATCAAAACAGGACCTCACATATGAGAAATGGCAGGAGGTCACAGAGATTTTTTGCGCTGCTACTCTATTACAATAATGAGAGCACACGTCACTATCCCTGAATATGAGATGCAAACACAATTAGGATGTGGACGGGCGTGCCTGTGCAGTCAGTGACCTGGCCAAAGAGAGCATGAAAGAGCTGGCATTCGATCCTAAATTCAAAGCTTTTACTAACAGGACCCCCAAATACGTTTGGTCCAGGGCCCCCCAAATCCTTAAGATGTCCCTGGTTAATAGATCTAATTTACAAGCATAAAACACGACTTCTCTTACCTCCCATTAAGATGCACTTAAAAGTAAGAAGTCAGTGCCAGAACTTGAAAATAGCTAATAAATGAAAATGGCTAATAAATAGCAAGTTCATCCGAAGTACGATTCCTGCCATCTAAAGCGTTTAGCTCCACATTTCTTACCTCATCAAACCATAGGCCAGGGTCAAAGACAAATCTTCGTGCTTTTTTATTTTAAGTTTATGGATGAGAAAAAGACAAGTATTTTGTACCTGGCCATGAATTACCTTCTAGTTAAGGCATCTTAACCTGAGCTTGATCTGCGCCTCATCCCTCGGCCAAACTAGTGCTTTCCTTTGGCTAGAAATGATTATATTTATATAAGCCAAAAAGTACCCCATCTATTCTATTTTGAAAGGCCTCCAATTTATCAGACATGTTGGGGCATTTTTAAATACACAGCTGAACAATACAATGTCTTTAATAAGAGCTGTCCTAGGGACTACTCCAAGCATTGGACATATTTCTCAAAGATTGCATAAACGAAAATGCTTCATCTTTGTGACAGACTTTACCTGAAGAGGAACGAAAGGCCAGAATTAAAGATAATTTTCAAGTATCACACTGTTGTAAAAGGTTCCACTATGGAACCCCACACAAGTGGTGTCTGTTTCGGTTGAGAGACATCATAAGGTTTCTGATTTTCTGGGCATTTCGGCATACATAATTATTAGATATTCAATTTTAGACTAATATTAAATACCACCATTTTTTGGACTGCTGGATCTTTTTTGAAGGCCCACGAATTGAGTGAGCTGTTGGCATATATTTGACACTGAAAGCTACTTGCTGCATAATCTACACCAGGTGAAACATGTGGAAATTAAAAAGAAATTATTATAAGCCTGAGCCTTGGGGTAAGCCCTATCACAACATAAAATACTCTGAAAAAAAGCTGATGAATAACAAAAAGATCAAATCCATTCTAACACCTTACAGCCCACTTCCTCTCAATGTCTTCGTGTTCCAGCAGGGTGAAGAGTAGATAGTGGTCATTAGTGTCAAAAAGCTGCTAACGAATCCAAAAGTATTAGTCTGCAACTTAACCCCATTTCCTGGTTTCCAACAAACACTGCATAGTATTGGTTACAGCACTTTCCGCATCAAACGGGGATTGAAGCAAGACTGGAAATCAAAAAGCAAAACATTAGACCAGTGGAATTCTGCATTTGTGAGAGCACCACAAATTGAACTATATTCGACATAAAACGTAAGGGAGAAACTGGTCTATACTTCACAGATTTTTTTAAATACTCAGAACTTGTTTCTTAATGACAGGCTTCACCATAGCACACTTTAAAATATCAGGCTGCTTTCTTCTCTGCCAATAGGCATTCAGTATTGAAAAATATCCACTCCATGGAAGTCAAGATGGCGGCATGAGCAGATGCACTCTCTCCTCCTACTCTCACCCGCATCACCAAAATGAGAACGGAGTCCTTCATATGGCACATGGCACCAAATTGAGCTCATGGGGGCAGCGGTATCACAATAACAGCAGCAGGGGCATACAATGATGCCTCTGGAGCTGGAACCCCGCGGTTTGGCAAGCAGGCTACACATACACACTGGTGACAGGTTAAAATTGGCACCCGACTGGCGAACCAATAAGTGAGGTTCTGCTCAGATCTCACGCTTCCCTGGAGGTGGCTGGCATGAGAGGGATTCGTATTTAGGGCCGACATTTGAACCACAATGGAGGTAGCTTGCAGCCCAACAAATGTTTGGTCACAAGATGGATATAAGACATCTGAATCGACCCGTTGCTCCCTGGATCCTAAGGAAGAGGAAGTGCTGTTGACCACTCCATCCTTCGAGGGGGGAGCGTTGGAGACACAGATGGGAAAGACTACATCAAGACATGAAGAAAGAGATGAATGAGATGAAAGAGAGAGAGAGAGACTCTTCACTCTGGATGAGCATAGAGATTGCAAGAGTTCATTATCCAAGAACTGCTTACAGTAAGGGAGCAGATTATCGTCTTCTAAGACAAGATAGATGACCTGGAAAACAGGACGTACCCCAATAACATATGATTACGAGTTCCACTGGGCAGAGAAAGGAGAAAGAAGAATCATAGAACAATATGTGGAGGTGCTCCTCAAACAACTACTGAATTAGCATTACCCTGAAAATATCCAACTGTACAGACCCCGCAGACCCACATCTCGTGGTCTTTAATCCGCCAGATCCCTCCGCCCCCCACCAACTCGAGGAACATCTAATGAAAGCTCCAGGAGGAAAGGACATGTAACATGAAGATGCCAAAATCAGCTGCTTGAAAAGCTTAAATCACAGGAAGGGCAGATCAAGCAATGCTAACTAAGAAATGTAGAAGATAACCATGGAATCCCAGTACGGTCACTTTGGTGATCCTACGGCAGGTCTCAGTACTCTGGTAGTGGTGATTATTCCACGGACCATGACTGGCTTTTGGGACACCTCAGATATAGCTTAGGATTGGTACCCAAAAGGATGGGCTATCCGACAGCTTCTGCTTCAAGCATATTTAGTACTTTATAGGGACAATAAAAAGTATTAGCTTTGAGTGTAAAGGGTCTGAATTAATTGACAAAGCGCTAGGCAATCCTGGACTTGTTGAGGAACATGGGCGCGGGCATCTATCCATTGCACACTTAATCCCAACTGGCCACCACAGGTTGAGATCCCAAAGGTTTCCGTGCCAATTTTTCCGCAGTGGTCGGACAAAGAGGGGGTGTGGCGATACTGCTCCCTTAAAAGTGCAAGGTTGAGATAGCTCCCTCAAAAGTTCTAGGTTGAGATAACACACCGCTCCTCAGATACACAACACAAATGATGGCTGCTTGAACTTAAAGAGCAGGTTCGGGGGAGTGCATGCATAACTGGAGATTAATAAGGGTGTGTGTGGAATGAATGGAGAGGGAGGAGGAGTACGAAGGGAGAGGGGAAGAGATGAAAGGGGCCTACGGGGATGCGAGTTAAGTAAATGTTGCAAGAGAGGGAAGTGTGAATAATGGAGGGTGATATGAAAGGATTACACAAGTCTGCGATTTAAATTCCTATTGGCATATGGAAGGGGTAAATGTTTGACATGCAAAAGAGAAGGGTTGAGGAGGTAAACGAAGGATATTGTTGATAAGAGGAATAGGTCTATTAAGTAAAAAGAGGGGCATTATGTACATTGTTCATAAAGGGCCATATTGTAAGAAAAAAGGATGGGTTCTTAAGCAATAAGGTGTTTTGATACACGTATATACTGATTGATGTTGATTAAGTAAGATGTTGGGTAATGGTATCATGGAAACAGTTGTTTGTTTTATTGTTATTTATAGTGGACCCTGATGAAGGGCGCTTGATGCCCGAAATGCATTGGGTCATTTAATAAATAAACACTGCTTTGGAGGAACTTCTGCATTTGTCGTGTTTTAGCAAGAGGTCCGAATGGGCACAGCAACAACATGAGAAACCTGGAAAATGGCATAATATCCGGTGTGTGGATTCAAGAACAAGTTGAATGAAATCGGAGGAATAAAAAGAATGGAACAGATGTTTATAATATGGATTAAAATGGAAGAAATTATGAATTTGTTGGCCAAAGAGGCGCAATTTCGCTGTGCTGTCGGTTTAGGGGCAATTAGATGCCCCAACCAATCATGTTGCTTGAACTTAGGCACATGAAGGATAACAATGCTAAACATATATGCCCTGAATACACAGCACGACCTATAAATTAGGAAAACAAATTCTAGGATCTTAGCTGTAGCAGAGAGAAATAATTGTAGGACGAGATTTAAATGTGGTAATATGAGGCATTGGATAGATCTCTATTAGGGGCAGAAGGCTCAGTACGTTTTCTGAGCGGACACCCATGTTGCTCATGCAGATTGGACTCTTCAATACCTGGTGACTACTTCATCTTCATGAACTTAATTATACATTCGAGTCCTAAACCCATAACACCTATGCTTAGCTAGATCACTTTCTCACGTCACAGAAACTTAAGTCAGGAACCACACACAATGACACAGGACACATGTCATTCTGACCATGCTCCTATGGCACTAGAGTTAAATCTGAAAAATGCAAAAAAAGGCAGAGGACAATGATGGCTAAGAGAAGGCATGTTATGTTAAAAAGGGCTCATAAAGCATGCAGCTACTCTGCAGAGTATCCCAGCGCTGAAGGCAGAAGATACAGGGACCTGAAAAGACCTGAAAGGACCTGAAATGAGAACTCTGATTCCATGCTTAGAGATACCAAAATGAGGTAAAGTCTGAGGGAGACTATACAATAGTACTTATTGGATAACAGTGATTGTGGAGCTTCCATTGAACACAATGGGACTCCGTAAAGGCAGTCGTTAGGAGACACAAGATAGTGGCATCAGCAGCCTACGACAGACATACAAAAGAGGTGAAGAACCAACTGAGTAAACCAGTGCAGAGTTAGAAGAGGTGCATAGGAGTACTGGGTAACATAATATATGGAGGCAGCTAGTGGCAGTCAGGGCCCAACTTAACATCTTGGATCTGGACAGAGATGAAAATGCCCTGTTACGAGCCAAACAAAAGTTCTTCAGCAGAAGTAACAGGTCAGGAAAATTATTGGCCTGTAAATTACAGGCAGCACACATGCATGCGAGATCTGAGCACATATAAGAAGGGGGAGGGTGGGTATGTACTTCAGGCGAGGAAATTGTGGAGACATTCCACATTATTATGAAAGCTTTTACTAAGCTGAGAACCTCCAAGATTGCTGCATGAGCAATGATAGCAGATTCAAAGGGCCAAGCAGGGGAACTTAGAGTACCCATTCAGACTGGAGGAGGTCCTTAGAGTGATGTCCTAGCTTCAAAATGAGAATTCGCCTGGGCCCAATTGCCTGAAGGCTCTGTTTTATAAACTACCCAGATCGCTACAGTTCATACTAGGTCTGATTGTTCCAGATTAATCCCAGTTTATTCCAGGGAGAAAATGTAAAGAAAATAGTAAGCAGATACCACATATAACTGACAACATGCATAACAACGTTGAGTGTTTTTCTGCTGTACCTAGAAGATGTTTGAACAAGTGAAATGGAAGTTCCTGTAGTTCACACTGGGGATTTTCAGTATTGGTCTCATATTCAGTTGTTGGGTGATTGATGGCTACCAAGCCTTTGCTAAGATACAAGTGAAAAAATGAAACAACTCTTGTAAAGCGCATGGCTACCCAGCGCTAAGCAGGACAACTGAAACCACCTCGGGGTTATTTGGGAAGGGCCATGTTTTCAGAGCTTTATGGAAGGCCAAACTAATTGGGTTCCTCTCGTACCTGAAGAGGGAGGGAATTCTAGAGTTTTGCGGCGTTATATCAAAAAAGCCGACCACCACTTCTAGCCCTCTTAATTCTGGGAACCAATGCCAGGTGGAGCTCATCTGAGGGAACCGCCTGTTCGCTCGATAGGGCTGGACCAGGGAGGATATGATGGCTGGTCCTTTCCCTCTAATCAACTTGTGGGTAATATACAAGGCCTTAAAAAAGATTCTCTTCTGAACCGGGAGCCAACGGAGAGACTACATTCGTCCATGCTTTCATAATTAATTGATCATAGACATGTCACGTCTGTGTGCAGGAGGTGTTGATTGTCCCTCTGCAATGTGAATGGGAGATGCGGTTTCGCAGTGTGTTCCATGTATGTTTACGCATTGGCGCAGTTTACATACAGACTGCATGTCTATGTACATTGTGACGGTTTGTGAGGAGATGCCTATTTGATGCAGCATAATGGAATGGACATTTGTTCTACATCACAGATGTGAGGTTCTCGTACATTGTCATCTCACAATTTTTTTTCTCTGCTTTTATGGTGCACTTTCCCACATGACGCGTGGGAATTGCAGGCCTGTGGCTGGTTATCGCTGATTTTTGTATTGCGGTTTGGGACATTGCCGTTTTTTTCGCGTCCGTGTTTCGCATTTTTGCAGCGTCACATTGATTTAAACGCGGTCATTTGATGTGTTATCGTGAGACTATTTCATGGTACCGCCATGTTGAGAATACAATGTTAACACGGCATTATTTTCCCGTGATACAGCGATGTGAAGAGTTGCGTTAAGCTAATTTTGCGATAATTATCACACGTTCTTGAGCATACCCCCTGCGTTTTGTACCAGAACTCCAACTCACTTCCATCAACCTCAGCAGAGGACAGATCCCTACTTAATGTTCCAATTACCTCTGATGAAATGCACTGAGCCATTAAATCTCTTACGCCAGTCAAGGATCCAGGCCCGATGGGTATATAGTGGCCTTCTATAGTGAGGCGGCGTGCTCCTCCACGCATGCAGTTCTGGTCGGTCGAGTGAAGATGCTGCCTATGGTGGGGTTGCTGGCGGCTGTGACTGCCAGGGGGTGGTGCCTGGACCCTCCTTCTCTTCTTCCCAGCTGCCGGAGGGGATCGTTCTGGCCCTCCCCCCTTCCCCCTAAGCTGCTGATACTGACCCTGAGAGACGGCAAGGCCCGGGTCAGAGGCGGGCCCTGAGGATGCCTGCACCCACACTAGGCCCCGGATACAGACCTTGATGATCATGGGTGGGCAGTGCCTCAGGCCGACTAGCAGCAGCTCCAGACTGCAGTTGAGAGCCGACCATACTCTTCCTTTCCCACCACAGGAGGTATTTACCGGGGGCATATTTGCGGTGAGGACAGCGCCCCACCCCTGGGACATTATGGATTCCCCTTCCGCCCACCCCTGACCGTGGTCGGGGCCCCAGGGGGCAGTGTGGGCATCGGACTGTTCCGGAGATGGGGCGCTGGAGTGCCTTGTGGCTCCCCCTCCCTCCCACTATTGAAGACCTGGGCCCTAGGCGTGCCACATTGGAGTGAGCCTGTATCGGCAGGAGTGAGCCCCTGGGACCTTGCACCGGACCCAGGGGTTTAATTGATGCAACGTGATTGAGTACGCCAGACCCTAGGCTGGTTGGAGGTATTGGGCCTGCACTGCATGCTGGTGTGCCCGTGGTTTCAGGAAGTGTGGCCTGATACCCCTCCTGCCCCCTCTGCTTTCCGGTAACTGGAGTTGACTGTCGCGGCCGGACCATGCCGAGTGAGGGTGTGTGACCCCTCTCCATCTTCAAGGCTGGAATCGAATCTCGAGGCCTGGCAGAGTCGGGAATGGAAGCACCCCAGGGACTGTTGGAGACCTTCCCCGCCCCCTGCCCCACCCGGCTGTGTCTCCCCCGACGGATCTCTGGGTGATTTGAACCGGCCCGGAGGCTGCACATACTTGTGTTTGAAGTGCCCCACATAGCACTCCATTATCAACTGACGGCCTCCCTTGCGGTCCATCGCCTTGCCAGTACCGCTCTCCTGGACATGTTGGAGACCTCGTCGATGCACTCTCAGCTGGTCGACGATGGGGCCATAAATCCCCTCCCGCTGATAAACTGGACATGATATTGCAGGAAATTAAGGACTCTAGATCTGCAATTTCACAACAGATGGGCACCATCTCCGCAGAACTTAACCTGCTTAAAGACTATCACAGAAAACTTGCTGAAAAAGTCAAAACATCTGAGCAGTTGCTGACAGCTACAGTACTGCAGGTGAAAGAACACAATGTACATATTCAGCCTATGCGCCAGCAAATCGTATCCTTACAGGCTCATGCTGATAATGCGGAACGAAGGGCCCGGCCCAACAACCTTAGAATAGTGGGGCTACCTGAAGGATCAGAGGGGCCGCACCCCACAACATTTATCTAAGAATGGCTCGAAAACAGTGTCGCCCCCATTAATCTATTGGCGCTCTTCACAGTAGAGCGAGCCCATCGGGTCCCCACGCGAAAGCCCAAACCTGGCGTAAACTCACGTCTGATATTGGCCAGGAGTTTGAATTATAGAGACCGAGACCATGTGTTGCAAGCAGCCCGAGACAACGGCCCCATACAATTTGACAATACAAAAGTTTCCATCTTCCCGGATTACACCTTAGCAGTTCAACGCAGGCGTTTTTCGTTTATGGAGGTCAAAGCCCGGGTTCACGCTGCTGGCCTCATGTTCGCTCTCTTGTTTCCAGCCAAACTGAAAATTCTCCACAACCAACACTCCTTCTTTTTCGACACCCCGGAGAGTGCCTGGGACTGGATGGACAGGAACTTTTCTGACACCATGAGCTCTGCACGAACTGAAGCATCGCAATGGAAGTCACAGCGTCCTCCACAGAGAAGGAGGACAGGACTTACGACGAGCACTGTGACAAGTCCCCCTTCTCATCGGATGGTGTTGGAGGGCAAACGTGAGGCCCTCCGTTCAGCATCTGCACTGCGGACCCACTGATGAGCTCCAGTCCCTCGGTGGAGGTGTCCTCGGACTCGGAATCTGGGGGTAGCGTGGCATTGTGTTTTTCGGTGTCCATGCAGCTCAGTACCGACCCTCTGGGCTGACCGTGATGTAAGTGCAATACAAAGGGGTCACCTCGCCATCCAGGTAAAGTGCCCATGCCTCAGAAGGCGAACTTTATTTTATGTTATCTCCGAAGCACTGGCAGGTGCATGATTCTTTATGACTGGACTACTCCTCTAGTGATGGCATGGTAAACTCAATAGGCCCTGTCCCTTGGCCAGGCCTGTCCTTGGCTAATCCACCCTTTGTGACTGGGATACACGTACACTGAGTAGGCAGCTTACCCGACAACTGTGGTTTTTGCATTTGTCACCCCGAGTGGGATGGGTATGCTCAGATGTGAGTCCCATGCTCTCCACACCACTGGATTCAAGCAAGCCGGCTGAAGACGGCTGGAATGCCAGAAACCGGTCCTCGGAAGCTTGTTTCCGGTCCAGGGAAGGCATGGCTTGGCAGTTCGGGCTGGACTGTTCCCATGAGGCACAGGGTCAGACTGATTTGCATATGGCCATGTCTGAACTGGGGTGGTGTGGACTGCAAAAAAATGATGGATTTAGGCCCAGATCTCTGTACTGGGGTGAATGTATGACATTGTTCTGCATTCTATCCATCAACTGTGGTTTTTGCATTTGGAACCAACATTTCCCCCGCATCTCATATATATTGTGGCACGCTCAAGGCTCTGGCCTTTCACCCTTACTGTTCGTGCTAGCCTTGGAGCCCCTGGCGCAACAGTTACACCACACTATGGCAACATATGGCATCCCAGTTGACTCAGTGAACCACTCTGTATCGCTTTATGTCAATGATATGTTGTTCTAATTTAAAGACATGGATGTGGACATGATACATATAGCCTCTTTGTTCACGCAATTTGGGGAAATATCTGGCCTTCATCTCAACGCTACAAAGTCTGTGGCGTACTCCTGTTATGAAACTTACACTTCACCCGTTCTCCAGTTTGGTTCGCTGCAGTTCAGGGAAGAACCAATTACTTTCAAATATTTGGGTATCCATATTTTCAAAACCACCTCGGACACCATAGATGGAAATGTGGTTAGAACGCTAAATTCCTTAAAATCTCAAGTGGCTTTTTGGAATACCTTGCACTGACGACAGTTGGTCGATTGGCTGTTTCTAAAATGGTCATGCTTCCCAGAATCTTATATCAATTTGTTAACCTCCCTGTAGCCCTTCCAGCATGGATCTATAAAGCATTCAATACCCTGTTAACATCATTTCTGGGGACCGGGTCGACATAGACTGGCCCGCGCCAAGTTGCAGTTGCCAAGCGCTGAAGGGGGCATGGGAGCACCAGATTTTACGGCTTACTGCATCGTTGGGCAATTATAATGTTTGGCATTCTGGCTGGATGGCCATGATTGATTCGAAATAGGTTTTTCTCCGGAGCGGTTAAAACTTGGGTCACTAGAGACACTACAATGCCCTGGCGCAGGACGGGTAAAAGACACCCCCTTCCTACTCCATATAGCACTCCATTACTGGAAACTGGCACTGAAATATACCAAAACGCCCACACCGTATGCCCCAAATGTTCCACTGTGTGGCTTACCTACCTTGAGGGGAGTACTATCAACGACGAGGTTGTGGACATGGGTGGAGGCCAGAGTTGTAACAGTGGGGAACATATTCCTCGACGGGACTTTGATGCCTCATGCTGAATTTACACAAACTAATGCTGTCCCGAGCACACTGTTCTTAACTCACGCTGTAATCACACATTACATACGCCGACACTGATTGGTGGACCTGAGGGAACCCCCTACCTTTTAACTTTTGCAAGCCCTACACATAATGGGCCACGGAAGCCATCTGGTTCGATGGTTGAACCGTAGACTCGTCTACATATGGGTGTTTCATTATTGACCCTTCGCTAAGAGTGGGAAACTGCAATAGCCAGGGCAATGCAACGCATGTTTCCGGTTGCCTCTTCAGATTGTCCTAGGTGTTGCCGCCAGGATGCAAATTTTATCCACCTAATATGGGCTTGTCCCTCCCTGAATTGTTTCTGGACAGAGGTCATGCAGGGTCTTACACAAGTCACTGAACACCACCTGAGGTAAAATCGAGGCCTGTCTTCTGGGTCTCCCCCCTCCCTGCCTCCCCCCCTCACTTCACGGGGCTCTCCTTGATGCTAGCCAAGAGACTAATCATGCAGCGCTGGAAATCACGTGTGCACCGCACGAAGGAAAGTGGCAGGAGGAAGTTATTAAATGGGCAACTGCTGAAAGAGAAGCGCTACAGTGCAAAGAGTATAGGACGGAGGAAAAAGCCGATTTCAATGGAATGTGTCCAACCGTTGGAACATTTAACATTTCAAAGCACATACCGCAACCGACTCTGACGTGTGAGGGACTGTTGGGGGATTTCCCCCACCCTCTTGGTTTTGTCCACCTGTGCCTCTTTGCCTGGGCACCAGAGTAGATTTAAGCACTATGTCTTGAACGGATTATGTACCTGCCCCTCCCCCTCTCTCTGCCCCTACTGCCCCAGCCTGATCACCCTGTGGGGATGTATACTAGGACGGATACCCAGACCACAGCAGCATTGTTTTGATGTTTCTCTTTTTTCTTGGGAGTGATTTATGTTTAGAGTGGGGGGGTGGGTGGAGGGATTCTAAAACGTACTTACCTGATTACTGTATGCAAACCGTTCTTTTCACTCCTGCATGTAAAAGATCACCTGTAATGATTACCAGTCAAATGTACACTGATACCAATCCTGGCAATTTATGCCCGTGTAAGAAACCTCATCTGATGTAATCATCATATATGTATGCATTAATTGACAATTGAATAAAATTTGTGTTAAAAAATGCAGTAGCGGTCGGCAGTAGGTGTTTCTATAGGGCGGTGACGTGGGCAGGAGGAGGGGCAGGGTGGGGGGAAATAATGTATGGATTACGGAGTTTTACAGGTAAGTAAACATTTAAATACATAAAACGAATTTTGTTGCGCGCACTGCATCACATTTGGTGATGCAGTGTGCGCAACGAAATTCGTTTTATGTATTTAAATGTTTACTTACCTGTAAAACTCCGTAATCCATACATTATTTCCCCCCACCCTGCCCCTCCTCCTGCTCACGTCACCGCCCTATAGAAACACCTACTGCCGACCGCTACTGAAAAAATGTACAAAACTACTGGCTGATATTGCTAATCAATATCGACTGTAAAATACACTGCAACATTCTGGTCCAAAGCTTGGAGAAAGTGCTACAAAATCATTTCCCCAGCCCAAATGGATGTTTGAAAGTCAGGCTAGCTGCCAACCATATTCAGGTCTTCTGCCACGCCCTAAAAAAAACCTCAGTAATCGTCCTCATCCTCCATGGCGATGGTGCTCAATGCGGAAAAAAGCTTTGACAACGTCCCCCGCACCTTTCTACACATTGTACTCCGCAAATTTCAACTAAGCGAGAATTTCATCCGCATGGTGATGGCCCTCTATACTGCTCCAGTGGTAAAAGTCAGGATAAATGGCAGACTATTCAACTCATTCCCTCTAGCCCAAGGCACCAGGCAAGGTTGCCCCCTCTCTCCCCTCCTATTCCTATTAGTAATCGAACCCTTATGTTACTTAAAAGTAAATGACGACATCAAAGGTGTCCAATTCTATTCGGGTATGCAATTAGTTCCAGCCTACACCAACGACGTTCTAATCTTCGCTTGACGATGCAAACAAAGCCATACCACACATAATGACAGAAATGAATAACTACTCTAGGGTATCTGGCTACACTCTTAACTGCTCCAAAATGGAAATCTTTCCCATGAATATCCACTGCACCCATACAATTCTGGGCAATTCCGTCCAGAAATGGCAATCTGAGGCACTCAAATACCTTGGTATCTGGTTTGGCAAAAATCTACAGGCCTTCATCTCGATCAATGAGAGTAAAACCCTCTCCAAAATGAAAGCCATATTATCCTCCTGGTCTCCCAAACTGTTAACCTGGTAGGGCAGACATCACAAATTATGATAGCACCACCAGTCAACTTCTTCGCAAGCATGCTCCCCATAAATCTATCTGACCACTTCTTTAATGCAGTAGACAAGCCTATTTTGATCTTCATATGGTAGGGGAAGAGGGCCAGGATCTCCAGTCCCACCCTAAAACTGAACAAAATAGAGGTGGCCTAAATATGCCTAACTTTCATAGATACTAACAAGCTTTCCTAGCTTCTATGCGTAACTGGTTCCTTAACAAGATCACAGTCCCTCCACCCCCACCCCCCTTGGCTGCAATTTGAATCACAACTACTCTTCACTACCCCACTAAAATCCACCTTAACTATTTGCAGAATAATAAAAGTACCTGTTATCTACTCTCTTAGCAGACACAGTAGCAGCCTTCCTACGCGTTGACAAAACTACTCACCAACCATCTCGCTGACTCTACCATAGCTTCTTTATGGCATAATCATAAAATCAAGCTAGACAGCCGACCCTCTTTCTGCAAATAATCGGTCGAAAAAGGTGTTAACTGTATTGGAGGCTTGGGTTCAACACCAAACCCCATCCCCTCTGCTAAACTGGGTTTGTGATATGACCTTCCCCAGATCACTTTTTGTAATCCCTTAAAACTTAACAGATTAACTAGGAGACTCAAAATCTCATAAACCAGACGTACCTGACCTTCTAAGGAAACTCAAAAGAATAGATCATGCTGCATCACACATCTATTAACGTTTAGAACTCAAAGACCACACCTCATCAAAAACCTGAAAAAGTAATGGTCATCACATATTCCAGAAAACCTGACCTCATCCTTCTCAGACTATACCTGGCGTAGAATCTGGCACTCATTTCCTGTCATAAATGACACCAGCAATCGCTCAATCTAGATTTTGGTTGATTCACAAATCCTTCTGGATTTTATCTAGGCTACACAAACTGGGGACACTTCAATCAAAAATGCTAGCGGTGTGAGTAATCCACCGGGTCGATTGAACATATGTTCTTCATATACGAAATGGTCCAACCACCATGGTCCAAAATACAACAAACCATTCAAGACATCTTTAAAATCCATTTCTCCCCAACTCTATTATCCTCAACACTCGGTCTAGCTGCACATCACCATGTCAAGTCAAGTCAAAACTCTCTTTATTTCGGTAAAAGAACCACAAAAGACACAGCCATAAAATCGTGTTCGATACATTCTGGCTTAAGAGTCGACATTCAAATGAATATTAAAAGAAGGTACAATTAAGAAATTAGCTGGAGTAGACATGGTAATAACATACAGAAAGGATGTAGATGAGACAATTGTCAAATAGTTCATGATGATGATGTCTCAAGCAATTAGTAACAGAACGATTAAAACCCTTATCTGAAGTGCGAATGCATTCAAGTAATTTTGTGTGAGACAGACCCCAAATTTACATTTCAAGCAAAACACTACAAAGTTCAAGAAACATATTAAAATCACCATCATTCATAATCAAACAGCAATGACAAAGTAAAAAGTGCATTGAATAATGGTACAAAAATCTATTTACAATATAAAAAATAATACCATCTATGGCAATTAATCTTGTGTGAGTAGATTGTCACATTTTGGGCTCTCTGGGCTAGGCAATGGGGTTAATGGCACCCTCCTTCTAATTGCCCAAAAGTGGTCTAAGAATTTCGCAGTTGAGCAAGCGAATAATGGTCTAGCCTCTGATTTCAATATGCGCAGGGCCACCTTGGAATTTTGAGTCTCAAGTTATCTGCACACTGGGGCTAGCCATTTGCTCCTGGGCTTTGCATAGGCTGTACAAGCAAAGAAAACATGGTCTATCGATTCATGTGAGCAAGAACAACAAGGGCAGCCCTTGGGTTGAGATTTGTTAATTAGCCAAGTGTTTGTGAAAGCATTTCTTGGTAAACTGCTGTGCCTGATTTGAATATAACGTTTCCTATCGGCTGGGATAACTTTCTAAGGAACGGCTGGCTTTCAAGTCTGCAAAGACTTCTGTTAGTCTGCCCGGTTTGTTTTTAGAGAATGTGTTTTAATCAATCCATGCCCAATATAATGATTTCACCTGGCATCTGGTATGGGTTGATGGATAGCCAGTGTTGTGCTTTGACAAACCAATGCTGGACAAAAGGCTATTTACATGTTTGATCCAGCCAATCTTTTTTAGTAGTATTCAGAGCACAAACATCATTAACCCCTTCCATGCTCATGACGAGCTCAGCTCGTCATGAGGCACAGTGGAGCTGTGCTGATGACGAGCTGAGCTCGTCATGAACAATGGAATTCACCATAAAACAGCACAGGAGGGGAAAATGCACAGCAGCGATGTGAAGCTGCAGCATTAGGTGCCAGTTCTGGAGTGTTTATCATTCTGTGCCAAAACAACAGTAGGCATAGCCTTGCAAGATCATTGATAGGCTTAATGCCCATATCAAGTTTAAGTGGGAAGAGAGAGGTGCTTTGTGGGAGGGATACCAAATTTCTAAGACACTTGTTCTCCACCGCTAAAAGGTCACTTGCGTTTAACATATCCCACAACTGCTCACAGCCTTGCAGCTATATAGTTTGAGAGCAGGAGCTACTGTGTGGTGTGAGCCTTCCTCAGAGCCCCGGTTACCTGGAAACATTTGAAATAGGCCTTTATTTTTGAATGAATACATTTTTTGATAATGTAACAGTTGTCACTTGCATGTTCACTGTAATATACATTCTTTTGCAAATTGGAATAAAGCATTATTATGGACAGTAATACAATCAGACATTACAGTTCAGTGGCTTGTCTTTCGACATTTCTAGTTCCACTGTCGGTGAGATGCACAGTTCCCCTCGATAAGCATTCCAGGCACCCCATCTTTTGTCCCATTTTTTGACGCAGCCTCTAGATTTGTAGACCTCCTTTTCGGCTACCATGCATCTGTCTATTTCCGCCACCCATCCTATAAGTAAAGGTCGGTCTGTAGTCCCCTATTTCATAGCAATGGATTTTTTAACCAAAGTGTACCCCAGGGTAGTGAACTACTATTCTTTGTCCGTGAGATCGGTTGCCTCCCAGATGTTCAGGATCCCCAATGAGGGTGTCAAAGTGAGTTGTTTCCCCAGTGCGTCTTCCATCTTGGCTGTAGCCCTGTCCCTTATGTGTTGAATCAAAGGGCAGTCCCATATTATATGATAGAATGTGGCTATCTGGTTACAGCCGCGCAGGCAAAGTGCATCCTGTCTAGTCCCTATGTTAGTCAGGGTTACCCCAGTGAGGTCTGTCTGATGTAAAACCTTCAGTTTGGTAAGTTGAAAGCGGTGGTTTATAGCTGCCTCTCTCGGGCACATCAGGGCGGTTTGCCAGTCCTCATCCTCAATGTTTCCTAAGACTCCCTGCCATCTGTCCCGAAGAGTGAGGAGGGGTCTGGCAAATTATTACATAGCTTACGGTATGTAAGGGAAATGGCTTTGGTCAGGAGAGGCTCGGACAAGAGTGGGTCCTCCAGGGGGGATGTGTCCGGTATAGTTATCAAATCTGTGGGGGCTATGTTAAGGCGTGGCGAATTTGTAAATATCGAAAAACCTCCTTAGGTGCCAGCTCATACTTAACTTGTAAATCTTTAAAGGTAAGTGCCTTCCCCTTTTGTAGGAGGTCTCCAATAGTGGAGATTCCTATTGTGTCCCACCTGTCAAACCCTGCTTGATAGCATAGTAGTCTGAGCTGCTGAGAGGACCATAAGACCGTTGCTTTTGTCAATTTTCCCTTCCAGCCCAGGCGTTTGGTAGCTGAATACCAAATGGAGGTGGAGTAGGCAATCGGACCAGGTATCTCCCCTTGCGGGGTATGGTGTATAGGGCTTCCAAATATCCCTCCCGTCCAGTCTGATGCCGCTCTAGTTGGTATGCTGGGTTCGTTGGGGGACTGTACAGCCATTGAATGATCACCACCAATTGTGATGCCCAATAATTGAGACGCAGATCAGGATGCGCAATGCCACCGTCATACCACCCCTTCTTTAATTTGGCTACAGCAATTCTCGGTGTCCCAACGTCACACAGCAGGCCTTCTTAAGATGGAGCTTCCAGGCCATACCCTCTGACAGCTTGATTCCCAGGTAGCCAAAGGAGCCAACGCTCTCAAACGGAGCATTGTCCAGGAACAGATTTCCCTTAAAGGACTTGTGGGGATTCAGCAGTATCAACTTGGTTTTGGAGGTTTTAATTTCCAAACCTCTCCCATCACAAAAAAACTTACATTTATTCAGTAACTTTTGCAGGCCCATGGGAGTTTTTGAAACCAGAAGGGTATAGTCTGCAAATAATAAGGTGGACAGTTAATGGTTCGGCAACAAGGGAGAATCAGCTGAAATGGAGGATAGAAGCTCGGCTATTTGGTTGATATAAAGTGAGAAGAGGGTTATGGCTAAGACACAGCCTTGGTGCCCCCGCTGTATCTTAATTGTATTGAAAATCTGACCCTGGTTACCCCACCTTACACGAGTAAAATTCTCTTTGCGCAACCTAATTAGGAGTTCCAGAATTCCCATGTCCCTGAGCACCCGCCACAGTAGATCCCTGGGAACGAGGTGGAAGGCTGATTTTAAGTCTATGAAAGCTATATATAGACTACCCTTGCCCAGCAAAACTACCTTCAAATATAGCATGACAAGGCGAAAAACTTGATTGGTTGTGCCGGTCTTCCGCTGAAAGCTCGCTGGGCGCGGAGAGAGGATGTGAGTCTCATCCATTCAATCCTGGATCTTAACTAGGAGAGACCAGCAGAAGACCTTTTGGGCACAATCAATTAAGCTGATCGGACGGTAGTTGGAGGGTTTCGACCTGTCACCTTTCTTAAAAATGGGGATCACTTCAGCCCTTTTCCATGATACTGGACTCATTCCCCCACCAGCAATGTCATTGGACAGTGTTGTGAGATAGGTTTCCCAGTTTTCCCTATCTGAGTGAAAAAGGTCACCAGGGATATAGTCCAGACCCAAGGTCTTTTGCTGGTGAAATTGCCTCCAGGGAGGTCAAAGTTTTCTCTCTAGTGAACATGAGGTTACATAATTGTTGACTAATGTCAAGCAGCATTGGAGCTCTGACTTGGGTACAGGTTACAAAATACAGAGCACTAAAGTGTTTTTGCCACACCTTAGCAGGGATGTTGTTGGCCAAAGGGGGAGATCTTTCAAAATTGCCCTTAGACAAAAGTGACCAAAACATCCTGCTGTCTGGGCGCAAAACGGCCTCCCCAAGTTCTTCCTATCTCCTCTCATCCCACTCTCTCTTAGCTTTGTTTTGTGCCAGTTTATAGTGCCTCCTTATTTCACGTGTCAGGGGACTATCCATATTTCTGATGGCTGCAGACAAGCTCATTCTTAGTACCCTGCACTCCTGGTTAAACCACAGATTTGTTCCCAATGGTCCCTCCTGTTTTGGCCTGGCCCTGTATGATGGAACATAAAGGTTTCTGGCCAGATGCTCGAAAAACTCTCTATGTAGAGCACTACAGCTAGCCTGTGGGATCAGTTCATAGGGTGCAGATACCAATGTCCCCAAATGTATTTCTAAATCGCTTTTTTGCGATTTAAGCTTTAGGTCATCTGCCAAGATTGCAGGCCATTTAAGCCAGCGTTTATCGTTTGAAAGGATTACCTCCTTAATGCTGAGTGAGGTAAATGTACCCCTCCCCTTTTCACCTCATAGGTGCTCGACAATCAGGCTGAGGAGATTGTGGTCACTATCACAAGACGGGATGATAACCATGTCTTGCACTAACAGCCAAAGTGTTAGGTCCACGAGTATGTAATCTAGCCGGCTTGACCCATTTGGCCCAGTAAAGGCCATCCCCCCCTCCTTTTTAGGAGCTGGTTCTACCATCAGTAGCCCTTAGCCTATGTTCCAGAGTTATGGCATTCAGTTGCAGGGCTGTCTGCAACCATTTATTTATAGGAGGAAGCTCCAATGATGGTACCAGCCACATTTTATCCTCCTCATTCACCTCATGGGAGTCTACCCAATCAAGTTGCTCATAAGAACATTGAAGTCTCCACCAACTATTAGGGGGTGACTGTCGTGCTTGCCATACAATATCTCATCCAGGGCCTGGAGGGTTGGGGAACTACCTTTACTAGAGCTCCTGGCATAGACATTGTAGATGTCGATGCTCTTACCCTTACCCTCAATCTAATCCCAAGGATATCTGGGCTGTTGGGGATGGCTCCTTAATATCACAATTTAGTGAAATATCAATCAAGATAAGCAGCCCACCTACCGTCTGTCCATGTTTTGAAGGAATTGCCAGACTCTGAAATGTCATAAATCCCGGAAAGAATGTAGGGGTCAGGCTCCAAATTTTGTGCAATATGCAGATCTCATGTTGGCTACTGAGCTTGAGCCAATGGGGAGATCAAGGTTCCCCCTTATGCCCGCCACGTTCCATGACGCTATTTTCATCTTCCTAATGTCTATAGTCAGGGGAGGGGTATGGTGAGGGAGTGGGACAGTTGATTCAGCCGCATGGGTTACTAGGTGGATGCATGTATCTATGTCTCTGGCCTGCGAGTGATCTCCCATTGGTGAAATTATGGCTGTGGCTGGTGCAGGCTGTGGTTTGGATATCATTGGCTCATTGCCTTGGGAAGGACCATCCTGTTGAATGTGCAATGTAGAAGAATTAAAGTCAGGATCTGTGTTAAAAAGATGCACGGGTTCCTGAATGAGTTCTAGGGGTAGTCAGTCATTCTGGGACAGAGTCGAAAGAGGGGAATCGCTTGTGGGCAATAGAGTAGTTTTAGAAGGTTCAGTCAAGCTAGGGATGTTCAGCTTCAATTGGATGTTTGTAGCAGGTGGTGAGCAGGTTCTAGCTTCAAGGGCTACTAAGTTGTGCACTAGATGTTAACTAGCTAGGATAAGCTCAATTGTGTCAACAGTGCTGCGGTTTAAGACGCATCTTTTTGCCCGCACAATATTGTCCCTCATTATAGATCTGCATCCCCTAGTGTGCTTCATCCAATGTATGACTTTGTTTTTTAAGGCTTCACCGTTCTCGTGTTTAAGGCTATTACAGTCAACCTTAGGCACATTGATCATGTAAATAGTAGTAGTAGACAGGGGAGCAGTATGGATGGAATGTATAGGTTGACTGAGTGAAGGCACCATACTACAGCCTGTGCTCGGTCGTAGTGGTACTTGCTCTGCCAGCATCCCTAGCCCTACTGTGCCCCGAGAAGTACCTCTGTATTCCACCAGGTCCCACCTGTTACCTGCCATGGGCAGTTGTTGAAATGCAAGGGACCCTAAGAAAGTGACAAGTGGAGCCAAACGAAGATACAGGAATAATATTTGGAGCATTGTGTTGGGTTTACATACAATGAGGGGTGGCAGAACTCAGCATTGAATTTGTGTTGATATTTAAAGTGGGTACATGTGAAGAAGACTCAGATCTGCTAACTTAAGGTAAAACTAGACATTAAAGCAGTCAAAGTCTCAATTGCACCCTTTAAAGCGACTATTTCCCTATGTAGGTCTAAATTAGAGGGTGAATGTTTGCTGGATGCCGACCTTCCACCATGAAAGGAGCTCGTAATGAGCATATTGTCTACTGAGCTAGTAGGTTCTGAGTCTATTGTGCGTGTGAGTACAATGTAGTCAAAGTTTAAGGGAGAGGGATTTTGGGCAAATTGACGGAGTGGCTAGATGAAAACCATATTGTGTCTAATATTCAGTATGGTTTTAGAAGTGGTAAGGGGACTCAAGATTAGTGCCTTAATCTATCCTTATTAGCAGGGAAATATACCCTAGTTAAAGAAGGGCAATTACAGCTGGCATTTATGGCTCTATCGTCAGCTTTTGATCTGGTTAACAGGTCAAAATTGTGGCAAATCTCATCTGAGATGGGGATAGAATCCAGCTTGGTCTCCTTCCTAGCAAATCTGCACCAGGATCATACTGCTTGGATAAGGATTGATCAAGCAGGCAATTGCACGAGGCACTTTAAGTCAGGCAGGGAGTAAGGCAAGGCTGTATTTTAGCCCCACTGCTTTTTACCCTTTATATTAATAACTTAGGTAAAGTTTTAGATTTGGCTACTTTGGATGTCCCGCTAATAGGTCATGATCGTTTCCCGGTACTTCTGTATGCCGACAATGCTGTTTTACTAGCACATACATCGGTCGGCTTACAGAAGCTTTTAGATGCTTTTGGGCTTTTTATGAATTCTTTGGACCTTAGGGTAAACACTGCTAAATCTCATGTAATGACCCTAGGTAGGAAAAAAAGGAGCAATTCTAGAACTTTTTATTGGGAAGGCATAGAATTAACCAGGGTCCCTGTGTTTACATACTTAGGGGTCCTGTTTGATGAAAGAGGGACCTGGGCTGCACAACATAAGGTCAAGATAAATGCAATGACTCTAGCAATTGCGGCAGTGAATGGCTTTGCACAGCGGTTAGGGGCAAAACCGGTAGAGGCAATTTTAAACATATACAAATCCAAGTGTATAGCAATAGCTATGTATGGTTCATCAATTTGGGGCTAGAGGCCAAAGGAGGGGCTACAGAGAGTGGAGAATAAGTTTCTCCGCAATCTATTGTTGGTCCCCCAATCCACTCCAACTTTTGTGGTACACCAAGAATTAGGGATGAGCTACATAATGGATAAACTGAAGTTAGCCCCAGTAATTTGCTGGTTAAAAATGTGGCTTAATTCACAACTTGACCTTAACCATACCTGGTCAAGAATGTGAGTGCTGACCTGGTGCGGGTCAGAACACAGCTTCTAAATGTGTGGTCAAACGAACGAGAAGAGCTGGAGTTAAGAAAACCGTCCGTTAGAGCACATTATCTTTTAAAGACTCTACCTAAGATGGAACCATATTTGATGCCTGTAAATAGACCATTCCATTGTTTGCTTTTAACCAGGTTTCGGTTTAATCTTATACATTCCTTTCTAGGTAATTCACAAGGGTGGTGTAAACAAAATGAGCTTGGGCCTTGTACCTGTGATAATTTTTGAGTGCAAGATACCATGCATTTCACCATGTTTTGTGCACA
This sequence comes from Lissotriton vulgaris, assembly GCF_964263255.1. Taxonomy (NCBI): domain Eukaryota; kingdom Metazoa; phylum Chordata; class Amphibia; order Caudata; family Salamandridae; genus Lissotriton; species Lissotriton vulgaris. The sequence goes on along the minus strand of NC_141685.1, from coordinate 1,410,514,443 downwards.
CTATAATGATATCAGAAGGAAGTTTTTATTCCCTGTTTTAAAGAGAAAGGGATTTATCCAGGTTAAACCAGTCTCTAATGTACCTCCAACTCTTAAATGAGCCCTGTGAAATTTCTATATATTTTGTAGCAGCTGTGAGACTCAGGAACCGTCGTAATTGATTGCCTTTTAGACTTCTTAACGGATATATTTATGTTTTTAAATCATGTAGTGTATATTTCTGTATTATAATATGAATTTTATGGAATTCTCGGGTTATATGTATTTTGTAGGGGCATATATTTGAATGTTCTGTACTTTTATGGTTTTTATTTAACCGAATAAAGTGATTTGACTGACTGACTGAGTACATTGTTTGTGGAGGATTGCTCTGCAAGAGGAGCTAAGTGATTACTCAGGAGGAGATCAGCTGACATGACACATTCGGTCGTGCAGACTTTGCTCAAAGGGCTACAGGGGGCTCTTTTGGAGCTTCTGGTGCTATCATTGGTTACATCTTACTGACCACTTTTTTAAAATAAGCTTAGTATATTCCCATACCCTGTATTAGTGGCCCAACAGGAGTACGTGCATGGGAGGCCATATAGATAAGGGCAGGAGTGTCAGAAGATGGTGCAGGTGTCGCAAGCAGGCCCTCACAGTCTGCAATTATATTATCAATATATTATCAATACGATCTAACACATTCCCCCATTGCTCCCCTTCCCTCCTGAATGCAAGGCTTGAATTCTGGATCAGTTTCTTTTTTTTTTTTCTTCACTACGCCTCCCAACCTGCCCTCGGTCACTTTCCTCTTCCCCATGCCAACAAATCAATACTGCAGTGGTGGGTAGGTGCAATTTGGCTATAGAGAAAAATGTACAGCTTTGAGAGCCAATGGTGTGCTGTACCTTATGGGAGAAACAGTCCAAGTCCTTAAACTTCAGATTTCGGGGGGTGGCCCAGCCCAGCCTCCTCCGGTTGCTGAAGGGCGCAGAACAGGGTCCCATGTCATCAACCTACCCCCACAAGATCTGCTTCTTTTTGACGCCATGCTAGCCCTAGATACTAAAACAATTCTACTAGAATGGGAATCTACCACAGAAATCTCCTCCGTGAGATGATGGAACTATGTGTCACCAGAAGTGGTAACAACATCATGTATAAAAAAGTACACAACACTTCATGCTCACGTGGCCTATAGGTCTCACTCGGCCTTTATCTTCCAAAAAATGTATACTCCATAGCTCTCATACACCAGAGCTAATACCACACGTCTTAAACCTTGCAGACCTACTTCCACCTAAACCCACAGCGTACCTTCGGCTTACACTGAGGCATAACAAAAGGAGATGGAGTGTATTTATTTGTAAGTCTCTTAATAAACGTTAAAACTATGCGAGTCTTAAATAGAGAAGGTTGATCTGGTAAACAGAGAAATGCTGAAAAGGCAGACAAATAACCCTTAACTGAGGTAACTGCACAGCCTTGCTGCATCAGGCCTTTAAAGGATCTACTGAATTATCACTACACCACTTAACAAATTTAGACTATCTGCCAGCAGAAACAGGTCTAGTGGATTGTTTTCTGGACAAAAAAATAACATCCACCACATCAGAGGGAAGTGAAAAGGAACTCTGGTTGCCCCGTTCAATCCTCAGGCATGAAGGTGCAGGCTCTGGAGGGGTAGAACCTGCCTCTGCAACTGCAAGAGGAGATCTGTCTGACGAAGAGAAGGAGCAAGGGGAACGGGGAAAGGTGAAGTAGGTATGTGTACCACACCCTTCGAGCCCAGATTGGCCGGAATCAAGGCATACCGTCCTCAACACCAGAGAAATTAAGGATAAGAATGGGAGGATGCCTAAAACAGCTGGGAGCTCTAGCCCAATTGAAACGCATCCCCCAATGCCCCCTGCATTTGATCTTGGAGACAGCGGAGTGACGGGCAACGTGCATTCTCTCGACAGGCAAAAAGGTCTAAGGCGTCTCCCATAACCGGAAAATGTGTAGAACCAATTCCGGATGGAGATGCCATTCGTGGTCTGCTGAAATATGCGGGCTTAGACTATTTGCTCATTAAAAACTCCGGTCAAGTGATTTTGCAATCATACAAATCTAATGATCCTGAGCCCAGGACCAGAGTTGTAGAAGTTCTCTGCAGACAGGATACCACACTACCCTCACCCCCTTGCTTGTTGATGGATGGAAGAAAGGCCTTGAGAGCCAGACATATCGCCCACAATTCCAACATATTGATATAACACAACTGTTCCTCTGGCGACCAAAGACGTTTGATCTCCAAATTCCCCAGGTGAGCCCCCCAACCATTATAACCATGGTTACCGGAGGAGGGTGTAATAGATTCCCTTGAAATAGATTGCTGGCATACCACTTCAGTGTCTTCGGCGATCTTGACACACACCTGGAGATCCCTGTTGTGTTGAAACCACTGCCTGCGGTGGTACCACTGAAGGCCTTCATGTGCCAGTGTGAATCTTTGACCAACAGAAATCAGGTGCCTAAAAGGCACAAGACCTTCAGGACTGGAACCATTGCTCTATTCTTAAACATTGGAATCATAGCCTGAATGTGCAGAATCCTCTGAGGAGGAAGAAAGGCTCAATTGACCGTAGTGTCCCATACTGCCCCTATATACAGAGTGTGCTGAGAAGGCTCTAGGTGAGATTTGGGCTTCTTGGTCGAAAAACCCAGGCTGAACAACCACTGAGTCGCCAGCCTCAAGTGATGCAACACCAAATCTGGAGACTTGGATTTAAAGAGCCAATTGTCCAGGTAAAGGAAAACTAATATTTCTAACCCTGTGAGATGGGCTGCGACCACTGCCATCACCTTTGTGAAGACGTGTGGAAGTAAGACCAAACGGGAGGACTGCAAACGGATAGTGTTGAGACCCCACTGTGAAGCGGAGATACTTCCTGTGTGACTGCAAAATAGGGATGTGAAAATAAGCATCCTGCAAGTCGATTGAAAACATCCAGTCTTCTTTCCCCAGCATAAGGAACACCTGGCCTAGGGTCAGCATCTTGAACTGGTTGAGAAACAAGTTTAAAATCCTGAGGTCTAGGATCGGACACAAATTACGTCCTTCATAGGTATCAGGAAATAACATGAATAGCATCCCTGACCCTGCTTCCTGCTCAGGAACCAACTCCAAAGCACTCTTTTGAAGCAAGGATTGGACCTCCTGTTGGAGAAGCTGAAGATGGTCTGTTGAAAGGAAATTTTGTTGGGGCGCAAAGATGGGGAAAATTCCGGGAAGGGTAGGGAATATCCCTTTTCCACAATTTTTAACACCCACTGATCTGATGTTCTGGACCTCCATTGTTGTAGAAACTGAGATGCCCATCCTCCAACCGGTAAAGCTTGCTCTAAGATGGGAAAACTAGGGCAGCTTCCCAGCGATGTTGGCAGAGGAGGAAGATAGGGGAAGGGGTAGTGGTTGTTGTCTACCCCCTCCCATGCCCCCTATAACTTTTATAGAGGGGGTTGGATGGTTGCTGCTGCGGTCAATGAAAAGAAGTATCTAGTAAAGCCCTGGAAACCCATAAACTGTCTGATGGGGGCGTGGCCAAGACGGCGATCAAGTAGGACTTGCCTGCTTGTCGCTCCGTCTCCAAGCCCAGTACCCAGGCCTCAGCAATGAGTAGCTAAGCCGTAGCAATCGTACTGAAAGGCTGGGGCGACTGCGGAAAGCGGTAGAGCTGCCCAGTGGCCTTCAAATGGACACTGGTGGTTCCGTCGTCGTTCGAAAGGGGCCAAGAAGTGCTGGCGGAGCCGAGTCCGGAATCGGCCCGAGAGGCAGCGTGAGGGCGCAGATTTGCGGCCTTGTGCATCAGAAGAGGGTGAGTGGTGCCCGGAGTTGTGAGGCCGAGGAGGTGCTCGGGTGGTGATCCCCCCCGATGTAGGGGTAGCGGAGGAAGCACAGAGGCGCCGGTGGTGCAAGTGGCGCTGCTCCCGGCATAGAGAGCTGACAAGTGTGTGATAGGCGGTGGGCAGCACCTGCCGAAAAAGCGACCCAGCTGGGCCCAACGGAAAGGAAGCGGCGGCAATCGCCCGATCCGAGGCAGGGACACTCTGAGGGCCTGCAACGCAGTACAGAGGTGAAAGATTGGGACATACGCTGCAGAGCACCCCCCTGACTGAGACGCCCGGAGAGCTTCTGAGCCTTCCAACATGGAGCACGCCTGGCCTGCAGGGAACGATCGAGCAGCAGCCCAGATTGAAACTCGAGGCACCGGTTTCAGAGGAGGCTGGCCCCGGGGACTGTGATTACAGCCCAGGTGAGGAGAGGCCGGGGAAGGGACATGACCCCCGCGGATCACTGAAATATTATCGACGGACACATTATCGACTTACCAAAATATCGTTGACAAATTATCGACGACAAAAATATCGACTTACCATACTTATTACACAAAATACAAAAATATCGAGTAAAAAATATCGAGTACTAACTATATCGAATACATAAATATCGCTTACTTAAATATCGACTACAAATATATCGTTGGACATGAAATTAGCCTTAACACTACAAAAATATCGACTACAAAAATATAGACTACCACAATATCGTAAAATAAAAAATATCGAGTTCATGTTTGTACACTTTTCTTTCTAAAATACCATCTTTATCATCAATAAAAGTCATTTCTCACTAAAAAATACATTTCACATATAATACCTGTTACTTACATAAAATTACTATTAATCCACATTTGCTATACATTCTATTACATGCATTTTATCATTTTCTACTATTCTTTGCATTTAACTAACATTTTCATTACTTATTTTCACATATAAATATATTTCATTTAAACACGAACCTGCTTTAATGCGGGAAAGACCACATACCACCATTCTCACATCAACAAACACTCCAATTAACTTAAAAAAATTCAAACTAGCCTATACTATGCTTCCTTACATCCTACAACCAATCAAATCAAAGCACACATAACACATATACTATAAAAGGGATACATGCATTCTACCATTTGTTGCTGCTACCTCTCTGGAAAGTAGATGCCAACACTTTGAAGATTTTGTTGCAGAATAAACATCTTTAAAGATCCAGCTCACTAGCTAATAAATCAAGTAAGTAACACAGCATTTTTGTAGAAAACTAAATTAGAAGTGCACTATTTTCCTTACATCTCCTAAGTCTTACACTTATTTTATTTTCATGTCTTCCTACTTTTCTGATAGAAACTACTCCAACACAATTCCTATTAAATGGTCATATTTCTTCACGTGCAAAATCAGATAGTAAGTATATAATAATTATCTGTTACACAACAACTGCTGTTTTTAAACACTAATTTACAAGAGTATTTAATTTTTAAAAACATTATATTTACAGATATCCAGAAATTGTGCTATTTCTACAGGAAAAACGATAAAACTACACTAATTACACATGTAAGTATAGATGTGTTTGTTATAAAACTGCCAATTTCATTAATGCACATTTTTAAACAACATATCTTGTTTTTTACATCTTCCCTATAGATCATTTGAAAAATCCAACATCAACTATAGCAAAACACAAGAATACCCTTCAGAAAAATGTAAGTATAATTGTAATTTGCTAAAAAGTGGGCACAAAAAACGCTAACTATATTCTTAACACCATGTTATATATTTTGAATTGCCTCTACAGATATTCAGAAAACATCATACATCTGTTCTACATATCATATGAAAACATCATACACAAAATATACCAATATACAAGAATAGCCTTGTAAAAAATGTAAGTATACTTGTCATTTCTCGAAAACTGCCGAAAATAACACAGACTATGTCCTTAACAACATGTTATCTATTTTATATTTCCTCTACAGATATTCAGAATACATCATACAGCTATTCTACCTACAACAAAGAAAACGACATATTTAGAAGTTAGTATACGTTTAAATCTGTTACATTTCCAAACGGTTCAGTATTAAAATAATAATAATTTGCTTTTATTTATTCTATCTACTCTACAGATAATACCTGGACTAAATTGATGTACTCCAGCAATTACTACTATACTACTATTTAAACAAGTAAGTATATGTAATGTTTACATCAAATGCACTAGTAGGCAAAAATGACAACTGCTTTTGAGTAGGAAATACGTTTGTTATATGTAAACATTAACGTTGTTTTTCTATATTTTCATACCAACAGCAAATAAAGACATACATACAAGAACATCATTGAAAAGACATTTCTGCTTCTGTGACTACTACTTTGATTAACTGTAAGTATAAATGCATCAATAATGATGTTAGCACCACAAAAGTAAAAAAATGTGTTCTGATTTTGTTTCTTTCTACTCTTTCCTAGAACAAATAAATCAAAATGACTGAAGGTGCAGAATTTGTCATGTCTCAGAAAAATAAATTACTATTATGCTACATGGGTTATGTGTACAATCAGGAGAGACAAAGTGGTAGAAAGGTTTTTTGGAAGTGTACAAAATATTACTCCAACAAATGTTATGGGAGGGCCACTACTGAGGAAAGTAATGTGCTATTTACTAGAGAACATAATCATCCCCCAAATGTCACAGAAATTGAAATTAGAGATGCTTTAGAAAGTATTAAAAGTGCTAGCACACAAAGTGACAAACCCACCACACAAATCCTGAAAGAAGAACTGGTAAAAATCCCTGCCCATGCTTCAGGTCAACTACCCTCTATTGACTCCCTGAAACGCACAATTGCACGCACTAAACGCCTCACTAGCACAACCCAACCCAACCCAACTTGTTTTGAGGAAATTATTATTTCTCCCGAAATGGCCATCACACACAATAAAGATAAATTTATTCTTTTTGATAATGAAAGCAGTACAAACAGAATAATTATGTTTGCAACTGCAAGTAATTTACGAAAAATCCAACAGTGTCCCCAATGGATGATGGATGGAACATTTAAACCCTGCCCAAAACCTTTTTACCAACTGTATTCCATCCACGGTTTATACCATCATTCTAACATACCTTTCATTTACTGTTTGCTACCCAACAAACAGCAAACAACTTACACCGAAATTTTAAATGTTCTTAAAACGGAAATCAATAATTATTTTCCAGAAAAAATAATTATTGATTTCGAATTAGCTATGATTAATAGCATTTTGAGAACATTTCCCCACACAGCAATCCAGGGTTGCTATTATCATTTTAATCAGAGTATATGGAGGCATCTCCAAAAATCTACTTTAAGTATACTATACTCTACAGATAGCACCTTTGCCTATCAAGTTAAAAAGTTAATAGCCCTGGCCTACGTCCCTGTTACAGATGTTGCTGAACATTACAATTTATTAATTGACAGCGCATACTATAAGAGGAATGAGGACAAACTAACACCATTGCTAGACTATTTTGAAGACACTTGGGTGGGAAGGTTGCACAGATCAGGACATCGACGCCAGCCCAAATTCCAAATCCCTTGGTGGAATGTCTACCTCAGTACTTTAAACCAAGAGGCTAAAACCAACAACAGTGTTGAAGGGTGGCATAATGCTTTCCAAGCAACTACAAACCGAGGCAAACCCACATTCCAAAACCTTCTAGAAGCTTTGAAAAAAGAACAAAGCTATCAGGAACTAAGAATGGAACAATCAGTGTCACAAATAGGTCCAAAACTCACTAAACAAACCCAACAAATGTTCCGACTACTTCAAAGTCAAGTCACATTATACCCTACAACTAGAGGATTAGAATACCTGGCAATAATAGCAAAAAGTCTCCTCTAAATAAATGTAAAGTAAATATACGAAAGTCTTCTTACAATATTAAAAAAAATAACATTTCATACACATATATAATGAATTATAAATAAAACATATTTGTTTGACAAACTTTCTAAATTTATTTAAAAAAATTCGTAACAAATATGCAATGTTTATAATTTCTTATAACATACACATAACATGAAAAAACGACATTTCCCACCCAATCAAAATTGTAAAATTAAATACTTACTATTTTTGGACTTGAGAGACGCAATCAAGGAAAAATCAATCCATACAATCCAATCCAATATCTTACTATTCCAATATGGGAAACCCTCAAAAACCCGAAAATCAAAAGTAAAACGTAAAAAAACGCTCCAGGAAATCCCGAAAACAGTAGTGTGGACACTTTAGGATTTAAAGTTATATACACACTATTTTTAAAAAACGGTCACGCATATCAATATATCAATCCGATTCGAAACCCTCAAAAAAACCCGAAAAAGGTTTAAAAAGTGTAAAAACCGCTCCTGGCAAACACGAAAAATAGGAGAAAGAATGTCTAAATATAAGCATAATAACTTAAACGTTTGTTTCTCCGTTAAAAAACACGCTTCCTTCCATGTAGTTTTCATGCGAGGAACCGAAACCTGTAAAATAACATACATAACGAAAGCCACCCACAAAAACCCCCTTCACATTTGTAAATATACTAACCATTAACATTAACCATGTAAGAAGACATTTCGGAACACTTAAAATTAGACTTGAAGTAAAAAAAGCACGACACATCCATAACGGAGACTTTTCACCAAAACGCTACTTAAACTATTAATACATACACCAAAAAACACTACAGAGTTCGATTATACCCTCAAACATGACCACTTACTTATAATTAGTAGTTAAAAATAACCTTACCTCTCTCCACGCGAAGCAACTCCCAACCGCGAGCTTCTCCAGTCCTGAATGGAGCGCAATAACCTTACGCGGTAAAAAAGTAGTCCCCTTAACCCATTTGTGTAAAAGGATAATAGAATAAACAATGTCATATGGAAAATATATAATACATACACATGTATAATGTAACAAATTAATACACTATACTCATGACAATTTTCCTTTATTTAAAAAATAAATATATTTAATAGAAATTAATATATAATATTTATTATATATTAATAATATCAAATAATTATGTAAGACTTTCAATAAAAGATGTAAATAATTTCTTATGGTGTATATTTATATGAATAATTTTGTGTATAATTTTAATAAAACATTATAAATGTTTATGCTAATAATTAATAATGATAAATAATATAACTTATTTATTGTTATTAATATAACAATTAGAACCATTTTGTATATAAAGAATGGCCTGAAAAAAAAGTATCTATTTTATCTGTGAATGTATATATTTTTGTTAATAATAAAAAATGTTTATGTTTATTAATTAATAATAATAATAATTAATAAAATAATTATCATTTTTATTAATTATTACAAACAGTTTTATAATTATGTCTAACTATAACAAAAGTATATAATAGCTTTACTAATATTTGGTCAATACCAGATATTATAATTAAACATATTGTTTCCCTATACAATTATAAACTTTACAACCAAATCGATTTATATGTTTTTTGTTAAAACAACATTTTCTGAAATATACACCAAAAACATTTTTTTTTTGATTTCAAGTTATCCTAACAAATGTAATAATAGTCATGTTACTTGTTAAAAAGAAAAATGTATTATATATATTTTATTATATTAATATTTAATATTAAAATTATTAAATATTAATGTAAAAAGGTATAACAAATCATTGATTTATGTATTTGTATATAAATACTTTAAATTGTAAGTGACTGATGGGAATATGTAAAATTTACAGAAAGAATGTAGTAATCAAAATTTTTTTTTACATTGACAACATGTATATAAATGTAAAGATGTTATTCTGTGAATAATAAAAGTCAAAAAAATTTGATGTTATATTTCTTTGTGATTGTATTGTAATACACAATAAAAAATCAAAAAATTGTTTAATAAAGTTATTTGAAAACATCTATGTTGCATTAATTTTTAATATTAAAATACAGTAATGAACAAATGTATACAAATGTGCTGCACACTGACCAATTTTATATGTATTATTACTACTCCAGTCAATCTAATATCATAGAAGCTGCAAGACACTAGGAAAAAATTATTTACTATTCCTACTACACTCAAGGTACTACCATAAAATGTGGTGGAGACTGTCCCAAAACACTAAAAAGACCCCTTCACCCTAAAGGCCAAAAGTGACCCTGAACCCTACAAATACCCCTTTATCAACAAACTGAAAACTGACCCTGAACCCTACAAATACCCCTTACCCACAAACTGAAAACTGACCCTGAACCCTACAAATACCCCTTTACCCACAAACTGAAAACTGACCCTGAACCCTACAAATACTCCTTTCCCCACAAACTGAAAACTGACCCAGAACCCTACAAATACCCCTTCACCCACAAACTGAAAACTGACCCTGAACCTCAAAAAAACTCCTCTACCCACAAACTGAAAACTGACCCTGAACCCTACAAATACTCCTTTCCCCACAAACTGAAAACTGACCCTGAACCCTACAAATACCCCTTACCCACAAACTGAAAACTGACCCTGAACCCTACAAATACCCCTTTACCCACAAACTGAAAACTGACCCTGAACCCTACAAATACTCCTTTCCCCACAAACTGAAAACTGACCCAGAACCCTACAAATACCCCTTCACCCACAAACTGAAAACTGACCCTGAACCTCAAAAAAACTCCTCTACCCACAAACTGAAAACTGACCCTGAACCCTACAAATACCCCTTTCCCCACAAACTGAAAACTGACCCTGAACCCTACAAATACCCCTTTACCCACAAACTGAAAACTGACCCTGAACCCTACAAATACCCCTTTACCCACAAACTGAAAACTGACCCTGAACCCTACAAATACTCCTTTCCCCACAAACTGAAAACTGACTCAGAACCCTACAAATACCCCTTCACCCACAAACTGAAAACTGACCCTGAACCTCAAAAAAACTCCTCTACCCACAAACTGAAAACTGACCCTGAACCCTACAAATACTCCTTTCCCCACAAACTGAAAACTGACCCTGAACCCTACAAATACCCCTTTACCCACAAACTGAAAACTGACCCTGAACCCTACAAATACCCCTTCACCCACAAACTGAAAACTGACCCTGAACCCTACAAATACTCCTTTCCCCACAAACTGAAAACTGTCCCTGAACCCTACAAATACCCCTTTACCCACAAACTGAAAACTGACCCTGAACCCTACAAATACCCCTTTACCCACAAACTGAAAACTGACCCTGAACCCTACAAATACACCTTTCCCCACAAACTGAAAACTGACCCTGAACCCTACAAATACCCCTTTACCCACAAACAGAAAACTGACCCTGAACCCTAAAAAATTAACCTATAACAAAAACTATGAAACTGAGGCAGAACACAAAAAATAATAATAAACACAACATGAAATATAAATATATAATATAAAAAAAAATATTTTACAAAAACTATAAAAAAATATATTATCACATTAGCTATAATAATAATTTTGATTAATTAATATTGCTTTATTCCAATTAATTAATTAACATCAACATAAATTAACACATTACATTTCAATGTATCCAATTAATTTAATTAAGTCATTATTATAAATTAATTACCAATTAATTTTTTTAAATTATATGCAATAAATTAATTACATCATTAACTAATTATAATTAATTTGTTAGCAATTTATAAATGTTAATAATATGCTAATTCTTAATAAAATAAATCACTAATTATTAATTATTAATAACCAAAATATCAAAAAAATCATATACAAATCAATTTTTAAAAATAATAATTATTAATAAATAATTACTCAATAAATCAATTAAATTATATGCTAAATAATCAATTAAACAATTAACTAATTAATATTAATTATTTACCAATTAAAACAATTACCAAACATATATTAAATAAATAATTATTATTAAATTACTTCCCACCCTATTCCCCTATAAACCCACAACCCGCTCCTAAACATTAACTACTATTTATTTAAATATTATATATATATTATTTTATAAAATCTATATTTTCTAACATTTTCTATAAATTTTTTACTTTTACTATAATTATTATTAATTAATTAATCAATTAATCAATTAAATTATATGCTAAATATTAAATTAAACAATTAACTAATTAATATTAATTAATTACCAATTAAAACAATTACCAAACATATATTAAATAATTAATTATTATTAAATTACTTCCCACCCTATTCCCCTATAAACCCACAACCCGCTCCTAAACATTAACTACTATTTATTTATATATTATATATATATTATTTTATAAAATCAATATTTTCTAACATTTTCTCGATATTTTTTACTTTCACTATATTTCGATATTTTGTCTGGTCGATCTTTTTGAGTCGATATTTTTGTAATCGATATTTTTGAGCCATTTTTACAGTCGATATTTTGTCCAACGATATTCCTATAGTCGATATTTAGTTAATGTCGATATTTTTCCGTCGATATTTTGTCCATTCGATATTATGTAGTCGATATTATGTCCAGTTACCGACCCCCGCGCAGCAGCGGGGGTGAAGACACCAATTAGTTCGAGGCCAAGCGACCCCAGGACACTGCAGTAAGCCCCAAAACCCCTACCATTGGCTCACCTGAAACTCAGGGGGGGGGGGAGTTAAGGGCCGGTGGGGGCAGAGAGAACCCACCTACTCTGCACCAGTGCCTAGCGGATGACCTTACAGAGACGGGGTAAAGCAGCAGAGGTCTACATCATAAATAATACTCCAGCATATGACCCCCTGAAGCAGGCGACTGAGCACACGGCGGACATCCCCCATTGCAACCGGGGGGCGCACTACATATTAAGCAGAGACTGGGAGAGCTTGGGGGCCCAGGCGGGGTCTGAAGGGATTCATAATTTACAGACAATCACCAATGGGCACATCAACGACAAAGGGCCCACTAATCATCTTATGCAGTTGGAACCCTGAGTCCCTCGGTCAGCCTTGAGGACCCAGCTAACCCGGATATAATAAGCCTACCCCCAAAATTTTGATCCCCGGGCACATAGTAAATCCCGCTACTGCTGAAGTGCTAGCACATGCCGAGCACAGCAATAGAGAGGATCGCCTGGTGAACAACCGCAGGGGTGGTGGTTGCGGAGCACTCCTGGTCCACGATCACTGAAATACCGGCACACAGGAGGGGAAGCACGGCGCGAAAAGGCGACAGAACATATCTGGTTTGGAACCGCTGAAAAACGCCCAAAACAGCCACCCCCTGTAGCCAATGAAAAGTGCGGGAAATCATCTTTAAATTAAAGAGAAGATACCCGCGAAGTATCTATACGTGGAATCCGAAGAGCGGAAGGTACCACAAGAATATTTACTAACATATGGAACAAATGAAAAGGCTTAACTCACTAGCAGAAGATAAGAATGATCCATAACTTGCAACGCAAAGAGACATCCCCAGCACCCAGAGAAACTGGTCACTAAGGGGGACCTTAAGAACACTATTGTGCCTTCTTGTCAAGATCCTTAAAGAAAGAAACCTTTTTTTGTGAAACTGAGGACCCCAACATTAATTGTCCTGAGGAAGGTGTGACCGTATCCATGGTATTAACACCGAAACTCGTCGACGCACGGAAAAGATAGAGAATCCAACAAAGCCTAGAAGATACCAACTATATGTAAATTTAACAACTGTGGTATAAAAATGCAAACTTAGTAAGGCTATTGGTCCCATTGATCAGTTGAAACAACATTCGCGCGAGTATTACCAGTGGGGTTTTTTGTTCTGTATATTTTTTGTTACTGATATCACTGTACTGTATTGTATTTGTTCCGCGTTTAGATCCTTTTTTTTTTTGTCCTCATCTGCCTTCCCCTCTGACGGAAGATACCTACCGCCTTGCACGACATTGCTGGCGTGATATGTATTATTGGTGGGAGATATATGTTGAGAAAGAAAAAACCAGTTAGGGGAGCGTTCTTTTGACTCCATCTAGGTATATTTCAACCTGCCGGACCTTGTTCGAAACTGTCCTAGCCCTTGGTCCAAAAGAGTAAAGATGGCATAATCATCGGACCCGGGGGAAAAAAAAAAAAAAAAAACCCGGATTATCTCCAGTTGTTCAGGAGATCCCAAAATGCTAACTTTCTCTTATTTACAGATCTCATTAGGTCTCTTTTGGATATCTCGTATAATGATGTAAGCCATGAACAGTGTAGAGGAGGTGTCTTCTCTACCCATTGTATGCAAATCTGTCTTCTCGCCATCAAAATTGCATAGAAGAGAAATGACTTTTCCTTGCCTGTGATATTGTCTTCTGTCCCAAAGATGACAAGTGGGAGAGTTATTGACAAGGAAGTGTTTAGTATGGAATTTAAAGTGTTTTTCACGTCTTCCCAGAATTTTGTTATATTAGGGCATTCTAGGAACATATGTATATCACATGCGTCTGCTAAGTTGCATTTATTACATTTTTTGTCTGTTTGATATTTAGAGAGTTTCCGTGGTGTTAAGTATGCCCTATGTACAGAGAAAATGTGATTTCGTACAAGCCAAGAAGGCTTTACGATATTGCGTAATATCTCAAAAGAGTTTATCCACCTCTCCTCGCATGGAGTCCCAATTTCTGTCCCCCATAACTCATCCGGGAGTTTAAACTCCCCTTCGCTTTCCTCCAACAGAAGCCAGTACCATCTAGTTACTTCTTTTCCTCCAGTTGGACGTTCTACCAATTGTTGTTCCGTTTCTCTTATTTTTCCTATGTTACTGTCTATACGGATTTCGGATCTTGCCCAACTATCCAATTGAATATATTTGAATCTGGAAAGCCCTGGGCCTACTTGCTCATGTAACTCGTCCCAAGTTATAAGTTTTTTATCTTTAAATAGGTGGCCCTATTTACAGATGCCTGCTTGTTCAATTATAGTGGACAAGTTCTCTTTCAGGCATAGGGGTAACCCGGGAGAGTCCCATATTGGGGCATAGTTTGAATAGTAAGATAGTCCCAGTTTTTTCCTGATGTTAAACCAATTTTTGGCCCATGAGTGTAGTATTTTCAATTTTATATTTTTGAAAAATGTCTGACTACCAAACTTAAACATAAAGCCGCCTGCTGCAAGATTTGTCTCCTTTAGCATGGCTCCATACATGGATGTATTAGGTAGATTAGATGGCATTTTGAGAAGCATTCTAGAATAGGACATCTGAAAGGCCCATGAATAGAACATTAGGTCTGGTAGTGCACAGCCCCCTTTTTCTCTTCTTCTTCTGAACTTCTTCCATGATATTCTTGTGGTCTTGTAATTCCATATAAATGAATTGATTTCTCTTTGACATTTTTCCATAATTTTTGTGTTCATAGTTATTGGGATAGTGTTAAAAATAAAGGTGAATTTTGGGAGAATACACATTTTGACTAAGTTTACCCTTCCTGTTATAGAGAGAGGCAAATGTGTCCAAGATTTCATAAGTATTTTGCTTTCACTGTGTATTCTTTCCAAATTAGTTTGTGCAAGGGTGCCGACATCTTGAGTTATTTTGATTCCCAAATACCGCATTGAGGATGAGATGTTAATCCCGAGATCTAAATTGGGTAGGTTCCATGCCATGATCTCACTCTTACTCGAATTTATGTCGTAACCTGAGACATGGCCAAATTCTACAGCGCATTGTCTAACCACTGGGTATGCCTTGACTGGATCAGCTGTAAACACTAATATGTCGTCTGCATATAGTGCTACCCGTCTTTCCCACTCTCCGAAACAGAAGGGTGAAATATCCGCCTCTTCCCTTAACACCTGGGCAAAAGGCTCGATGTATAAATCAAATAGGAGAGGGGAAAGCGGGCAGCCCTGCCTTGTACCTCTTGTGATATTAAATGCTTCAGTCAAGGACCCATTAACCAGCAACCTAGCTGACGGTGAGTTGTATAGCTGTTTAATCATTCTGCAGAACACTTCACCACAGTTGAATTTTTTTAGGACATCATTTAGATAGAGCCAGTTAACTCTGTCAAACGCCTTGGTTGCGTCTAGAGTCAGGGTGGCCAAAGGGAGAGAAAAAGTGGTGGCAATATCTATAGCCCCTATTAGCTCACGGGTTAGCTCAGCTAATTGTCGCCCCTTAATAAATCCTTTCTGATCTTGATGGGTTACAGTACCAATAACGCTAGCCAGTCTTGTGGCAATTATAGTTGTAAAGATTTTATAGTCGTTATTAAGTAATGATATTGGTCTGTATGACCCACACTCTAATGGGTATTTCCCTGGTTTGGGGATGAGAACAATTGTGGCCTCACCCCAAGATTTAGGCATAGGCTGTTCTTCCAATAGAATGCCATTAAAAAGTTCAATTAGTACTGGTATAATGGCGTTCTCAAGTGTTTTGTAGATCTCTCCCGGCAACCCATCCGGGCCTGCCGCTTTGCCTTTCTTGATTTGACTGATAGCTTTTTTCACCTCCTCTTGTGTGATGACTGATTCTAATGATTTGCTCTGGGTTGTTGAGAAATTTGGTAATGTAATGGCTTCCAACCAGCTATCTCTTGCGTTTGAATCATTGGGGAGATCCTCTTTGTAGATATCCTGAAAAAATTCAAGAAATGCTCTCCCTATCTCAGGACTGGTAGTTCTTGTCTCAGGCTCACCTTCTATCTTAATTTCCCTGATGTAGTTTAGGACTTTATCAGATTTGATTTTCCAAGCCAGAATTTTTCCTGCACTTTCTCCAAATTCAAATTGAGAAGATTTACTCGCTTCCCACCTTCTATTTATTCTCTCCTGCAGTGTATGTTCTAACTCCGCTTTCAACTCAGCCATTTGTTCTTGTTCTTCAACTGTTCTTGATGGCGAGGACGTTTTTGAAGATTTTCATGTCTTTTTCCATTCTATTTATCTTGTCAAAGTATAGCTTCCGTCTATGGGAAGCTCTGTTGGTAATTTGTCCTCTTATAAATGCTTTAAATGTCTCCCAGATGATTGTTGGGGTGGCTGAGTTTCTATTTAAATCGAAGAAGGTTATGGATTCCTTAGTTAGGAAGTTGATTTCCTCTTCTTCAAGCAGAAGTGTCCTATCAAAGGACCATGAAGGGTGTTTGATAGAGGTTTCAGCCTTAAGAGTAAACTCTAACGCCGAGTGATCTGACAGATGTGATGGAAGATATTCTATTGATTCTAGAGTATCTTTTAGACAGTAACTGAAAAAGGCATAGTCTATTCTGGATTTATGTTTAAACCTGCTGTTCCTATAGGACACCCCAATCTTTTTACCCACTTTTTCTCTCCAAAGATCAGCCAGACCCATGTGTGCCATAATTGCTTTTAGTGTTTCCCTAGATTTAATTGAGCCAATATTTTTCGATCTTATTGATTTATCTAGTTTGGGATCGAGCACAATATTAAAATCACCCATCCAGATTATTGGCTCTTGCACTGTTAGTAATTGAGTCCTTATTGCATCTAGATGTGATGGGTCGTCCGAGTTTGGACCATAGTAACCCACCAAAATTCTAGTATGACCATCAAGCGAAACTCTTATCATTAGCCATCTCCCTGTTTGGTCTTCCCTGCTCTCTAATATTTCTGCCTTTGCAGATTTTTTAAAGATGAACACTACCCCTCTTACGTTAGCGTTGTGATCTGTGGAACAAAATTTATCGATCCATCTATGTTTTCTTAATATAATATTTGCTTCTGTTTTGAGAAGGTATGTTTCCTGCAACACTATGACCTGCGCCGGTGAGTCTCTCAGATATTGTAGTATTCGCTCACATCTTCCTCTCACGCGCAGACCATTTACGTTCCAGGACAAAAATTTAGTGCATGTCATAGTTTGCATCTTCCCCTGACACCCTTCGTTTTTTTGTATTTATATAGAATTTTCTTAGACCTAGCATGAAAATAGCCTGTTTTAGTAAAAGTCGTAATATTGGATATTTAAGCCAACAGTTGAGGAGCACAAATGAGGATTTTTTTTTCCCTTCTACCACCCCCCCACCCTACCCTTACCCCGGGAAACCCCCCCATGTTTACTCTGGCTTGGTCTTTAGCCAGGTTAACGCCCGTCTACAGCCCATCCATGGACTACTACTGCTACCTATTATTACAGGAGTATGTTAGTCTGTGAGCAAGTAGAAATAAAAGAAGGCCTTCCCAAAAAAAACAAAAAAAAACAGAGAAATGAAGAAAAAAAATATTTTCCTCTTTTTCTTCTACCTCTTTAAAGTGATCGTAGGCGGGAATTAAGTTGGAGTTTTAAGTGCTATTTTCATATATACATATATATACGCGTACACCTATATACACATGTATACATATATATATTTATATGTTTATATCTATATATACATGCTTTTTTTTTCCTTTTTATTTTTAACTTTTTCCTTCCTTTTTTCCTGCTCTCTTCTCTCCTTTTCCCTTTCCTCTTTGAGATTTATTTATTTAATTATTCATTCATTCCTACCTATCCCTGTGCATAATTTCCCGTGATTATCTACATTTCTTGTGCGTATTTTTTTTTCTTTCTCCCTTTTCCCCCCTTTTTCCCTTTCCTTCCCCTACTTCCCCCTTCTTCCCCTTTTTTTTTTTTTCTTTCCTCCTTCTCCCCTCTTTTTTTTTTTTTTTTTTACCGTTTCCCTATTTGAAGTCTTCTTTTTTTCATTTATCTGTATATAAGTCGCTTTCTAAGCCTTATGAGAGTGAGCCTGGTCGTGGGCTTGGGCTTGGGCATGATCTCGGATGGACTCTAACAGCTCATCTGCGTCTTGAGTAGTGCGAACATTATGCATTTTATTATTATACATGATGCGCAGAAATGCAGGGAATCTCATCTGCACCGTAGCCCCATAGGATCTAAATTTATCCATGCGCTGCCCCAATTCCCACTGTCTGTCCAGTGTAGTTTTTGAAAGATCAGAGCGAATTTCAAAAGAAAAATCAGGACCTTTTATTGTACCAGCTTTCAAAGCTAGGTTTAGTATTTTCTCCTTAAGAGTATACGTCAGGAAGTTAACTAACACTTTCCTAGGTTTGGTCCTTGCTGGATTCAAACGAAAAGGATCTCTATGTATCCGTTGGATGTCTTTACCAAGTTCTTCAACCGTTTCCTCCAAGTTGAGTGCCTCTTTTATTAGTTTTGTTATGTATCCCTTGAGATCTCCACTTTCCTTTACTTCCGGGATCTTCAAAAGTCGGATATTGTTGCATCTGGAAAAGTTTTCCAACACTTCTATTCGCTCTTTCATGCTTTCTCCCTCTTTTTGAAGATTGTATATTTTTGACCAGGCACACTCCAGATTGTTTGTTAGTAGACCCACAGAACTTTCTAGAGTCTCGGTCCTCTCATAAAGGCCATCAACCTTATGACCTAACTCCTCACAGGTTGCTCTTATTTCATTTTGATTAATTTTGGAGACTACAAATTCCTGTTTAATCTCTTCTCTCATTGTTGCGATGGAGGAGACTATAACCTCGAGCGATTTACCAAGGTTTAGAACTATGTTTTGTTCAGCCTCACTTCCAACTGATGCATCCAGGGACACCCCCTCTTTTGATATTATGCTATGAGCTTCTCTCTGTAGGTAATTTTGGAGCCAAAGGTGTGGGTGGAATAGCTGAAGCTTCGGCCCCTTGCCCCTCATCTTGTTGCGCCATAATTACACTGGGGCTGAGGGAAACATGGCGGCCGCAGGCTAGAGCGGCGCGCACGCCCCTGGGAGCAGCCGATCCAAATCTACACTGCTACCGCTAGCACCAGGATGCGGTAATGCGAGTGAAAGCGGGAGAAAAACCCGGACCCTTTTGAAAATTGCGTGCTGACCGGAGATTTGTTTGTGCTTTACGGCGGTTTCTCTCCCCTCCAAGCACAGGCTCAAGATCGAAGCGTGGTGAGGAAAGGGCGGTACCCTCCGGGTCTCCAGGCTATCGACTCCCCCGCCGCAGTGACCGGTGTTTCCTTGGCAATTCACGGCGGTTTCAGACCGCGGAGAGGAGGGGGGTGGAACCTTTCGGTCTGCAGATTTCCGTGCAGACTTTCGATTTTTGATTCTCGGTTGCAGTGTCAGCCGGTGGACGCTGATCCGGTCTTTTCTTAGTTTACTCTTTTGGCACTTTGAATTTATGGATGTACCCACCGGCAGTGTTATCTCTGCCGATCCCCGCTCCTCGACTGTGTTGGTGGCGGGCGGCAGCGGAGATAAGGCGCAGCCGGGTGGCTGCTGCACGGAGACTCCACATAGTGGCAGAGAACGATCAAGGGAGCAAGGAAAGGCACCACAAGGCAATAGATGCGGCAGATGCTGAGATAGCCGGAAAAACGGGAGAAGTTCAAAGAGAACCGGCCGAACTGGAGGATCAAGGTGATACCAACACTTGCCCAAGTAAGGTGGGGTTAACTAATGCAAGATGGGCCACAAATAGCGAATGTATAAGAGGCTATAGTGAGGATCAGACTAAGGAATCTCAAGTGAGAGTAACAAGGAGCAAGGCCAAAACTTCAGGAAAAGAACTACAGGGCCCAGTGTGCACTTGGGGGGAGGTTCACAAGAAAGCACAGGACTTAAAAAAAAAATCTGAATCAGTCCTAGACATTAAAAAACAACAAAGAACTAAGAATAAACTCAAGAATAAGAGCTCGAAAGCCCCAGGGGATATTACACCATCACTGCGCTCATATTTTAGAGTCCTACCCCAAGTTCTGCAGATTACCCAGGATATGGCAGCAGCTGCATTAGAAAGCAATAAGCAAATGCAGAGCAACCCCGACTCACTATCATCCGCGTTTAGATCCTTATGTAGCTTTCTTTTTAAATCCAGAATATGTTATTTATGTGTTTTACTAGTATGAAATGTAATTTACAGTGTTGACATTGTATTTTTTCAGAAGAATTTACTTTTTCTGAAATTTTAATACCATAATTTCATTTTAATAAAAGATTGTAAACGTCATACTTTGGTTTTTGGTGTGTCCCCAAACAATAGGTCTATGGGTGTTGTGGACATAAAAGAGCATCTGTCCTCTGCATACCACAATCTCTAGTACTATTCCAGGGTTTTTCTCTAGACTTACTTGGCCCCGACCATGACAGCCAACAAGTGGAAAAAGGACAGATCGGTCAAAGACATGTTGCTCAAATCAACCAGATCTAGCAACACAGAAATGTCAGAATCGACGGAACCCTGAGACACCGAAGCTCCGCTCACCCGTGCATTCACTGAGACTCGATTAGATTTTTTGCAAGAAGATTTAAAGCAAATGAAGACCAAAATAGCACAGGAGATCAGGGAGGTGAGGAAGGACGTCGATTCCTTGGGGGACAGAGTAAATACGCTGGAGACCCAGGGCTCGATTAGGGGTGAAGAGATCGAACTTCTTCAGCAAGAGGTAATTCACCTGAGAGATCAGCACCTAGACCTCCAAGCACGTGCGGAAGACCTAGAGAATTGCTCTACACGCAACAACATTCAAATCCGTAATATACTGCAGGTTGCAGAGGGTCAGAATATCGCATGATTTGTGGAGAGTCACTTCCAATCGATCAGAGATGCCCTGGACGAGATAGTGACCAAATTGGACCAGACGCATCGAGTGAGCTTGGCGAGGCCTTCCCCGGCTCCGTCTCTAGATAACCTTACCTGCGTGCATGATTTCCAATTAAAAGAGTGTATTCTCCAGAGAGCAAGGGATAGTAAATTAATTGACTTCCGGGGACATCGGCCTCTTCTCTTTCAATACCTAGCAGCCTCAACGCTACAGAAAAGGAGGGCTTTTCGGCTCATTACGATGCATCTCCGACACAGTAAAATCCCATACTCGTGGGGGCATCCGTTTTGCCTCAATGGAAAAACCCAAAAAGTTTGCTCCGTTAAAGAGGCCCGTCAACTGTTGAATATCCAGGAGGACTCTTCGGTAAGCCCGCCTTTTACTGCCAGGTCGGGCAGAGAGCGGGAAACAAGGAGCTGGAAGACTATCAACTCTGGCTCATCACCGCTACGCCCAGTTCGGGAGACCATAGCGAAAGAGAGACAGGCTGTCTGGGCATCCTTGGGAGATGACCTCACAGGCCCGGTGTGAGCTTCCCCGCGACTGTGCCAGAGTTTACAGTAGCCCCAGGAACATGACCATGAGGTCGACACAGTATTCTTAAGTCTGTACATTCCAGCCGAGGCCTGGAGGGAGTGGTGCGGTACAAAGATCTGGAACTTTTCCACCATTTTCCCGTGGGTACACACACCCAGGACATTTACAATATTTGTTGTGACATGTTGTTCGTTTGTTGTATTAAGTTGAGATTATTATTTAGTTTATGTCCCCCAACACGTCCCACCAACTCTGTATGGGAAACCGTCAGGGGCCAAGCCAGCCCGACTCAAAGAAACAGACCGACAGCAACCACTCCTGTGATTTGCATTGCAATACATTAGACTCACCTCATGACAGTCGAAATGACCCAGTCTCTTAAGATCCTGACACTGAACGTAAAAGGAATGAACAGCCCTATTAAACATCGCGCCATTCTGTCATATTTAGAACACTCTGGAGCTAACATATGCCTCCTCTAGGAGACCAATCTCTTACCCGGGGACACACACAGAATCCGATCTCAGGCATTTCCACAACAGCTCTTTTCCTCTTCACCTATAAAGAAAGCAGGAGTAGCTATCCTATCTCAAACACCTTCCCTGGTAAGCTAGGACCAAACTGGTGGAACTAAAAGGAAGGTTTCTGGCTTATTCCTTTCATTTAGACTCACAAACATTCACAATAAGATCAGTTCAGGCCCCGACGTGGGCCAAGAGGTGTATCTGTTGAGGGTGGTGCACGAAATCAGCACTACCCCAGACAGGGTAATCCTGATGGGAGGAGACCTAAACATAGCTTTTGACAATGCCCTAGATAGATCGGCCCAAAGTCAAGGACAGGCTGGAGCTCTCTCAGAAGAGGGGAAACAGATGCTCACCGACGCAGGCCTATGGGATATATGGAGAGACAAACACCCCATATCTCGGGAATACACCTTTTATTCACACTCCCATAAAACCTACGTGTGAATTGACTATATGTCAGGCACGCTAAACTTAAAACCCTATATCAAACAAATAGACATATTGCCACGCACACTTTCAGACCACTCAGCCGTCATCTTGGCCCTTTCCTTGCCACAGGCCCACACCTCCTCCTAGACTTTGCGTCTCCGATATACATTGCTGTACTACCCAGCGGTTGTTCAGCAGATTTCAACAGCGCTGCAGGACTACCTGGAAATAAATGACACCCCCAAAACCCCCATATCCGTCCTCTGGTATGCACTAAAAGCAGTTGTTAGAGGAGAATTAATAGCAATCGCAGCTGCAGATAACAAGTCACGCAGGGAGAAGCAGAAACTCTTGATGCAAAAGACACAGGAACTAGAATGCATACACCAGAGAAATGGGGCACTCAGAGTATGCAGACAACTGGAAGCCACGCGCTCTCAGCTGGCAGCACTAGCTGTAGATAGAGCAGAGTACTCAGCGCTCTGACTACAAAACACTTTTTACATGGGCGGGGACAGAGCGGGGAGGTTAAGACACAGATTAAGGACACAGAGACAAGTATCTAGTATCACCTCCGTAAACAGGTCAGGAGATGGTTAATGACCAGCAAATAGCCGAAGCCATCTGCCAATATTACGCAGAAGTTTATAAGGCACAAGATCTCTCCCCACAAGCCCTAGCTCAGTACCTTCAGGGAGTGCCCATGTCTTCAATCACACCAGACCAAGCAGAGGACATTGAATCCCCTATCAGACTGGAGGAGGTAATTTCAGCCATCTCCAAGGTGAATCCACGCAAATCCCCTGAACCTGATGGCTTCTCCGCCTCATTTTATAAAACCTTCTGCAATATACTGGCCCCTATTCTCACCAGGGTATACAACGCTATAGGGACATCATCCGCTCTCCCTAAGACGATGCTGGAGGCCTGCAGTTATTATAATACCCAAGGCCGGGAAAGATAGGCGTCAATGAGCTTCATACAGGCCCATCTCCCTCCTTAATATCGATCGATTTTAAGTTATTCACCGGCATACTGGCATCGTGCTTGTCACTCTTCCTTCCCAGGTTGATCGACCCAGACGAAGCAGGATTTGTCCCCAACCACCAATGCACAGATAACACCAAGCGCTTACTCCACATATTAGATAAAGCCCAATGATTTGACACCGAACACATGCTCCTGTTGATGGACATTGAAAAAGCTTTCAACAGGGTCAATTGAACATATTTAGACGTGACTTTGCAACACTTTGGGTTCCCTGAAAGATTTATGTCCTGGGTCTTCAGCAGATATACCAGTCCCACTGCCACGGTCAGTGTGAACGGTCATACATCTACCCTGTTTCTTATTCAGAGAGGCACACGCCAGGGCTGTCCCTTCTCCTCCTTGCTTATCGCCTTATATACGGAACCAATGGCGCAGCCAATCCGTGATAATCCGCTAGTTTCTGGAATACACTTTGAGGGTGACATACGTACACTTAGTTTACACACAGATGAAGTTATAGCGACATTAGAAAATCCTCAGACCTTTCTCCTGGCCATTCTGTCAGAGTTGGGACCAATTCTCCCAGGCAGCAGGTCTCAAAATTAACGTTCATATGTCACAAGCTTTCAATCTCACTCTGAATCCCACTACTCTGAATGATCTCAGTAAAACATATCCCATCCAGTGGGCCATAGCAGCAATCCCCTATCTAGGGATACAATTATATGCACCCTTACTTAGCACTATAACGTTAAATTATACCTTCTTTACTTTGCCACATCAAGGAAGACCTGCGTCGGCGGTGACCAGACTCACAATCTTGGCCTGGCCGGGTAGCGGCTATTAAAATGTCCATACTGCCAAATATTTTGTTCCTCTTTCAAACCCATCCATTGGAACCACCGCCGGGCATGATCCGTTCGCTTCAGCGAGAACTGGAATCCTTTGTCTGGTTGGACAAGAGACCCTGTATGCGGAGAGATCTTAGTTATAGACCCCCGGCAGAGGGTTGTCTTGGGATCCCAAATGTGCAGGACTACTTTTGGGTGACCCTGATTAGAGCATTTGTCGAGTGGTCGGCCCGGCGTCTGAAAAGCATTGGCTTTTTATGGACTGGGTCCTGGCAGGGCGGCCACTGTGGCAAATTTATTTCCTACTAAAATCAGCTAGGCCTAAGAACCTTTACCTTTCGCTAGTAAAGCGAGTCTCCATAAAGGCATGGGATAGAATAGCTGAGAAAAGAGCTCTCACCGCCTTCGAATCACCATTGACTCCCCTTGTGGGGAACCCTTCTTTCTCCCCTGGGATGGATGCGAGGAACTTCACATAGTTGACAAGAGAGGGTAGTAGATCGATTAGACATCTTTTTGATGAGAAGGGTCCACTTTCCTTTGAAAATCTCTGAGATCAACAGTGTTTCACCGAAATAGAACGGTTCCGTTACCAGCAAATAAGACACTGGGTTAAATATGCACTCTAGTAACCACCCGCAGGTGCAGCGCCACCTTACCGCATTCGAAAAGTGGCTGTTACCTAAATTTAATGACGCCCATCTTATTTCACTGATCTACTGCTTAATAAGACGAGCCCCAACACCTCATAAGACTCGAGTCAAAAAAGATAGGAATTGGAACTAGAACATACACTTACTCAGCATGAATGGGGAGAGATATATTACAGAGCCAAACACACTGCTTGTAATGTTTCCACTGTAGAGACCGCCACTAAAATAGAAACCTATTGGTATTTTACTCTTGCCAGGCTCCATAGAGCAACCCAACAAAGGACCCCTTGTGCTGGCGTGGATGCGGGTCACCTGGCACCCTGACACATATACTGTGGGACTGTCCTCAGCTAACTCCCTATTGGGCGCAGGTACTTGAGGTTATAGATACTCATTTCGACACAGAATTGCCCCAGTTCCAGCATACATTCTCCTAGTCTTACCGAACGCTCTTACGTTCTCTCTTAAGTCGCGCAGAGGTCGTCAAATTGCACTGGCCATGTGGGCGGCTCTCAAAAATATATTTGCACTTTGGGGAACAAACTGTTGGGGGGATTCTGCTCATACACGGGACTGTGCACAGAGAACTAGGTTTTATAATAATAATAGAAGGTCTCTTAGGCTTGAAGGGGGAACCTCCAAGATCAGCAGGAGTAAATCACATCAGGATCAACAAAAGCTCTCTCTCTGGAAAAGGATTTTCTCCAAGTGCCCTAATCATGCAAGCAGTGTGATATTAAAGGCACTAGAATTTCAGTTAGCAGCTGTGTGCATGTTGTGTCTAGAGTTTGGGCCGATCAGCCTGAATAACAGCTAACATTGTTATGGTAACCTTGGAGGCTTCTGCACTCACTGTACAGACTAAGGACGCAATGTAAGTCTAGAGATATTGAAAACAAGCTGTTCTCATGTGAAGAAATCCAAGCATCCTAACCTACAACAATAGTTACATGCAGTGTGGTGTGCAAAAGCCGCAAAAAGGTAAAATGGCATTTAAACTTCTAATAAGCCTATGCTAACATAGCAATGGCTGCAAGCAGGGCCCTGCCTTCATTACAGAATCACTTGCTCACTCACACGGGAGGACTGCATCGGTTGTGGAACACGCTCGGCATGGAGCAGATTTCCATCTCCCTTGTCAACTAGAGTTCTTTGTTTCCTGTTATTTGAAAAACATTTTAGCGCTACTCTCCTCTAAATTTAGAGAACTCATCTGCCCCAAATATTTGCAACTTTTGCGCCTCACAGACCAGACACAGACTGCTCCCTGGGATGCATTATGGTGGGTTTGATAACTTAGTGGACCGGGAGGGGGGAGGGAAGGGTTATTGGGGAGGGGGAGGTTGTTGAGGTTGTTGATCAGAACAGTTTATCGCTTCTCCTATGTTGTGGGATATTACAAAGCATATTTCCATTTATGTTCAGTTTTTTTTGTCTTTTTTCAAATCATACAATTCAACGAAGAAATTTAAACCTAAACTGTCTGTAGCCTTTGGACTGAGACTGAAGACCCAAGGAACGATTTGTCACCTTGCTCTCTTTAAACAGTTCCAGGGGAGAATCTACTTTTACTACATACAACCAAGCCCCATCAAAAGCAAATCCATCAGGGCATTGTTCAGAAAAGTGCCCCTGATCATCATCAGGCAGTTTTGGAACAACTGTGTTAGCATAATCCAACAAAGCATGTATGTAGTGGCCCAGCAGGCAGGTTGCATTTGTGGACTTCAGTGCCATGCTACCGGATGAAAACACTTTCCTAGACGACTACTCCATCTTTTTGGATTTTCTATCTGCTGGCAAAAGAAGGAAAGGATCCAGGAGTCGGCTGTGGTGAACATGAAGCCTGTACAACCAAACTCTCACAGGAAGAGTGAGAAGATAAAAAGAACAGATCCCCCGGAGCCAGCTTGTACCTTCTAGCTATTGGCCTGGAAACAGCAGGGGGTGTTATAGGCTTCTGGCAAACATCCAACATTGACTTGGTTAAAGCCTCAATAAAAGGCAACAAAGGTTCTGAAGACAACGATGAAGAGTGCAGTACCTCTGTCAGCAAATAAGACTTAAATTCCATAGTAGGAAGAGGCAAAATTCAACATTTCCGCCATCTTCCTTATAACTGTAAGGTAGGAAGTGACTTCCGGCGGTGTAATATCCTTAGTAGCAACAACATCCATTCTGGGGATGTGCACAAGCCATTTACCTATCCCAACTCTTCAAAGTCCTGGTCTATAGAAGACAGAATCTTACCATCTTCCATTTCTGGAGAATCTTTTCCCCCAAAGAAATACTACCCTTCTTCAAAGTCTTTGGGACTCTCTTCTTCACCTATGATACAATATCGGCACCGGCGATGTCGGTAATAGTGCTGGGGAGGTGAGACTAGGTACCGCAGTCTAAGCATGCAACATTGGATCAGAGCCAGCTGGTGCCGGGGAAAGCATGATCGGTGTCGGTGACATTTATAAGGCGTGATGGATGGAGGAGAAGGAGAATCTTTCCCTCGAACTGCTCTCGGCTCCGGGGTCAGCCAGTATACCTGGGCCAGCAGCACCAAAAGAATAAAATGAGCCTGTTGATAAGTCACTGAAAAGAATTCCAAAGAAAACAACAGCGGACCCATGGGGTCCACAGGCACACCAACTGGAGTCATCGCTCTATTGAAAATGCTAAACATTGCATTAAAAAAGTGGGAAGGGTCCCCACATGGAGTAGGAAAGGCTGGATACATCTGCTCCTGTTGAGATTGAGATACTGGATACAAGACCAGCTTTGTATCTTGATTTTTGATACTCAGGTGAAGTCGACCGCAGCACCGGCGCCAAAGGTGAAGCCATGAAAGGCACCGGAGTGACTTCTTGTCAACCACTCTCCGAAGCCAGATGGCCCGCATTTCCTAACACAGAGAGCACTATCGCCCTTTTCCAAGTGATGAAGTAGTGTCCGCGAATAATACTACCTGTGGAGCATGCGCAATTAGATGAGGCGGAACCGGGTTCATATTGCCAGCTCTCTGGGGCTTTGTATAGCTTCAAGCCACTCGTCATTCTAAAGAGGGCCTTCCCTCAGCTTTACTAACGGATCTGGGGAGTTATTCATCAGTTTTGCATTCATTAAAGACATTGCCTTTTCAGGCATGTGGATGAGAAGCAAATGATCCTCTAGGGGCGCCGCTTCATTCAGTTGATCCCCTTCCAGTATGTGACACCTCAGTGCATGGCCAAGCTGTAAATATCTGAAGCGTTCGGTTTCCGCCATCTCAAATTCCTGTTGTAGGGTCTCAAAATGTAATGCCCCTAGTCGTTCAATTCCAATCAACTCCCATTTGGAGAAACCCTACAAGTCTTGTCTTCTCGTAGAATGTCAATGTCACTGTCACACTCAGGAATGTATTGACTTCTAGCCAGGCTCTCACCATTGCCTGTATGTCAAGCACTCTCTCTTCCCTAGCATTAAGGAGCATCCTCGAGTACTACTATTCTGACCATCTACCCGATAGGGGTTCTCTGTCATGTCCAAAATTACCCAATCATTTATTACTAGTTATTGGGATGTCCAATAATATTTACATATGTCCGGTATTGCTAGCCCACCTTCATAAACTCCTCTCTGCAATTTGCAGAGAGCAATCCTTTAGCAGCGCCAATCCTAGAAGAGTCGCAATAGCCTTCTACTTTTTTTTTTTTAAAGTTGTGCGAGATTTTATATTGGGTATTCTTTCATATGTATTGTAGTCTTGGCAGGGTCATTGTTTTAAAGAGCATAGCTCTACCCATCAGAATGAGCGGGAGTGCTCGCCAGTGGTTCAGGTCTCTGCTGAGATGGTCCAGGTGTGTGTGTAGAGATTTTCTTTTCTTAAAGGAAACCCTGCTCATTTCCAGTTATATAAATATCTAGGTATTTGAACCTGTTGTGTATTATTGGAGCCAGACATTGGTTTATCAATTTGGGGGTGGCCCCACACAGGTGGTAGATTGGAGAATACGTATTAGCGTATGCAGAATCCTTTCTACCATAGTGTAGGGGTGTGTGGGATAGAATACAATGTCATTGACATAAAGGGAATTTGTTCTTCCCGTTCCCCGCCACAGTTGTTGCCTCTTATCAGAGGGTCCCGTCAAACCCACTCTTCCTAGGGGTCCAACGTGAGCTCGAAGAGCATCCCCAATGCAGTTCAAATGAGTACGACAATACGCTGTTCATCTGCACTATAGAAGCTGGTCTCACTGACAGAATTTGGGTCCAAACCCCAACCTTGTTAGAGCAGCGAAGAGGTAGCTCCCCTCAATACTGTTGAAAGCCATTTACGTGTCAAGAGAAAGCAGCACTGCCTGTTCAGCCCTAATGGACATGGTCAAATGGAGCACTCCATATAAGTGCCTCAAATTGACCCGGGTGCCCCTGTGCGGTATAAAGTCACACTGATCCAGAAGGACAACTGAAGCAATAGTTGGTCTCAGTCCATTAGCCAAGGTCTTAGCCAATACCTTGACCTCAATGTTCAAAGACGAGATGGGTCTATAAGAACTACAAGCCTCTCACGACTTATCCTTTTTTTGGTAAGACTACTACTGTCACCATCCTTTGTTCCACTGGTAAGCTGACCCCTCTGAGGCTTCTTGAAACCTATTCAGCAAATGCCCTGCTATTGTATGTGCAGTACATTTGAACACTTTGTCTCATTTTTTAAAGGGAAGTTCCTCTCAACAAGAAAACCAAAGTGGTCTATCATTGCTTAAAAAGAAATAAATAATCTTTGGAAAGCTCACTTTGTTGCATATAAGCTTTAAGAGCACGCCTTTTTACGGCTACCAAAAGGTTTCACAAAAGTTCTACAGGTCAACCACTTTCACAATAAAAGCTCCAGGTAAGCACCTGGCGTTGGTAAAAGAATCAACATTCTGTTTTGTCACCACCACATTACACTGCATGGGCACAATCACTGCTAAGGGAATGTGTGGTTGGTCTAGGAAATCTGCTACCCAAAGGATGTTGCGATTGCAGCCCTCAATACTACTGTTACTCTGTTAGTACAAGAGGTCATCCCAAATCCAACTCGTGTGTGATTTAGTATCAATCAAGTACTCGCCAACTAGGGCTGGGAAACCTTCTGAACCGATGAGAAAATAAAAACTCTTTTTTAAGAATTTGTGGCTTCCCAATTCTTTGCAACCTCAAGTAAAATCTGAAAAGCAAATTAAGCCCCTACAATGCAGAAGCAAATGTAAGTGCTATATGTATAAACATATCTGTTGTTTAAAACCATAGGTACGGAATATATCAGAATAAATGTCTCACAAGGAACATACTTCAAAGAATTTGCCTCCAGTTTTTTCATCTTTACCACCAGAAGAGAACTGTGCAAACTAGTCCCACAAGCTCTTTTCATCTTTGGGGACAGAGATACATTAGAGTTTTGCTTTTCAAACAGAAGAAACCTATGAAAGCATGACCATCATTCAGTAAGGAAAGAAAAATAACCACAAGTAAAATGCAATAAAAGAAAAAAAATATACACTGGCAAAGCCAATAGTTCCGAGGCCTGTAACCTACTGGCTATGCAAACACGTTTTTAAAATCTTGGATGGCCACATCTCAGATGCACGGGCATCTGTGACTGTCATCTTTGAACAGGATTAGGTGAAATCGCTGTAGGATGGCTACCGCTGATGCATGAGACTCCACCATTTAAAGTACTTTGTAATAATTTAAGAAACCCCGCTGAAAGATGGAAATGGCATGTGCATCCATGGTGGCCACTTCTGAAGGCATCGTCATCTTTTAACAAATACTTTTCACAGACAGCCAAAATGGAAGCACACCCGCGGAGCCCATCAGTAAATGGGACTTTTATTTTTTTTCAATCCAACTGAAGATGCCTGCGCATATGTGGAGGCCACCTGGGAATGGTTTAAGTACAATTTCAACATTGCTGCCTGCTGATAGCACGGCTGGAGGAGCACAAAGCACAAGGGTGATGGGGTGGCCAAGCAAAGTCTTGGTGGGGGTTGAGAAAGGGAAGGGATTAAAGAGAAAGGGAAGGGTTTAAAGAGAAAGGAAGCAGGGATAGAAAGAGACAAAATAGTCCAACAAATGCACTCCAATGTAAGGTATGAAGTCAGAAGTGGAAGAATGCATCAATCATTTACAACTCGGAGACGGAAATGCTTCTGTGCAGCACAGACACAAGCCCATGGAGAAAAGCCATTGCATCAGGTGCATGGAAGGGAGACACACATCAAAGCCACCCAATCACGAGCAAGGGACAGACTCAAAGACCACTCCGTACATTTGTAATGTATTGTGTTTTTACAATACAAAAGTTATTTTTATAATAACCTTGTGTGGAGTCTCTTTTGTGGTGTGCCTAGTATGTTGTTGCTGTTGTGCACTGGCGCAAATGCTTTACACATTGCCTCCGAGTTTAGCCTTACTGCTTGAGCCAAGCTACCAAGGGGGTGAGCAGAGGTGATCTTGGCGTGTGACTTCCTTGCCCAGACTAGAATGGTGGTTTCTGCATGGCTTTGGCGTCAGCCTTAGCCTAGCAGAAATAGCCAGTTCTAACATCGCAGAAGAGGTCGCTCCAAACACTGCTCCCTGCTGCCCCCTGCATCGCTGCACCGCCAGACTGATAAGTGTTAAACTTGCCTTGCTCGCATCAACCAGATTAATTATTTATTATCGCTCATAGATCCTAGCGCTAGACTGCCTCGCCTTGGATTTTCATTATTAGATCACAGCTTGCGCTAGACTGCTTCGCATTGTTTCACATTAGTAAATCACTGCTGATAAAATTACTCGTAGCGCTTGTCTGCCAAGGCGCGCTTCAACTATAAGAAATATCTCTGCTGCCTGTACATTCGTGCCTGATTGTGCCAGCGCCATTACCGTCAGCTTAGCGCTAGTCACGAGTATTCAGCCCCAACCCTGAAACGAGAATCCTTGCGGCCATTTTAATTGTTGTTGTTGTTGTTTTGCCTCCCTGACCTGAGCTCCACCCCGCTCCCGCCTCCCAGCTGACCCCCCCCCCCCTCCCACGGATACTGCTTTCCTCTCTCCACCGTCCTAGCGCTGTGACCGCCCTGCTCTTCGCAGAAGAGGTCGCTCCAAACACTGCTCCCTGCATCGCTGCACCGCCAGACGGATAAGTGTTAAACTTGCCTTGCTCGCATCAACCGGATTAATTATTTATTATCGCTCATAGATCGTAGAACTAGAGTGCCTCGCCTTGGATTTTCATTATTAGATCACTGCTTCGCATTGTTTCACATTAGTAAATCACTGCTGATAAAATTACTCGTAGCGCTTGTCTGCCAAGATGCGCTTCAACTATAAGAAATATCTCTGCTGCCTGTACATTCGTGCCTGATTGTGCCAGCGCCATTACCGTCAGCTTAGCGCTAGTCACGAGTATTCAGCCCCAACCCTGAAACGAGAATCCTTGCGGCCATTTTAATTGTTGTTATTGTTGTTTTGCCTCCCTGACCTGAGCTCCACCCCGCTCCCGCCTCCCAGCTGACCCCCCCTCACTCCTCCCCCTCCCCCTCCCACTTTCCACATATGACAGATGCCTTTACGCGCAGCGGTATCGCGCAGCGGTCGCGCCCCATGCGCGCCGAAGGTGCGCCAAAGGTAAGCCCGTCTACGCCCGTCCGCGCCCAGCGCCAGACCCCCTGGCCCCTGCAGCTCCCTTACCTCTAGAGTTACATATGATGCCACTACTCTCCTCGCCCTCAACCCCGGACGCGCACCACAATGCTGCGAAGCTACCCCAGGATGTACCCACGGCCCATTCGCCTGCCTCTCCTGCAAGTTCAACTGCTTCAGGACCCTCACCAAACCCACTTCCTCCTCTCACAGCTCCGAACCCAACCGCCTGAATTGCATCCTACTGAACACCCGCTCGGTCCACAGACATGCAACAGAACTCTGGGACCTAATCGACACTGCGTCACCTGACATCACCTTCCTCACTGAAACATGGATGAACGCATCTTCTGCTCCCGACATCGCCATAGCCATACCGGACGCTTACAAGATTATTCGAAAAGACCGCACCAATCAAACTGGAGGAGGCATCGCCATCGTCCACAGAAACACCATCAAAATCACAACCAGCTCCGAGGACAATCTTGCAAAGGCCGAACATCTCCACTTTCAGATCCACACCGACCCCAGGACCACCCTTAGAGGCACCCTCATTTACAGGCCTCCAGGTACCCGCACTCAATTCAGCGACGACATCACAGACTTCGTCAGTCCGCACGCCCTCGCCTCCGAGAACTACATTCTTCTAGGAGACCTCAACTACCACCTTGAAAACATACTCGACAGCAACTCCACCACCCTTCTGGACAACCTGGCCAATCTCTGACTCATACAACTTGCTGACACCCCCACTCACACAGCCGGACACACACACTCGACCCTATCTTCACCTCCAGCAAGCACATCTCCTTCGATCGTACTACAGCTCTCCACTGGACGGATCACAGCTGTGTTCACTTCAGCTACAAAACCACCCTGACCCACAACCGCCCACAACCCATTTCCCGAAAAAACTGGAACAAAATCACCACCGACCAACTCCTCACATCACTCAACCAAAACCCTCCCACCCTAGCAATGGACCCAGACCAAGCGGCCACCAACCTCAGGCAATGGATTACCCTAAGTGTGGACGAATTAGCACCCCTGAAAAAGCACCAGTTGAAATCAGCCAACAAAATGGCTCCCTGGTTCAATGATGAACTTAAAAAATCCAAGAAGCTATGCCGCACCATGGAGAAGAATTGGAGAAAAAACCCAACCCCAGACAACATGGCCTCCCTCAAGACAGCCACCCTCAAACACCACCAACTGATTCGATCCGCCAAGAAATCAGCATTCAAGGATCGTCTCGACAACAATTCTCATAACAGCAAGGAACTCTTCAATATCGTCAAAGAACTCACTAACCCCACCGCAGCATCCACCGACATCACTCCCTCCCAAGACCTCTGCGATGCGCTATCCTCCTTCTTCTACAACAAAATTGCCGACATCCACAACAGCTTCAAGAATACTCCCAGTGATCAACCCGCCCCACCCCCTTCAGATCCCACTCCTCCAACCAACAACATCAGCGCCTGGAACCCAATCACCACTGAAGACACCATTCGCCTCATGAACTCAATCCACTCTGGCTCGCCTTCTGACCCCTGCCCCCACCAAATCTTCAACAAAGCTGACTCCATTATCGCACCCCAACTCCGCGATGTCATCAACTGCTCTTTCAACTCTGCCACCTTTCCAGAAATCTGGAAACACGCAGAACTCAGCGCCCTTCTGAAAAAACCCACAGCAGACCCCTCAGAACTGAAAAACTACCGACCCATATCTCTCCTCCCTTTCCCGGCCAAAGTCATCGAGAAAGCCGTCAACAGCCAACTCGCCGCCTTCCTTGAATCCAACAACTCCCTTGATCCATCTCAATCCGGATTTCGAGCCAAACACAGCACCGAAACCGCCCTCATTGCAGCGACCGACGACATCCGAGCACTCCTGGACAACGGAAAAACAGTGGCCCTCATCCTACTCGACCTATCCGCCGCTTTCGACACAGTCTGCCACAGCACCCTTATACAACGCCTCAGCAACATCGGAATACAAGGAAAAGCCTTGGACTGGATCATCTCGCTCCTAGCTGGGAGAACTCAGAGAGTTCGACTTCCCCCATTCTACTCAGAGGCCACCAAAGTCATCTGCGGCGTACCTCAAGGATCCTCACTCAGTCCCACCGTCTTCAACGTCTACATGAGTCCTCTCGCCTCTATCGCGCGTCAACACAACCTCAACATCATCTCTTACGCCGACGACACCCAGCTAATCCTTTCCCTCACCAAAGACCCCAACACCGCCAAAACCAATCTTCACGAAGGCATGAAAGAAGTAGCCGAATGGATGAAACAGAGCCGCCTAAAACTCAACTCAGACAAAACGGAGGTGCTCATCCTAGGATCCTCCCCCTCAGCTTGGGACGACTCCTGGTGGCCTTCCGCTCTGGGCACAGCACCCACAGACCATGCACGTAACCTTGGCTTCATTCTAGACTCCTCTCTCTCAATGTCCAGACAAGTCAACGCCGTCTCGCCCTCCTGCTTCAACGTCCTTCGCATTCTCAAAAAGATCTTCCGCTGGATCCCCCTCGAGACAAGAAAGACTGTCACCCATGCACTGGTCACGAGTAGACTAGATTATGGTAACACACTCTACGCCGGAATTACAACAAAATTACAGAAAAAACTCCAGCGCATCCAAAACGAGTCAGCGAGACTCATATTAGACATCCCGCGTCAAGAGCACATCACCGGACACCTAAAAGACCTCCACTGGCTTCCCGTCAACAAAAGAATTACTTTCCCCCTTCTCACCCACTCACACAAGGCCCTTTATAATCTAGGACCCGAATGCCTCAACACTCGACTGTCCTTCTACAATCCCACCCGCCAACTAAGATCATCCAATCAAGCCCTCGCCGCAGTCCCGCTCATCCGAAAATCTACCATGGGTGGCAGATCCTTCTCCTTCCTGGCTGCCAAGACCTGGAACTCACTCCCCACCCACCTCCGCCTTACTCAGAACCACATCTCCTTCAGAAAATAACTGAAAACCTGGCTTTTCGACAAATAATGTACCCCTCCCTCTAGCACCTTGAGACCCTCTGGGTGAGTAGTGCGCTATATAAATACCTGAACTTGAACTTGAACTAGGTTTCCGAGACAAAACTAAATCTGTCCGACATTTGAAAACTAGCTTCTATCAAAGCAATGGTTTTAAAAGCTACAGTTCAATTCTACTATATAAGAAAGTTACCTATAAAAAACGCTAGTAAATAACGATTCTGGGGTATAACGTATTTAGTGAATAAGTTTCTATACTGTTAAAGACAAAATTAATTACATTTCAACTAGGAGACCTCGCTAAGTCACCATTTCGTTTTGCAGTATGAATCCTTTTCTGGATTCACATGCTGTACATTAGATGATGTAGCGGTTTCCCCTCCTAGGAATAGTAGGGGTGAGATGTGGAAGAGTTTGCAAAAAGGTTTTAAAGTACTTTTCGACCCACCTGTGCTTCCTTTATCATTTGTATAAATGTTGGGTAAAAGTATGCTGCAGCACATATAGTGTGAATTGGCACATTTGCTGTAAAGGCTAGGGTTGCACAATTTTTCCTTGTTGAATGGGCTCTCGGGAGTGAACTTAATGTTTTTCCCATTGAGGAGTAACATACTTGAATTGCCTCAACAATCCATTGTGCAATTGTTCCCTTTGTAACTGGTGAACCTTTGCTGGACTTCGCGTAAGAGAGAAAGAATGGATTCCCCTTACGCAATTGTTTTGTCTCGTGCAGATAATACAGTAACGCCCTTCTTACATCTAGGGTATGTAGTCTTCTTTCCAGTTGTGTTTGTGGGTTTTTAAAGAAAACTGCTAACTGAATGCTTTAATTCATGTGGAATTTGCTCACCATTTTAGGTAAGAACTAATGAATAGTTCTTATAACTATCTTGTCCTTGTGTATGTGAATGTATGGTTTCTCAATGTTTAATGCACAAGTTACTTACTTGTGTAATGATATATCTGTAAGAGACATTAGCTAGTGATAGATTCCTTACCTTAGAATAACCCCAGGCTGGATCCGGAAACGTTTTTCGGCTTAACAGTATCTCTGTGTGCCAGTAGGTGGCGTCCTGCGGCTTCGTGTTAGTCACTGGCATCGTAGGCGCCAAGATGACATCACAGAGAGCACTTAGGCGCCACCCATGCGCGCTGACATCAGTTCTGTACACAACTATTCCACGCCGAAACGCAGAGACTGGCAATTGCTGCATAAAACTAGGGCCCTACCGGAGGGATGACCTTAACTCTAGTAACGAGTTCGCAGAACAGGGAGGATGGGCGGGGTAGTAAGGAATCTATCACTAACTAATGTCTATTACAGATATATAGTTACACAAGAAACTTGTGCATCTGAAAGAGACACGTTAGTGATAGATTCCTTACCTTAGAATAGATACCCCAGCAATACCAACCCTGGTGGTGGGTCTGCGAACAGGATTACACCAGAAAGTCACGGAGCACAGAACGGCCAAAGACGCAGTCTCTCCGGACCGGACTGTCAAGGCAGTAGTGCTTGGTAAACGGGTGCAGCGATGTGGAAGGGCGTAACAACCTCTGGCAAGAAAGAAGGACCGGTCCTTAAAACCACCTTGTCCGGATGAACAGAAAGGAATGGAAGTTTAGAAGAAAGAGCCTGGAGCTCACTTACTCGTCTGGCAGAGGGGATAGCTAGCAGGAAAGCCGTCTTTAGAGTAAGAAGACGTAAAGGACAGTTATGAAGAAACTCAAAGGGAGCGCACATCAGAAAAGTCAAGACAAGATTTAAGTCCCACTAAGGTATTATGAAAGGCACAGGTGGAAACGTATGCGTAATGCCTTTAAGGAAATGGTTAACAACCGGGGACCTAAACAGAGAAGGCTGATCTGGAAGCCGTAGAAAGGCAGAGTAGGCTGAAAGATAACCTTTGATAGTGCCCAGAGCAGAGCCCTGCTGGGCCACAGAGAGAAAGAACAGAAGAACCTCAGAAAGCAGGGCAGAAAGGGTATCCACAGTCTTAGCTGTACACCATGCCACAAATCTGTTCCACCTACAGACGTACACTGCTTTAGTGGAGGGACACCTAGCTGCCAGAATGACATCACAGACTTCGGGAGGAAGATCAAAAGGTGTCAACTGCTGCCGCTCAATCTCCACGGTACAAAAGGGGTGGTGATGGACGGAGCATCTGAATCAATCAAACACTCACACCCAGTCAAAAGATCTGAGTTTAATCCATCACTGTTCTTTAGCCCACTCTGCCACCCCAGTTCAGACATGGCTATATGCAAATAAGTCTGACCCTGTGCCTCATGGGAACAGTCCAGCCCAAACTGCCAAGCCATGTCTTCCCTGGACCGGAAACAAGCTTCTGAGGACCGGTTTCTGGCATTCCAGCTGTCTTCAGCCCGGCTTGCTTGAATCCAGTGGGAAAGTGAGCAAGGGACTCACGTCTGAGCATACGCTGCCACACTTATGGCGGCCAAAAGCGGTCCAAGCATGGAGGTGGAGGCTGGACAGGTTCGGGTGCAGGAACGTCACCTGCAGCTGCGACAGAAGATCGTCCCGAAGAGGCAGACGGATCGGGGGGGGGGGGGGGTAATCGATCCTCCTACTGAGTAGCTTGGGATACCAAACTCTTCTAGCCCAGTTTGGAGCCACGCGAATGACTTGGGCCTGGTCGCTCCTGATCTTTTTCAGCTCTCTGGGCAGAAGTGGTATAGGCGGAAAGGCGTACAATAGACCACAGCTCAACTCGCGACGAAAAGTGTCGCTGAGCGAATGCCACCTTGTAACTTCCAACACGCAGAACCAATGACACTGCGCGTTCTCTTCGGTGGTAAATAGATCTCCCCACTGCAGAAAGAGACCTTGAGCCACGTCAGAGTTCAAACGCCATTCGTGATCCACCATGCACCGGCCGCTGAGTTCATCCGCCCTGGCGTTCAGATA
Organism: Lissotriton vulgaris; assembly: GCF_964263255.1. Classification (NCBI taxonomy): domain Eukaryota; kingdom Metazoa; phylum Chordata; class Amphibia; order Caudata; family Salamandridae; genus Lissotriton; species Lissotriton vulgaris. Next base: position 1,410,475,437 of record NC_141685.1, on the reverse strand, counting down.
ACCTGCCCGATGTTGAACCACCAAGGTAATGCCTTGATGTTCCAGCCATGTCCAAAGGAGCAGAGACCCCACCCCGCCCTGTTTGTTGCAATACCACATGGCGGTGGTGGTGGTGGTGGTGTCCGTGAAAACCTGCACTACACTTCTCTGGACAGAGGGAAGGAATGCCTTCAGCGAAAGCCGGATCGCCCGCAACTCCAGAAGGTTGATATGGAGCTGGGACTCCGCCGGAGACCAGAGGCCTCTGATCTCCGCCTCTCCCATGTGGCATCCCCATCCCAGGAGAGAAGCACTCGTCACCACTGTGCGCTCCTGTTGGGGAAGGGAGAGGAATCTGCAACTGACCCAATCGCGATTCGTGAGCCACCACTGCAACTGTTGTGCAGCGCCCTCCGAGATCTGGACGTGATCCGACAGGTTGCCCTGATGCTGTCCCCACTGGAACTTCAGGTCCTACTGCAGAGCCCGCATTTTGCCATCTGGCATGCGTCACTAGCAGGATGCAGAAGGCCATCAGGCCCAGAAGCCGGAGGGTCATCCTGACTGAAACCCGGGATAGAGGCTGAAAGAGCGGAATCATAGCCTGAATATCCCGGAGCCGCTGCTCGGGAGGATAAACCCGAAACAGTGTCAAATCCAGAAACGCTCCGATGAAGGGGAGCTTCAGAGAGGGACTCAAGTGCGTCTGCGGCACATTGATGGAGAACCCCAGCAAATGCAGGAGGTCACCCGTAGTCTGGAGGTGGGTGACGACTGCCTGGGGCGAGCCCGCCTTCGACAGACAGCCGTTGAGATAGGGGAAGACTAACACCTCTGACCTGCACAAATGAGCTGCGACCACCGCTATCACCTTCGTGAACACCCGAGGGTCACTGGTAAGGTCGAAGGGGAGTGGGGCAAACTGAAAATGCTCCTGGCCTACCGTGAAACGGAGGTAGCGCCGGTGGGCCAGCAGGACAGGGATGTGTAAATAGGCGTCCTGCAAGTCCAACGCCACCATCCAATCTCCAGAGTAGCCAGGACCTGAGCCAGAGCCAGAGTGAGCATCCTGAACTTCTCCTTACGGAAGAAGCGATTGATGTCCCAGAGGCCCAAGATGGGGCACAGGCACCCCTTGTCCTTCTTGGGGACCAGGAAGTAGTGGGAATAACAACAACTCCCCACTTCCTGATCGGGATCGAGCTCGATGGCCCCCTTGGCCAAGAGGGCCATGACTTCCTGACGGAGAAGAGCCAAATGATCCCCCGACATGCAGTGGTACCGAGGTGGCATGGCCGGAGGAGAGGACAGAAGGAGGAGCGAGTAACCGTGACAGATTATCTGCAGCACCCACTTGTCCAAGGTAATTGCGCGCCAGTGGTGGAGGTGGTAATGTAACCTGCCACCCACCGGCATGGGATGCTCCTTGAAGCTCGGATTAGGAAGGCTTAGAGGTGGACGGACCAGCTCGCTGGTTACCAGGCCCGCCCCTGCGGAAGCCATGCCGTGGCCACGCTGGGGTTGGTTCTGCACAGGCTTTGCAGAGGAGCATGCTTGGGAGCTCTTACCCTGGCCACGAAAGGAGCGAAACCCAGACGTGGCAGGGGCCTTCGCGGAAAGACCCAAAGACTTGGCCATGGTGCGCAAGTCTTTAATACGCTCCAGGGCATTGTCCACCTTGTCGCCAATGAGACAGGAGACATCAAAGGGCATGTCCATGAGAGAGCTCTAGACATCAGGCGAGAACCCAGTGGAACGCAACCAGGTGTGACGCCGCAATGCCACAGTCGTGGAAATCGCCCTGCCCAAAGAATCAGCTGTGTCCAAACCACACCTGATGGCAAACTTTGCCGCATCCTTGCCTTCCGCAATCGCTTGGGAAAGTACAACCTAGACCTCCTCAGATGACTGAGGCAGAACCCCCGCCATCGAATACCAAACTGCGTGGGAGTAACGGCCCAATAAGCAGGCGGTATTAACCGATCTCAACCCTCAACTGGCAGAGGAGAACAACCTCTTGCCATATTGGTCCAGCCTCTTAGAGTCCTTATCTGATGGAGCTGAATGAAAGCACTCTGTGATGTCGAGGCCTGAATGACCAGGCTCTCAGGCGTGGGGTGAGTGGTCAAGAAGGCAGGATCACCAGGCGCAGGGTGATGACGCCTAGCAATGGTTTTATCCACCGGTGCCCCCGAGGCTGGCCGCAACCAAGTGCCCAACAAAACTTCGGTAAGGGCCTCATTGAATGGGAGCAGCGGCTCCGACGACGTAGGCGCCGCCTGGAGCACCTCCGTAAGGTGGTTGGTCTTAGGGCCACCGTAGGGAGGTCGAGATGGAGAGCCTCCGCAACCTGACGCAGCACCATAGTATAGGAAGCGCCTTACTTCATAGTAGGCGGAGGAGAGGTATCTTGAAGGTCACCCACCCAATCCTGCTCAGAGTCACACTGCCGCGCGAAGGGGTCCTCTGAGCCGTCCCAGTCCTCGTCCGGCCGCGGCGGCAGGGCCGTAGAGGGGGTCAGCGGCGCCAGTAGCAGCGCCAGCCGGGGCCGCACCGGAGCCGCATCCTAACGTGGATCCCAGGCCGGAACAAAATGGTCCGGGAACCGGGGCAGGGGTGGGATAAACGACACCCAGTGCGGCGCCTGTGGTGGCGCCGGAGCCAGCGGTGCTGCACCTTCGGGAGCCGGGGTTGGAGCCAGCGGTGCTGCACCTTGGGGCACCGGAGCCGAGGGAGCTGGATCCAGCGACTCCTAGACTGGCGCCAGAGGAGGTGCCGTTGGGCCAACAGGATCTGGACACGGGACCGTGGGGCCCGAAGGCGCACCGGCGTGCGCCCTAGGCCTAAATAGGCCATCCATGTCAGCAAGAAACTCTTGCACCTGTTCGGGAGTCGCCGATGGACCCGGCTATAGCGGGTAGGCCATAAGGCTCCCATGTCCACCTCCGGGGGAGCGAAAGGGGGACGTCAGAGAGCGAACGCGCTTCTTAGACTTCTTTTTATGGTGTCGCTTACCGGAATGTGAAGACTTAGAGTCAGATGTTTGATGGCCCCGGTCCCACAAAAAAGCCCCTACACCCGGAGCAGAGGTGAGAGGAGTGCCGGACCTCCAGCAACTTCTGACGCCGCTCCCGTAATGCCTTCAGGGCCATGGCACGGCAGTCCCGGGAGTCATGGTCATGCTTCAGGCAGTAGAGGAAGACATCATGGGGGTCCGCCACCGACATATTAAGGTGGCACGACCCGCAAGACGTAAAGCCGGGCATCTCTACGTGCACCAGGAGACAAGAAAAGGAGACAAAAAGTCTCAAAAATAAAAAAAATGGTCAAGAAATGACCTGGGTACGTGCTCAATCCGGAACTGCGCTTTCGGCGCTGAAAAAGAAAGAACTGACGAGTCCGCTGGGCCCGAAGGCGCCGCGGAACCCGTGGAGGGGAGAGGGACCTCATGGCCATGAGGAAACGCTCAATCTCCTCCGGCGTCGCTTGCTGCCCAGGGACCGGAGGGTATGGGGCAGGTCGCAACGCCCGAAACTCCGACGGAGCCGCATGGGTGGTGTCACCCGAACCCCTGGCCGCATTGCGCGAGCATCGGGGGGGGGGGGTCGGAAGAGCGATGACGTCTCTTCGACTTATTGTGCTTACCTGATGACGACTTCGACCCGGAGGAGTGATGTCGACTCCTGGAGCTATGATGGCTCCGCCCCCGCGACCTGTCCCTCGACCTCCGTCCGGACCGGGACCTCTCACAGCACGGGGCCGACTGTCTGAGCTCGAGCCGCTTGCGGGACCGCTCCAGCCTAGGCTTCGAGGTTAAGGCCCGACAGTCGGAGCAGGTCTTGTCGTCATGATAGACGCCGAGGCAGTGGAGGCACCGATGGTGAGGGTCGGTGACCGGCATCAGTCGGTCGCAGTCCCCACAAGGCTTAAAACCTGGCATCCCTATCGGCACCGATCGGGGTCGAAGACTCGAGAAAATGATCAAAAAGATCTCAAAAAAGTTAGTCAAAAAGTGACTAAGGTACCACTTTTTCCGGATTTGCGCTGCTTTCGCGGGAAAAAGAACTGACGTTAGCGCGCGAGGGCGGCGTCTAAGTACTCCGACAATGTCAACCCGGCGCCAACGACGGACGCGGAGTCGCAGACGACGCCTACCGATGCGCAGGGGTACTGCTACGCAAAAGTTTCCGGATCCAGTCTGACGCCTGGGGATATTCTAAGAAGGTAAGGAATCTAATACTAACCTGTTTCTTTCAGATTCAGCCATTACAAAAGAGTGGCCATGCATCATTATGCAATGACCATCTTTAACTGGCTGTAACGAACCCGGTCATGTTTGGCATCAAACATGTTGGAATCATACCCCCACACCGTAAAGTGTGGGAGGTATGATTCCTTACACTGTAAGGCTCTTCCAGGAGGCCCTCAGTGCTCCCAGTACCAGACAACATAACATGGCTGCCGCTGACATGATTCTGCCCACCTGCTGCTGAGCAAAGCTCGAGCAGGCGAAGGCAGGACAGTAGGTATACTGTCACAGGGAGGTGAGACCACCTCCTAGACAGGGTTTAGTGTATTGGGGCTGGGTGGGAGTGCTTGCCAGCGCCACTCAGTCTGCTTGAAGAGCACATTTAGTGCCCTTCTTGCATAGTCAACTTTAAAGCACTCTGGCACGAAACAGGACATGGGAGTATCCTTCCCACTATCCGACCCCTCCCCTAGGAGAGAACCCTGAATCATCCCAACCCTTTCCTTAGGGTACTTAAGGGATTACCTGCAGGTGGGTCCCTAGATTAGTCATGGAACAAGATTCATATCGAGACACCACTTGTTTGACCATCTGGGCGCTCTGGGCATCAAGACTGCAATTAAATGAGACTCCTGATGCTCCTGGTCTCATCGCCCTGCTAGTCTGCCGCAATGTCCGTGCCTGCGCTCCATACAGGAACCTTCCAAAGCCTGTGGATATCCAAGACACCTGAAGGAATCTCCCTTGCAGTGAAGGAGTCACTTCACTGCATCTGCAGGCACTGCAACAAAGCTGACCAGTCTGCTGATCCCAAGCCCTCACAGACTTCAAAAGTCTCAGCAATGCAGGTGGTGGTTCTTCACATTCTTCCAGGCCTGCCCTGTCCTCTCATCAAGTTTGAGGCCAGTATCCCTCGTCGGAGCTGCAGTAACTGAACCCCTGTGTACGTCGACTTACCGTTGCAAAGGCTTGTTGGCTTCCTTACACCAAGATCTTCAGACTCCAAATAGTCCCAACCTCAAGCCTCTCCAGTGACCAAGATCTTCTTCCACACCACAACTCTTGCTTTGTAGACTTGCATCTTTGGTGAGCTGCTAGAGGTCCTCCAGTGACTCCAGTGCCTCTGGGCCCTCTTTGAATTCAGAGTGCTCCGCCCTACTGCTCGGGCCTGCCCTGACTCCCCTGCTTGTGGCGAGTCACCCGGACCTTGCTGGTCCGGACACTGTACCTTCTTCACTTTCCACGTTGGTTGCAGTTGTAAAGGCTTGTTGGTGCTCCCCTCAACTCTCGACATCCGAGATGGGATAGCTCGTGCACAACTCCTGGTCTTCCACAGTGTCGCCTGGGCCACACATTTACAGCTTAAAGGTCACCGTCAGCTCTCCTGCAACACTCCACATCGGTGGGCATTCGTCTTCCGTGCCTCCTCGTCACTCCTGAGTGGCATGGACTCTGTTCCCTCTGCTTGAAGGTACTTCTAAACTTGAATTCCCCTTTGAACCAGACACTTTCCCCTTCTCCAGCAGCGGGATCTTCCTGAAGTCCTCCATTGAGTTTGACGGCGGTTTCCGACGCACTTCACACCTATGCACCCGGCTTTGCTGGTGTAGGTATCCGGGTTCATAGGGTATCCATGGGTGGGGTGACTCTCCAACCTCCTGTCCTCCACTGGGTTTCTTCAGGGTCCATTGGGAAGGATCCTCCTTTAAAGTTGCAACCCAGACTTACCTATTGACTTGCATTGAGCCGCGGTCATGTTCCCACTCTGCACACGGCCTCCGTCAGATTTCTGATGACTTACCTCAGGTGGTTTCTTGGGTTCCAGCACATCTACGTCTTCTGGGTACAGTCTTGACTTGAGTCATGGTTCGCATACCCCTATTTTAGTATATGGTTTGGTCTCCCCCCTTGCGACCACTGTGTATCTGTGCTACATACCTGTTTCTATTGCAAAGTATTGTGTGTATCTCCGTGTAGGAGATATATGGATGTGTTAGTAACTTATAATAAATACATATTTTTATAAATATACGGTCTTTCTTTTCCCACTTAATCTATACCAATAAGATTATGCTCTGGTAAAACAAGCTGCTTTACTCTCCTTCTGGACTAAGCCTGAAGACTGCTCACCACAGCTACTACTTAAGAGAACTTTCTAAGGTTGTCTAAGACCACTAAAATCAATAAAAGGGTTGTCTAGATTGGTGCAGGGTGCCCACTTACCTAAGTGTACACCATATACCAAGCCAGCTTCTCACACCGTATTTTTAAGCCCCCAGTATGCTTTCCCCATCCCTCGTGAGATGCATCTGTTGTGATGGTCACTGAGGGAGTTGTTGCTGTGAAAGGTCTGCCTAGTGTTACTTTCCTGGATGCCCACCAGTCTCTTCTTCTGTACCTTTTCTGTTAGAACCACTAAATCTTCCCAACTCCCAGTGGCTTGTAACCAGTTGTCGCATAGCCATTCTTGTGAAGAGTGCATGTGGAGGGACGTGCATGGGTAATTAGAGTGAACATGCCCATTATTCTTATAACCGTCCACACCGTCAGAGACTGTCCCCTCTGGTAGAGGCGATTTTACTCCTGGACTGCTTGAATGCTCCCTTGGGTTGGGTATGCCCGTGCCACCTTGGAATTGATGTCCCTAGGAAGGTTTTTTCCCGGTTCCAGGCTTGGTGATGATTTCTTGAGGTTTATGAAGAAACCCAACCTTTGCAGCTTTGTGATTACGTTGACAAGTTAGCGGGTGAATTGCCGAGATTGCTGACGGCTGGACTTCACGAATACTGACCGGGACATTTGCAGACTTCTGGGCTGGAGATCGAATCACTGGCAGCTTGCGGGACTGCGAGGACCAGCATGCTGTGCGGCTCCTGATCTGCCGCAGCTGGCCCTCTTCCCGCCCCGCCTCCCGGCACTACAAACTTTTCGCACCCCCACTTTGCGGGAGCCACTCATGGTGACAAGTTAGCGGGTGCATTGCCGAGATTGCTGACGGCTGGACTTCCCGAATACTGACCGGGACATTTGCCGACTTCTGGGCTGGAGATCGAATCACTGGCAGCTTGCGGGACTGCGAGGACCAGCGTGCTGTGCGGCTCCTGATCTGCCGCAGCTGGCCCTCTTCCCGCCCCCACCTCCTCCCATTTAGGCACACCCGCGCTCGCGGGACTCGCGCGGGTGTCCGCCGGGCAAAGGGCGGTCCCGTTCTAGCCCATTACAGACCGAGCAAGACCGGATCGGGCCACCCCTCTTGGTGTTGGATTCTTTTGCGACAGAGCCCAACTGGCACCTACCCATTCGCGGGCGGAGGATCATTGTGGAGCAAGGACTATGACAACCGGGGAAACTAGAAGTAAAGCCACGGCATCGAGTACCATGGTGGCAGGTACTTTGGACAATTTTCTGCTTAGAGAAAATTCACTTGTAACTAATGAATTAACCATTTTAGAAAGACGTCTTTCACAAGGAATTGAAAGTGTCAGAAGATCCTCATTGAGTCTAATAGCTAATGCCAATACCCCTGATAAGGCCGGGGACTCACCTACTGCCCTCCTAGATAGTATTGATCAAACAATAACAACTGTACTTCAAGAGCTTAGGTGCAGCCCCGTAATGCATAGAGACTCCCTCCAGGTTATTCCTGAGGTTATTCCTGTGCCACCAATAGGAAATGGTGGGTCATCTGGAGGTGGGCACGATTCTAATACTCCCCAGTCAAGAGGAATTAGGGAAGGGGCTGTCCCTAAAAGGAAACGAGGGGTGCAGGTTAGGGGTGGAAAAAAGGCTAAACTAGACAAATTTCCCACTAATTCTGATACTACAGGTCTTACAGACATCAGGATGGTCCCTCAAGCTAATAATGGTATTAGTAACCTACCCCCCCCCCCCCCAAATCCTGTCTGTGGCGCAGCCCACCGCATTTAGATTTTGGTGATGCAGTGAATGTTGGGGGGGGGGGGGGGATCACCTCACCCATGCTCTTGGAAATATTTTTAAAACTTTGCTTGACCCCCTGGTTGCTAGACTTGATCGTATTTATATTAGGCTACAAACAATAGAAACGGCCAGCGGGGGCATGGTGGACCATCTGAAATCTTTGGAAAGTACGCAGAGGGTCCTGATGCTACTGGGGGGGTGGGGGGGCCCCTCCATCTATCCTCCCCATCTGTGACTATTCCTGCCCAAGTAATCCCCTCTATTTCAGTACAGAACACAGAGTCTGCTGTATCGAACAATTCTAATATGGTGGCCAGAAAGACTACGGTGAAGGACGTGTGGTCTAACATTGATGGTAATAGAGTGAGGTTGAAAAAGGTAGTCAATTTACCCCCTGAGGCTGCTCCCCTTGTAGGGGTTTTAACTGGTGTTCCGGAGCTTAGCAATTCAGCAGCAGAACCCTTTGCGTCTTTGAAAAACAAAGTAGCTAGTTGGTTGAACACCCATAGACCCCTTCCCCACCCATATTTCAAGTGAAATATTAATGGTTAGAAGGGTTTCGTGGGTGGGACATACTAACAAAAAAATCAAGGGCGATTGTATCCTGGTAAATTTCAGGAACCCTGCGCATTTCTGCAAGTGGCCGGGCACTATGGCAGATTCCGCAATCCTGACACTTCCACTATCATTCTTTTACCCGCCTGCTAACTTTCAAGCCGAACCTAGGCTTGAAGAGGGTTGGACAAGGGTGGGACCTAGGGGATACAACAGAGGGTTTAGGACCAACTCCTATGAACCTTTTGTGTCCGCCGATTATTCTCACATCAATAGGTATAGCTCCCTGGATCAGGTAGACTGACTTCACAATGAAGCTGGTTCAGGGGGCCGAGACGGGGGGCGGGTACTGTAAAGCAATGTCGCGGCCATGAAGTAAGTAGTGCGAGGACTACTCACCCAGGGAGACCGGTGATTGTGTCTTCTGGGCCTATTACCGATAGCCAGGCTAACGGGCAAGTAACTTTACACAAGGTGTCTACGCTTACCACCGAAGTAGAATCCACCTCGCGAACCCAAGGTCCCCCTTCTGACTCTACTTTACTAAAAATTCTCTCTTGGAATGTGGCAGGTCTCTGTAACAAAATGGACTGCCCTGAGTGGGGTTCTTTTATAGACACGAATGATGTGTGTCTCTTCCAGGAAACCTGGGCGAGGGAAGAACAATTTAGATCTGGTTTTGCCTCTTACTCAGTCCCTGCAAGGTGGGGGGGAAGGGCAGACCGTCAGGGGGGCTAACAATCTGGGTGGGAGTCCATCTGGGATCTAGTGCCAGGGTTATGGACACTGCAACAGAGGATGTGCAATGTGTGGTCCTAGAGGGGCAGAATGGCTCCAGACTCACGCTGGTCAATATCTACTCTGGACCTGCGAGTATTACATCTGAGTCCAGAACCATCGAAGAGCTCTCCTCCTTCCTAAATGAGATTCCTGATGGAGTTACACTTGTGGTAGGGGGATACCTCAATTCTCATTTTGAGCCACTTGCGGGCCTGCAGGATGGACGACCAGGACGACGACCACCATTGGAAAATTCCCCAAGTGGTGGGTCCCCCTGTAAGATCATGGGTGCCATTGGCCGTACAAATTACTACCTTGACATTGAACCACTCAATTAGGGCCTGCAATGGCCGTGTTAAATCAGATATCCCTTCAAGGTGCACCTTTAATAAACCTGGGCAGGAGTCACGTCTGGAGTATATCTTTGTTGAGAGCTGCGCTTGGCACAAGGTCCTTGATTTTAGGGTGGTACCCAAGGGAGAAAGTGATCACAATGCGTTGATCCTAGACTTTCTATACCCTAGTATCCCCAGAGATAGCCGCACCACAGAGTGCGGTCTAGATAATAGGGTGCTTTTGTCAAATAACAGGCGTAGGGTTAAATGGGATAAATTGGTCACTCACCCAAACTTAGTGGCGGAGTTATATGATCGGGTTCTCCCGGTATTGGAAGCCGCTGGCGCCCTAATGCTGCAGCACTCCCCGCCTTAATTTTATACAAGGCTAGGAGATCTTAACAAGGAACTAGCCAATAGCCTATCAGAGATTCTAAACCCCCCAGGGTCTAGAGGGAGAAGTGCCGGCATCAAACCCACCTGGTATAATAAGGCCTGCAGATTGGCGAAAACAGAACTCCTAGAGGCCCTGAAGCAGAATAATAATAGGGCACTTATAAAACAAAGGAGGACAGTATATCGCCAGCTAATCTATCATGCTAAGGCTGAGTGGGGGATTGAAAACCGGGCAAACTTAACATCTGCACTGTCAATTAGAGATGCTCGGACGTTCTGGTTAATTGTGAGTACGGGGTTGGCTGACCCCGTATCGGCAGTAGCGCCAAATATCGCCGCGGAGGTGTGGGAAGAACACTTTCGTATCTTGTACCAGGGGACACCTCTGATGAGGCCCTGGCTCAAGGGGGAATAGTCCCTAGTTCTACGGCGGATACGACAGAACCTGATTTTACTGAGGGAGAAGTGTTGGCTGCCATTTCCAAACTTCCATCTGGTAAAGCCCCAGGGCTGGATAAGGTGCCTGGCGATCTTTTCAAACACGAACCCAGGGTTTGGGCTCCTTATCTAACGGTAATTTTTAATGCAATCCTAGGGGGTATGGCGGTCCCAAGTACTTGGCTGGGAGCAGAGATAGTCTCTATCTTCAAGAAGGGCTCACCTCTGCTCCCAGTTAACTACAGGCCAGTCAGCCTCATTGACGTCTCTCAAAAGCTCTTCACAAGGCTGATTTTAGACCGCCTTTTAGATTGGATGGAGAAATTTGACATCTTAAGCCCTTACCAAGCTGGGCTCAGAAAGAATGTATCTACCACGGACCATATCTTTCGATTAACCATGCTTTTCTGGAAAACTGCTAAGATCGCGGATGGCCCACTATACACTGTCTTTGTGGATCTTCGCGAGGCCTTCGATCTAGTTCCACGCCGGACATTGTGGAGTGTGCTTTCAGAATTGGGTATTCCCTCCCCTCTTCTGAACATAATAATTCGACTCCACACTGAGAATTTCGCACAGGTTAGGTGTGGGAAAGATGGTTCTTTGTCAGCTAGATTCCCCATTGGCAGGGGGGGTAAGGCAGGAGTGCGTTCTGGCGCCCACCCTGTTTTGCCTCTACGTCAACGGGGTAATCGCCCACCTGAATGCGGTCCCCAATGGCGATGCTCCAAAGCTTGCTGGGTCTGGGATCTCTGCGATTATGTTCGCAGATGATACCCTTTCACTTTCTAAGACCCCTATGGGCATCCAACGAGTTGGACGGCTTTGTGTCTTTCTGTCTGGATCGGGAGCTGGAAATAAATACGTTGAAAATGAAATTCATGATTTTCAACTCCCCAATAACAACACGCCCAAGCCCTGCGATAGGTGGAGTCCGGCTTGAAAGAGTCCAGACGTCTGAGTATCTGGGCCTCACCCTCAACAAAAGTATGACGTGGGTACAACATCAAATAAAATCCCAACTAAAGCTCTCTAAAAAAGCGGGGGGCATTCTCAAGCTCTTAAATAAATCCTCTGTAAAACCAATCGGCCCACCTCTGGAAATTTATAAATTGCAGGCACGCGGGGCAGTAATTTATGGTGGCGAATTGTGGGGTCACAAGTGTGTAACCGCGATCACTGTCACGGAGAATACATTTGTAAGACAGCTGGTATCACTGCCCCCTAGAACACCACTGCTACCTCTCAGGCTTGACCTGGGCCTTAGACCATATATGAGGAACTGGGTCTCAAACCTTTAACTTGCTGGAGGCGACTCTGGGTAACTCCAGAGCTTAAGAACTATGGGCAAGAGCACACAAGGGTCTTAAGACTCCAGAACGCGCGGAAACTTCCTTGGATGAAATATGTAAGAGGAATTTGAGAGATTAGGCCTCTCGCACATGTGGTCCGACCCGGAATATGCTTGCAGAAATCTGTCGCGCAGGCACCTAGTTAATTTGTACCATGAAAGTAACCTAGCTGCTCGATTATCGAATGCCCAAACTGGTACTATGCCCGGCATGTTTTTTACGACTAAAGATTTCTATAAATTTGAGTCTGTCTTTGATGAGGACAGCCCAGTTGTTTTAAGGAAGCTGTATCTTCAATGGAGACACGGCTCTCTGACAATTAGAGCCCTTACGAGCAAGTGGTGTCCACCTACTCCCAAAAACTGTCCTGGCTGTTCCTCAGAGCTGGAAAAAGAATTGCAGGTTGTGTTTTTTTGCCCTGTTTACCAGAAAGCAAGAAAGAAGTGGATTATTCCCATTTGTAAAAATTTGGGGATTAGGCATTGTTCCCAAACTCATAGAATACTTAAAACTGATCTTTCTCCTCTAATTGTTTTTGCTGTAACTAAATTTTTAGCAGCCATGTGGAACATTAGAAGGAAATATGTGAATATTGTTGGAAGTAGGACCTAGTAGATACATCTGTATAGTTGCCAGGGACCTTGAGCTTTAACTCTAGATGGGCAGGGCTTTGTGTTGATCATGCATTTATCTAGGTTTATGGGCACGCACCTGGTTGTGATGAAATAGCTCCTATGATACCCGGTGACTGAAGATTTTATTGCATTTTTACGCAATGTATTAATTTTTAACTTTTTAAGTCGTAATCTAATGTGATTTCTTTTATGACAACATTGTCGAAATAAAGATGAAATTAATGAATGGTTACTTTCTGAATGTGTCTGTGGCATCTTTCATTTGAGTTTACTTTTACCAACCAGTCATCTAGATAAGGATAGATGTGGATTACCTTCCTGCTTAGGAATGCTTCCACTGCACCTAGGTACTTTGTTAAAACTCTTGGTGCAGATTTGATTCCAAAAGGTAAAACTCTGAACTGGTAGTGTGTGTCTTTGTGCACATCTCTTAGGTACTTCTTGTGTCCTGGATTCATAGGTATGTGTAGATGGGCATCCTTTAACTCTATGGTTGCCATGTAGTCCTCATTAAATGCTATGTGTGAATGCATTTGTTTATGAATCGGAGATCCAAACTTGGTCTTAATATGAGGTCTTGCTTTGGTGCCAAAAAATAAGGCGAGTAGTCCACTTAGTTGTTCTCCCTTGTTGGTAGCTTCTCTATTGCCTGTTTTCTGTAAGAGTTCCTCCATCTCTTCCTTTCATTTCAAAAGTTGTTTTTCAAAACGTTTTCTTCTTTGGCACGTTTGGTGGTGGCCTGCTTGTTAGTTCTATACAATAGCAGGGGTGCACCATGTTTAAAATTCAATTGTCTGTTGTGATATTTTGCCATTCCTGTGAGTTATGGGCAATTCTGCCTCCCACTGGTGTTGCGTGGGGGACCATGTTTGTATCCAAGTCACTTGGAGCCTGCTCCTCCCCCTCTGGAGGCTTGTCCTCTGGCTATTCCTCTGCCATGAAAGGGCTGCCATGGCTGTTGTGGTTAGTATTATTATCCGGACTGCTGTCTTGATTGTTGTCGCTTCCTCCCCTTCTGAAGGTGCCTCTGTATTGTAGAGCCCACATTGTCTTTGCCGTTTCATTGTTCTTTATGATTTGTTCGAAGGACTCATCCAGATTGCGTCCAATCAAAACAGTTCATGTGAAAGACATACAATTAAGGTGGTTTGTACCTCTTTTTTAACGACTAAATACTGAGCCAGGCATGTCTTGAGGCTGGTACCTGTGCACATCTATTTGCTGGCTGTGTTGGATGTATCTAGGGCTGACAGACAGATATTTGCGATGTTCATCCCCTCCTTCAGGGATTTTATTCATTATTTAGTTCCATTGTTGGTGACTATATCTGTTGAGGAGAGCATTTGTATTGGCAATATGACATTGTGTCACTGCCTCTCAATCTTACTCCCTACAATATCTAGTCTCGTACTTTCCACTGCAGGGGGTGGGCCTGTGGAAAAATGAGCATTGCTCCTTGCTGTGGTGACAATGATGGAGTCTGCCACTGTGTTCCCCTGTATACATTTGGGGTATTTTGTGGAGGGTCTGTACTTTCTCGACCCTTAACAAAACTCTTTGTTGAGGCTGGCTCCTTAAAGGCCTCTGCCCTGGTTTAGCATACTTGGTAGCATTGGGAGGGACTGGCTACCTTTTGTCGATGCATCAATGTCATCAAAGCATGACTCTATCCCCCCCTTCTAAAGGGACCCCAAAAGTGTCAGCTGCTATTTTGACCAGGCTGTTCTAGAAGGCTAAGTCATCTGGTGGCGATTCTATCGAGGGGTATGGAAAAACCTACTCTTCTGTGTCGAGGTCGTTCCGTTCTTCCTCGAAACTCTGTCACCTCATCCTCTTCTGGAATGTCTAGTTCTTAGACTTCCTCCTCTTGAGGTTTTGGGGCTGCCAGTGACTCGAGGGCATTCTCGTACTCTTCCGAATCCGAAGTCATGGACGGTCTTGTAAGATTTCTGTATTTCTTTAGTGTGTCGTCAACATCCTACTTTTTTTCATTGGAGTGCCACCATTTCTGCATTCAACTGCCTTCTTTTCCACCTCAAGGGCCTTTTCGTCAGCTTTAGTCAGGGATGTCCTCTTTCTTGGTACAGTGGTTTCTGCCTCATAAGGTTTGGTGTTATCCTTCGAGATCTCTCGACCAGAGCTGGTCTTTGGCAGTTTCAACGCGTTTCCCTCGTCTGTATACCTGTATGGGATCCGTGGAGTTCTTTTTGTTCCGGGTGACCCTCAGTCGTCATCTTCAATGATGCCTGGGTTGCCTTGAGCTCCTTATCGAGGCTCTTCGAATCTGAGGGTTGAGGGGTTTTCGCTACATTTTCTTGTCTTTTTCCAACATCCTTGGTAGTTTTCTTTTCTCGACATCACCCTTGAGAATTTCGAAGTCCAATCCTTGATGAGCTGACTCTCCAGCAGCGACCTGTTCATTTTAATCACTTGAGAGGCCCAAGTCCTTTAGCTATACCCGTTTCTTGCTGCTGTACATTGCTGCGTGAGGCTACTCTCTCTGCTTTGGTTGGGCCTTGAGAGTCTTCGACACAAATACAGCAAAGTCCTTGCCCTTATGGTCCCTTGGTAGGCAGAGGTTGCAGACCAAGTGCGGGACGTTTTGTGCAAACTTGTGGTGCGAATTTGGAGAAAACTTGTGTTTTTATCCATGACGCCTACCTTGCAGCGATCTCAGTGTACGTGCAAGGTGGGATATTCAGACAGGGTCCCCCTACTGGACATTGGTCCCTTACCTTCACCAGTATCTTCTCGTTCGTATTTTTTTCACCCATAAATCCAAAATGTTCAGGAACATTCTGAAACAAATTCACAGCCTCTTCCCTTGCTTCTACACCCAACAGCAGAAGAAAAAAAGAATCTGAAGATGGCTGCCATGCACAGGAACCTCCGGGGGGCTATCTGACATCACACAATGGATTGCCGACATCTGACATGACACAATGGATGGGCCTAGCACCAAATGGTGGTCAACGTCGCCCACAAAAAAAAACAAGCATTTACAATGCAACAGGTCTCGCATTATTTAAGTTTGAGCTATTGGCATTGCTAAATATTGCAACACCAATTGCAACAAAAGTCTATAAATTGTAGGCCCAAAACAATTGTATTTATTTTTGTAGCAATGGTGGCATGCTGCGCTTTAAATGAATAGGTTTAAATGTAAAGTGCGCCATACTGCTATTGTTACAATAGTTAATTGTGGATGCTGTAACAATTGATGTGTGCGCTGGTGGTGTGTGTCTGTAGAAATTGTGCATGGATGGCTGGTAGTGTGTGTGCCTGGTGGAAGTGTGCACTGCCGGCTGGTGGTGTGTGTGGCTGGTGAAAGCTTGCACTGACGGCTGGTGGTGGGTGGGTGTGTGCCTGGTGAAAGCGTGCACTGACGTCTGGTGGTGTGTGCCTGGTGGAAGCCTGCACTAACGGCTGGTGGTGTTTGCGTCAGGTGAAAGAGTGCACTGACGGCCGGTGGTGTTTGTGCCCGGTGAAAGCGTGCACTGATGGTGTTCTGTGCTTGGTGAAAGTGTGCACTGACGTTTGGTTCTGTGTGCTGTTGTATCTGTGGTTGTTTGTGGTTGTGTGTGTGTGTTGTGGTTGCTTGTGGTGGTGTGTGTGGTTGTGTAATGCTTAACCTGACACAGCTGATAAAAAGGCTTCAATCCACGGGAGGAGGCGCGCACGGAGACGGATGAACGCCTCGCTGCCGGTAAGCACTTGACAGATGCCGGCGACGGAGCCCAGCTCATCTCCCGCACCTTCCAGCCTCACAGGCCCTCGCCAGAGGCAGCAGAGCGGCTCCTGGCAGCGCCGCCTTAACTCCGACACCCAACGTGCCAGCAAAACACAGAAGCAACCGGGGCAGAGGAGGCGCCTTTACCCCAATCCGAGGGGCTTGTGTTACAGTGAGTCACTAGGGTGCTCACCCCTGAATCTGTGCTAGTGAGAGCACTACTCATCGCCTGCGCCGCATCACTGTCAACTCTGCAGGAACCCCTGTCCAGGCGGCTGTTTTATTTCATGACATTCACACCCTCCAGCCCGTGCTTCGCCGTGAAATTGATCAAAAGAAAAAAAAAAAAAAAAAAAAAAGCTCGCGAGTGGTGTGCGCGCTCGCCACTGCGAGCATATGTCTTCAATTATCACGGCCTGGCCGCAATAATTGAAGACATATGGGCTTTGGTGCGCGTAACAGACACCAATAGGCCATTGGCGGAGCTACACAACAGCCTATGGCCTATTGAGTGTTCTGTTAAAAAACAGCACGCAAAGCCCATTTAAAATGGGCACGCACGATCTGTGTGGAATTTCAAGGTCCATTTTTAAACCCCATGCAAAAGGTCTTTTCGCTTTGCGAGCCCTAAAAATAGGGGGAAGACTACTCTGGACCTAACCACTAGGTAGCAGAATAATGTGCAACATGTGAATCCAGAAAAGGATTTATGCTGCAAAACTTCTTGGGATAAAGCAGAAATATTGGTCATTATTGTTGTAGTTGACACATTTGTTCCATGAGTGCAAATTGTTAAATATGTTGCTTTCATGTGTACAATACGTCAGGAAACCGTTTAGTGCAATCATTGCCATTGGTTGTTGTTCTTGGTGGTCTTATTCCGTACACTTGTTGCCTCTTCCCTGTTATACCAAGGCTCTGGCACACGTCCACCAGTTCCCTCCGCACAGGCAGCCATTTCGTCCTACAGAACCTCTGCCGGCCTCCTTGCCTGTGACAGAATCACAGACACACCTGCTTCAGATATAGATGATGTGCCTGCTTTTTTTTGTAGTCATCACATCACACTTTGAACATCTGTAGTTTACAATTATGTTATACCAATGAAGTTTATGAACAGACAAAGCTCCCCCGAGTGCACTGTAGGCATTTACCTTGTCTTTAATTACAGAGATGTCATCTGGAAGCCTGAAATGTCATGAGCTGTACAAATAACTGCACCTTAATGGTAGGGCAGGGGTGTATGCACAGCTGTGCAGATTTCTGTTTTACATGGGCACAATTAGGGTACACATTAGTGTCTGTTTCCCCAACACAGGTGCTAGCCTTACAGTGCGAACTAGATTGGGCAAGTGCCTGCATAAGTGGTCTGAAGTGATGTGTCACTAACACTATGCAAGCATTATTTTCATCCATTGCTAAAGCAGCAATAAGGACTTTCTGCATCACATTTGTTGCGCAGCAGGAATTACAGAAGCACCGGCCTCTGGTGCACCAAAGAGCATATAGCATCCGCGATTTCAGTGCATTGCAGCTGTATTTTATGCAAATTGAATGCCAAAGTGGATATCATGCATCCTAGCTCAAGGGAGTAGAGGGCAAATGCCCGGTTGATGTGTAGTAGAGTTTTGGTAAAACATTTGGGTGTTATTTCAGCACATATTGTGGACCATGGGGTGTTTTGTGAGGGGAAAGCAGAGAGAAAATAATCCCTCACATGCAACACAAGGTCTGACATCAGCAGTAGAAAAATACATCAACCAAATCGAAATACTGCAAGACTGGAATGCTCCTGGGCAGTACAAACAAGAATCGAGAGGAAAGCTACTGAATCTAGAACAGACACATGTGATATGACGCTAAAGCCATCAATCAGGAGTAATCGGCTGACCAAAAAGCCACTAACTATATGTACAGGTGATGTATTGGAAATAAAACGTATCTAAAAGACAGCTAAAGCGTTCTGTATCAGAGATCTTAAAAGTAACCCAATGCAATGGGAATGGTCTCTTAAAGGCACAGCTGAACCTCGTTCCTTAAGCACGACAATTAAAGCAAGTGATATTGACAATGAAGGCGGTTTGTGAAGTAAAGGGTGCCCTCAGACAGGATTACTTTAGATTCAAAGGTGCAGCATGGTTAGGATTAGGAGCAAGATCCTTTCAGTACAAATTATTTGACATTTAAAATTTTAACCTTCATGTTTCCAGAGCAATTTCTGACATTTTACAATACTAAACAGTATTCCGCAAGTCTCTATAGTGAGAATCAACTGCCAAATTCAGCAGTCACCAGGTTCTTAAAATGTTACACTTCCAGGGGAAAAAAAACACTGAGGTTAACAGGAAACTTCTTGAAGAACTGCGGCTTACTAGAAAGGTGAGTGTAGGTTGTACAGATATCATTAACAATTAGTGTTACATATTCATTTCGTGAATTCGAACATCAGGCATTTTCATGTCGAGGCATGTGTTATTAAATACCCACAAAGCAAATTGTGTCAATGGTAAATGCTAATATTGCTAGGATAAAGTTCAAAGCCATCGTATATTCTTGAAAAAGAATAGATTTTCTAAGCTCGTCCATTATCAGGGAATATATTAGTTTAAAGCCCAACAAAAGACTCTGACCTGTTTATTTCACAGTTCAAATAAATGATGCAAAATAAAACCAGCATTGGCAAAGCCCATAGGTCTCACCTACGCAAAAGCTATTGGCTTTGTCAATGTTTTTAGCCATGTTGTACACCTGCGTGGCTGGTGTTCAGCATGGCTTAAAGTTAGGGGTGTGGTGTTGTAGAGTGGAATAGAGTGTTGTAGAGTGGTTTATCGTAGAATGGAGTAAAGTGTTGTAGAGTGGTTTATCGTAGAATGGAATAAAGTGTTGTAGAGTGGTTTATCGAAGAGTGGAACAGAATGTTGTATATTGTTGTGTTGTAGAGTGCTGTATATGTTGTGTTGTAGAGTGTTGTATATGTTGTGTTGTAGAGTGGTGTGGTATGTCAGAGTGGAACAGAGTGTTATGGAATCGAGTGGTGCGGTGTGTTCCAGAGCGGAACAGAGTGTTATGCAACAGAGTGGTGCGGTGTGTCGCAGAGAGGAACAAAGTGTTATGGAATAGAGTGGTGTGCCACAGAGTGTTATGGAACAGAGTGGAATAGAGTGTTGTAGAGTGGAAAGGAGCGTTGTAGAATGGAATAGAGTGGAACTGAGAGTTGTAGAGTACCGCAGAGTGGAATAAAGTGTTGGAGAGTAGAATGGCGTGGAGTAGTGGTGTGTGGAGAAGAGTGGCGTGGAGAAAAGTGGCGTAGAGAGGAGTGGCGTGCAACAGAGTGGCGTCTCACTGTACCTCAGAGTGAGGCACAGTAGAGTGGAGAAGTGTGTGCCGTGGAGTGGAGAAGTGTGTGCCGTGGAGTAGAGAAGTGTGTGCCGTGGAGTAGAGAAGTGTGTGCCGTGGAGTAGAGAAGTGTGTGCCGTGGAGTTGAGAAGTGTGTGCCGTGGAGTAGAGAAGTGTGTGCCGTGGAGTAGAGAAGTGTGTGCCGTCGAGTTGAGAAGTGTGTGCCGTCGAGTTGAGAAGTGTGCCGTGGAGGGGCACAGGGTGGAATAGTGCACTGCCATTACAACACATTTTCAATTGAAATATCCATTCCATTTGCACAGAAACACAGTTTTACTGAACACTATAGATCTTACAAATGATAATGTGTGAAAATCTGAATCACCAAAAATGTGCTTCATTTGTGCTTCACAAATTCTGATATATTTTAGCAGTTGCCTTATTGGCATTTAAGTTTTGTTTGTGAGAAAAAATGAAATCCTAAAGCCTTCCTTTTCACATCCCAAGTACGAAGCACAATTGTCACATAAACCCTATCTTTGCAAGTCAGAGAAAGATAAGGAAAAAAACACCAACCTCCATCAGAAGACAGAACCTAACATTTGACCTCCATCTCTGAACAGCAAATGTGACAAAATAAAAACAAAATGTAAAGGCCTCTTTATTGCTCATTCACTTCTGTACTCCAGCATGGTTATTTTGCTGATGCTTCATCACTGTCCACTTCCCTACTTCTAGTGCCTATGGCACAGCTAAATTGAGGAAGAGGATTGTTTCAGTTATGCTATTAGTAAAGAGCACTGACCAAAATAAACAAGCTTGTAAACAGACCATGTTCCTCACAAGCATGCGAGATAGATGACTGATAGAGGCAGAGATTAGGAGAATCAGCCAAGCAGAAAGATAGGTGGCATGAAACCATTCCAAAGAAATACAGCAACTTTCCTGCTTTGAACTAGCATAAGGATGACAACTGTAGCCAATCAGACGCCAGTAGCCCTCCAGAACCTTCTCCTCAGAGCTCAGTACCTCGGATTTTCGTAGCACAAGAGTGACGATAGAGTCTATGAGGAGAAGAGAGCCTCTGACGGGAGGAGGGTGGGTCGCATGTGAATCTATGAAAGACACCAATACTGGAGAACCACCTGTTTACAGGTAAGTAACAATTGTTCTTCTCCAGTATTAGGGTGTCTTTCATAGATTCACATGCTTGAATATAGAATAGAAAGCAGTAATAGCCGGAAAAGGCTTCCATAGTCACAATACACATGAACAGACTTATAAGACCAAAATATAATATGTATATTTATATATAGTCATGCAAGTCATAACAGGAAAATGGTAAACCATAATGGAGGAGGGAAGACAGAGGCTCACCTTATTGAAAAAGACTGCGAAGCACAGCGTGTCCTACTGCAGTATCTGCTTCATTGATGGCACCCAGGCAGTAGTGTTTCGTAAACGTGTGCCTGCTGGACCACGTGGCTGCTCTGCAGATCTGATGCAGCGGTACACCGGCGAACAAGGCAGTTGAAGACGACATCGCCCTGGTGGAATGGGCCCTCACTGAAGACTGTAGAGGCTTGCCTGCCTTTTGATGGCAGAAAGCAATGGCTGAGGAAACCCAACGAGCAACAGTAGGTTTGGTAACTGGACGCCCTTTGTGGAAGCGTCCATAAGCTATGCACAGTTGATCAGATTTGCGAAAAGGGGCCGTTCTGCTGATGTAGAACTTTAGGCACCTTTTAATGTCCAAGGAGTGCAAGCGCTGCTCCGCTGGAGACTGTGGGTTAGCAAAGAAAGTCTTTAAGAAAACAGGTTCGTTGATGTGGAAATCCGAAGGCACCTTAGGCAGGAAGGTGGGATTAGTGTGAAGGACTACGCAGTCCGGCTGAAATTGAAGAAAAGGAGGATTAATAGTGAAAGCATGAATATCACTTACGCGACGTGATGATGTCAGCGCAAGGAGAAGAGCAACCTTCCAAGTGAGAAACTTCAAGTCAGCCTTGTGTATAGGTTCGAATGGTGCCTTCATTAGTTGTGCTAACACGATGTTAAGGCGCCAAGAAGGAGGAGGGTGCCGAATTGGTGGGAATTAGCGGAACAATCCTTTGAAAAATTTACGCATTATCCTGGAAGAACAGAGTGAGGTGGAGCCATCCTGGCGGAAGCGGGAAATTGCTGCCAGAAAAGCTTTCAAAGTTGAATGAAAAAGTCCGGACTGAGCCAGTTGTAAAAAGAACGGGAGGAGCTGCGCAGGCATAGAACGAATGGGATGGACACCAGCAGCTGCACACCAATGGCAGAATCTTCTCCATTTAAGCTTGTAGGTTTTAACAGTGGACGGAGCTCTGGCCTGAGCGAGAATGTCCCTACAGTCTGGCGGGATGGTTAGATGGGCAAATTCAAGGTGCTCAGGTTCCAGGCTGACAAATTCAGAGGGGTCCGGATGGCAAATCTGACCCTTGTCCATCGTGAGGAGGTCCATCTGAGGATGAAGGATGGGCTCGCACTGGGATAGAAGAAGCAGCTCCAAGAACCATGCCTGTCAAGTGGGAGCGATCAGAAGAATGTGGCAAGGCTGTCTCCGCATCTTCCACAATACTCGAGGCACCAGAGGGATTGGAGGAAAAGCGTAAGCAAACAGATTGCACCAGTTCATCAAAAGGGCATTGCCCTGTGACGCTCGGTGGGGATGCCAGCTTGAGTAAGATGGGCATTTCCGGTTCTCTGGTGTGGCAAAGAGATCCAGTGACGGACGACCCCATCGCCGAAAAATCAACTCTAGTGTTGGTTGATGTATTTCCCCACTCGTGGGTCGATGACGTGGACCTGCTGAGGGAATCCGCCAGGATGTTGGAGACACCTGGAAGTTAAACTGCGGTGAGAGTGATGTGGTGACTTATAGCCCAGTCCCAGATCGACAGCGCCAGTTGAGACAAGATTGGAGATTTTGTTCCGCCCTGCTTGTTTATATATAATGCATGCTGGTTGTGTTGTCCGTCTGAATAAGAACTGACTCCCCTTGAATCAATGGATGGAATGACTGTAGCGCTAGAAAAAATGGCCATCAACTCCAGCCTGTTGATGTGCCAGGCCCTCTGAGGCAGAGTCCACTTGCCCTTTATGGACAGGCCTTGAAGATGGGCACCCCATCCTTCCAATGAAGCGTCCGTTGTTAGAGTAAGGTCCGGAGTGGTAGAAAGGAACGAAGTCCCTGCCGAAAGATTGGATGGCTGCGCCCACCATTTGAGAGCCGCCCTCATGCAAACGGTGACACAGACGGTCATTGAAGGAACCGGTGACTTGACGCCACTGTCCATCCAATTCTTCTTGAATGGGGTGTGTCCGTAGTCTGCAATATGGGATCAGTGCGATGCATGATGACGCCATCTCTAGATATGACTTTAATAGTCGGACTGAATCGGACTGTTTTGTCCGTAGAAGAGACACCAATTGAAGAATCTTTTGTTGACGCTCCCGAGACACAAATGCTTTTGCAAGAGTTGTATTCAATGTGGCCCCATGTCAATTCTTGCAGGGAGCTGGATGTAATTGGGACTTTTCGGTGTTGATTGAAAGTCCGAGGGAGCGAAATACCGCCTGACAAAGGCGTGTATCCTGAAGCAGCTGCGTGCGAGATTGTGACTTTAGGAGACAGTCGTCCAGGTATGGAAAAATGTGTACACCCTGAAGACGCAGATAAGCTACCACAGAAGCGAACACCTTTGTAAAGACGCGAGGGGCAGAGCGTAGGCCGAAAGGCAGTACTTAGAACTGGAAGTCCCTCCGTCCCACGCAGAATCGTAAGTACTTCCGATGTCACTGAAGAATAGGGACATGGAAGTAGGCGTCTTGGAGGCCGATAGTTGCCATGAAATCTCCCATTGAGAGTAAGCGCAAGATCTCCACCAGCATTAGCATGCGGAAGGATTGGCACTTGAGATACTGGTTGAGTGCTTGCAAGTCCAATATCGGCCGCCAATCCCCGTTCTTGATAAGGAAAAAACGGGAATAAAATCCCTTCCCCCTTTGAGACTTGGGCACCACTTCGACGGCACCCTTCTGTATCATAAGGCAAACTTGATGGAAGACTTCCTTGATATGGTGGTGGGCCGGAAGGTGGAGTGGGAGGAGGAAGTTTGCTGAACTCTAAAGCATGGCCCTTCTCTACAATGTCCAGAACCCAACGGTCCGAAGTGATGGAGGACCATTGAGAACAGAACAGGGAGATTCGACCTCCAACTCTTTGGGGTAAAGGCAAGTCATTGTCTCTTGGGAGCAGATCCTCTGTAAGAAGATTTCCCCCTATAGGTCTTAGAAGACTGCTGACGGGAGGACTGTTGCTGGTTATTGGAGTAGCGTTAGTTGCAGGAGCGATATTTATTGCTTCCTCCTCGAAAAGTAGAAGAGGTGCCGCGCCCGCGTGCACCCCGAAAGGGCTGTTTCCGAAATTGTAAGGTTCCTAAAGAGCGAGCAGTGTCAGTGTCTTTTTTGATAGATTGCAATGCTTCATCGACATGTGCTCCAAAAAGTGACTCGCCGACATACATCATATCCAGGATCTTCGCCTGTACCTCTTGGCGAAAGGATGTGGAACGCAACCAACCTTGCCTGCACAGAACAGCCGCTCCAGCGAGCTGCCAGAAACCAGTACAGGCAATATCCACGGCACCGTCTATAATCTCCTCCGATGTTCTCTCTCCTTCTTGGAGAAGTTGTAAGGCTCCCGCCTTGGAAGCATCCCGAATCAAAGCCACAAAAGCAGTCATGTCTGCCCACATTTGGCGATCGTAATCCCCCAAAATGGCCAAAGCATTGGCCGCTCTCACTGTGGTAGAGGCCATTGTGGAAAACCTACGGCCTATAGCTTCCAGGCGACTACCTTCGCGATCTGGTGGGGCAGTAACAGCAGACGCAGGGTTCCGAGAACGACGCTGAGCTGCCTGCGTAACCACCGAATCCGGTTTTGGCTGTCCAATGAGGCACGCTGGAGAGCCGACAGGCGCCTTATATTTCTTTTCCAATCGGGGCATCTGTGCCAGTAGTGAATTTGGGGTCTGCATCAATTTCACCCCTTCAGACCAGACAAAGTCAATAATTGGATCAGTATGGACTTGTTTGAACGGTTGGTTCTTAAAATCACAGAGGAAACAATCCTCTTCCCTCTGGACTCTGGGTAACTTGAAGCGTTGAGCCGCCCTATCCATCAGCTGATGGAAACTCGCAATGTCCACAGGAGGAGAATCTCCTGGCGTTACCAGAGAAGGCGACGGTGTCTGAACTTGATAGTCATCTCACTCCGCCATATCCTCATCATCATCATCATCTCGAACCTCACCATCTTCGCGGTCTGGAGGAATTTCATCCTCGTCGTCGGCATACACAGTCGTGTGTATCCGAACTGAAGTTTGTATTTGAGGAGCAGAAGTTGGCAGAGGTGACAGAGGAGCCAAAACAGGTACTGCAACAGGCGTCAGAACAGAAGGAACTGCAGGTACCTGTGGAGATGGCAGAAAACGCCTATTATAGTCATCCAATATAAGCTAGAGATTAGAAATGAGCGACACAGGCAAAGTCGCAGTAGGAACCTGAACAGGCGTTTCCTCCTGTTGGAAATATTGGTCCTC
This sequence comes from Lissotriton vulgaris, assembly GCF_964263255.1. Lineage (NCBI taxonomy): Eukaryota > Metazoa > Chordata > Amphibia > Caudata > Salamandridae > Lissotriton > Lissotriton vulgaris. The sequence goes on along the minus strand of NC_141685.1, from coordinate 1,410,450,083 downwards.
ATCATCATTACTATAATCCTGGCACTTGATGACTGAATCAGATGGACTACGTGCAGCTCTAAAAGACTCGTGTACATCTTCCTCTGAATCCTGGTCCGAGTCCGTGGCAAACAAGGGCGAAGGAGCCTGTGGATCATTGGTGATAGAAATCTGGTCAATAGGCACCTTGCGGCGCTGGTGAAGTGGGTCGACAGTGGCTGATCCAGTGGACGACAGTGGCGGCAGAGAGGCAAACGCAGAAGAAGTAGTCAACGGAGCCGACGACGATGGAGTTGATTGAACCAAACTGGAAGAATCCGTCGTCGATGGCAATGGCGCCGTCAACGGAATTTGTCGACGGAGACAAAAAGGACTTCTTCTTAGTCGACGGAGCGGTCGTCGACGGAATACTTGTCGACGAGGCAGTCGACGAAGCTGTTTTCTTAGCACTCTTCGTCGACGATGAATTGGTCATCAACAGTGGAGTTTTCTTAGTCGACGACGACAAGCAATCGGAATGACAGATGGCACAGTCTTGAAACTGAGGGTTACCTTCGTTGACGAAACAGCCGTCGACGATCCTGAAGCAGACGTCATCGTCACGGTCGTTGTCGACGAGCAGGCAGATTTCGTCGTCGGGGCGACCGTCGACGCTCCAGTCGACGATGAAACAGGTTTTCTCAAAGGAACATGAGAAGAAGACGCAGCAGACGCCTGAGAGCCAGGTCTCGTGGGCGTGGAAGTAGTAGGAAGAGGTGAAGTCACTGCAGGGGCCAAAGAAAGACAATTTCTTCTTCTTAATGAATGGAGAGGGCAACTCCTGCACACTACTATGTTTTGAAGCTGCTTGGGAACGACCAGAAATGAGACTTTCAGCATCAGAAAGTACAGTATCCTTATCCTTCAGTCTCTGAAGCCACAGTAGGAGACGGCCTTCCCTGTCCTTTAGAGTCTTTGTAGAAAAAGTTCTACAGAACTTACATTTACCCACATCATGGTCGGGGTAAAGACAGTAAATACACTTACTGTGTGGATCTTCTGAATAAAGGCGTAGCTTTCCACAAGAAGAGCAAGGTCTAAAAAGAGACTGCTTACTTGAAGACATACTGAAAACCCAGGAAAACCTGAAGTAGAGAAAACTGAGCAGAGCTCAGGGAGACTCCCTTTCACACGACGTGCTGTAGAAAATCTGAGGTACTGAGCTCTGAGTAGAAGGTTCTGGAGGGCTGCTGGAGCCTGATTGGTTACAGTTTGGACCAACATAATGACAAGAATAGACTACATATGTTTTTTCTCTCTCTCCATGTATTCCTATGTGGAATTATGTCTAGGCATTTACTGCCTCTTTTATAATGTGTATTTCATTTGTTATGTTTTTACATATACATAATATGAGTATGTTATTGCTATTTTATTTACCGGGGGACTCCCACTCCGACGACGGGGAATATTCAAGCATGTGAATCTATGAAAGACACCCCAATACTGGAGAAGTAAGCGTAATCTGTGTCAGGGCTGATCTTAACTATTTATCCCCAACAGAGCGGCCTGTTCGTTATCTAATCTTAGGTGGACAGTACTGTTAGATTTTCTTTCAATATGACATTTTTCTAGCACCCAAAGAAAACAAGACACCATGAATGCAAACAAACAGATACATTTTCTTTTAGGCAAGAAGCCTTAACTTCTATTTGACCAAATGCAAAATTTTGACAAGCATTTGTGTCCACCAGTTCAACAGCCCAAGAGAATAATACAGGCCAATAAAGGAGGGGGCGGGGCATGCCTAGGCCAAGTTACCAAACTCATCCCACCAGTCACCGTAGGTCTAATAACAGATTTTCGTTACTGGCATCCAGTGCATGTCAGGCATAATCAGGAATAAAAGCTGCAGAACAGCCCGGTTCCACAAATGTGTACGAGAAGACACTATGGAAGGTGGCTATATTCTGGAATGATGTGGCAGTGCAAGCAGAAAAAAAAGTTGAAGGGCCCAATTTTATTAGCTCAGGCCAGACCGCAAACACACGATGGCAAATTATCAAACTCCAGCAGTCTCAATAAAAACAATAGACAACCCAAGCCAAATTCTATATTGTAGCTTCATGCATGAACCTGGAATACCTTGTGGTCCATTATACTCAGCCACAGCTCAATTAACTTGGCCGCCAAGTGATCACAGATGTTACATAGTACACAAAACCCAAATGGATATGGTCACAGTAGAAGCAAGTATTTGGTGCCTTCATCAAATGGTTTCCTGGTTATAAAAGACATTGTCCTACACATAGTAGGAAAAACATTTGAGTTACGATGTGGTTCAGAAAGTTAACAATGTAAAGTATCAAAGCGTTATTAGCGTACGAGAGTTTAAATTAAAAAGAGTCTATAAAAAATATGAGTTTTCTAGAAATGCCATTAAGCCAAAGAGAGCCCATCTTGAGACTCTTTAGATCCTCTTAAATGCTAACATTGAACATTTTGCCGTACAATTGAAAATAAGAGTGTTAAACAAATACTTCATGTTAAGACTTAAGTACGTTAATGCACAACTCCATATAATGTACATTTGTGAGTATTTATATTTAATGGTACACAGGTTAACAAAAGCATCACAAGTGAAACTAAACATTGTCTTTATCAATAACATTCATGAAAGTGGTACTGTACATTTATTTTCTATTCCAAAAATTAGAGCATTAACACATCGAGGCAGTTGTTGCTCTTGAAGACTTGGTGTCAATTAAAAGGAAGCTGAAATTTTACTGTGTTACAAATCCTAAGACTGGGGTTTAAATAATTGGGATTTCTGGCCCATGAGTGTCTAAGTCACTTCAACTAGATTTGCAAATAGTCACATTCCTTAAAAGGGAAAATATGTACATCAAAACAAAATTTGCAGCTGCATATTTTCCGTTTAGCATGGAATTGAAATGTTGTCACATCACTGATAATAGGGTCGATATCTAGTTTGATCAGGGTGACGTGGTCCAGGAATAGGGGCCTGGGATGGAGGACCTTGCATTCTTGGAGGTGGAGGTGGCCCTCTTGGAGCAGGCCACATGCCAGGGCTCATTCCACCAGGCTGAGTAAACGGAGGGCTCATAGTTCCTTGATCTTCATTGAACTGTGGTAAAGAACCGGGATTATAGTGGTGGGGAGGGGGTGCGTTTACAGGTGGACCGCCATGTTGAGGGGGAGGTCCAGGAGGTGGATGGTTCATATACGGTGGCATTTGAGGAATAATATGTCCAGGAGGAGGGTTGATGGGTGGTGGAGCACTTGTCATTGGTGGAGGCGGAGCTTGGCTATAAACCAAATGAGGAGCGGTTGCTGCCTGGGGAGGATGCTGCATTGGATGACTAATAGGTGGCGGTGGAGGTGGTGGTGGTGCATAATGTTGTTGTGGAGGCATAATGTGATGGGGCAGAGTTACCACTGGTTGACCCGGATATTCCGGATGATGATGAGGCGGCGGAACAGGACCGTGTGGAAGTGGTTCACGGGCGTTCGAACTGGAATCATCCTGAATAGGGACAGTTATCAAATTGCTGTGCTTCCTTATCCGGTAAAGGTCCTGACTAACAGAGCGAGGAGGTGGCGGAGCCATGGACATCTCGGTCGGGGGTGGCCGAATATCCTCTTGCTGCGGATTATAATGCTCATGTGGCACATGCTGTATTGGAGGTGGTGGCATCAAAATAGGTGGCTTTGGTGGTATGTGGTTCATGTGATGCTTTTCTGGCGGCATTATGAAGCGTTCAGGAATTTCGGAGGCAGCTGGAACAATTGGAGGATGAACTGGCTCAGGTGGAGGTCGGCTCGCTGGTTTTCCTGCTCTCATGTGACGGTGATTGATGTGGGCCTGCAAGTCCCTTTGAGACAGGTATGTTCTCTTGCATCCTTGAACAATGCTACACATGAAGAGGGCCCCTCTTGTACACTGCTCAATCCGTTGGACGGGGTCATTGCAGCTAGGTAAGAAGAAAAAATCTGTTTAGATCATTGCAACTATACTCAATCAATAAATGCAGTTTCGCAGTAATTATACATCAAAACGTTATCGCACTAACACGTAAAACCTTTTCATAACTACATACACCTAGAGAAAGGTTTACTCATTCAATTCTTCTTCATGGCTAAAAAAACAAATACACAATTTTAAAAACAAATGTCGGTGTCTGACCAGCTTAAGTGAAAGCTATTTGCTTGCATTAGCAAGGACTGCACAACTTTCAAGGTAGCAGATTGCTGATAATCCTTCTGAGATCTTGTCTATGCTACAGCACAACCCATAGAGGAGCGGGCAAGTACTGTGTCTTTTTTAAGAAGACTCCTGTCCAGTGATATGGGGAGGGATTGGGCAAGGAGATAGTAGGGAGAAATCCAAAGACAATGACACTGCAAAACTCTAAAAAAACAAAGTGCTACATAAGTCATTACACAACATAATCGTAGGGGCAAGTTGGTCATGTTTAGGAATTTCATGAGACTTTCTGACAGCGACAGAGGAACAATATATATTCTTATTCTATAACATGCTTTTTATCTATACTGATGACAAATATGGACTACAACAATTTTCACTGACAGGTCAAAGGTTTGCTCCGATTTGTTACAGTTGGGAGAGAACGGATGACTTTTAAAACAAGCATTTACAATGCAATAGGTCTCGCATTAGGAAAGTTTGAGCTATTGGTATTGTAAATTACATACTTTTTATTTATGTGTTGGTTTTGAAAATAGCAAAATTAATAGCTTTGTCATTTACAATGCCAATAGTTTTAACTTTCGCAAATGTGACACCTATAGCATTTGTAATGCAATGTGTTATATTTACGTGACATATGTATTGATATTACAAATAACAATGGCTTTTAATGTTTTTTAATAATAAATACTTAAATAAAAGTTATTGTAATTTATAATGGCAATAGCTTAAACTTTTGTAAATAACTTTTGTGAAGATTATGTGTATTTTACTGTGACGAAAATCCAAGAACAGAAGTGAAATATTAACATCTTTTTGTGACATTTGTAATAAAGCTTGAAACATTGAGAGAACATATTTAAACCAGTTGTTGTTGAATGGTTGCCCAGATTGATGCTGTGGTGGCACTGATTGACGTTGTGATGGCGGCAAGTGATGCTGTAGCATTCAGTGATGCTGTGGTAGCGCATAGTGATGTTGTGGTGCCCCTGAGTGATGCTGTAGTGAGGGCGAGAGATACAGTGAGTTTGGGCGAGAGATAGATAGAGTGAGGGCGAGAGATAGATAGAGTGAGGGCGAGAGATAGATAGAGTGAGGGCGAGAGATAGATAGAGTGAGGGCGAGAGATAGATAGAGTGAGGGCGAGAGATAGATAGAGTGAGGGCGAGAGATAGATAGAGTGAGGGCGAGAGATAGATAGAGTGAGGGCGAGAGATAGATAGAGTGAGGGCGAGAGATAGATAGAGTGAGGGCGAGAGATAGATAGAGTGAGGGCGAGAGATAGATAGAGTGAGGGCGAGAGATAGAGTGAGGGCGAGAGATAGAGTGAGGGCGAGAGATAGAGTGAGGGCGAGAGATAGAGTGAGGGCGAGAGATAGAGTGAGGGCGAGAGATAGAGTGAGGGCGAGAGATAGAGTGAGGGCGAGAGATAGAGTGAGGGCGAGAGATAGAGTGAGGGCGAGAGATAGAGTGAGGGCGAGAGATAGAGTGAGGGCGAGAGATAGAGTGAGGGCGAGAGATAGAGTGAGGGCGAGAGATAGAGTGAGGGCGAGAGATAGAGTGAGGGCGAGAGATAGAGTGAGGGCGAGAGATAGAGTGAGGGCGAGAGATAGAGTGAGGGCGATAGATAGAGTGAGGGCGATAGATAGAGTGAGGGCGATAGATAGAGTGAGGGCGATAGATAGAGTGAGGGCGATAGATAGAGTGAGGGCGATAGATAGAGTGAGGGCGATAGATAGAGTGAGGGCGATAGATAGAGTGAGGGCGATAGATAGAGTGAGGGCGATAGATAGAGTGAGGGCGATAGATAGAGTGAGGGCGATAGATAGAGTGAGGGCGATAGATAGATAGGAGTGAGGGCGATAGATGGATAGATAGGAGTGAGGGCGATAGATGGATAGATAGATAGAGTGAGGGCGATAGATGGATAGATAGATAGAGTGAGGGCGATAGATGGATAGATAGATAGAGTGAGGGCGATAGATAGGAGTGAGGGCGATAGATAGATAGATAGATAGGAGTGAGGGCGATAGATAGATAGGAGTGAGGGCGATAGATGGATAGATAGATAGGAGTGAGGGCGATAGATGGATAGATAGATAGGAGTGAGGGCGATAGATAGAGTGAGGGCGATAGATAGAGTGAGGGCGATAGATAGAGTGAGGGCGATAGATAGAGTGAGGGCGATAGATAGAGTGAGGGCGATAGATAGATAGGAGTGAGGGCGATAGATGGATAGATAGGAGTGAGGGCGATAGATGGATAGATAGGAGTGAGGGCGATAGATGGATAGATAGATAGAGTGAGGGCGATAGATAGGAGTGAGGGCGATAGATGGATAGATAGATAGATAGATAGGAGTGAGGGCGATAGATGGATAGATAGATAGGAGTGAGGGCGATAGATGGATAGATAGATAGGAGTGAGGGCGATAGATGGATAGATAGAGTGAGGGCGATAGATAGGAGTGAGGGCGATAGATAGATAGATAGATAGATAGATAGGAGTGAAGGCGATAGATAGAGTGAGGGCGATAGATAGATAGGAGTGAGGGCGATAGATAGATAGATAGGGATGAGGGCGATAGATGGATAGATAGGGATGAGGGCGATAGAGTGAGGGCGATAGATAGAGTGAGGGCGAGGTTGACGGCTTTATGCTCATCCAAAATTACCAATTAAGAGCGGTAGAAGAGGGCCGGTTTTACTAAAGTGCGAAGTCTGAAAAAGACACATTTAAGACAGATGCAACCTTCTAAGCCAATTGAAACTGGACATTCAGTATATACTGAAAACAACGGTTCACCTTGAATTAATTTATACCAACTTTGCAGTGAAGCAAAGAAATAGGTTCATGCATGCAATTATTGTGGCAAAACCACTAATACACTCTAGCCTTAAGGGTGCATTTAATCAAAACAGAAAAGAAGAGTAAACTACACGTATCGTGTAATAATTTGTGGACCACATAGAAATTGTACAAATGTCACATACAAGGTGCTATAAGCAGACAAATCAACGTATGTGCACTGTGTCCGAAGGAGAAAAAACATACAGAACTGAACAGGTGACAATTTTAAGTACAGGCTACAGCTTTCAATATGTGTTTATAAATACATGCATAAGCTCATCAATTAAAAAGGCAAATTCTTTTAAGGCAGTGATAGTGTGCTTTGGTGTCAATGGCGTTTCAAATTCTTTAGAAATGTTGCACTCTCTTCAGGACAATGAGATAACCGGAACACCTGATTAAAAGTAGAGCCACAAGGTTGTGATTGGATGACGTAACCAGGATGTGTCAGAGTTTCTGTGACACACAAACTGTGCCTCACTCGGCTGGGCTTAAAACTGAGCAGTGTCTCCATGGGCATTTGATGTGTACTTCGACCCTTTGGGTCGGTCATTAGGGGGACAAAAGTCCTCCTAGTAATTAATATATCCGGCGTGAAGCTGGTGCACAATCCAGGCTGCCTCTGGATACAAAAAATCAGTACAAAGGTGGAAGTGGGAGAGCACTGAACCCTCAAGATGTCTACCTTTTCCCACCTTGGGACACAGCGCACATTCGCCGATTTGTCCGCTTATTGCACCTTGTATGTGACATTTGTACAATGTCTAGGTAGTCTACAAACTACAACATTATAAGGGTACTTACTATACAGTTGTGGTTAAATTAAAAATACACATAAGGCTAGGTAGGGGGTATTATCAGTTTTACTACATTAATTGCATGCTTAGAATACATTTCTTTCCAAATCTACAAAACGTGCATGAATAATTTTCATTGATGTCATAAATATGCCAATTAGTAGTTTTAGAAATTGGAAAATCCTCACTATTTTTGATCAAAGAATGTTTGTAAGTATGATCTCGAGATGGCAAAGAATAAACTAACGCAACTTAGTTTTTCGTTAACTAGGCAGACTCAATCTCCCATCCGGCTGACGTCAGTACATTGATAAGGACAGTTACACACAACTCTTGTGTCACCAAGGACGTAATATCCAGTCCTTGTGCTTTTTCTTTCACAAATTAATGCTTTCGGGTGTTTTTTTTTCACTTGAAGCTATCATAGCGAGCCGGGCTCTAATTCGGAGAATGCACCTGGTTGCTAATTTAAAACCTCAACAGGGTGGCCGGTTGCGTCCACAATGACATGGAGTCATCTGGGAAAACGCGTTCGAGTATCAGTGAATTAATGAACGAATGGGCGACTGGTGAAGAGAGCTGTAATTGATACATCAGATATTTACAGCGCTAAGAAACAACAAAAATACATTATATAGCACTATATAAAATGAGTTAAAGTTATAACAGAAAGTATGGAATACACGCATAATTGCATTTTTTACCTTGCACGTAGTCTCGCTAGCCTGGGCCGGTATACTAATGTAAACTAGCAACCGGAGGTTCGGCAGCGTGAAGCCAGTCGTGGGGCGGGACTTCCGCCTTCTGCGTGAAGCCCGCATCCACGGAGTGCCAGAGAGCCGCATTGGTGACCCGGGCGGGGCTCCCATGCCTGAGGGAGACCCGCGGTGGCTGCCAAAGTCAGGAGTGGCGGCGATGCGGTGAGTAGGGCTTAGTTGTAAGGGGGGGTGGGGGTGTGTGTGTCTGTGTGTGTGTGCGTGCAGGGTGGTGGGGGGTTGGGTGCTGCGGCGGGTGTATGCGTGCGTGTCTGTGTGCGTGTCTGTATGTGTGTGTGTGTGCAGGGGGCGTGGGGGCGGTAGCGTGTGTATGTGTGCACGCGCCTGTGTGTGCAGGGGGTGGGGGCTGGCTGTGTGTGTGTGCGCCGTGTTTGCATGGAAAGCAGGGGCTGTGTGTGCGTCTGCGCAAGCGCGTCTCAGAGGCGCGCACCCGCGGTGAAACCTGAGAATGGAAAAGCGCGCGTCACACTCGTGTCTACATTCCCAGATACGGGCAACAATAGGTCTCGAGCAGACTCTGCTGCTCGACCTAAAAACATATATGTCACTGTTCCACTAAATGTAATGTTAAAATTGATTTTTTCCTTCCCCAATTGGTGTCTGTTGCGAGTTTAGAACTTTAAAACAGGTTTGATATAATCCATAATATTCTAATTATTCATTTTAATGTACACTTAGAGACCATATTGTAACTTTGTTTTACTTCCAGAAAACATAATAACCAACATCGGTGAGTCTGACTTGACTGCACAGCCGTCATTCAGACCATAAGTGATTAACAGACAAAGGCCTTTAAGGAGGACTGCTGAGAGAGGGTGTTAAGACATCGCTTAGAAGGTCAGATGCCAGAAAGTGGTTACTGGCCCCCAACTGTAGCAGTCAAGATAGTTTGCCACAGAGACCATGGAGGCGGTCATACTTTAGTTCTGCAAATTGACCCAAGTAGCTCTTTTCATCTGAATCTCAATATAGTGAAGGTGAGCATTCTCAGGGGAGAGGTCGATACGCTCACAGAACTCAGTCAAGCAACTGACAATAACTCAGAGGCCAGCCCAATACTGGTCTATTTGAAAAAATATAGGATAAAACCCCTCATCAGCACTCCTCTGTGGGTGCTACCTCCACACTATGTTCTTTCCCACCTGGACAACTTTGGTTCTTACTAGTCCCCTGTAAACTTTGGCAGGAGCAGGAGTTATGCTCTAATGCAGATAACTTTCCCCAAAAGGTCATATGAGTAATCCGTACAAGTCTTTCTTAACCCTGCTGTTGCAGTGGGTAGAAAACTGTCTAAAATTCTCATACTCACCTCAGTACGTCACAGCTGCTTGGTCCCGACTGCTGACAGAGGTCCAAGGAACTCTTCAATTGTTCCTGCAGTAGTCCACGGAAGGGCTAGTAAAGCCCACTTCAAGATGTGCAGCCTTGCTAGGCGTGGCAATGGCAGGGTATTCAGCAATAGCGGCCCACTTCTTAGCCGGTGCAGACAGAACACCAGCAACAGTAGAAAACCTTGTGTTGGTGCACAGATTGCACTGCAAGGCAGCTATAACCTATTTGGGGCAAGCACAGACTGATCGCATGGCAAGGCAGTTGAGGTTTAACTCGGGCCAGTACAGGTAGATCAAGCAGTAGTAGCCCACATCTGGCAGATCTGGTTCTGGATGGGAATCGCAGAAAGACCCACTGTAGCAAGGTTATGTCCAAGTTGCGCTCTATCAATAAGTCTCTTTCTCTGGTGTACCTAAGGTTGGAAATGCAGCTGGGTTTGTCCTACTGGATAGGTAGAACTCCCACAAGGCCCACCAATCCCCTCCTCCTCCTTCTAAACACTAGACAGACCCTATGCTCTTCCAGCAGAAAGTGCAGACTCAGGTGATGTACCCGCACCTCTAGTACATTGGCTATCAGAATGACACCAGCACGCATAACACTGAAGTCTTTTGAATACTCCACGGAGCACTCCTTTACTTGGGCGTGAAGACCCTAGAAATGGGACTTGTGGGGTAGTCTGGAACCCATTTTTATGCACATTATCAAGACAGAGGATATGGAGGAGGAGCGTCACTCGCATTGCTATGCAGAAATGAAATAAAGGAAAAATACAATAATATTAACAGAAAGTTATTCTCATTTAATTTCCTCCAGCAGCAGCTTCGTAGGCGGGGCTCCTCTGATGACAGAGGAGCAAGGGGAGGAGTAAGTGCGTATTGCTGTTTAGCCGGCCCAAGACACTCATGCGCACTTTGAATGATCTTTGGAGAACATGCCCATGCTTCCACTGCCTGTCTGAGCGCTGAATTACGGCACTCAGACCAATCACAATGCTGCATTGCAGCGTTGTGACTGGCGTAGGGGAGCCTGGTTGCTTCCTGTTCCAGCCCGACGCAGAGGAGAGATGCAGAGAGAAGGTAAGTTTTTTTTCACCCAATACTTGTCCCCCCACGCCGCCCGGTCCATGCTCGTACACTTAGGAAAGGGGTACAAGATAGATCACCAAGCAGTGGACATTCCAACCCCACAGAGGGATTTATGCTCCACGGACGTGTTGATTACCTCAAGTACAGAATAAGACTGGAAGTATATCTGTACTTCAGCAGAAACAAAGTGCTTGATTGTCTTGTTTTCAGTGAAGTTCGTACACATAGCACCTACTCCTTCGCTATGCTTTGATCATAACCCTGACAGAGAAATTGCTTGATGGAACCTGGGTAGCGCAAGTACAAGCTGCTCGGATTTCAAGAAAATGAAGAAAACCCTTCAAACCACTGAAATGAGAGTGTGTGAGTGCATGTGCTCACACAGGGCAGCAGTGGCTACCTATGCGTATGCCAAGTAACTGCCAGTTTTAATAACTGCACTGGCAGTATCAGGGTCAAGGCTAGCAAGCAAAGTAACATTTACTGTCCAGAGCAGCGCCACAGATTGGAGACTGAATTCAACAATAATTCTATTTTGAGTACAAGTCCCATGTATAGCTTGAGAGGGGCGATTTTATTCCTGCTCAACCTGCTTTGTACACTGGTCAGTAGTGGGTCCGAACAGCTCCATCTGTAGGAGGTTATGACTGGAAGAAAGGCAGAGCCTGTTACATTTTACATAGCCCCCATGCTTTAGACCGATTTAGATCAGCTATAAGGAAAAGGTCGATTGTTTGTCTGTAGGTTTTGTATCTGCCTGTCCTGCAAAAAGGCGCAATGGCTTGCAGCACAATAATTAATCGCTCTGCACCGTGAAGAATACTGGTGCAGTCCAACACTGCCAGGGGCCAGATAATTTAAGTACCTCAACCTACAGATGAGTGTAAGGGACTGGCCAGGAGAGACGTAGAACTGGTATCGGACACAGGCAAGAAGTTAAGATAGAGGAGAGAAGAAGAGTTGCATAGAGAAGAAGAATTGCATAGAGAAAAGAGTAAAGATGCAGGCGAGGGGAAGAGAAAGTCAAAAACAGAAAGGGAACAATATAAGACATAGAAAGGGAGCACCTCGAGAGAAACATTGAGCAATCTAGATTTGAGAGGGCTGGTCAAAAGTGAAAAGAGAAGTACTCAAGGGAGAGACAGTCGGCATGAAAACTGGAATGTTGAGTTAGAAAGGGAATGGTATGATGGAGGGTCAGAGGCGCGTTTGTAAGTAGAGCAGAACACTAGGGTGTTAGCAAGAAGAGGACTTTAAATTCTCTATGCAGTATGAGGCCCCCACAGTCCGCTATGCTTGCCGGCTCCCAAGGTTTGCCATGGCAGCAAACAGGGGCTACACTGACTTGGCTATGTACCTCCTACACTCTTATATCTTACCCTGGCGTTATTAAATTGTGCTAAACCCTGAAGACAGCTATTTTGTTAGACTGAATCTCACGGATTACCATAAAATGAGAGGGTTCAGGCAGCCCAGCTGGTAATCCTTACTAGGCTCTTTTTAGCAGATTTAATAGTTTAACTGTCATTTTGTACATATTTCCTTGATTATCATCTTACGCTAAAAGACTATTACCTTTAACACGTTTTTCACAATAAGTACTACTTGCGTTGGCCTTGTGTTTCATAATAAACAAATCAAGCCTATAGAATCTGCCATGACTCTTCCCAACAGATAAGGTCTACAGCCCTTACCTTAGGCTTGACACTAGTACAGGCCTATTTAATTGAATGCAAACTAGTAACCATCATGCAACGCTATAAAATACAAATATATAGCAAAACACAGTATGCAAAACAATACAAACTCTCAAAGGCCCTAACTAGAATCATCACAGTGAACCCCCCAGGTAGGTGGCCAATGTCAAAACCCTTGCCTACTATGGGACATCTGAGATTATGTGTAACAAAATACCCATCTATGTGATAACCAACTGTTAACCCCTTGGACGCTGATGACGGAACCGCTCCGTCATCAGCTGCGGGTGCACTGTGCTGATGACGGAGCGGTTCCGTCATGGCCCGCTCTGCGCGCCTGCGTGGCGCGAATTTCGCACCTGCGCTGGACGTTCTATTGAGCGGGGCGGGCCATGACGGAACCGCTCTGTCATGAGCACAGCTCAACCGACGCTGGTGACGGAGCGGTTCCGTCACCAGCAAGCGGCCGCCGCGTGGCCGCCCCGCCCCCTTAGCACTGCGGCGGAATAGCCGCCGCAGTGAAGGGGTTAAAGGACAACTGGCTTCAACAAATGCTTATCACAATAAATAAGCTAGGCCTACTGTCTTTGTCATCACTCTTCATAGTAAGCAGATCATAAGCATGGCACCGGACGTAACATTTTCCAATGCACCAATGCACCAAACGGGTCTATAGCTTGCTCCCATAAACAGACCTGCTGCTTTAAAATAAAATTTGAAAATTATACAAAATGACAGCTGGCCAGGCTAAATGCTCTGTCGAGTGGGGTTCATGACTTTCCTGTGTGGGGTCCTGACTCCTTCTACAACAGTTTATTTTACTACCAATCTGTGCATTCGGACCAAAGACACTTTTTATACTGTACAGTCACATGCTGCCGAGCTCTTGTTCACCCCTTCCCTTCCCTTCCCTATTTCTCGCTCACAAACATGCATGCCTTATTGAAAAAGATGCTGCCCCCACCACACATATATGCAAGCCTATTGGTGCAGTTGTAACTAACTTTTTGGCTGATCCTCCCACCCCAGAATTAATGTATCTATGCTCTATTTCTGTAGCGAAAACGTAGAATAAGACTGCATGACCTAGTGTGTAGTAATTGCATAGCTATTCAATCCCTGGAGGCACAGCACCAGACTGAACACCTCAAAGGAGACTTATTGGCTAGGTCAATGCTTGTTTGAGAGACATACAAAATTATTGGCTTTCATTTTTGCAGTATATTCTGATATCAAACTGGTGGATCCTATACATTTGGATTGAACCCTTCAATACATGGCTCACAGTCTGGAAGACACTGCCCTGGAGCTGGTCAAGAAAATATTCAGTCATGTGTTCATATTAATTGGCTCATTACACACAGAAATTTATAAAACAGCGATATGGTGCAATTTGAGTTTCAAGACCTAATCACTGATGTTATCTTTCCATAAATAAGCACATAAGTCCTACCAATAAACACTGTTTCAAAGACCTAATATATCTTATAACACAAGAATCGCCCTAAAATGTCCTCCTTTCTTTGCATAAACAGCATTTACACGAATTGTAATACCTTCATCATTGTTGTAGCAACAGATATCGCTATTAAGCTAGCCCTACTCACGAACGTTGAGGTTTTACCTGTTTTTCTGTTCATCAAGATAATCTTTCTGCTTTTCTTTTCATGAGATGTTTATCATTAAGCGCTGCAGCAAGGTCTCTTCGCTGTCGCGACATTTAGAAAACATGGTGATGGAGGCGTGAAAAAAAAAGTTGCTTACCTTTGGCAAATATCTTTCTGGTGGATGAATCTGCCCGCAAAAGTGGATGCCTCCACTCTATGATCTACACCAAATACCACGTAACAGAGCCATATAAAAGGTGCCACCCCAGTGAACGAACATCAGTTCCCAATCTTCATTTTTCACACCCTCAGAGGTAAAGTCAAGGTCAACGACATTGATAGTAGCTGCAGTGTATCAAAATTAACATGGTGCTTTATAAAGCGGCATTACTACTTGCCATAATGGTGAGATGGAAGAGATCGCAAAGGAAACTGCATTGTGTGCATCTACTAGAATGAGGTGAGAATGTTGTTTTCTGAAGGATATTTTGACCTGATGACTCCTCCCCTCCTGAATACTCAAGCACTACCTCCACAGAAGGGGTCCGAGGAGATGGTCAAACCAGGGAGTCCTGTAACACAGATGTGGCAAAATGCCCATCACTGCGGACTTCAAATGCAAGATAATAACATCGGATAAATGTATCCCAGCCGATATCCGGGGCACAAATAGTGGACAACGCCAAAGAAGTTTCCTTTGTCCTGGTGGAATGAGCCATGATGTCCTCAGGAGGCTCGTTCCGGCAGCACACTGTCTGCTTTGAAACTGCTATGCCTTTCTGGAGCCAGAATAGACAGGGAAGCACTGACCATCAATCACTCATGTGTCCTGTCAACGTATGAACTGAAGGCCCTATAAGCATTCAGACTGTACAAGTCTATCTTTCTTCTTAGGTTGGATAAGGAGGCGACAGAATGTTGGTAGAGTGATACACTGACCCACATGAACAGAGTAAACACATTCTACAGGCAGAACGCCATGGTTGTAAGGGCCAGTTTGCCCAGGAAAATGAGGTTAAGGGAAGGCTAACAGACAAAGCTTGTAGCTCGCAAATGCAAAGAGTTGAAGTAACGGCAATCAAGAACACAGGCTTCAAGGTAAGTAGATGCAACAGGCTTGGGCTCATGGGCAAACTTAGCAGGAACGTGAGCATCAGGATAAAACCTCGATGAAGTAGAACTAGGAGTTGAGGGGGAAACAAATAGGTGAGCATACTCGGAAAAAGCATAATATGAGACTTTAATAATGATAAATAATCAGGCAAAAAATAATAATTGGGAAGAGCCAACAGATGACCCTTAACTGTGGCCACAGCAAAGCCTTGTCATGCAGGGGGAAGTCTAAAACACAACAAAACATATGAAACGCATTCCAAGGAAGTCAACTTTAGTCTCTAAACACCATGAAATCAATTGGGTCCAACGTTGATAAGAACATTTGGAAGGGTGGTAAATAGCTGACAAGATGGCATTCAACACATCTGTAAGCTAGGTCAAAGAAGCTAAGAGCACCTGATAAATTCAATAGATATGAAGGAGGAGTTTCTAGATTTTGTATGCAGAATCGACCTCTCCTATTGTGAGAGAAGGTCCACCTTGAGCAGAAGAGGAACGCACACGGATAGGCAGAACAGATACGAAAATCACATACTCCTCGGACAGTCCGGCACAATCAAATCATCTGGCTATGGGCTTAACATAGCTTCCTCCGGACCCCAGGAAGTAGAGGAAAGAGAGGAAGTGCCATCTCAAGTGGAAATAGCTTACAAGGCATCCCTACTGCAGACAGGGTGTACACTTGTGAGGGACGCAGAGGTCCACTGGAGGGGTGGCCCAAGAGGCTAAGATGGACGGAGCCACCTCTCAGGCAAGGATGCCACTCGTTTTCGGCAAGATGACACCAACCGAGTTCATCAGCATGCATGTTTAGGCACCTGACCAGAAGGGTCAAAACCAACCATTTATGAGCACGAACCATACTCGACAGACTTGGTGTCTCATGAAATAGGAGACACACACATCACTGGTGTAACATAAAAGGTGGAAGCGGTGTGGCGCAGCGGCCAAGGTGCCAGACTCCGGCCCACAGGTTCAATTTTCGATGCCCGGCGGCAGGGTAGCCCAGCACCATGCGTCTCTGGGCAATAGCTCGCTTAATCCTCCAGACTGCCCCCAGCGCTGGGACACCTCTCCGGAGGTAGCTGTGCGCGTCCACATTTTTTATTCAAGATAAGCCTTGGCGGCGGTGGGGGTGCAAGCTCCAGGAGGCCCCCTCAGCAAAAGTGGTGGGCCGGGAAAGGAGGCCCCCTCCTTACCCTTTGCAGGGAGGTCCCCTCAAGTTTTGTTAGTTGGCCTTCTACACTGCGGTTTTGCAGTCTGCAAGAACCTAAAATGACTGACCTCAAGCAATGGTGTTCATATGTGGGAGGCCGCAGGCCATTGTTTAGCCATGCTTTGAGATGGCCAGGCCAACCAATGGAGGAGGCATCTTAAGCATATTGGTCACTAATGAAGGAGAACAGATGGATTTCTCACACATAAGTTGGTCCAGATACCACTGAAGGTGTTAAGGCGGTTCCAGGGATAGCTGAATGCTGTCCGTCATGACGCCGTTAGTGAGCACACATGTGCAATGAAGGATGAGTAGCCCCCCTCCGGAGGGAGGGGTGCATAAGCCTCTCTCCCATTGGCTGAGACCCCCATCTTCAAGATGGTGGGGACTAAGATGTGTGCTTCGCCTCGCCTCCTTCACCTGAGTAGTGGAGTTGGCAACGGTAGGCACACCTCTCTTCCCATCTTGGTTTTCCCACCGATTCTCCCTCCCAAAGTGAGGGTTAAAACCAGTGTGGCCTGTTGCTGGGAGCAGCAAAAGGCAGGGTCAGCTTACAAAGGCGGCAAGCCTTTGAAGCTTCCCCTTCGTGCACCCTGCCAAACCTGGGGGAGTAGGCTTTGCACCTCTGCACAGGACGTGCTTTGTTTCAGGACCCTGAGAGAGGAAGGGAGGCTCTCACCCAAGGAGTCCAGAAACCTGTCTGGGGGTGGCAGCTAGCAGCAGCCACTCAGCCAGGAAACTGGAGTTAGGTCGCTTTTCTGGTGGCATTCCTAATGCCCTCTGAGTGCATCGCTAATGCCCTTTGAGTGCATTTGGCATTAAATCCAACAATGGCATCAGTGAGGGTTTAATGGGCTTACAAGTTTGATACCAAACTTCTTAGTCTTCAGTAAAGTAATCATGGAGCTGTGGAGTTCCCGGTGCCAAACTCCCAGCCCATGGTTTAAAAGGAATATGCTACTTACCAGTATGCATCTGTTCTTGGCATAGAGGGCTGCAGAGTGGTACATTATGAATAGATCGCCATCTGGTGTTGGGCTCGGATGATTGCACTTTGTTTTTCTCTTGGAGAGTCTTTTGTATCTTGGTGACTCCTCCTTTGGTTGGTAGTGCGCATGGGCATCGGCTCCATCCTTAGATTGTTTTGCCATAGTAGGGTTAGATGGAGTAGTATGATAGAATACAAATAGGAATGCCCATGTAAGTGTATCTAAATAAGATAATGTTGGAACAGACACAGGTTTCCGGGGAGGCTGGGAGGGCATGTACCACTCTGCAGCCCTCTATGCGAAGAACAGATGCATACTGGTAAGTAGCATATTCCGTTCGAGGCATATGGGCTGCAGATGGTACATTATGAATAGACTATACAGCAGTTCTCTCCCTAGCGGTGGTCGCCTGTGTCTGTTGCAACTGTCTGAAATAAACTCTTTTATACAGCTTGTCCCACTCTAGCTTGTTGTGTTGTGTGCACATCTACACAATAGTGCTTTGTGAAGGTGTGCGGTGTAACCCAGGTAGCTGCTTTGCATATGTCATCTAGTGGAATGTTTCCCAAAAATGCCATAGATGCTCCTAGTTTACGTGTAGAGTGAGCTCTAGGAGGAACAGTTAATGTTCTCTTTGCTTTTAAGTAGCATATTTGAATACATTTTACAATCCATCTGGCAATGCCCGCTTTAGAGATGGGATTGCCCTTATGTGTAGGAGAAAACGCAACAAATAGCTGTTTTGTCTTTCTGAAAGTTTGTGTTCTTTCTATATAGTACAATATTGCCCTTCTGACATCTAATGTATGTAGGGCCCTTTCCGCTACCGTCTGTGGTTTTGGAAAGAAAACCGGTAATTCCACTGACTGATTGATGTGGAATGCAGAAATTACCTTTGGTAGGAATTTTGGATTTGTTCTAAGAACCACTTTATTTTGGTGTAACTGCATGAATGGTTCTTGAATCGTAAAATCCTGCAACTCACTTACTCTTCTAAGTGACGTGATAGCTATGAGTAAAGCCACCTTCCATGTGAGGAATTGTATTTCACACCTATGCATAGGTTCAAATGGTGGCCCCATTAGTCTGGTAAGTACTATGTTGAGATTCCAGACTGGGGAAGGTGGTCGTCTTGGTGGAATGACTCTTTTGAGTCCCTCCATGAAAGCTTTAATTGCTGATACTTTAAACAGGGAAAGATGTTGCCTGTTTTGTAGGTCCGCCGCTATAGCTGCGAGATGAACTCTGATAGAGGTGTATGCTAAGTTACATTGCTGCAAGTGTAGTAAATAGCAAATGATCTGTTTAGTGGATGCATCCAGAGGGTTGATGTGCTTACTGTTACAGTGTATAGCAACCTCTTCCACTTTGCTGCATAGCATGCTCTGGTGGTAGGACGTCTTGCTTGTTTAATGATTTCCATACATTCTGGTGGTAAATCTAAATATCCAAACTCTATGACCTCAGGAGCCAGATCGCTAGGTTCAATTGTTTGGGATCTGGGTGCATTATTTCTCCATGGTTCTGTGTAAGGTGCATGGGTAATAATTTTAGCTTTTGATGTGGCACCTGTGAGAGTTGTAGTAGCGTGGTGAACCACGGCTGTCTTGCCCACGTTGGTGCCACTAGTATCATTGTCATTGAGTGCTGCTGCAGTTTCCGAACAACTAACGGAATTAGTGGGAGAGGGGGAAAAGCGTAAGCAAATCTGTTGGACCAATTTATCCATAGTGCATTGCCCTGGGACCGTTGATATGGGTACCTAGATGCGAAGTTTTGGCATTTTGCGTTGGCAAACAGATCGATCTCTGGTTGCCCCCATCTTTGGAAGAATGGCTGCAGTATTTGGTCGTGCAGCTCCCATTCGTGTACTTGTTCTGACTGTCTGCTTAGGATGTCTGCTATCTGGTTTTGAACTCCTGGTAGGTGTTCTGCTAGCAGATAGATCTTTTGAGGAATGGCCCATCTCCAAATGTCCTGTGCTAGTTTGGATAGTTGGAGAGAGTGTGTCCCCCCCTGTTTTTGAATATAATACATTGCAGTCATGTTGTCTGTTCTGATCAGGACTGCCTTGTTCGTTATTTGCATTTGGAAAGCTTTTAGTGCTAGAAATACCGCTAATAGTTCCAAGTAGTTGATGTGCAGTTTCTTTTGCTGCACACTCCACTTCCCCTGCACTGTGTATTTGTCCATATGCGCTCCCCGTCCGGAGAGCGATGCGTCCGCTGTTATTATCACTTGTGGAATCGGTTCTAGGAACGACCGTCCTTTGGAAATGTTTGTTGTGTTCCACCACTTCAGAGAGCGATGCGTACGGTCGTCCACCAACACCAGATCTGTAATCTGACCTTGTATGTATGTATAGGCATTTATATAGCGCACTACTTACTCGGAGGGTCCCAAGGCGCTTCGACCGCTGCGAAACCCTTCCTGGCTTCCCTGAGAGATGGTCCCTTAAGGGGTATCTCCAGGGTGAGACCAGGCATCCCCGGCGGTCTGGTGGGGCCGTTAGTGAGGATGAGGCAAGCTAATGCCCAGAGTTGCCGAGTGTGATCGCTAATCAGAGTGGGCACCGAGGCGAGAGAATTATCGAGTCCGCTGACCCTGGTCCAGAAACCTGCCCCGCCGGGAATCGAACCCTGGTCCCGGGCCGTCCTCTGCTCTCGGGTCTGCCGCCTCTAACCAGTGAGCCACACTACCCCACCTTGAGCCTGATTCCACTGTGTCGCTAGACACTCCTGTAGTGGACGCATTTGTAGTCTGGCATGTGGTATTAGCAGTATGCAGGAGGACATCATGCCTAACAGTTGCATAAACACTCGTGCTGGTAGTGAGTGTTGTGGTTGAAATCTTTGTATTAACCCGACCATTGTCTGTATCCTGATCGGATTGGGGTATGCTATTGCTCTTTCTGTGTCTATAGTAGCCCCCAGGTATTGCTGAATCTTGTTTGGTTGCAGGTGTGATTTTTTGTAGTTCACCGTAAACCCCAGGTGGTGCAGCAATTGAATTGTCTTCTGTGTGTTGTGAAGACATTCTTCTTGTGACTTGGCCTTTATTAACCAATCGTCCAAGTAGGGGAAGACATGTATTTGTTGTCTTCTTAGATGTGCTGCCACCACAGCTAAGCATTTTGTGAACACTTAGTGCCGTTGTGACCCCGAACGGAAGGACTTTGAATTGATAATGTCCTTCCACTACAAACCTTAGGTATTTCCTGTGGGCTTTGTGAATTGGGATATGAAAGTAAGCGTCTTTTAGATCCAGTGTAGAAAGAAAGTCCCCTTTCCTCAGTAAAGGGAGTACTTGTTGGAGCGTGACCATGTGGAAATGTTCCCAATTTATGTATGCATTGAGAGGTCTTAGGTCTAAGATTGGTCTTAGAGACCCATCTTTTTTGGGGATTAGGAAGTATAGAGAGTATACTCCTGTCCCTTGTTGATGTTTTGGAACCTTCTCTATTGCATGCTTTTGTAGCAGTGATAGTACTTCTTCCTTTAATAATGTCAGATGATCTTGACTCATTGGACGCTGTTGGGGGGGGATGTTTGGTGGGGTAGCTGTGAGTTCTAGGCAATAACCATGTTAGATAATTTGTCTCACCCACTTGTCTGATGTGATGTTTTCCCAGACAGGTAGGAACTGTGATAGACGTCCCCCGACCGGTGTTATGTGATCTGGGGGAAGTTCTATTAAGTCACTGTTTTGGGGTTGAGGCGTTGCGGTTGTTATTATTTCCGCGGCCTCTACCCTTGTTGTTGTTACCCCTGTAACTACCTCTTGAATTACCTTTGGGTGATGTAGGTGTGAAAGAGGTGGATTGTTGATTTGTTCCTGTATTTTTTGAGCCTCCTCTATAGGTGGATCTACGAAAGGAACCTCTTTGTGTTGGCTGTTGCAATGCTCCCATTGACTTAGCCGTTTCTGTATCTTTTTTCATTTTTTCTAAGGTCTCATCTGTGCTTCAGCCAAAAAGTGTTTTTTGGTCAAAGGGTTGGTTCAATAAGGATGTTTGTACTTCCTGTTTGAATCCTGAGATTCTAAGCCATGCATGTCTCCTTAACATGACACTGGTGTTGATGGATCTTGCTGCAGTGTCTGCTGCGTCTAGGGCGCACTTAATGGAAGTATTAGTTATTATTTTTCCTTCCTGTATTAACTGATCTGCCCTTTTCTGATGTTCTTTGGGGAGATGTGTGATGAGTTTTTCTAATTCATCATAATGTGCCCTGTCATAACGTGCAAGTAGTGCCTGTGTATTGGCTATACGCCAGCTATTTGCCGCTTGTGATGCTACTCTCTTGCCTGATGCATCTATTAATTTTGACTCTTTATCCGGTGGAGGAGCCTCTCCTGTAGATAATGAGTTCGCTCTTTTACGAGCGTTTGAAACTACAAGCGAGTCCAGAGGTACTTGCCCTTTGATAAATATTGGATCCTTTGGAGCCGCCTTATATTTTTTATCAATTCTTGGGTTTAACACCCTAGCCCTCACTGGGTCTTTGAATATTTCTTCTGTGTGACTGAGAAGACCCTTCAGCATAGGTAGAGCACCTGATGTTCTTTGTGCATTAGGTAGCGTCTCTAATAGGAAGTCCTCTATTTGAGGTTCTGACTGTATATCTACCTTATGATATTTTGCTGCCCTATTAATGAGCTGTACAAACCCTGTGTTATCATCAGGTGGTGAAGGCTATGAGGGATATAACTGTGGGTCGTTGTCATCATCTGACTCTACGTTATAATTTTCCCATGGGTCATCCTCATCTGGGATAGTTTCATCATCCCCTTGAGGTTCTCCCTCCCCTGGATCACTGTCTACATCAGACTGAGGTGTAGATGGTCTTGGTGTAGAAGGTGCAGGAATATTTGGCATAGTGTGAGGAATAGGAGAAGAGGGTGTGACTTTGGGTCGAGGAGAAGTAGGAGGAGTTGTATTTGTCCCCAGTGTTCTCTTTTTTGAAGGAAGAGATTTGTCTTCTATCTGTTCATTCTTCCTCTTCTTCGTCACTACTTTGCCAGTTTGCGGATCAATAAACAAAATCTTTTGTTTGGGATCTGTTTGCTGCTCCTGTATCGGTACCGAAGGCCTTGGTTCCGAAAGGTGCCTTTGTTTTCGATCGTCAATGTTCGGTGTTTTCGGGCACCGAGTGTTTACTCGATTCCGACTTTCTCGGTGTCGAGTGAGTCTTCGACGTCGAATCATGTTTCTGTTTCGACATGGAATGTTTCGATGCCGAGCTTTCCTTTGCATGGATCTTCGGCGTCGAAGTCGAAGTCGACCTCTTCTCGGATCCGACGTGGTGGGAGACCGAGTGTTTCGGTTGCAGTTTCGGTTTCGTTGCCGGGCCCGAAGGCGGGGCGTCGGAAACTTTTTTCTGTGGTTTGACCGGGCTCGAAGGCGGGGTCGTTACCACACGGGGTCGATGTCACTCACGGTTTGTTGCACGTCGAGTTCTTCGACATCCGACTCGTCCCCTTTCGACCCCGACTGATCCTCATGATCCTCTTCTTCCTCAAGTTGCTCGTCTCCGAACAGCTCCGGGATCGCCTCCGACTGCATTCTGGAAACCTCGTGTCTTCGAGCTCGACTATTTCTAATCGTCGACTTGGAGGAGAATGCTGCGCAGGCTTCGCAGTCCCTGGATTCGTGTTCAGGCGATAAACAGAGGTTGCACACCTCGTGTAGGTCCTTGTGTGGGAACTTCGCACCACACGTTGGACATTTCTTGAATGGAGTCCTTTCCATGGACTCCGGGCTTGACTGCGTCGAGAAAGGCCTCCTGTTCGTCGACGTAGATCAAAGTTTTTTCTTCGATGTTGAAGTCGAAACGCGCCGGAATGGAAATGAAACTCGTTCGATAACAATACCGTCGAATTGGAAAGGAAATACGCGCCGATAAGTCACTTCTTTTCGAAGTCGATCTGGAGCGTCTCAATCCTCATCCGAACCCGATGGCGGAAAAAAACAATCTAAGGATGGAGCCGATGCCCATGCGCACTACCAACCAAAGGAGGAGTCACCAAGATACAAGAGACTCTCCAAGAGAAAAACAAAGTGCAATCATCCGAGCCCAACACCAGATGGCGATCTATTCATAATGTACCATCTACAGCCCATATGCCTCGAACATAGATTTACTGCACTTCAAATACCTGTGACTGGCACAGGTACTGTAGGGGCCCAGGGCTCATACCACTGTCCCCTCACCTGTGGTATAGTGCACCCTGCCTTAGGGCTGTAAGGTCTGCTAGAGGGGGACTGACCTAAGCCACAGGCAGTGTTTTGGTGGACGCGGCACACAGTGATGTGCGTCAGGTCGATTTGTAGTTTTAGGGTCTCCCCTTGGCACCCAGACTGCACTGGCAGTGTGTATGGGTCAGGGGAGGAGTCTCTGAGGGTGGCATAATATATGCCTCAGACTTTCTCTGGCTACAAGGCCCTTCGTATCCCTGGTACCTTTCACATAGGACATACATAGGCCAGAGGAGTGCCAATGCGGGAATAAAGGTACTGGTTTGGGGAAGAACAGAGGCCCTCGGTACCCGATTAGCAGGAACCCTGAGAACACTTAGTCAAGGAGCATCAAACATCAGGCAAAAAAGAGAGTGGGGGGTGGGGGAACCAAGCAAAAAGGGGCCCTTTCATACAGTGTACCAATGCAAGGAAAAATAAACACATTTAGATTAACAAGTAAAATACATTTCTTTTTGTCAGTCTGGGGTATCTTTCTGGAATTCTTCCCAGATAATCTTATCATACCACTGTGACTCGCGGTCACAACTGTAATATGCAACAAGTGACTGACTGTCGCCTTCTTTAGAATGTGCTCTGTAGTGTGGTGAATGGGAAGGGGCGATTGGGAGAACCTCTGGTATTTCTCTTGGGCTTATTACCTAGGCACTTCAGAATTATTAGCGATTCATTAAAAGTTTTTTTTTTCTAAGCTGCTTAAGTTTGAGCTACGATTTCACAGGTACTTTGCTACTGATTTCTTGCTGCCTTTTTTAAATTAATTATTTACAACAAGGGGTGGTGAGGGACAGAGTCTCTGAATTAAGCAGAAAGCTCTCACCCAGTCAAGAGATCAGGGCTAGATCCAACACCGTTTTTTAGCTCACTGCACCATCTCAGTTTCAGAACCTGGCTGTATGCAAATTAGTCTGTTCCTGTCCCAGTTCATGATGGGAACAGGGCAAACCAAACTACAAAAGCCAATTCTTACACTGGGAAGGAAACAAGCTCCCGGGGACCGGTTTCTGGCATTACAGCCGTCTTCGGCCCGGTTTGCTTGAATCCCATGATGCACTGGGCCAGGGACAGACTGATTTGCATATAGCCAGGTTCTGAGCTGGGATGGGGCAGTGAGATAAATAACGGTGATGGATCAAGCCCTGATCTTTGGACTGGGTAAGAGTGGTCTGCTCAATTCAGACACTCTGTTCATCACTACCCCCTTTTGTGAATCGATTTTGGCCACTATAGGTGTGGCAGGGTATACTCAGACATGAGTCCCTTTCTCACTGCTCCATCAGGATTCAAGCAAGCCGGGCCGAAGACGGCTGAAATGCCAGAAACCGGTCCCCGGTAGCTTGTCTCCTTTCTGGTGAAGAATTGGCTTGGTAGTTTAGTCTGCCCTGTTCCCATGATGCACTGGGCCAGGGACAGACTGATTTGCATATAGCCAGGTTCTGAGCTGGGATGGGGCAGTGAGATAAATAACGGTGATGGATCAAGCCCTGATCTTTGGACTGGGTAAGAGTGGTCTGCTCAATTCAGACACTCTGTTCATCACTACCCCCTTTTGTGAATCGTTTTTTAAATTAAAGCCCACATGTTGGAAAATGTGAAGTTTTTGGAATCAAAGGAATTTTGTTTTAAGTCTGTTCTTGGATTTTCTTCATTTCAGTAGCCTTAGTCTTTGGTACGTTTCAAGGCCCCTGTGGTCTAGTTAGACGGTGCAAGCTCTTCCCTGTGCTTTAAAGTACATGTTGAGGCAATATGTTCATTTGGCAAACTACACTTGTTAAGCAAAAAAAAAAAAAGGTATGGTCAAATCGAGAAGCCAGCAGGCATGGTCATTCCTGCTACAACAAGACAAAAACCCTGTAAGAAAGCAAAAGGAAAAATGTACCTGCTAAAACCCTAAAATAAATGTTCTGACCCGGTTGATCTGAGCAGAGAGGTGAACTGTGTCCATTTTTTGATTTGTTTTGTGCTGTAAATGCGGAAAATATGGAGCTACTGCAGTACATAGTGCACCAGATGACATTTGCCTTTGGATTCTATCAGGGCTTCCATGTGAACTATGTTGCAGTCTGTAAAAAACAATAATTGTGAAAATAATTGAAGCACGGCGAAGCAGAATTAGGTCTTTAATGCGGAGAAACAATATTGCCAAAGTCGATGTCTGGCTTGCATTTTCAGTTATAAGAAAGACGTACTAAAATACTTCAAGGACGCATGGAACAATGAATTCTTTGGTACAGTAGCAATCCAGCAGAAGCAGCACATTAGGTGCTGGGTATGTCAGCCAGTATCTTAATGTGGTTGCAAGGAAAGTCAAAGGGTCGTTACGCCCTTTGGCACGCTTTTCAATTATTTTGTTTGCATACAGTGATTTAATGTATCTTGCAGTGAACCAATAACATTAAAGATTGCTTTTTGTATATGATGCACGTATGAGAAAGTACTAAATGTAACAAAGTGTGATGACTGTGTACTTTTCAAATGTACAATTCCTCATGCATACCAATGGGAAGAGCTTTCTCGAAGAAGAAAGATCACAAACAGCAGCCCAGCAAGATTAAAATATTAAAAAGATTAAAATACTGCTCTCGGCTGACCCAAGCTTTGAATAATGTTGTGGCAAGAAAAATGCTGAATGGTGCTCACCGGCAGAATTAAGAGTACTGACACAAAGCCACTCTAATCTCACATTGTTTTAAAACTCCTAACCTTCGATTGGAGAATGAGAACATACACAACTCATACTTACCAAAACTATTTATTCTAATAAAAGGATATATGTTAATTGAACTCAATTTTATTCAAAATGTTTAATACTAAACGCAGATCCATCAAAATCCAACTCTTGTACTTTTCAATGCAATTTGAAAAGTACTTATCTACAATTGTTTTTTTATATTCAATCAACGAGCAATAGTCATCATCATCATCATCCATGGGTCAACAACATGCACAAAATATATTCACCAATTGTTTGGTACTTCTTATAGCATAATTCAATGTTTGCTAATATTAGGAGGTTTTCTATCAATTCTCTCATAATTTAAGCATGTAAATTATAGACATTCAAATTTCGATTTACATTTTATCTTTTTAGGTTTCTGCTTTACCCAGGTTATGTCATGTTAAGGCAATCTATTTAATGTATAAGGTTAAATTGCTGTCCGTTACAGAATGACTATCTTTTACTGTCTCAAGGAGAATATAAATACTCACCTTTTACTGGGTTGGAGCACCATGACAGGGAGTAGGAATCAACATATATCAACCTACAAACGTATTACCACGAAAAGTATGGTGAGCCCAACCAAGTAGGCCGACCATAGAGATTACAGAATACCGCCAAAAACTAAATGAAAATTCAAAAATGAATTGCGGTTAAACTATGCAACAGGAGGTAGGTATCAGTCAGATTTGGGTGTGTCAAGGCACCTTGAAGGTTCACTTTCACATCCAGCCAGGCCACATGAATAGCATAACCAACTATTTCTACTGTACATGACCTTATCCTTCAAACTACTCTTTGAACATGAAACACTGCTCTTGCAATTGTTTCCTTAAGTAATCTATCACCAAGTCACTGCCAAAGGTTCAGGTTCAGGATTTGGTGTCATTAAACCCAATTAAAAGGATAGTGGCAGTTCCTAACACCAAGGGATTACAATGGCGGTACTA